>NW_027256883.1:68252488-68852488 GCF_029215685.1 Pituophis catenifer annectens
TTCTCTCTTATTAAGACTTTTCATGCCAGGGAAAGCAAAATGTTTACCTTTGCTGAATAGCTTCTCTTGGTTAGGTCACATCTGGGGAAAAGTCATTACATAGTCTGTGATCTGTTTATTTAGCATATGTGCAAACCTAGCCAACTGTGATTTATTCAGTGAATAATGATTTTTTTATGCCAGTTTCTAAGGCATCAAGATAGAGATAGAAAAGGCCAGAAGTGCAAGAATGTAGTTCAGTGGGACCTGCTCCCAGACAGGACTGGGCCTTTATTCTCTTTCCTTCCAACTTTATCAGCCAGCAGTAATACGTGATTATTGATTTTGTAGGCTACAGAACGTCTTCTTCTTCCTTACCATATAAAATTAAAATTCCTGCCTGTTGTTGTTGTTAGTTGCGAAGTCGTGTCCGACCCATCGCGACCCCATGGACAATGTTCCTCCAGGCTTTCCTGTCCTCTACCATCCTCTGGAGTCCATTTAAGCTCACGCCTACTGCTTCAGTGACTCCATCCAGCCACCTCATTCTCTGTCGTCCCATTCTTCTTTTGCCCTCAATCTTTCCCAGGCACTTCTCCAGTGAGTCCTTCCTTCTCATTAGGTGACCAAAGTATTTGAGTTTCATTCCTGCCTGTAATCAACTGAAAAATATTGGTTTCTTGATTTTAGAACACACACCTCTCAATCATGATCAGTCTGAGACAGTACATGATTTTTAAATGTAAAAATAGTAAGTCTCAGTGGCTCCTTTGCTATTCTGAGTAGATTCCTTATCACCACCATGGCTGTCCTCTTACTTTCCTTCTTTTTCTGTGTAGCACAATGCCAGGAAGGAATGTTACCTATGGATTAGCAATGGGCCTTCTATAAGGTTGTGAAACTCAACAGCTATCCAATAAAGGGAATTCTTGATGCGGTCTCTTTCTTGCCTTTTTCCACATGGAGTATAAAAGTTAATAGCAATAGCAATAGCAATAGCAATAGCAATAGCAATAGCAATAGCACTTAGACTTATAGTCTGCTTCATAGTGCTTTACAGCCCTTTCTAAGTGGTTTTCAGAGTCAGCATGTTGCCCCAAACAACCTGGGTCCTCATTTTATCGACCTCGGAAGGATGGAAGGCTGAGTCAACCTTGAGCTTGGTGAGATTCGATCTGCCAAAGTGCTGGCAGCCGGTGATCAGCAGAAATAGCCTGCAGTACTGCACTCTAACCATCTGCACTCTAGCCACCGTGGCTAATCACGCTTGCCAATATAACTCTTTCTGTACTTGGTTCATAAGTGGTTTTAGCTCAGCGACCCGCACCTTTTGGGCACCAGGGACTGGTTCTGTGGAGAGAGGTTTTTCCGTAGACCAGAGGGGGTGTGGTTTAATGTGCTGCCTGCATCCTGCAGATGGAGTTTCGCTTGTTTGCTCGGCCTGGTTTCTGGCATGCTGTGGACCAGTGCCATTCCACAGACTGGGCATTGGGGACCCCTGTTTTAGCTGAAAACAGTAACATCCTTGAGATGAATTCTCTTCATTAGTGGAACCGTATTTATCTGCTTCTCAGATGCTGCAGCTGAACCACAGGGATGATCCAGGATATTTCACTGTTGAAGGTCTCCTCTCATCACTTATTTCCAAATAGAGAAATTGATCATACAGAAAATGGTTGAATCTTACTTCAACACTTGTTATAGAATTTAGGGAACAGAGGAGAAGACTGTTTTCCTGCCATTTCTTGTCACATTTCTTTCCCTTCAGTTTGCTATAGCATTAGTTAGTCTAAAGGTAAAATGAATTATTCTTCCATCTGCAAAATGCTACAAGGACCTTCCAAAGAAGAAATAACCCTCTTTGGGCTTTTGTTCATAACTGCATCTTCCTGTTCTTGAATAAGCAGATAAATTTGCTGGCCAAGTTACGTGCTGCCTGAAATGCTGAAATCTGTTGTGCTTCAGGAGTAAGGCTGTTGTTTGGTACTGCCCTTACAAATGAGGCAAGTTAAGGGAAATGATCGCTGGATTTCTCTAACTTGCTTTCTCTAGTTGGGAAGAACAACTTCTACTTTCCTTTCCTTTATATATGATGGGGCAGAATTGGGAGAGGTGGGTTTGTAATGCACGGATTTAGCCACCTTTCAAATTCTATAAATGCCAGGACACAGATGTGTTTTGTATGTGTGACATATTAATTGGGCTATTTTTAAACATAAATCTAGTGCTCTTATGGAAGAGCATAAGAGAATGTCCAAGAATAGTGTGACTGACAGGTTGCAAGTGGGAGGCAACTATCCTGGCACATCAAGGTCATTCCCTCCACTTCACCTATGCCTCAATTTGGTTATTTTTGAGTATAATTTTAGCATTCATGTGCTCAGAAATAGTGCAAGTGACAAAGAGGATTGGCAAGGTTGATGGGGGGAACTTCCCTTCCTTCTCTGTGACTGTCAGGTTAGCAGGCATACGATTTTAGTGTTTGGTTTTAATTTATGTATATTTTAATGAATATGTATGATTGTAAGCCACTCAGAGTTAACTTATGGCAACGGTGTCAAACTCGATTTCAATGAGGGTTGTATCAGGGTTGTGTTTGACCTTGGGGGCCAAGGTGGGCATGGCCAGCTCGATGTCACTCATGTCGGGGGCGCCCGTGGTGGCCCGAGCCCTCTGCCAGTGAAAACGGGCTCGCGAGCTCCATTTTTGGCTGTGATGGCCTCCTGCAATCCTCTGCCAGTGAAAATGGAGCTTGGGAGTGCCTCCCATGGCCCTCGTGAGCTCCATTTTTGGCTGTGACGGCCTCCTGCAACCTTCTGCCAGCAAAAATGGAGCTCGGGAGGGCCATGGGAGGCACTCCCAAGCTCCATTTTCACCGGCAGAGGCACAGTGGGCCAGTCCTTCGCTATTTACAGGGCGGTTTGACACCCCTGCCCTATGGTAAGATGGGCGGCCAATAAATTTTATAAATAAATATAACACCGAAATTTGGATCAGTGCAAAGCATTATTTGCTTTGATCTTATGTTCAATATTAGACTGGGGAATGATTAATCAGTAACACTAACAGTAACAGAGTTGGAAGGGACCTTGGAGGTCATCTAGTCCAACCCCCTGCTGACACAATCGTGGGCATTTTACAGATTTAGCTTCCCTAGTCACTTGATAGAGGTCCCTATATTCTGCCTCTGTTTATTACATCTGTATAAAGCATAGTACTTCCTCAAATACCAATTGCAATAATAATAGCTATTAAATTCAGAATGACCTGTATATTTAAAAATCTGATCAAGTGGGATATAATTTTAGAGAAGTTGGAATAAAATGTTCTTAAGATGCCACAAGAGTCTGCACTTTTGAATGATCATGTTAACACTAAAGCAGGTGTAATTTCCTTAAGAGAAAAACTCCATAATAATTGTTGGATCATTAGAATGAATTATATCACTCACTGGGTCTTTGCTTTTGGGTGGAAGGCTCTGAATGCTGTGGGAAGAAGCCATTCAGGGATAATCACAGTGGAAGTATCTTCTTTGTGTAGAGATGTACAGTATGTTTAGACGATCAGAGGTAAGGCTCTTGAAGTGACCACGCTGAGTGTTGGAGAGAACATGAAACATCTCTCTGAAGGATTCACATAGTTTGAACAATTATCAGTCAAAAGCAGAGGTGGTATTCAGCCAGTTTGGTAGCGGAAATCATGGGTGGGTCCCCGCCCCCACCCGCCCCAGCTCTATGCCATCCTATTTAGGTACGTTTTGAGACCAGGCGCATGCACGGAAGGCACGCGTGTGAGCAGAGCTCATGCACGGAAGGCCGGGTGCATGTGTGGAAGGCAGTCGCGCACGCAACGAGCATGTGCGTGTGGAACAAACTGGTAGTAACATAATGTGAAACCCACCGCTGGTCAAAAGCCACACGGCACAACCTTTCTATCTTTTGCTGATTAACTGATTTTTCTGTGGTTTTTTAAAAAAGAACTGAAATGTGGAAGGGAGAGAGGGAAGGTTCCAGTTGGAGGATCCCAGCATCTGGAACCCCTGTTCAGTTCTGTGAATGGGGCATAGAGGAAACAGCCTGTCTACAACCACTATATTTTAGAAGCATTCTATAAAATAAAGTTTGCAAAGTGATCTGTCGTTAGGCATTCCAACTTAAGCAATATTTGCTAAGGTTAATAGGCAAGCAGCCGAATAACAGCTGCCGGAAGCACAAAACACCGCACTATTCAAGCAGCCAAGGATTTGATAAAAGAGAAATAAAGCAGAGTCTTTTCCTTTTTCCAAGGAGAACCTTCCTTTATAAACAAAGAAGTCTAATCATTTCTATCTTACAAAGATCTAATGCTTCCTGTTGGTATGTAAATTACTACACTCCATTTCTTGTGATTCTTCTGCGAAAGCAACATTTCTGAGGTTGGGGACTCATCAGTAGCAGAGATGTAAGTTGGGAATTTACTGGGGAAATAATTCTGATTTGATTTGTGCAGGATGGATTCTTGTTCTTAGGACTGATAAATTTAGAGCAATAAGAATGTTCTCATTTTTATCAATCCTAAGGACAGGAAATTGTTCATTGCCAACTTAGAATCCTCCAGATATCTTTGGCTAACTCTCTCTTCACTCTTTTTTTTTTTAATTTTATTAAAATAATCTTTATTTACATTTTCCATTAAAAACAAAAGAAGAACGACACATTATATAAATAACAAACAAAACATACAAGACAAGGCTGTTTTCACCCTCCCCAGGTTCCAAGAAAGCCTCTGGCGCCTGGGGAGGGTGAAAAACAGGCCTACCATGCCATCGTGTGCCAAAAGGGGGTGCGCAGATGGGGTCGTGCACACATGCGCGGGGTGCGGGGTGCAATGAATTATGGGTGTGGGCACACACACGTACGACCGCTCTGCATTCCCCCCTCTTTTGGCACGTGACGGCAAAAAGGTTAGCCATCACTGTCATAGAGTATATGAGTTGGAATGGATTGCGTGGTTCATCTAGACCAGCGGTCCCCAATCTTTTTGGTACCACAACGTGGGAAAACAATTTTTCCACGGACCATCGGGGTGGGGATGGGGAAGATAGTTTTGTACGCTACCTATATCCTGTGCATGCACAGATGAATTTTTGCTCACTTGCACAGCCTGGTTCCTAACAGGCCATGGTCCGGTACTGGTCCGTGGCCTGGGGGTTGGCGACCCCGATCTAAAGTAAACATCTATTTATTCTGAAATGAACATTCATAAAGCATTCCTCTTGATAATTATCCTGAATCATGTTTTTTTTTATATAATTTCAACTACTACCCTGTTTCCCCTGTCTTATATTTTTTTGAACCCTGAAATAAGTGCTTGGCCTTATTGCCATGCGCTCAAAAGCCCAATTGGGCTTATTATCGGGGATGTCTTCTTTTGGGGGAAACAGGGTATATTGGTCCTTGTCGTCTGCTCAATTTCAGCAGATCTGTCTTCTTGTAAAGGGCAACTTTTTATATACCGGTATTTGCAGATTGTTGCATCTTCCTTCAGTCTTCTTTTTTATCCATCTCCCTTAACTGTTCCTTAGACAGCTTATTTTCAAGAATTGGTATCGCAGTTCTCCTCAGAAGTTTCTCCAGCCTCTTTACATCAATTTTAAAAGACCAGACATAGTACATATGCTGTGGTCTAAATAGCACAAAGCACAAAAGTAGTATTACCTTCTGTGATCTGAACGAAATATATTTGCACGCAGATCAGGCTGCCTTGTCCTTCGTAGCTATTCCTTCATACCATTTGCTGTTCACCTGATAGTTCAGTATTATAAATCCCTCTCACACATAGAATTGGAAATTGGCTTTGCCAATCATTACTGGTTTATTTGATTTTTTCTTATCCAGATACGAATGGAGCCCGGAGGACCCCATTTAGAATTTCTCTCTGTGTTGACAGAAAATCATCTATGGGAAATTTTGATCTATATGGCTTTGTTAAAAACTAATGCTGAATTGATAACAAAGAAGAAATGTATTTGGTTCTGGAATATATAAAAAGGAAAATATAGTTTTAAAATGGAAAATGAACTAGGTTCTACAGTAAAATCTACAAACTTATGATAACATCAGGTCTTGTAAGACTGATGATTGTATAACATCTCATGAATTTGGTAACATTTCATTTTAAGTTTAGTTTTCATGCACTTTTCAAGCAGATGTGTTTCTTTTACATTTTAAAGCTATTTAATATTTTAAGTTTTATTATTTATGGTTGATTTAAACTTGTTATTGCTGTCCTTTCTTTGTTGATGAGAGCAAGTAAAACAACCCCCTAATTAACTTGATGTTCTTGTTTGACTTGTTTTAAGTTAAATAATAATAAAATGAGTACACGGTTACTCATTTGGAACAGTTCATGTTATTTCTGCAATTTAGTACAGTAGCTCTTGAAAAATACTAAATAAATCATTTGATGTAAAGGTTAGAAGAACCCATTGATTTGGGTAGTTTATATGGTTCACATGTTAAAAAAAAATATTATATTTGCAGTAGTAATTGCAATAGTAATTGCTATGTTTTAGAAAATAGTGATGCAGGAGTATGCTACAAGTAACGTAATATAACATGGGTAACAACACTAGAATTTCAAACTGTTCCTAAAAGGGATAATTGAATAGTGATTCAGACACAACCTCTAATATTTTTGATTGCAGAAATGAACCTCTGATTATCTTAAAGTAGTAACATTTTGGTTTGGTTTTGTCAGTAATAGAGAATTAATTCTGTCGTTAAAAATAACTATCCAAACTTTTGATCAACAGAAACTAGTTTACAACGCCTTTGTCATTATGTGAGACTAATTGGTAACTGTTGTTACTAGTAAATGTTGTATTTAATGCCTTGCAGCTTACACACCTAGAGAATCTTAAGAATTTAACTTAGCTCTAATAATAAGCAGAGGAATAATTGCCAGTATTGCACTCAGTCAATGTATAAATAAATCAATATTGATGCTGCCATAGCTTTTTAATGAAGAGTAAAGTATTAGTTTCTGGATTATGTGAACATTTTTTACAAAATATCACTGGCCAGTATGACCTGAGGTCTTGTTTTAAATGTAATTTAGTTTAAATATGTAACTTCAGCTCTTGGTCAATAGGGGTAAGGTTGAAAATGGCACTTGAATAGGCTGCTTAAAACTCTTTCAAAGCAACTGGATTGAAATAAACTATATATGGGAATAAAATATATTCTGACTCTTTGTATCAGATGTTTTATGCAAGGCAAAACAGCTGTGGTTAATCAATAATTAGCTTTAGTTTCAAATGTTACATCCAAGTAATGTGAGATCTTTATGTGGCATTTTGTCAATACAGAGAATATAAAATACAATATAGAACTTCCAATAGATAGTTGTGGAGTAAGGTTTTGAAAAGATAACACTTTCCACTCCTGTCTGCCTTCTCCATTTCAGTTTTCTGTCAGTCCCTATTTAATTATGAAGATAGAACCAAGTCAAACTGATGTTTGAAAATTTAATGTGCAGCTACGTTTATCATGATTGTGATTTGGGTGTTTTCCAGATATAATGCATCTAACTAATGGCTATTTTGAATGGATAAGTTTACAAAAAACAAAACAAAACTCTATGTTGCAATGTAATTGACAGAGCCACTTTTAGACAGCATTCCTGTATTCCAGATTTGGCGTAGATTTAGAGAATCTTGATTATAATCTTTAGTTTTCAAAGCGAGGCCCAAGGTGACTGTATATCTCTTGACACATTCCTTGTCATCTGTCAGGTTCTTTTAGCACAGGGGTGTCAAACTCAATTTTATTGAGGGCCGCATCGGGGTTGTGTTTGATCTCGGGGGGGCGGTTTGGGGGGAATGGTCAGCTTGACATCACTCGTGTCAGGGGCGCCTGTGGTGGTCCGAGTGCTCTGCCAGTGAAAATGGGTCCCCAATCTCTGTTTTCTGTTCGTGTGCAGCCCTTCTGAGCTCCGTTTTCACTGGCAGAGGGTTTCAGGAGGTTGTCCCAGCTGAAAACGGAGATTAGGAGCCTGTTTTCGCTGGCAGAGGGAAAACAGGCTCCCTGCTGTTTCCAGGGTGGTACTGCGGGCCAGATCTAGGCATCCTGTGGGCAGAATGTGGCCAGCAGGCCTTGAGTTTGACACCCCTGATTTTGCAAAAGAAAAAAGAAAAAAAGAGAAGTTAACAATTTGCAAAGCAGAGCAGCAGATTTAGGTGTAAAACTGCCATTCCACAATGGTTTGGGGCTCCGCCAGAAGTTGTCAGGTTTCCGTGTTATAAAAAAAAATATTGTTTATGGAGGAATGGGATCCTATTTTTTGTGTTGTAGTAAATAAATGTTTCCACTTTGAAGACAGCTTTTAAAGTTGACGATTCAGGTCATATTAGTTTAAAAAAATCATTCACTTTTGAATTTTTGTTCAGGTTGCTATCTGAACATGGCATATATCAGTGTTGGCAAACCTTTTTGGCACTGTGTGCCAGAAACTGGAAGAGCAGCCGCCCCATGCGATCTTCCAGTTTCCGGCATGCACATGTGCGCCAGCCACCTGGTCTTCCGGTTTCTGGCATGCATGCCTGCCTGAAGACCAGCTGGCCAGTATGCATGCACACCTCGAAAACCGGAAGAGTGTCAAAATTCAAATGTTAAAATTCTCTCGGGCCACAGGGGGAAAGGGGTGGCAGGGGGCACCAGAGCTGTCAGTGGTGGGGGTGGGATGAGCCCCGTCTGTCTGCGGGCTCCGCCTGGCCTTCCGGGGGTCCTTGTGCCTCCCGTTGGGGTGGTGGGACATCCCCATCAACAACCAAGTTCCTCAGCCCCAGGCAGGGAGAAAAAGTTGGGCGGGGAATGCTGCCTCCCTTCTCTGGAACGCCGGAGCTCCTTCCAGGCCTAGGAGGGAAGGGGTGTCTGTGTTCCCGGGGATTGGGTTGGGGGGGCCAGCAGGCGGGAGAGCTTCGCCCCAACTCTGGCCGGGATGAAGCGCCCACCCCAGCCTGCCACCGAGAACAAGCCGGCGCAGCCCCCTGCCATTTCGCAAAGGGAGCGTGACCGCTGCCTGGCCGATGCGCCTCTTCATCCAGCACTGGACAGACATTCCTCCCGCACGGACACAGCTCCTGCGCAGCCCTGCCGCCACAGAAGAACAGAAGCGGCAGCTGCAGGCGAGGGGCAGGAATGACTGGCCAGTCCCTGTGGCCGCTCCCCCACCAGCGAGCCAGACCCTCAGCGGCATCTCCATGCATGAGGAGCTGCACACTCCTCTGGCCCTCCTGGGGCAGCTAGCTGCCCCGACAGTGGCTCCTCCTCCTCCTGGCTGCTTCAGCATCCCGGCTGGAAGCGGCAGCTCGAGAACTGTCACCACCCCCTCTCCCCCAGCAGTTGCAGCAGCGGCAGGAGCAGTGGGGGGGTGGCCACCCACCCCGCCAGCAAACACTCCCCCGCTGCTCTGTCAGTCCCGTGGGCTGGAGGGCTGGGCTCTGCAAGAAGCCCACTCGGGCAGGGAGGAAGGGAAGCTCCAGTCCGCCCGACCTGGCTGGCAGCTCTGCTCCCTTGACCTTCCGGCACGCCAGGCAGCTGATCTTCATGTGCATGGGAGCGCTGAAATGCTCCTAGAATTGATCTTCCAGTTTCTGGCATGTGCATGCACACTGGCCAACTGTCTTAATGTGTGCCGCATGCCTGCCAGAAACCGGAAAACCAAGTGACCGGCGGGCATGCATGCATGCGCACACCGGAAACCAGAAAATCATCTCCTTGCCACGTGCATGTGCACCGGGCAGCTGCTCTTCCAGTTTCTGGCGCTACTGTGTGCATGAAGATCAGCTGGCCGGTGTGCTGGAACCCGGATGAGCAACAGGCGACAGCTCACGTGCCTGGAGAGATGGCTCTGTATGCCACTTCCAGCTCTGCATGCCATAGGTTCGCCATCACAGGCATATATGGTAAAGTGATAGTTATAATTCTAGGAGCATATCTTAACTCTTTTCAGGAATATGTGACTAAACTGTATGATACCAATTATAATTATTTCGGTGTCTTAATAATTATAATTATTTTGGCTCTATATTTCTGTTACATAGAAGCCATTGCTAAAGATTTCTTAAATAAGAATCTGTCATTAATGAAAAGGATGTATT
Organism: Pituophis catenifer annectens; assembly: GCF_029215685.1. Taxonomy (NCBI): domain Eukaryota; kingdom Metazoa; phylum Chordata; class Lepidosauria; order Squamata; family Colubridae; genus Pituophis; species Pituophis catenifer. Next base: position 68,262,609 of record NW_027256883.1, read on the forward strand.
GGATGGCTAAATTTGTGTGAGATTTGTATGACTTGGTTCAAAACTTGTCCACTGCATATCTTGCAGTTCTATACCTTTATCGATTTGGGATGTAACTCACAGCTATATAGTACTTCTAATGTACTGTACATCGATCTGTTCAATTAGACAATTCTTTATATGGAAGAACAAAGGAAATTATTTTCCATTTCCTCCCCATGCCCCCCCACCCCCGATGCTGATCTTTTCAGCATGACTGCCTCTGGATGCTGGCATGTGTAGTGAAAGACAAATTTGGCTTCTGGGCATTTTAATGTAATGTATCACAAAAGCACAATCCATGAAGGATAATAGTACATGGACTGATGCTATGAAGTCGAATGTCTCTACCGGTGAACATATACCACTGAACTTTGCAGAGAGTTCAAAGAAAGTCAGCACATACTTGAATTTTTTTTGTCCTGAATGTGATATAAGGAGTACGATTTAAATGTTTCCACTTTGAAGTCAGCTTTTAAAGTTGATTTTCTGTTCTGTTCTGTTCTGTTCTGTTCTGTTCTGTTCTGTTCTATTCTGGTCATAATAGTTTTAAAGAATCATTCACTTTTGAATTTTTGTCCAGGCTGCTATCTGAACATATTTACATCGTTGTATATATGATGTACAATGGCAATAAAGGCTATACTATATAATGGTGTCCCAATGATAGCATTGTCATAGCACTTGGAATAAATGCCTCTTTTATCCTTTCCTGTTTATTACTGTAGTTGTTTATAATTTATAAGTTACATTACAACAAAATTATATCCTGGAAAAGTTTTTGTCCAACTGTTCAGTCAAAGAAGAGAAACAGCCTGGGTTCTGCTATTTTTCAGAGCTGCTTTGTTTAAGTCGCCTAGTTAATTTGCAGCAAAATCAAGTATTTAGAGAGTAATTAAAGAAACCTGAAAATATTTTTAAAGTAATTGTCATTGTCATTGTTTTTGTTTAAAATTCTTCAAGAATAGAATTTTCAATAGCATACGTAGTCCTCCTTCAAATAAAAACATTGTCTTGAACGTTTAAGAGAAAGAGAAAAGAAGAGATGCAGGTCTCTTTCTTTCTGTTCACATTAATTTGCAAAGAGCAATCATATAAATATGCAGATATGCCTATGTTATCCAGACATAAAATTACTCCTTTTTGAAAATAATATGTGGTGCTTCTAGTGCAGAGTATATACAATTCCTTATGTACTCTTTTTTCAAGATGTTTGCAGCTAATGAAATAGACCCAAGGAAACAGTGCTATTATCTTAATTACCATTCTCAATATTAACTTGGAAGTGTATACCTGGCTTAACCTATATCCTTTGGATTGGTTTCCAGTCTAAAGATATCTTATATTCAGGTAGTCCTCGGGTTACAACAGTAATTGGGGCTGGAATTTCCATTGCTAAGTGATGGCATTTGTAAAATGCCATTTTTAACCCATTGATTAGCAACAGACAATCCCACCAATGTGCAATTTGGAGAGGGTTGGGCGCAGCTTTTGGGAGGCTTCAGAAGCAGCATGAGAAGGAAGCATGCAGTTTGGAGAAGCACACACACAGTTTGGAGAGGGGCATGTGCAGCTTTGAAAAGAAGACCTGGTGTGGCTAGCAGCTGCTTCATATAGGGCCAGGATGGGTGCACCTTGTCAGCAACAAAGACAGTGAAAGTCAGCTGGGGCCAACAGGGCATGTGATGTGCAGGGTAATGGTGGGATTCCGCCAGTTCTGTCCGGATCGGGCGAACCAGTAATGGCGACTGCGGGAGGCTCCGCCCACCTGCCCTGACATAATGTGCAAGTACTGTGCATGCGCGGAAGGCTGTGTGCATGCACAGAGGTGAGGCGCGCTCACATTTGCAAACCGGTAGGGAAGGGAAGGGAATCCCACCTGTGGTGCAGGGCCATTGGGACTTTGTGCTGTGGCCCTGGTGTGGTTGGCTGGCAGCAGTGGCGCCATCAGCGATGCTGAGGCTGAAGTAGAGGCCCAGGAGCAGTGGCAGCCAACTGAAGGCCTCAGGCCTCTATTTCATCCCCACCACTGCTTGTGCCACCACTGCCAAGGAATGCTGCTATGCAGGTAGCCAAAATAGCAGAGATGAGGGAGATTGGTGGATGGGTGGAACTGAAGTGCTTCTGCCGTCATAACTATGAGAAGTTGCCAAGCACTTGAATTTTGATCAAGTGACTGCAGGGGCCCTGCAATGGTGGTAACTTTGAAGACCATATACTTGTATCATTCATTCAGCACTGCCATAACTTCAAATGGTCACTGAACGAATGGTAGTTAAGTGAGGATTATCCGTAGGATGCTCTCTACTGCTCTGTTCTTTGTATTTTGGGGGGCTTTTTTATATCTGTGCATTCATATTAATCAAAATGCAATATTTAGCTAAAAATATTTTCCACAGTTTGCATTCTTTACAATGGAAATCACATTCAAGTCCTAAATGTCAAACCAGATTTAGTTGTGTTTGTATGTGATAGCAGATGTTATGTTGAATGAAAAGTATAATAGTTTATATAAATAAGTGGTATAGGTGACCTTTTTATAACATAGTGCAGAATGTGGAGGCTTAGACAATTATCCTAAGTATAATGACCTGAATTGAACTGGTCTTGAGTGCCATTAACACGGTTGGTATTTGGACTTCAAAAGTTGTGTTTCATAAAGCCATACATTCAAAAATGCCTTTCGACAACATGCTGTGGGATTGGGATTAAAATGCTTAAATTCAAAAAAGTATCATTTTGATCCCTTCATGGGCTTAGTTTTCCTTCTGTTGAAATATTTCCAGTTGAAGTATCAGACCACCAAATTTTTGCCCATTTTTTAAAATTTGATGTTAATTATATTTCATATTGAACATGAATGGGGCACAAAGAAAGTGAAATGAATTTGTTGAAGGCATAATTTCTTGCTGATGTGTTCCTTGCTTCTCCTAGGATGTAGATATCCAAAATCATGTTGATGACCATCTGTAAATTACCGGCATGAGTCTTGAGTTTCCAAAAGCAAAGTATTTGCTTCTCAGCAGTAATTTACTACTGTACATTTAATACTTGCTGTGCTTTGAATAATTATTTGCATAGTAAGCAGTATTTTTTAATAAGGTAATGCGCATACAGAGAGAATGATTGTTTGCTTTGCATTAGTAGAGGGAGGCATTTCATGTGCTTTCTGAGATGGAGACAGAAGAGAAAGCAATTAGCTGAAGTTGATGTTGTCAGAGTCAGCTGAATATCATGACCAGATGTCTCTACATTGCTGGTTCTTGCTCCAAGAGTATTTTTGGACATTGTAGAAAGAACAACAACAGCCTTTAAAGACAACCAGAATCAAAAGGGTGAAGTAGTATTTAGGTTGGGAATAAATATTCAGTTGATTCAATGTGGGATTAATAGGATAGTTCTGCTGTTTGGCATGGCTGCTGCAAATCTTTTTCATGCAGATTATACCTGTGTGATATAATCTTCAAGCTTTATCATAGTTATATGTCTGTAGAATTCTCTAAGGAATAACTGAAGGATTTCACACACATACACTGTAATGTCCTAAAATTAATATAATGCATACATGCTTTCAAATTATCTGTTTTACCTTGGTGATTTCTAATCTTTATTATACTGAGCTTTCACTGGGGACTTTCACATTTAGCATGGAGAACATCTCTGAATGAGACTCTTGCAACTCCACAGATAAAAGGATGTTGTAGAGTTGAAAATGGCATTTGCTTAAGGCTGTAGAGAGTCACGGCCAGTTGGAAAGGACTTTAATAAACAAAGTCTATGAGACTGTTTAAAGTTTAATTGTTTAAATTTGTTTACATCACTTTCATGCATACTTCCTCTGGTGTAGCTCTAGTTGTTTGTTTCTGTTTGGTAAGACATTTGCATCTGGCTTTCATTCTTTTTCTCCAAAGTACAAACAGTGCATTGGTGTTTATTGTTCCTCTTATGCTGAACCTGACAGTATACATAGATTAACAATTGTCATGCAAACATCAGAGGGATGTAAAGCAAAGTCTGGTATTCTGACATTCCATGGTGCTGATTATCTGCAACACTGCCGCTGTCATGGAGATAACTGATAGATAGAACAATATAGAACATTGCATCGTGTGCATACACCCAGTAGGTTAATAGAGGACAGACAGAGAGAACGCTCTGGGTAAATATGACATGCTGAATTTCCCTATCCAATGTAAAAGTGTCTTAAGAAGACTGTCTCTAATGATGGATGTGTCTAGGTCTTATTTTTTTAGCTCAATGTGGCATGAACCTAGGAAAATTATTATAAAAGTATGCGTCTTAAGTACAATTTTCAAGAAAAATAAATAAATAGAGCAGATGTAAATCTGGCTTTTGTCAGAATTGGGTGAGGCCAGCTGGTAGCAATGTTCAAATTAAATAAAGTCTTCAGGTTCCAACAAGTAGCCTGGGAGGTTTGCACGTACGCGTGCCCCTACCCATAATTCTATGCGCCCTGCCCTGCGCATGCGTGTGCAACCCCCCCCCTCCGCTTCTGCCATGTGATGGCCCGGTAGGCCCATTTTTCTTTCTTACCTGGCTCCAGATCCTCTCTGTGTATCTGGGAAGGGCGAAAACAGCCTTTTCCACTCCCTCGGAGGCCTTCCGGAGGCCTGAAACAGCCCATTTCCCAACTCCCGATGGGATAGGAAGTGACATTTTTTGCTATCCCCAGCCTCAGAGCCTCTCTAGGAGTCTCTGGAGGCTGGGGACAGCAAAAAATGTCACTTCCTGTTCCACCGGAAGTTGGGAAATGGGCCCTTTCAGGCCTCCGGAGTGGGAAAGTCTGTTTTCGCCCTCCACAGATACACAGAGAGGATCTGGAGCCAGGTAAGAAAGAAAAATGGGCCTTCCCCACTCCCCTCGGCCCTCCGGAGGCAGGAAACAGCCTGTTTCCCTACTTCTGGTGGGCCCAGAAGGCCTGAAAATCAGCTGGCCAGCGCACGCATGCACGCCAGAGCTGAGCTGGCATGCCCACTGATATGCCATAGGTTCACCATCATGGGTCTATTGCCTTCATTAGCACATAATATCACTAATGATCAAGACATATTTTGCTATTGTTTTTAAATCAAGATCTAATTGCCTGATGTTTCCCCAAACATCGCTAAATGTTTTTTAGATGTATGGGCCAAACATGTTCATTGCAACATATTTTCATTTGCTATAAGGATATTGATTGTTATCTATCACTAGATTACAGTCTGATGGTCTTGTAGATACAACAAGGCTGAAAAGATTCACGTGAGGCAGTAAATTACATAGACTGCTTTCTAGATAGCATTTGTCTTATGTCAGCCACTTTGATTCAGGAATCAGCTGACAGCCACAAGACATGGAGAGATCATAGCAAAGCCGATGCTGATTTTCCAGTAGTTCAGAAAAACTAAAATATCAGGGAGGTATTCCTTGAAAATCCAGGAGATTTTTGCTGGACATTTCCTATCATTTGCAATCTCTTAAAAAGGATTCAGATTCACTTTTAATTTTTATTCCAATTGAAATGCTAATACCACATGCAGATGTCTAATGTACAGAAGGGTACAATACAATATTGTATTATTTGTTATTTATTTAGCAAAATTTATTTAGCAGTTGTAAAAAGGTTTCACTCAGAGATACCAGTGACTCACCCACTTCCAAGGGAGATTGAGTGAAAGGAGGCTGAAGCATTTCCAAAGCTCTGTTTATTGTGGCCTCAAAATATTCTCCAACAGTAGCTAAATAATCAAATATATGTTTGTGATAAAATATTTTATCACTTACATTCTACTAATTCAATTAAAAGGTTAACTGCATACTGCCTTATAAGTAGGACTGTACTGTACTGTATTACTGTACCAGGATTGGGCTTCAAAAAAACTGGGAAACCACTAGATGGCAATATGTCTTCTGCTGTAGAATAACCACCACTTGGGGTAAATGTCTATGGAGATTCTCAGTCATCCAGGTCATGGTTGTCCCAAAGGTGCTTTTTCAAAAGGCAACTGGACTTTGTTTTTCCTTGAAGACCTTCCACTTCTCATCCAAGAAGCTTCTTCATGCTCTGCTCTTATTGGGCTCTTCAGAAACTTCTTGGATGAGAAGCAAAATGTCTTCAAGGAAAAACAAAGTCCAGTTGACTTTTGAAAAAGCATCTTTGGGACAACCACTTGAGGTAATATACCACAGGAAAAGGAACTGATATGAAAGAAGACACCATTAATATAAAACTCTAACTTTATTCTATGGTGATAGCAGAGGAATGTTAAGGTGTATTTTAGTCTCTCCCATACAAAGCTTGAAGAAATTACATTACTTCTGACTAAATAATATTTTTCTCTAAAAAAAACAGTCTTGCTTACTCTATATTTCTGTGAATTGTCTGTATCATCATCCCATCTATTGTGGTAGAAATCAACCATAAATGGAGAATTTTCTTCCCATACAAATAAATATCAGCTTCAGAGGTGAGATTTTTTTTTCCTGAACTTCAGCTGGGGAAGAAAAACACAAATTCACTTTCTACACTTGTGCTTTTCCCAGTAATTCAAGTTGATCCTGTTTGTGTTTTTAAACCTTTGTGTGTTCAGATGCAAAGGCACATTTTTAAGAAATGCCATCCTTAGTATGAAGCTTCTATTCATACTAGTAACCAAATGTTGCAGTAGAAAGTGCCTCTATTTGGTGTTTCAGCTATTCTCTCTTGGACATAGACCGTACCATTTTTGCTACATAAGCAACAGCATTCTCCCCATTAAAAATGGGAGAATACAAAAATCACAATTCTGCTGAGTCCCTTCCTCTGAGATCCACAGACTGCCCATGCAACTACTTTAAGAGTGATAGCTAAGCTTCCCAAATATATGCATGATTACACAGTGCAACAAAGCATGAGCTGAGCATCTGCTGTGACTCAGCTTGAGTAGTTATTTGTTAATCGAATGGGTGGTGACAGTTCAACCCCCTTGAAATGCTGAAAAATGCTTCTCACAAAGCCAAGAGGCTGGAGAGCAACATTCTATGCTTGCAAATTGAGGCTCTAGTGGCATGTGGTTTTTGCTTTTTATTCTAGGCTCTTTCAGTTGTTACTCTCTCTCTCCCCACAACTCTGTCACTTTAAAGTGACAGTTGCGGCATTGCGTTTTTCCTATGATGCCAAATGTATCTTCCTTAAATTTGGGGAATCAGTAGCTTTTAAGAAAAATGGATGAGATCCAGCTGAATTTCTGCAAGTTCTCTTTTACAAACTGTTAGGATATTGAATTTAGTAGCTGGAATAGTAAAGTGCCCAATAGGCCAGAACACAGTTGTAGTTGAAATAGTAGAAAACACAGTTGTAGTTGATTTGAGGCAATCTATGCTATGATTGGCTGTGGTAAGTATAAAGGGGGAGTTTCCCTTTTTTCCCCTCCTTTTTTTTTCCTGTGTGTTCTGTATACTGTTTAATTCACCTCATGATATTCCTGTGTTCCTGACTATCTTATGTTCTTCCTTTTCTGGATGATGACAAAGGCTGCTACTGCTGCGCAATTCCATGACAGAAACCTAGTAGCAGGGGCTGGCAGCAGCCCCACAGCAACTTTTAGGACTAGCTTCAGTGGTGATAGGGAATTTGAGAGGTGGAACTCAACCTAGTTGGAAGGTCTGCGGGTGGAGGGGGCTGCACTAGAACTTCATGTGAGCTACAGTTGTGAAACCACATTACACTGTATTTATTCACAAACTTTAGATCTAGTTCTACTGTTCCTGTTCACCCATCTACAGTGGCTGCCAATTCCACTAGGTAGTTATCAGACAATGAAATCAACTTATTAGGCTAGGGATGCATAAACTGAGGCTTAAAGGCTAACATGGGTGCATAACATGTGCCCTTTCAGATATTGCTGAACTGCAATTCTTTCATCCTTTGTTATTGTCCACACTGATTGAGACTGTTGAGAGTTGTAATTCAGCAGTATATACATGATCGGAAATAGTGCAGCCGTGCCAAAAGTTTTGGATGCTGCTCCCAAAGCTGCTCCAAATGTGCCAATCACCAAATTGTAAGTTTGAAAAGGATAGAATGAAAAAATTAAGTACCTGGGAAGTAATCAGTTCTTAATCTTAGTTAAATGTTAATTAAGTTAAATGTGTTTATCCCGACCCATTCATTTTTTGGATAACAATCCTCAGCATGCCACCAAAAAGTCCTGAGTTAGTTGGAAGTCTCTACTTTAATCCATAAATACAGCTTGCAAATTGTAATTCTTCTTCATTTATCAAGTGACTCATTAGCATCATGTGTGAATTTAGCCACAGCCAGGGAACAAGTTATTATAATGATAAATCCATGGAAGTATAATAATCCATTTGTATAATAAGTAATTCATAATGGGCAAATAAAGAATTTAAAAAACTTATATTCCTTGAGATGCAACATGCAACAATCTCAAAAATTTCATTAGTATTGTTTTGTCATTTTAGGTTATAATGCAATATAAGATATAATTTTAGGCCATAAAGGTGGAAAATGGAAGGAATTTTGTTAAGCTCAGATTTCCTTTATAAATGATGCATCTGAGTATGAGACATTATATGTTAATATAAAATTTAAAGAAAATTTGAATACAAAATGAAGAGCTGCAAGCATCAATATAGGTTAATGTCTGTTTGCAGAAGAATTGCTCTTCTTCAGACTGAACTGATAGCTTTTGCCAACTGAGATCCTTCGAATTCATGTTAATTGTAAGTGAAGCAAAAAGGGAAAGAAAGTTTGTTGTGCCCTCCTGAAATTGTTTTTAAAAATAGTTTTTCTTTGTAGCTTTTCTTGATTTCTACCCTTGTACTTTGTACCGCATCATATCCTTAACTCACCTTGTTTTTTTTGTTTTTTGTTTTTTGATTTAATATCTAATAGGGATTGGGAAGAATGTCATTTGTGATAGAACAGCCACTCCGCTGGATGCCTTTCGGATGATGACAGCTGCCCACTATTATCCCAAGCTTATGAGCATCATGGGCAACGTTCTCCGTTTCCTGCCTGCCTTTGTAAAGATGAAGCAGCTGATCCAAGAGGGCTATGTGGGAGAACTGCTTGTGTGTGAGGTACAGGTTCACAGTGGGAGCCTGCTAGGGAAGAAATATAACTGGAGCTGCGATGATCTGATGGGAGGTGGAGGATTGCATTCTGTTGGTACCTACATCATTGATCTCCTGACTTTCCTCACCAGTCAGAAAGCAGTGAAAGTTCATGGACTTCTTAAGACCTTTGTGAAACAGACCGACCACATTAAAGGAATACGGCAAATTACGAGTGACGACTTCTGTACATTTCAAATGGTCTTAGAAGGTGGGGTGTGCTGCACTGTTACCCTCAATTTCAACATGCCGGGAGAATTTAAACAAGATATTGTTGTGATTGGATCAAGCGGGCGGCTAATTGCAGTCGGCACTGATTTGTACGGACAAAGCAATAACTCTCCACAGAAAGAGCTCCTCTTGAAGGATTCTGCCCCAGTCAGCAATGCCTTGTTACCCGAGAAGGCCTTCAGTGACATCCCATCTCCGTACCTCCGGGGCACCATAAAGATGGTACAAGCAGTCAGGGAGGCATTTGAAGATCAAGATGACAGACGAACCTGGGACGGAAGGCCACTCACAATGGCTGCAACTTTTGATGATTGTCTCTATGCTTTGTGTGTGGTGGACACCATTAAGAGATCCAATCAGCTGGGTGAATGGCAGAACATTGTGATTATGACTGAAGAACCAGAACTGAGTCCTGCTTACTTGATCAGTGAGGCCATGAGGCGGAGCAGGATGTCTCTGTACTGCTAGATTTTTGTCTTGACTTGGGGAAAAAAAGGAAGTGAATCGAGTCAGCTTTTCCCTGACAGAAATATGACTACACATCTCAGGCCTGGAAAAGGGAAACAGTTTAAGGAAACAATATTTGTTGCTAAAGCCACATTGCCTAGTTGGTGCTGAAATAATAGATGCATTTGAAATGCCCTCATAGCACATAATAGTTGCAGATCCTTATGAAGGAAAAATGTGTGTTAGCTTTTTACCAAATAATAGGAAGGTAAAATATAATCAGTTTGCAATCTGTTGGCGTACGGCTGACTCAATTGTGTTAACTGTTTAAAAAAAAAAAGGTTCAGGAAGGTCCAGTTGGGCATTACAGAAAAAAACAAAACAAAAACCAGGCCATAAAAGATGCTTGAATCAGAAGCCTATGTAGATTGCACAAACTTACCCATACCTTCTAAGAGCTCCACCGATAAAAGCATGCTACTCTGTTCTTAGTTGGTTAAATAACCCATTGCATTAGTTAAATGATACATAAGAACATTTGGCATGAATATGTTATCTGGTGTCAAAAGAATTTGGTAGATTGGTTTTCATGGCTAACATAAATAATGTTTTTGGATTATTATTTTTTTCCCAACGGAATATAACTTGAATAAGTAGGTTCCCCCCACCCCCAATTCATATTGTTCAAATTCATTGTATGTTCCACTTCAAGTTCTCCAGGCCCAAAGGCTCAGTAAGCTTTGATTCAAAGCACAAAAATATATAAAAATAGGATTGAGCAAAAATTAGTTTTAGGATAGCTACATAACGTTTGATGAGCTTTGATTCCTGGTAAATTCCAGGGTGATGTTTTTTGCTTTGTTTCAGAGCAAAACCATGCATAACTCCTATGATACCTTAAAATGTTTACTTTAGCACAAATTTTCATGGACTGGGCCTTTTTTTTTTTGTTAGAGGCATGAAGTAGTCTGTCTGACAAAGTGGATTTAGTTGCAAAATGATATACTGTAATATGTTAGTTCTCAAGCAATTACAAGGTTACTAGTTCCTAATCTTGGATTATATATTTAAATCTCAAATCAGGGGAACAGAGGGAGATAATCAGCAAAACATAGCTTTGAGCCAAATCTCATGTGTTTTAGGCAAAACCTACACAAAGCGAAATGATGCCTCCCCAGTTAGGAAAACCCCAGCTTAGAGAAAAAATAATTTAACTAAAGGTGAGGTGAGATATGGTGACTGATCATTTTTGTATGTTTGAGTTGGACAGTTTGTTCTTGTTGTGGAAGCATATCTGTGATCATAATTGGTGTGCCTGGCAGTTTTATTGCAATATTGTTTGAGTATCTAATCAGTATCATAATGACAACAGGAGAGCCTTTTGTCCTGTTGCTCCAAACAGATCATTCTCTGGGATCTTCATTATGAAAACTCCCAACACAATGAACTGTTCATGTTTCTTTTCTTCCACTTTGAAAAATTCAAATACTGGTAAATATTGGAGGTATTACTTGGGACTGTAGGTTTCATATTATTTTATCCCTGGAACTGAAATTATCCTGCAGGAATTGATGCATATCAAGTTGCCAGAGCTCACTAGACTGAAAAAGCCATTTGATCCATAACTACCTACAGCCCTAGACCAAGACCAAAACTCAGGAATTGTCTTTGATGGGGGAACTGAGCCAACGATAGCCCCAAATGGTAGGAATTTGATCCGATATCCTCTCCCCCCCTCACTTGTTGGCACTCCTATATTTTTCTCACTCTCTCTCTCCTAAGTAGCAGAGTATAGATTAATTGATTTCCTGAAGAGAGATTTTGAAATTATAACCATGATAGGTGTGATCTTGGTTACATCTCTTTACGGTAATTTGCTTTTAGAAATAGCGGTGCCAAGTCTCATCCTGAACAAGAGTCATCTTGTCTTTTGATTGATTCTACAAGTTGTGAAAGAGAAAAAGTGTTTTCTTTCATATATATATACTTCTTTTATTCTCTGCTCTGGAGTGCCATCTGCAAACTCTCCTGGATAAATTTAATCAATAATCCTTTTAAGAAAGTCCTGGTTTGTTTGCAATATCACCATCCCCACAAACATTTACTATTAAGAATCCCGAGAGTTGCACTGGCTTAAAATGACACTATACCCTTTCGGTGGGAAATGCACAGAATTTTGGGGTGGGGATTGCTGAAGGCCCACAGGACATTGTTTATAAAGTCATTATATTGCCAGTGAGGATGGGACTGATTTTTTTTTAAATGATGTATTGGAGAAAGGAAAGGTTAGGAGGGTTTAAATATCTATTTTAGGGGGATATTGCATTAAAAGGACAAGTTGCTCTGATGAAAATAATAATTTTCCTGGCAACACTGTGGGAACTGAATCTGGCAACAAGCCACAAATTGCCCACTCTTGTTTTTATATCATAATTTGCATTTATCTGGCAGTTGATCTTCAGTAGAAGTTAATAAATTGCCCAAAGTCAGAAACTAAAGAAAAGCTGGATTATACTTGGTTGGTAGGGCTTGATTTAGCACTTTGCATGTATAACTGAGAGAACTGCATTAATTTCAGGAACTGGATAGAGCCCATTTTGTATAGTTAGATGAGAAATAGTAGAAACGGAAGAATCCTGTTCTGTCATGGAACTCATATGTACTTGAGCTTGCCTTATCTAGCTTAATGTTGGGGGGGTTATTTAAAGGAGTATCTGTTATTGGGACATCGTAACAGCATCATGAGTAATCTCTGCTGCTTGCTAAGGTCTTTCACTTGTGTCTATAAATGGATTGATAGAGCATCTTTTAATAAAGAATCTCTACAAGGGTCAGTAATATAACCTCCCTTACTTTTCCTTCTCTCCTAGATCTAAAACTACAATTGAAATATCAGGTGGGTGGGTAGGAATATGTTTGCACTAAGAAAAATTAGAATGTACTGGCATCACTTTCTTTAAATTATCACCACTATTCCTCCATCCCTGTTCAACGTTTTACATACAGTATCGAATACTGGATAGAAAAAATAATTTTAAAAGAGCAAAATGCATGAAACATTGGAGAAGTGTCATTGTTATTGGGTGATATTTGAAACTCCATTTACTTGATAATAGACAAACCTTCTCCAACTTCATGTTCTTGGGATACATTGAAACTACAGTGCCTATTATCCCAGTTAATGTTGGCTCAGCAATTTTGCAGTTGTGGACCTAACACAGCTGGAGGGCACCAGATGGCTGCTATAGACTTTAAAGTTCTCCATCGCTTTTGCTGCACTGTTGGTCTCCATTTGAACAATCCTTGCAGAATGATTTATTCTCTGATTTACAGGTTTTTTTCCCCACATTAATTTAAATAATAAAAGGATGGAAGTCTACTGGGAACATTTTGTTATTTCATTTTATCCAAGGCAGATTTAGTCAGTTTTTGTTTTGTGTCATTCTGCTGTCCTTCTCTATAAGAGCACTGAAGATGACAGAGGGAGATAGAGAGGTACTTAGCGCTATAAATCTTCTTAAAATAGCATTTCTATGATTGATTGCAGTTCTTTACTTGATCTGGTTCTAGAATGACATTTTGCTCTTTGTTTTTAACTTTAAACATTCAAATGTACATTTATTGCTGTATTTAATATATATATATATTTATTGTGTTTTACAAGCATATATATTATATAGAGCGTGAATATATATATATATATATATATATATATATATATATATATATTCAGTTGCATGGGCATTTTGTGTGTAGCAAATATTTTAAAAAGTTATTTATCAAACAATAAAGATGTGATTAAAAACAGATTCTATATTTTATACCTCAAGAGGTTAGAAAGCAAAAAAAGAAAGCGGGGTTATCGTAAAAAGAAAAGAGCAGATGTGGAGAATGTCCCCAGCTTTTGACAACCTGGCTGCTTTTTAATAGAAAGCAGCCTTTGATGTTTCTCAGCTACAATAAAATCCATACAACTTCTGTACAATGTTTATGTGTTAGTCTTTCATTGTTTGGGGAATGTAGTTAGATATAATCAGTCCTTGGCATATATGTGCTGCTTTAAACAAGGCTTCCTGCTGTTCATACATATTTGATAATCGGAATAAAAAGAACTGAAATGTTGAATAAAGACATAAAAGAGACTGGGTTCCAGCTGCAAGTCATTCCTTTCAGTTGTGTGTTCTTCTTCCATAGCCTAGTTTTTTTTTTTTAATTTTCATTACTTCCACATCATAACAGATGTTTAATTTGATATACCTGAATGAAAACTCCCAAGATTTCTACTATCCATTTTGTTTTATTTCTTTGAGGATAAGACTCCAGGGAACACAGTGGGAAGAAGAGAAGTAATTTTATTCTGTTCCACTTCCCTGGGGTCAGCTTGAATAGCTATTTTGAAATATAAAACATTTTTTTTAGTATTTCTGTCGAATAGTTTTTATCTGCTTTTACTCGGCAGAATTCTGTTAGGGCTTGGTATGGCATAAAAGATGAATCTTAGAAGCCAAACATTTTTACTATAATTGGCACAAAGGCAAATCCAATGCAATATAATACAGTACGAATACTATACACCAACACATACCCTGTGCTTGTTCTAAGTTTATTAATCAGTGCTGTTCTTTCTTTCTTGTTTCCTTCCCAAAGTGGACAAGCTGTCACGGTACTAGGTACCATACCTAGGTACAAGGTAGTGTTTTTGCTCTCAAAAGCAAAAGGTAGTTTTGCTTGGAAGTTATCCTAACCCAGGATGTACTTGAAATAGTTTTGGGGCTAGGGTGCAAACCAAGGCTGGTCTATCCCTTCTATGAGTCTTCCCCCCCCCAAAAAAAAAACCTATAAAAAGCAAATGGCTTCATTTTAACCAATCTTAAACATGGCCAAATAAATAGATGGGTGGTCTCACTATGCTTTGAAAAAAATATTTGTACACTGAGCTTTCTTTTGCAAATTTGAGTTTGGTTCTAGCCTAATCTCCATTGATACTTCATATTTTAGTCCAGGCTTTAAGAGAGAAAATTAGCTACTGACTGATGAGTGTTAAAGATGTCCCTGCATTGGGAAAGTTAAGTGCAGGGGACAGTCCACAACTTACAACCGTTCATTTAGTGACTGTTCAAAAGTCACAGCAGCACTGAAAAAAGTGACTTATTTTCACACTTATGACCATCCCCATGGTCACGTGATCAAAATTTAGACGCTTGACAATATTGACTCATGATGGGGGCAGTGTTCTGGGTCATGTCATCACCTTTTGCAACCTTCTGACAAGCAGTCAATGGGGAAGCCAGAGTCACTTAACAACCATGTTTTTAAACAACTGCGGTGATTCACTTAACAACTGGGGCAGGAAAGGTTATAAAATGGGGCAGAACTCATTTAACAACTGTCTTGCTTAGCAAGAGAAATTTTGGGCTCAATTGTGGTTGTAAATCAAGGATTATCACCTGTATAGCATTCTTAGCTTAGTCCTCCAGTGCCTTGTTGCTACATGCTCATTATGCTGTCCACTACCTGCTTGCTGCCCAGAATTGTGTGTTGCAATGAAGCAAGCACCAGCTTGTCTTGTGCAGACAGCAGCACAAATAAGCCCTGTGTGGGCTGCCTCTCTGATCATCAGGAACATTTCCCAAGAACACATGTGAAATGAATGCAGGATATTGAGAAAGGACAACCTAAATTTTGGATTTCCTTTTTCCTGCGATATCCCAGAATGGATGTTTGTATCTGATCTCTGTCTACTTTAATTCAAGGCCTGCATTTATATTTGAAGTAAGAGCTCATTAAGTTTCAATGGAGCCCTAGGGAAAAATGTCATAAAAACAAGTGCTGGAAATACAGCTGGGCTGTTATAGTATTGATTAAGTAATGCAGCAAGTAAATGTTGTTACAATGCAAAAAGCTTTTAAAAATCAGTATAGCAAATGGGACGAGAGCTTTCTTTTTACTAAGATGTTTTCACAGGGTTTTGTAGGATTGCTTACAGGGGGTAGGAGAACTTTTAAAAAGTGCATTTATGTATCAACTGCTACCAACAGATCAGACTGTTAATCAAGATGGGTATATTTAGTTGATTTATATACCACTCCTAATGTCTGTTAAATAGAGGGCTGTCCATTAACTCAGGTTTTACTATAGATTATGCTATTTATGTCCATTAAATGGTACAAATCTACAAATGATGCAAATTTGGATTTAATAGACATACCCTATCTCAAATTGTCGGATAAATCAAGGTTTAATTGTCTTCAGCCTTCATAATACCTATATTCAGGCAATGAAGCAGAACATACTTTCTCTTTGCCATATATTCTCCTAAGCCATTTTTTAGAAAAAGAGACTGACTTGGCAAAGAAAAAATAACTTGGATTGCCCAGCCACCATGCCTTTTTCCTTTAATTATTGCAATAAACTTGCAAGATAGGCAATGCTGAAAATAATTGGTACAAAAACTAAAGGACTTTTAGATTTAACAGCAACTTGAATTTCAGAATCCTAGTGAAAACTTGGAATGCACAATACAGTCCTCAATTTATGACTGTTCATTTAATGATGGTTCAAAGCTACGAGTGTCTTGGAAAAAGTGATTTATTCCTTGTCCTTGCAAGACTGCTTTTTGCCCCCATGGTCACATGATTACAACCCAAGCGCTTGGCAACTGGCTCGTATTTATGATCACGCATTATGGTTTTACCGTTCTCCAGTCATGTAGTTGTGATTTGTGTCCCTGTCAGCTGGTTTCCAGCAAAAAATGTTAATTGGGGAAGCTTAACATCTATGGCAGGGGCGTCAAACTCGTGTTGTCATGTCGTCACGTGATGTATCATGACTTTTCCCCCCTTCGCTAAACTGGGGGTGGGCATGGCCAGCATGTGACCCATCCGACCTGCAGGCCGCGAGTTTGACACCACTGATCTATGGTGATTTGTGTAATTGTGATAAAAATGGTCATACAATTGGGTCTGGATACATTTATTTATTTATTTATTTTATTGAGTTTGTATACCGCCCTACTCCCGAAGGACTCAGGGCGGTGAACAGCCATAGAATAAAACATATAAATACAAAATTTAAAATAGAATAAAACAAATTAAATAATTTGGCTGAATTTAAAACCCCAATAATTTAAAACCAAATTTAAAATTTCCATTTAAAAAGGGGAAAAACTTAGGTCAGGCCAGCTTGATGAAATAAGAATGTCTTGAGTGCGCAACGGAAGGTACGCAGATCCAGGATCCTCCGTATCTCCGGGGGGAGCTCGCTCCAGATACATGATGGCTTGCTTTAACAACTGCAGTGACTTAAGACAGAAATTCCGGTTCCAATTGTCCATAAATTGAGAGCTCCTTACATATGCTTTTAATACAAAATTAAGAAAGATTTCATCAAACTAGAAACATCTGCTAAAATATGTGACTATAAAAAGATTGCAATAAAGTCTAGAACAGTTAATGGAGGATAATGGCAACCAAAATTTGATTGTCATTTCTTCTCTCCTCTTGAAAGCAGCTTTGACTTTTATTAACATTTCAGAAACATCAAGGTAGGGAGATGTATAATTCAAGACAGCAATTAGGCTTATGCAATCACTCCCCCTTTTATACATGCATCATAGACGATGGGATATAAAAAGGGGCAGAGCTTTAATCACAGTCACATCATGATTTATTTATTTTTGATCCTCCTGTGGATGCTCCTGATTTGGTGATGAAGGCAAAAATTCCCTATCACGAGAAACTATGTTTGTAGGGCATCTGCCTCTTAACACAAATTAATATTATTGAACTGCAGAAACGTGGTAGAACTAGTAGCCATTGATTAACTGATTCATGTATTTATGTATCCCCCTTTGTAACCACATACTGAGTTAGCCAAGTTCCATATAATTTTTATATAAAACATGAAGAAATACTTCTGCCTGTTTTGTACCTCCCACTGTTCAGCTTTGTTTGATAACTATAGCCCCAGGAATGAAAGGATAAAAGCAGTAAGAGAATGATTTACTTCATGTTGGAAATGCTCCAACTTCAGAAGCAAAAGAGAAAGTTTTATATTTTGTTTTCTCTATGCCTTGCTTCTCCCAACCCCCCTCCAATTAATAGGAGGGAACTGATTTATGCCAGTGGCTGAACAGGCAGGTTTCAGCATTTGGTTTCAAAAATATGCCCTGAGGTCTGAACTGTGGCATTTCTACTAATTTTTCCCATTTCCAGCATTGGAATTTGATGCTGGAAAAGAGCCATGGTCATTTCTAGACTAGTTGAGCTGAATTCTCCTGCAGGCAGATCTCTGCCCATGTTTAAAGATAGAAATGTCTGAACAAATTTATCTTCAGTATAAGCTTTTGTGTATGTAGCCACCTATAAATACACAACCATTCTGTATTTCTGTGTTAACACAAACATAAACTAAGATATTGACAGTAACTTTGAAAATGCAGAACTAAGTCTCTTTGGATTTAATCAGATGAAATGCTAAGTAGTCAAACACTGGTTATTTTTAATTTGCCATCGCATTTTTAGACTAAAATACTTAGAAAATCCTAATCTGGGCATTTTACTCTGTCAAGAACACAATGAGAATTTAGTTGCACTAGGTAGCATTATAGGCAAGGTCCAAACACTATATCTTAAATTGTGTATCCAAAGAGTGGACTTAACATTTCTTGATTACTGGTAGTCCTTGATTTACAACAGTTCATTTAGTGACCATTCAACATTACGAAGGCACTGAAAAAAAAGTGACTTATGACTGTTTTTCATACTTAACGACCGCTGCAGCATCCCCATGGTCAGATTCAGACACTTGGCAACTGGTTCACATTTATGACAATTGCAATGTCTCAGGGTCATGTGATCATTTTTAGAGACCTTCTGACAGGCAAAGTCAATGCGGAAGCCAGATTCACTTAACACCCAGGTTACTAACTTAACAACTGCAGTGATTTACTTAACAACTGTGCCAAGAAAAGTCGTAAAATGGGGCAAAATTAACTTAAAAACTGCTTCCCTTAGCAACAGAAATGTTGGGCTCAATTATGGTAGTAAGTCGAGGATTACCTGTACTGTATTTCTCTCAAATGTACCTGTAGTGTATTTCTCACAAAATGAAGAGACACACACCTTTTCTCTTCTACCCTACCCACGTTTTACAACCCTATAAACATGCCCAAGCTCTTAGGTGTGCCTCAGCAGGCTTTGTTAAATCCTGACCCATGGATCTTGTGACACCAATAAAATTTGTTTTCCTAAGTAGGAGGATATAAAATGCACAGAACAACTATGCCGCTTATCGACAGGACTTCTAACAGGTGCTCTTAAGAAAAGCTAGTTTAAGGCTGCCATCTCCTGCTCCTGCAGTAAATTGCAGCAATAAAAAGTGAGGAATGCATCTGAGTAATTTCCCCCCCCCCCCCCCACTATAAAAAGCAGCTGTTGTCCAGAATATAATAGTATGGGCTTCTATCTACAAAAATGTTTTTCTTCAGGATAAAATTGTATCTACAGAATAGCTAATTACTGGTTAATAAAATGTTTGTTTTGCATCCACATTTCTCCCCCCCCCAAAAAACGGTAACATTTGTGGGGTCCTTAAGATCCTAACAAATATATCATCATCAAGGTATTGTGACTCACAGGCTTTTCATCAGTAAAATATAGAACTGGTTTTATCCAGCAGTCCTTTCCCCTTTCATGTTTTTTGTGATTTCATTTGTACAACTTTATTAGGGATGTGGTGGCTCAGTGGCTAAGACGCTGAGCTTGTCGATTGAAAGGTTAGCAGTTCAGCAGTTCAAATCCCTAGTGCCGCATAACAAGATAAGCTCCCGTTACTTGTCCCAGCTTCTACCAACCTAGCAGTTTGAAAGCACATAAAAAATGCAAGTAGAAAAATGGGGACCACCTTTGGTGGGAAGGTAACAGCGTTCTGTGTGCTTTTGGTGTTTAGTTGTGCTGGCCACATGACCATGGAGATGTCTTCGGACAGCGCTGACTCTTTGGCTTTGAAACGGAGATGAGCACCGCCCCCTAGAGTCGGAAACAACTACCACATATGTGCGAGGGGAACCTTTACCTTTACCTTATACTTTATTACCTAACGAGTTTGACATTGCAACCTTTGGTCTTTAATATAATTCCTATTCTAAAACTGAATTATTAGACACACCTTGCCTAAGATATCAACTGGAGTTTACTATGTCTTCACCCAGCTTTATTTGATTAAAATTACTTCAAGATGGCTCAAGAGAAAACAAAGTGCAAATATTAGAAACAGAGAAATGAAAAATAAAACCGAGAAGTAGCAATAACAACAGAGCAACTGCCATGAGGAAGCTATTGCTTTGCAGGTTCTGGTAGCCACCATCCTACAGGCCTGGATCTGACTCAGAAAATAATATTCTCTGGTCAGGCAAGACCAAAATTCTGGGATCAGTAAATATACTTTGAACTAAATTCAGCTTCACCTAACCCAGTATCTTCCAGATGTTAAATGGAAAAAGGCGGGAAAGCGCTCCCCCCCTCTAAAAAATCCCTTAGGCCAAAGGATTGCAGCTGAGTCGTCACTTCAAGAGAGCAATTGCACTATGGGTAGTTTTCAACTTACAATACTTCATTTAGTGACCATTCAAGGTTACAATGGTACTGAAAAAAGTGACTTATGACCATTTTTCACATTTATAACCTTTGCAGCATCCCCAGGGCCATATAATCAAAATTCAGACTCTTTGGCAACTGGCTCATATTTATGTCGGTTACAGTATCCCAAGGTCATGTGACCACCTTTTGTGACCTTCTGAGAAGCAAAGTCAATGGAGAAGTCAGATTAATTTAACAACTGTCACTAACTTAACAACTGCAGTGATTTGCTTAACAACTGTAGGAAGAAAAGTCATAAAATGAGGCAAAGTTCACTTAACAAATGCTTCACCTAGTGACAGAAATTTTGGGCTCAATCGTCGTCATAAGTCGAGGACTACCTGTACTGCAGAAGGCGTTTTACCAGATTGCACCAGCTTGATACAGGTAGTCGATTTACAACAGTTCATTTAGTGACTGTTCAAATTTACAAAAGCATTGAAAAAAGCGACTTATGACCTTTTTTCACACTTACGACCATTGCAGCATCCTCAGGATCACGTCATCAAAATTTGGATGCTTGGCAACTGACTCGTGTTTATGACTGTTGCAGTGTCCCTGGGATCACATGATCACCTTTTGGGAACTTTCTTACAAGCAAAGTCAATGAGGAAACCAGATCCACTTAACAACCACGTTACTAACTTAACAACTGCAGGGATTCACTGAACAACTGTAGCACAAAATGTCGTAAAATGGGCCAGAATTCACCGAACAAATGTTTCACTCAGCAACAAAAATTTAGGGCTCAATTGTGGTCGTAAGTCGAGGACTACCTGTACTCTGGTAATCGGCTGCCTCTTCTTAACCGGGTTTTAACGGCTCTACTTTGACATATTATTAAAATAATTATATAATAACCCCCCCTTCGGAATATAAAACAAAAAACGCCACCAAGAAGACACCCCGCCCCCCACCCAGTCGCTTTGGTCAGCCGCCAGACCGACGCCGAGATTCGAACACGTTTCCACCAGAGGCGGCAGCCACAGCGGCAAGCGCCGCGCAACGTCTATCGCTCGCTCGCTCGCTCGCTCTCGCTCTCTCTTTAGGGAAAGCAACAAAGCCGTACAAGAAATCGCGATATCTCGAACGCCCAGGCCTCGCACCGCCCGGTTGCCCCCGTGGTTTGCTCCCTTCCCTTCACGTCTGAGCCGGCTGGAGTCTGCGCGGTGGAGCCGTGGGAGAGACCTGTCGACTGGCTTGGCGAGGCCGAGGCGGGGCTCTTGTTTCGGCCGGGTAGGAAGGAAAGGGGCGCGGGGTGTTTTGTTAGCTGCCTCAGCCGGGTCTCTCCCGCTGCTTTTATTGCTCCCGTCGTGGCGGCTTCCAAGTCAGCCTTTCTTCGGCATTCAGTCACTGTAACGATCTGCTGGTTTCCTATCTCGCTGCTCTGTTTTTACCATAAGCTCTTCTCTCGAGGTGCCCTTCTTTCCAGCCATCTTACCACCAGATGCCTCAATTTCTCAGTGGAGAGTGAGGGGGCGCCCTTGTGGCTATCCTGCGGACTAGCGCCTTTGCCTTGTGGCTTTCAAACTGCTTACCCTCCTAAAGCCAGTCCTTTGCAGCCTGGTGCCTTCCGGTTGTGTTAGGCTTCAGCTCCTATTAGTAGGTACTTCGATATCACAACGATACACCGTGGTCTGCTTATTTGAAGGTCGAAATGGGGTGGTGGGGGTGGTACTTAGATTCAAGTCCAGCCCAAGACTTTGTTAGCTTGTCCCAAAACTCAACCTATTTATTTATTTATTTATTTATTTATTTATCTGTCTGTCTGTCTGTCTGTCTGTCTGTCTGTCTGTCTGTCTGTCTATCTATCTATCTATCTATCTATCTATCTATCTATCTATCTATCTATCTATCTATCTATCTATCTATCATCTATCTATCATACATATTTGTATACCGCCCTACTCCCGAAGGACGCAGGGCGGTGAACAGCCAAAATAAAATACATGTCCCAGGATTATTCTGAGAATCGGGTCTGAAAATAATATGTGAGCTGTGGAAAGATAAAGAGTATTGATTATGGCTCCTTTTTTTATTCCCTCTGGCATAGGAGTGAAAACAAAGGTAACTTTAACTTCAGAAACAATGGAAATGGGTTTGGTCTTATTGCTTTAGAAGATTAATATATTATCAAGGCAAAGTCTCTCATGTACTATAATCCACTTTATGAATGGAATGCTAATCCACATAATAAATATTTGAAAGTCTTTTAAAGTATTAGTATTACAAATCTTTTTTCCAAAACCAGTTAGCTTTCTGGAAATTTTTAGTTTGATCTGCAAGAATCCTTTTAATGACATAATTTGTAGTGAAACTAGATTGTGCAGGATTGCTTTTTATGTTTTAATTCCAGGGTTCTATTAAAAAAAAACCCTTAATTTTTAAAAGCAAAATATGCTGTAACTATCAGTGTTTCCCCTTAAAACACCAACCTAATAACGTTTAGCAATAAACCTCAAGTATCCTTTCACTTTAGTTCACCTGCCTGCCACTGAGGTTTAAACTTGTGAAATGCACTTTCTTGGTGCATTCCATTATTTTATTTATTGCAAAGAAGTAAAGATGAAGTTATCTTTAAATATTTTTTCTGAAACGTGAAAGCATCTTGACGTTATTGTCATGTGACATAACAATGTTTTTCCCCTTTGTGGAGCTGGGGTGGGCATGGCCTGCGATTGACGCATCTGGCCTATGGGCCACCAGTTTGACATTCCTTTCTAGAGCTATTATATGCCTTTAGTGACAACTACAACATATGCTGTCTGCTTCTTATTTTTGCATTATTAAAGTATGAATTCCATTGTGCAACCAAAACAATATCACCTACCCCCCAAAATGTATCTGATGACTAACCAAAATTGAGATGTGCAGAAATTGAAACCCACTTTGCAGGAAAAAGAAATAGCAAAGTGGAAAGAAGGGAAGATCCTGGCCTTAATTTTGCTGCTTATTCCTGTTTCCCATCATGGTTTAGAATTACAATTACATCAGGTGTTTGTCTTATTTTTATATAGAAATCATGAACACTGCCCTGTGTTCCAGTTCATGCATAATCAAATCTGCATTCGCCCTGCACATAAAGGACTATGAATATTACTTGGGTGGGTAAACTTCAAGGTCTTTAAAACATTGCAAACTAACACTAGAAGCAGAACTGATCTATCCAATGAGAGGAAGGGTGGACAGAGAAAAGCCTTGGAAAAGTGAGGCAAAAGGGGCAGTGGAATTAATTATTTGGAAAGGAATGTGATTGGATATAACACCAAACAGGAGAATTTTGTACTGCAACATTTTCTTGTTGGATATACTTATAGTAAAACACTTTATTTGGTGACATACTTTAATTTGTCTTTATTTTAGAATGAGACATGGCTGAAGATCCTCAGAGAAATTTCCGATCTGTGTACTATGAAAAAGTAGGATTTCGTGGTGTTGAAGAAAAAAAATCATTAGAAATTCTTTTGAAAGATGATCGGTTGGGTATGTGCAATATACCTATGTAGTATAATGTTTACAGTCGCTAAGGGTGTGTTTTGAATTTGGGCAGAATTAAAGCAGAGGGGGAATATTCTCTGGAGAGCCTTTTGTTCTGCTGCCAGAGTTCCCGGGTCAGTATTGATTAGAGCTGCCTCCTAACATTGTTAAACACTGTTTTTATATCTTTATTTACAGATATTGAGAAGCTTTGCACATTTAGTCAAAGGTTTCCTCTCCCATCCATGTACCGGACATTGGTATGGAAAGTGCTTCTAGGTATGGAAATTGGTGAAGACCAAAGGCTTCTTTGTAAATAACAAGGGTAGCTTTGCTGATCTGCTTGCATTCTGCTCCCTGATAAAACCTTGCAATAGATGCCTTAGCAGGTGTACCCATTAAAATATATTAAGAAGTGGTGCTAAGCAATATAATTAGCTACTGTAACACACATAAAATGAAATTTCCAATAGTTTGCATTATGTCTCTGGGTAGCTTTGGTTAACCTGGGGTATTTAGGAAGGAATCCTGCTTAAATTTTTTCCCCCTGAAAATATTCTAACATTGCTCTATTCTAGATTTTTTAAGGTGGATCTGGGAAAAATTGCTCTTTGAAATTTTCAGATAGCTACTATTAGTCAAAATAGGCAGTTGTGGTTTTTAATCAGCTTCCCAATCCTGGCTTCTTTCAGATACACTGGAACTGTAAATTTCAATTTCTCAACCACATCTGTATCTGGGATGGGGAAGACTGGCCTATGTAGTCTCCCTGTTTTGTTTCCTAAAAACAAATACATGGTTAAAATGTTCCGTAACTTTGTTAATAAATAGGGAGACTTGGACTGTGCTTGGAATTTTCTGTATAAAAGCTTTATTCTGTAATCAATCCTAAATCTGTCATACCTAAGTCCCTTTCCATATATGTACATATATTTACAGGGAGTACTCCTGTTCATTTAAAAAAAAAGTACATGTATGAGGTTTGCTTTTCTGCTCATTCCTCCTGTACACTGTCTTCAGCAAGAAAACTATCCTTGCAGCTTGTTAGCAGAGACATTAGTGAACATTAGGCAGTGCATGACCCGTTGAATCATCCTTCGAGAGATGCAGTCTGATGTCACCAGAATGAATAATGACATTTTAGGCTAACCATATTTTTTTATCCTAATGCTGCACAGTCTTGTAATTGTCTTAAGAAGAGTATAAATGGAAAAATAATTGTAGTGGCAAATGAACTTGAGTAGTAAGTCAATATTTATTTAACCTAAAAAGATAAACAGAAGAACTATGGGTGTGGGGGAAAAACTGTGGGAGAAGAAGTGATTTCTGACTACCTGCCAATTTCCCCACTAATTTGGCTGCTCACATGTTCACAATTGTGATCACGGGGATCCTGCAGTGGCTGCAACTTTGCAAATAAAACTGGTGTGAACATTGTGGAATTTCAATTCCACAGGAATAATGGATCCCGGATTTTGTATACGTTCTTAACGAATTTTAGGTACCTTGATTCAAAAATTGTTGCGATATCATGCATAGTTTGGGCTAGTTTGAGGATAAAAACAAACTTATAAGCACAATGAGAATTTTAGTTGTATATAGATAATAAACTACTGTTCGCAATAACAGCACCAAAGCATTTCTTATGAACAAATGCTAGATCTTTTTTTATTTGATCTGAGAATAATTGGTATGAAGATGAATGTTTCACCCTTAGAGCAGGTAGACTTAATTTAAACCTCTCATCTTCTCTTTTTCTTTAAAGGAATTCTCCCACCTCACCATGACTCTCATGCATTTGTGATGAAACATAGAAAGGAACAATATGGGGATGTATACCGTGCCCTTCAAGTAATTCGCTTTATCACAGATTCTACTCCACAGGTTGAAGTATTCCTCCGGATATATCAGTTGGAATCAGGAAAGTTACCTCAAAATCCATCTTTTCCTTTGGTCAGTGAAGGTTAATTTTGCTTTTGATAAGATTTTTACACACAAATCCCGATTTTTTTCTGTCTGAGATTAAATGCTATAGCTGTTCAAAACATGTTGATATTTACAGTAATGTGACAGCATCATCTGTGTATAGCAGTATAGATTCAGGTTAGTTAGTCAGTGTGGGGGAATGAAACTTGCTTAGGGCAGAAATGGGGAACTGTGGACCCTTTATGACTTGTGGACTTCATCTCCTGAGCATGGCTGGCTCAGGCATTCTGGGAGTTGAAGTCCACAAGTCATAAAAGGACCATAGTTCCCCCCCCCCCCCCCCCGTGGCTTAGGGCATCTCCCATTGCGTTGATAAAATTAAAAAGAAATATACCATTGTTTAGCCCCTTTGTTGGCCCCTATGTGTGAAACTGTCTTTATAGTCTGTCCTACCCTCAAATTGGCATTTTTATAAAGTGCATGTAATGGGCTAAGAACAGGTTGTCCTCAGTTGTGGTTGGCAATTGTGACTGGAATTTATGTCGCTAAGTGATAAAATCACAAAGTACAACATTGTGCGATCCGACCACAATTCCTGCACTTCTGGTTGCTATTGTAAAGGGAATCCCACTGCATTGTTCAGTGCAAAGTCACATGGTTGCCATTTGCAACCTCCTGCTGGCTTCCTTATTGACTTTGCTTTTTGGAAGTTGGAAATGAAGGTTAAAAATTACATGACTGTATTACACTGCAGTGTCGTATTTGTAATCCAGTTACCAATACATGGACACTCCAATAGTCAGAATTAAGTATCTCTCTTTCAGAATGGTCTTAAGTTCAGATGGTTATTGAAGGTAAATGAGGGTCACCTGAAATCATATCAATCACAGTTTTATTTTTAACTTATAATAACCAGTCTTTAGGACCCAGATACAACGTGTTTCTTTTCCATAATGTCTTTTAAACACAGTATCTATATAGGCGGACAGTCTTAAAATTATCTTCTGGGTCCATTGTTCAAAAATGCCTTTCAAAATGTCTGATGTTTAGAGAATCAGTTTGGTGTAGTGGTTAAGGAATCAAGCTAGAAACCAGGAGACTGTAAATTCTAATCCCGCTTTTAGGAAAAAGTCAACTGGGTGACCTTAGGCCAGTCACTGTTTCTCAGCCCTAGGACAGGCAGTGGCAAATCATTTCTAAAAAAAACTGCCAAACAAACTGCAGGAACTTACCCAGGCTGTCTCTGAAAATCAGACATGATAGAACAAAAGAAAACAAACCTTTGTATTTAAAACTTCTTTCATTCAACATTAAAGAAAACTCTTCCTGTGCTATAAAATCTGTCCATCCAAAGGTTCCTAGTAACTGAAAAACAATTAACAAGCAATTTCCGAAAGGGACTAGAAAACGTTGTAAGCCAACCCAGTTTCCTTTTGAAGGCACTGGCCAAAGTTTAAGCAAAATATGACTTATGTCCTCATTTCCTAGCAGCTCCAAATCCACTGATGTCATATCCTCACTCTAACTGTCTGGAGCATTTGTGGGAGATCTCAAGCCCTCTCCTTGTTTGGAGAGTAATCATGAAGACCTGGGCTACTTGCCAGCCCTTTTGCTGAGGTCATCAGCTCCATTTCTAGCAAACTCATTTTCTGTTCACCATTTCTGATGAACAGAAGCTTTGCTGATTTAGAAAGTTTTGGGTAGCATCCTCAGTGCACATTTGTACCAAACACATTGCAATTAGTGGAACTTGATGGCAGATTTTTAACTGAATGTATGATGCACATGCTCTTTTTCTCTTTATTCTCTGCCACACCCCCTTTGTTTTCCAGCAATCCGAAGACGAGATATTCCTTGCTATTGCTAAAGCAATGGAAGAAATGGTGGAAGATAATGTTGATTGCTACTGGCTAGTCAGTAGTTTTGTGAACCAGTTAAACAATAGGTACAAGGAGTCATTGCCACAGCTGGTAAGAAAATAAGTGTTATCTCTGCAGAACTGCACATATGAGCTTATGTCCAATATAGAAATAGGATTGCAGGTACAGGTAAGTCCTTGACCTATGACCACAATTGAGCCCAAATTTTTAAGTTGCTCAGTGAGGACAGTTTAGTGAGTTTTGCCCCATTTTTACGACCTTTCTTGCCACAGTTGTTAAGTGAATCACAGGAGTTATTACTAATCTGGCTTCCCCATTGATTTTGCTTGTAAGAAGGTCACATGACCCCTTGACACTGTAACCGTCATAAATATGAGTCAGTTGCCAAGTATCTGATTTTTTATCACATGTCCATGGGGATGTTGCAATGGTCATAAATGTAAAAAATGGTCATAAGTCACTTTTTTCATTGCTCTTATAATTTCTATCATTAAATGAACTGTCAAGGACTGCCTGTATGTCTATAATTGATAATATGTATCAAACGTACTGTTAGAGATAAGGAAGATAAGGAAAATTACATGCAAATGTTTGGGCGAAGCAAAGGTAGTTACAATGATCTAAGTTAGTTTCTGGCTATGGGCTGTTGGTTTAAGTAATTTCATATGAGATATAAATGTGAACATTTAAAAAATTGCATGATTGATTCCTGCTGTTTACTTGTCTTGTAGGCTTTATATTCACCATCTGTAAAACCCAATTGCCTAGGATCAGAACTTTCTAGAGTCATGTTAGCCATGTCTAATATTTGTTGTGGATTCATGTAGTTATAAAACTTTGATGCATTGAGTTTGTACATATGCAAACTTTATAATAGACTCCATTGAATCCATTATCCATTGACACATTATTTTGCATTTGTTATAAAAATTGGATTCAGGATTGTGGTAAAAGAAGATAATTTCTATAATAAATCCAATCCACTTATATGTACTCTGACACTTGCTTCTGGCAAGGTATCTTAGAAATATACATCATATTTTTGAAGAAGACTGAAGAATTGTGGTCTAGATTGGAGAAAATAGGCTGTGATATAGTAGGAGATAAATTTGTTTGCCCTTTGCTTAGTGTGTATGTGTGATCTCCAGTGACACTTGGAACACTAGTGAGAGATTGGAAATAAGCTAATTATTTCAGACAAGATGAATCATGTAAGAGATAGGATAACTGAAAAAATGTTCCAATTTCAGAGCAAGAACTTTTAATTATATATACTGTACGTACATATAATTAAAATAAAAGTGCTTGCTCTGAGATTGGAACATTCTCAGTATGTATGTATACCCACACACACACCTTACTGATCAGCTTCTATAAATTCTTGTGGATTATTTCTGTTACAATTCATTATCTTGAGAGTTGCCGACAAAACCAAGTGGCACCAAAGAGTGATAGCAGAGATTGAGTTTGTCATAATATATGATGATTCATTGTCATAAATGATCCAACTTCCTGCTGGGCTTAACGTGTCCCCTGTTACTTTTTGCACATCTGCTAGGAGTAGATTGCAAACATTCACATTCAGTTTTGATTAACTGCATTATATTTTTGTACCTGAACTTTAAAAATGTGCTAACCTTTACTTGATTTGGAGGTTAGTTATTTCAAGTAAACCACGGTGATTTAAAGCGATTTTCCTTCTGAATCAACTCCAGGGATTGAGAATTGGAGGCACTGTTCTCCAGCTTTCTTCCTTTACTCAGTTATATCTTTCAATCCCAGACTAGCAGAGTGAGGCTATCAAAGTTTGGTCCCAGGGACTGGTGGCTATGCAGGCCAGGATGGGATAGAACATCTTCAGTTCAGTTTTGCAAGTACCGAATGGCTATGGTTGTTAGGGCTGCCTGGATCTAGCGAGATTGTTGCTGATCTTGGGTGCAGTTGCATCTCCCTACTTGGATGGTGCCCAATCTGAGGGTCTTGTTGGACTCACTGCTCCTGCTTGGTGAAAAGGTAGCAACGGTAGTCAATAAGGCCTTTAGGCAGCTTCACCTGGTGCAACAGCTACAAACTTTCCTGGTTTAGGAGGCCCTTCAAACTTGATCACTCATGCTTTAGTCCAGGGGTGTCAAACTCACATCGTCACAGCAGCATCACGTGACGTATCGGGGCTTTTTTCACCTTCACTAAACAAGGCATGGATGTGGCCAGTGCGTAATGCCCACGGGCCAGGAGTTTGACAGCCCTGCTCTAGTCACTCATACCTTGTCTTGCAAAGCAGTATATGTAGGGCTGCCTTTGAAAAAAGCTTGGAAGTTTCATCTGGTTCAAAATCCAGCAACAAAGCATCACTTCTCTCTGTGAGCTGCATTAATTACATGCCTGGTTCTGGATGTAATTCAAAGTGGTGGTTATGACCTTGAAAAACTGATACAGATAGTCCTCAATTTAGGACCACTATTGATGCGCAAATTTCTGTTGCTAAGCAAGACAGTTGTTAAGTGAATTTTACCGCTTTTTACTATCTTTCTTGCCACTGTTGTTAACTGAATCACTATACTTATTAAGTTAGTAAGATGGTTGTTAGTAAGTAATGGCTTTCCATTACTTGACAGGAGGTTGCAAAAGGTGATCACGTGATCCCAGGACACTGCAACTGTCCTAAATACATGCCAGTTACCAAGTGTCCAAATTTTGATCAGGTGACCATAGGATGCTTACATTCATGAAATGCACCTGGAAAACCTGATTTTTTTTTTGCGGGAGGGGAGGGTTATTCTTAAATTGTGACCAGTAATTTTGAAGATGTTGGATACAGTCCTGTATGCATGCAAAATGTATGTGTGAAGCAGAATCACTGGAAAAAACATCCGATTGATTAGCAGACAGAAACTGGTACCATGGTAAAAATGCCATAATGTGCTCCTTTTGCCTTGTGATCCCCCCCCCTTTTTAAAACAAAACTGTGGTTCTGTAAAGGAATTCTCAAATGATTTTGTAAATACATTGTTTTGTATATTTCTGACCTGTAAGAAATAATATGAATGAAGTCATTTGCTTCATATATCACACTGAATTGAATTTGATGATATGAGCAAGAAGAGTTTTGATTTTAGCATATTTCATTAATTCTTTTTATATTTATGCTGCTACAGCCAAAACTTCTGGAACAAATCCTGAGCCTTGAGGACAACCGGCTTCTTGCATATCTGAAGTCGTGTTCAGCAATGGGACAGCTTCCTTATAAACTTTGGTTTAGAAAATGTTTTGCTGGATGCCTACCTGAATCAAGTTTACAAAGGCAAGTTTCTCTCCCTTCCACCTCTCCTAGACTGGAAAAACATACATCCCTGTAGTCTTCAGTGGAGCATATGCTCATGAATCACATAGACATGATGTTTTGACAATCAGCAATATTGCCAGCATTCTGAAAAATGTCAATTTTTCAGCTTTTCTAAGCTTTGTTCAGCTTTTCTAGGGCTTCACCAAATTTTAATTGTAATCACAAAGGCAGGATATTGATAATATAAATTGTAGATGTAAAAATAACAGACAATTTTATGACTGTCTCATTGAATTTTCTAGGGTTTGGGACAAGGTTATTAGTGGTTCTTGCAAAATCCTTGTCTTCGTTGCTGTTGAGATCTTATTAACCTTTAAAATGAAGTTGATAGTCTTGACTAGTGCTGAAAAGATTGAACACTTTTTGGAAAATGTAAGTATTCTTTCATACATTCTAAATTGTAAGAAAATAGTGCTTTAATTAAATTCAGTAATATTTTGAAGTCCAAGGCCAAACATATTCAAGACTGCACTGTAAAATACTCTGTATTTCAAGCTATGCTTTTATCTTTCATAGATACCTCAAGATAACACTGATGCAATTGTGAGCAAGGCTATTGAACTGTGGCACAAACATTGTGGGACCCCTGCTCATTCAGTTTGAAATTACCTGCATTTCTGTTTTTGTTTTATGTCTGTTTCCTTCTCCAAAATATATAATTAAAATTATTTAAACATTGTGAGTACAGTGGTTGTAATTGTGATGTGTTACTCCTGTTGCAGAGAGTTGAAATCTAATATGACAACTCCTAACAGTCAAGTTCCAGTCAACATTGTGAATGGTGAAGGATTCCGGATGTTGTAATTCAGCAACATTTGGAAAGTCACAGATTTCCTATCAGAAATATTTTTTATCAGATACTTTTTAGGAAGAGGCAAACTGGGAAAAGGAAAACGTAAAAGCAAAGCATTATGAAAAGAAAGTTTTGATCAACTTAATATAGTGCTCATTCATTTTCACCGTGGTGGCACAGTGGTTAGAATGCAGTATTGCAGGCTACTTCTGCTGACTGCTGGTTGCCAGCAGTTTGGCAGTTCGATTCTCACCGGCTCAAGCTCGATTTAACCTTCCATCCTTCCGAGGTCGGTAAAATGAAGATCCAGATTGTTGGGGGCAATATCCTGATTCTGTAAACCATTTAGGGCTGTAAAGCACTCTGAAGCGATAGATAAGTCTAAGTGCTATTGCTGTTTACTGAGGTATTCAGTAAATGCTCTTTTATCATGCAGATTCCTCTAGATTTGAAGAAGGGAGTATGTGGGCCATAGCAGTTCAGTAGCACAATCTCCTACCCTTAGTATAACAGGTCCTATCTCTGCCTAAACTAATTGCAATAAACTGGCAAAAGTTCTTTTATACATCTCAGTTTCTGTACAAAACAAAGATAATGTGCAAATCAGTCAATGTACAAAAAGGAGTCAATGGCTGTTGGTATTAGAAAGAGGTCCAATTAAAATGCTTTGGGCTGTTTTTTCATGGTTGGCACACTATAGTGAATTATAAACTAACCAGATAGGCTAGGTTTGCACATTGCTAAGCCATGAAACAAACCAAGAATGTTTGTTTAAAATTAAACATATGAGTACATCTGTTAGAACTTTATCTGACCTGGTTAAACATTTTGGGTGAGGATAGATCTTTGTGTTGTGCATCCAGATCATGACCCTGTGATTGCGGGTGCACTGGGATGGCTGGAACTCCAGTGATACTGTAACCACCATTCATTCAGTGCCATCATTACTTGTAATGGCCACTGGCTGAATGGTTATACATTGAGAACCTGTAAACTCTGTATTTGGGATTTAACATCAATCTTTACCCTGTTTTCATGAATATACCTTTTTCCTTCTGTTATATTAATTTAATAATTGGAAATCTGTCTAGTCTGTACAGAGATTTTGAGGACAGAATGTTCTCTTTGAATTAGATCCGCTGTCCAACTCCTGGTCTGTCTAGAGAATTGTATTTTCTTTTAGATTTTTCTTTCTTAAACTAATTTGTAAGCTGCTGTATGACCAGGATCTGGACAGCTCTGTAATTATCCTCCACCTTGAATGTCTACCTTTTCATACTACATTTCAAAATAAGTTTTGGTCTTTACATTTTCGGTTTTTAATAAAGTTTGATTCTATATATATATATAAATCCTGTGAGATTGGTTTGTCTCTCAAAGGGAGAAGAAGGATTGAATCCTGTAGTCACCATTGCTCGATCCTATGCAGTAAGGGAATGGCATTATATAAATTATTTGAACTTTTTATTTAGATAAAGGGCAGCATTGGACGTGACTGCTTTTTTCCTCTCATGCCAAGACTAAACATTGTATACCAAATGAGGTAATTATCCCTTACCCCACCCCAGAAGATGGATTCTGGCAGCAGGAATTGCCAAGCTGCTAAACCAACAGAGGAAATGGGATCGGAGTTTGAATATCAGAGATAGCAATAGCACCTAGACTTATATACCGCTTCACAGTGCTTTACAGCCCTGTCTAAGCAGTTTACAGAGTCAGCATATTGCCCTCAACAATCTGGGTCCTCATTTTACCAACCTTGGGAGAATGGAAGGCTGAGTCAACCTTGAGTCAGTCAGGATCGAACTCCTGGCAATGGGCAGAGTTAGCCTGCAATACTGCATTCTAACTACTGCACCTCCACAGATCCTCTGGAAGAGGTTTTAGAACCTGCAGCCATCAGCAATTCATAATAGAGCGGATTTATTTTTATTATAGAAAATAAAATGTATTGCCTTTCCATTCTTATGCTTAAAATGCAGATTACTTTATGATTAAGGTAACATTGACAGTGAGAGCAACAAATGACTTCTGATAATGGCTTGATCCCGTCTTCAAATTTTATTTTCTTCCACAGCAGTGCAAGAGTCCTCACTGTTTCAAGCGTGAATTGCTATTTAAAAATAAGGTGCCAGACTAGTGAAATTCAAATCTTTCTTCAGAGGCAGGCTGTTCTCTTTAATGTTCTGCAAAGGTTTTCACCTGAACAAATCTATTTTAGATTAGTGTAGAAAGAGCTCATAGAAGTTTTTTTTCCACAATGCTCAGAAGTCAAATATTACTATGTGAATGTTAGTGGAAAACTCATCACTCAGTTTTGCATACAAAGATTAAGGCTGGAACAGCTTGCTTTGTGGAGTGTAATTAATTCAGTGATACACTCTTCAATCAATAACTGTCCAGGGCTGAAAGAAAGTATTAAAAGAGAAGACTTGGCAGAATTTGACAAAATAATTAACTGCAATTTTTTTCTGGTGAATTGAAACCATAACTATGATTTCTGAAGAACTGGAAACAATGAAAAAAAACCTAAAATGTAAAAAAGGCAAATGGGATTGCTTAATCTCCAAAATCAATGACCAAATTGATTGGTGGGGTCTTTTTATGGTGGCTCCTAGAACAAATTTTGATTCCTGAGCGTCTCTGAACATGTAACAGACAGAAGAAAGAAAACCAGAACATTTTTTTCTTTGAAATGTTTTTTTAAAGAAACTGCATACATCCAAGACAATTTAAATACCATGCAGTTTCAGTATGTACAAATTGAAACTCTAGATGTAGAGATTCACTTTAGTGTTTTCTCTAGATATTTACATTTTATCATCGTTTTTTCATACAGCCATAATCTGTTAAATTACAATACTGGAAGATCACAGTCTTGACTGTCACCACATTCACTCCTATACAAAGACAAAAACTATGTACATTCATTTGATGGGAAGAGGGCCTGGGAAATGTACCGGTTTCAGAATAACTTGGAGAGCAACTGGAATCCTCATTTCTAGTCCTGCAACCATTAAGTTAAGCTGTCTAATCAAGTTGGATGCGGGACTAACTTGCAATCCTGTGTGCCTTTTACAAGATTTACAATCATTCTTTCATAGAGATTAGGGGGGAAAATAGTTCCCCCAGGAGTGGAAAATAGATGTCTGTGAGAGCTTCATGTGAACAACAAAGGCTTAGAAATAAACTCAATATGCTAGGAAAAAGACTTCTCGTCTCCCTGTAAATAAAATACACCCTACTCAAGCCCTGGTGAAGCGAATGGGAGTAGGGCAACAAAAATAGCTTGTTGTTGCCCATATCCATAGATTTTAGTGGTGAAAATAGTTAAATTTGGCATAGCAGTAAGGTATACTTGGTGTTTCAGCTGACTGCTTTAGAAAGACCAAACCATTCAATCTTCAAAAATAAGCTATTTTTCACCAAAGAGTTTTAGGGAATAATCAGTTATTTAAACATTGAGTTGGTGGGACCTCAGCTGATAACTTTGACTTTTTGAAAATGGACAAAGTTTTGCCCAATTCAACGATTTGAAACTTGTATGGATGGTAAGGATTGGAATAAAATATTTTGCACACAAAAGCCTGAAAAGATTTGTATGCAGAAAGCAAAACAACCCTCCGTTTTGATAAGCTACACACCATATGGTTCCATTGTATGAATTAGTTATGCCCTATTTCTTGATTCCATCCATTTACCTGCATAAAAATAAATAAATAAATAAAGGAGTTACTATTCCTTGTGTCTTCAACATGGACAAAAATGCTTTCACTTTTATGGAAGATGATGTAAGAGAAGGAATGGCAGTAGCTGGGGGCAGAGTGAAAGGGGGATCAGCCTAGAATCTCTACATAGTTCAAATGAACTAAGTCCAATCCTCCGTTGAGTGTCATTGACCCTTATCTAGCTCTAAACAAGTGCTGACCATTAGCTGAGAAGATTCTTGTGCATGGGCTTTTAGCAGTTCAATCGAACCTTCATGTGTGGTCCTGGTCTTTTACTCCTCATAGGTAAAGAGGCAGGAGACAGGAACTACCTGGATTGTGAGCAAAGTGGAGTTAAAGTCATCTGGAAATTCAGATGTGCAGAGAGGATCAGTTCTGTAACCTATTAATTCTTCTCAAAAAGGAAGAAAGAAAAAAAGATAATCCATGGTGGTGGGAAGAATAAGTCTTTGAACAATGGGGAGGAGCTTCACCCAAGGGTTGGTGGACTGAAAGGCTGGTATGGTGGGCAAGCAGGTCTCCATTATTTCATAACGCTATGAAACTATGACAAATGAAAACTGGCTATGTTAAAATGACAGTTTTCAAGGTATGAAAAACAGTTTATTTGCCATAGATTTGCTCTGTGCAAACCGGGCAAATGAATTAACATTTTCACTACCCTCCCATCTCCACAGTCCTAGCAATTCACCCAGCTACAAGCCCACCTACTTCATCTGCTGACCACTAGTGGTGTTGTAATCTCTTTTTTTTTTTTTTTGCATTTTTTAAGTAAAAAAAATACATGTACTTTTATCTAAAAACAAAGTACTCTATTACTTCATCTCCTTTTTTTCTTATGCCCAGAGTAACATAACTAGACAAAACTAAACTGTATAAGAAAAAATGGATTTTCTTAGTCTAGTTTAATCACCTATTCATTGGAACTCAGGATTGTAATGGGCACTGCAGTGACTCAGGTTTTAGTTTGGAGAAGAACCTGAATCATTGCAGTCACCCATTAAAATGTGCTTCCATATACATGTTTCCTAAAAGAAAATTTATCAACCACTCATGATTTAATCCTAAATAGATGAAGCCCACTAAAATCACCTGAACTTAAGTAGCCATCACCTTAGAGGAGACCCACTGAAATCAATAGTACTTAAGTTATTGTCTATTTAAACTCTATTCACTATAACGGGTCTCCTCTAAGTACAACCACATTTGGATCCCAGATTATAGTCTTAACACCAGCGAAGGTCTGAGAATTAAAGCTGTCATATCTATAGTGATTTGTATGGATGGGCAAAAAGTTCAAGATGGCAAAGTTTCTACCTAAAAGGCATAATCAGATATGTTTAATCTGAACTAGATGTAGATGTTAGTAGACATCACCAAAGTGTTTTGATACAGTGGATTCATAATTCTTTCCAATGTGCAAAGATAAACTTATTAAGAGAAGACCAATACCTTAAATGTGAAATAATATAATAAAATAAAATATAAAATATAATAAATAATAACAATATCACATCTCTAGCCTTTTGCTAAATGCTTTGGTTCTCAATTTAAGACTCAGCCATTCACAACAGCATATTTAGTTATACCAAGAAGCACTTTGAAGAATAGAAATCCCTCCTGTTAAAAGAAGAAAAGAAAAATCAACATCCAAGCATACAGCATAAAGTCAACCTTAGGGTTCTCTTTAACTTGTGCCTTTTCTGTCTTGCACATTAATGAATTGGAAAAACCTATGTAAAGCTGACAGGCCACGCCAGGACAAGCTAGGCTATCGAACTGCTACACAGGACCATATGAAACATGAAATAGTCAGCAGGGCAGAAGGCAGTATGACACGTTCCACTGTAGAAAATAAGCTTGCTATGAAAAGTTCTTCAATCTCGGACTCTTCCAAACATTGCAGCAAAAGAATCATTTGAAGAGGAGAAATGGATGATGAAGAATCCTTCTTGGTCCTGTAGAAATCAAGAGTATCCACCAGTCAACCGAAGATCTTCCTGGGGGTGGTGGGGCTTGGAAAGTCAAAGTGAGATGGATCCTTTGAGGTGGATTCTATTTCCCCAGTTCACCCCATCAAGTTCTAAGGTGCTCCACACAGAATGAAATGCTTGGTAGAAATGTTGTTCCAGAACAGTGACTGTGTCCAGCAGAGCTTCTGTCAGTGCCAAATACCAACGGTCTCAGCTTCCTTCAGAGATGAAAGAGGACTGACGGGCTCCAAACAAAGACCACTAATGTGAATGAATGGCTTGGGAACTCCACACAGCAGCATTTAAAATATAAGTGCCAACTCCAGGCATGATTCTTGCCAAGATAGCCTCAGTTGCTGAATGTTGTGCCAACAAATTGTATGAGAAAGTTATTCCCAGGATGAGAAAACTCACGTTTCCTGCATGTTTTTATAGGTTTTAGAAAGGCAGTTCAGAAGATTTACCACTGTACGTAACAGAGAAATGAATGACATCAGCACTTATGGTTCTTTTCCATTACGTTCTCAAGATGGCAGCATATTCAGTTCCTATGGTCTGTGAAACCTAAAAAAGTGAAGAAAAAAAGCTCAGACAAATGAGATAGATTACTACCAGCATTAGCACCCATACTCAGAAGAATCAAAGTGACAAAACCAACCAAACAAAAACTGGCTTAGTAATTAGTAATTTTAAAGAAGGGGCTTTATTTACTATAGTGTTTAAGTCAAGGGTCTCCAAACTTGACAACTTTTAAGACTTGTGAACTTCAAGTCCTCAGCCAGCCATGTTGGCTAGGGAATTCTGGTAGTTAGTCCATAAGACTTAAAGTTGCCAAATTTGGAGACCCCTACTTTAAGTAAAATATGTGGCAATGTACTTGCCTCAGAAAATGGCAGACAACGAAACTATCAGACCATAGACAGGGCTGACTCCCAGTAATTACTTATTCAGCAAGCTACATAGAGGACATGAGAGAACAGATAGCATTGATGTAAATATCACACACAAAATAGTATTTCCCAGCCTGACACATTCTATATAACTTGAAGCTGTAACTTCCACAACTCCCAGACAGCAGTCCCAACATAACTGATGGTTGCCAAGCAGTGGTGGAATTCAATTTTTTTTACTACCGGTTCTGTGGGCATGGCTTGGTGGGCGTGGCAGGGAAAGGATACTGCAAAATCTCCATTCCCACCCCACTCCAGGGGAAGGATACTGCAAAATCCCCATTCCCTTCCCCCTCCTGGGGGAAGGATATTGCAAAATCTCCATTCCCACCCCACTCTGGGGCCAGCCAGAGATGGTATTTGCCGGTTCTCCGAACTACTCAAAATTTCTGCTACTGGTTCTCCAGAACCTGTCAGAACCTGCTGAATTTCACCCCTGATGCCAAGTTCTAAGAGACCATTGAATTGGAAGGCAGGACATTAACCCTACCATGAATTTACAGTAAAAGGATTTGGGGAGTTATTTTTGTCAGGTGAAAAAAAAATCGGAGGTCTCGGATGAGAAACAAGAAAAAGGCAAGAAAGGAAACTCAGAAGTGCAGTATGATGTGGAACTGTTCTGAAGATTAGGTAAATAGGAAGCATTTCTCTTGAAAGTATAATTTATATCCCACTTTTAGTTACACATCTCTGGATTGCTTCACATAATACGTTTTTCAGAGTGAGATTCTTCTGACTCCAGAAGAATCCCCAATTTTTTTTTAATACTCCAAAACCCCCACCTTTTCCCCTCTCTTCTCCTTATCAGGAATCTATGCCTTTGTTTTCAAGGAGAAATGCAAGGTTTTTATTTCTGCTTATTAAGAGTAGTCCAAAAGCAAAATTCAGCAGTGGCATCTTTGAGGCATTCTGACAATCGCTGGAAATTGAAATGATGGATTCCTTCAAGAATTTAGCTATGTTTCTTCCCCGCATATAAAATATCAAGTAGAAAAGAAGCCTAGGAGATCATTCACTATGTTAATATTGGTTAATAATAATATTGATATTATTGAACAATAATAATGTTGAAATAGGGCCGATTGTCCAAGTTCAAGTCTACCCTCACCTTGACAACACCCTGGGTGATTCTGAGTCTGTCTGTATCTGCATCTCTCAGCCTAGCCTTTCTGAGGTTGTTGCAAATGGAAATAAAATTGGAGGAAAAAGTACTACCTATGCTGTTTTGAGCAGGAGAAAAAATCTAACTAATAAGATAAATAAGTAAGATATAGGAATAGCCTCAAACTTGGGTGGTTTTTAAGAACTTTTGCTTAAAATAATATTATCTTACCTTGTTAAATGCCTGCTTAATTCATGAACTTCCATTTCAGTGCTCTTAAATTCATTTAGCTCTTTGCGAATTGCTGCCTGTGTGGGAGAAAAGAATAAGTGATTAGCCCAGCTGAAAAGAAATATGTCAATAAACTAGATGAGGAACAGCCAAACTCTGCTGCTCAGGTGAGGTTGTGGAAGACAGTTTCCTGTCACGTGTCACTTTTCCACAGGGAAGAGCATTTCAAATGGAAGAGATGCCCTCCACACTCCTATACATGTCAATAAATGAGGAAATGTTGTAGTAAGAATAAAAGGCTTGTATGGAAGCAACCAGAATTATTATGCAAGTGCATGATAACAAAATTAACTAAAAAGCTAGAACTAAGAATAACAAAAAACTTGGTAAAAAGAAAGGAGAGGAAAAAAAAAACCATACAATTCTGGCTCCTCTTGGGCAGGTCTTATGAACTTTCAGCTGGCAAGGATGATGTTGTAGTACACTTCCACAGAAAATAAATTTAACTACATCCTCTGGTTACTGGTTCCCTCCAAAAATATCTTAGAAGCTTCTTTAGCTTCCTGGCTGTTTCTGAGGCTTGTCCTACTTACTTTGTCAGCAGCTGTTAGCCTTGTCCATGGTTTATCTGCCCGTCTGTCATAATCCTGAGCATCTGCCACTTCTACGTAATCACTAAAACGAATGAGAATTTTCCTCTCTCTCAACTCTTCAACTGTAGGCCTTTGACTTAGCTGTAGGAAGAGCAAAATAGGAAAAGAATATCCAAAATGTCCTTTCTAGAAGACATTTCCAAATGTCTTAAACAAAAGAGCCATAAAGGAAAAGCTGCTTTATTTTCAAGTTAATTTTACCGGTAGTCCTCGACTTATGACCACGATGGAGCCCAAAGTTTCCATTGTTAAATGAGACAGTTGTTAATTGAGTTGGGCCTCATTTTATGACCTTTTTGCCACAGTTAAGTGAATCCGGCTGTCCTCCCCCAATTGACTTTGCTTGCCAGGAGCTGGCCGGGAAGGTTAGTAATGGTGATCACATGACCCCAGAACAATGCAACTGTCATAAATGCAGTGTTTGAATTTAGATCACGTGACCATGGGGATGCTGCAATGGTCATAAGTGTAAAACCAGTCATCAGTCACTTTTTTCAGTGCTGTTGTAACTTCATATGGTCACTAAACAAATGGTTGTAAGTCAAGGACTACCTGTATTGCCTGGGAACTATTATCTGCTATTTAATTATTAGACAAAACCGTATGTCATGCAAAGTGGGATCAAGAAGTCATAACATCAAATAAGGGGGTGTGAGCCTCAGGATCACATGTAGTTGATAGCCTGATTTAAAAACCCTTGTAAAATAATCTGAATTTCTACTCCTCTTTTTCTGAGGAAAACTATTCTCTGCATTTCTTCCCTCTTTTAGACTTATACAGATTCTTGTCCTCTTCTTGTTCACTGTTTCTCCAACAGAGTATCAAAAGAGGCAGGTCCTTTCACTTATTACAAAGGGGTTTCCTTCTCATAGTGTTGACTAACTTTGAACTGTCTGCATCAAAGTCTACATTTTTATTATTGTTGTTGCCACTACTATGGTAACCACCCAATGATTATTTATTTTCCATTCTGTTCCTAAACCGAATAAGTAAAACAAAAATCCCCTGAAAGCCTTTTTTAAATATCAAAGATAGGACTATAAGCACAAAATATGCAAAGGTAAATTGGATTTGTGCTCTTTGTTCATGTTAAAATGCCATTTCCCCCCCACTTTCAACATACACTAAGGATTATATGTTAAGGATTCTCAGGCTATTACCGAATGTCAACGCTTCTGAGAGTTTATTATTGAATGCTATTTAAATGAAGCAAGACTTTTAAGACCACTATAGCCTACTATAAAAGTAGACTTAGGTTACAGGGAAGAAGGAAGAGGAGGAGGAGGAGGAGGAGGAGGAGGAGGAGGAGAAGAAGAAGAAGAAGAAGAAGAAGAAGAAGAAGAAGAAGAAGAAGAAGAAGAAGAAGAAGAAGAAGAAGAAGAAGAAGAAGAAGAAGAAGAAGAAGAAGAAGAAGAAGAAGAAGAGGAAGAGGGAGAAGAATTATTATTTTGCATGTCACCTAATGAAATATTATGGCTGCCAGAAAAGTATGCATTTGGAAAATAAAAGGAAGGTAATACTTAAATAACATAACACAAGCTAGGTCAGTTCCACTAAAGCAGGGTGTCAAACTCGCATCGTCGTGGCGGCATCATGTGACGAATCGGGAGTTTTTCCCCTTTGCTAAACTGGGCAGGGGTGGGGCCAGCATGTGACGCATCTGGGCCATGGGCCGTGAGTTTGACACCCCTGCACTAAAGTAATGACCAATGAATTCAGACAGCCACCTATTTGGTGTACTGACTATTTAAAATATCTTTCACTGCACAGCATTAATTAGGTGGACACAGCTCTAAACAATAATCTGGAATATTTCAACATACATTGAACTGAATACATGTAGTTCTCAATTTACAACATCAATGAAGCCCAATTTTTTTTGTTGCTTAAATGAAACATTTGTTAAGTGAACTTTGCCCCATTTTATGCCCTTTCTTGCCACAATTGTTAAGTGAGTCACTGCAGCTGTTAAGTTAGTAACATTGTTGTTAATCGAATCTGCCTTCCCCACTGACTTTGCTTGTCAGAAGGTCACCAAAGGTAATTACAGGACCCTGGGACACGGCAACTGTCATAAATATGAACCAGTTGCCAAGCATGCAAATTTTGATCACCTGACTGTGGGGATACTAAAACGGTCGTTAAGTGTGAAAAATGGTTGTAAATTGCTATTTTCAGTGCCATTGTAACTTTGAACGGTCATTAAATGAACTGTTGTAAATTGAGGACTACCTGTATTATGACTCCACAATATCAAAGGAGCCAGTGGTGGGATTCAAATAATTTAACAACCGGTTCTCTGCCCTAATGATTTCTTCCAACAACCAGTTCACCAAACTACTCAGAAAGTTAACAACCGGTTCTCCCGAAGTGGTGTGAATTGGCTGAATCCCACCACTGAAAGGAGCCCAGAAAACTGGATTTCATGAGTGGATGGCTGTCTCTCTGACAGACTCTTGAGATGCTATGTCAGTCATTCTTCATAGATTAAATGAATGTGACCAAGGAAGGACTATGTCATTGTAGATCAGGTTGTGAGTGACCAATTTGGGATCAGCTGCTTTGCAAATCATACAATAACGACACACCTTGCACACCTTCATGAAAATTTGCTTTGGAGCGTCTCTTGTCCATCCTTGCCTTTCTATCAAAATATGGAACCAAAAGACATGCAGATACCAATAGGTTTACCAAAGCCAAGCCTGTAACTGGCACATCCTAGTCCAAAATGGTACTGTGTGAATTATTGACTGGCTGTTATATATGAACACCAAGGAAGGCTACTTTTCAAGTAAATATCAGCAGATATTTACTTCAAATGTTTCTATTACTTGACAAACCAATATTCAATAAGGTCCTATTTCCTTGTACATCAGAGTACAATATACAATAACATTCATAGGGAAAATATTATGCACAGAAAGGCACATTAAGGGCAGTCCAGTGTGCTATGGCCATATGTGTACTGTTCTAACTTTCTGCTGGGTTGTATCTGCACAGTGCAAGAATCGGTCATCAGATAATTTAATCTACTGCAAAAACCCCTCTCCATTCTATTTAGATTAAGACATGATGGCAAGGGCTCAGATCTAGCTCTGAGAAGACAACCAGGAATAAAACTGGGATCTTTATTCTGAGAAGGAATAAAACTGGAATCCTTATTTTGACAAACTCTATTCTATTCTATTCTATTCTATTCTATTCTATTCTATTCTATTCTATTCTATTCTATTCTATTCTATTCTATTCTATTCTATTCCCTTTTTATCAGAAACACAAGTGAACCAAATGTAACATCTATGTCTGAAAGATTGATGAAAGATTGTTGCCTAATCTTTCTAATCTTTCTATCCTTTGGCTAGTCACACCACTCTCAAGATCCCTTTATCTCTAACATTCCCTGCTGACTTGAGCCAATATGAGGGAAGCAAAGAAAATTTGCTGGCCTTCAATTGATTTCTTTCTATTGCTTGGTTTTCTAAACGGGAGGGAAGAGGTGGTACAGGCTGGTTATAGAGGTAAATGCAAATGTTAAAGTTGATGGCTTTCACCCACTAGAGTTTAAATAAAAATGATTGTCATATATTATTATATACTTTCTCATTTTTTTTTAAAAAATGTGTGCTATTGGCTAAATGAGAAAAATCTAATAAATATATCCTTTATGCCTATTAAAAGAAAACAATTTTAGGGGACACACCATTGCATGAATGTATTAAAACAAAAAATAAAAGAGAGAATTGTATTCGTGGAGATTGATCTACCAAGCCCAGTATGTAATTTGCAACATCTCGAGTGTTTGAAAACCTTTCCTCAATTTTTGCAGCTCCAAGCAGTTTATTGAATTCCTCATGGTTTTTTGACAGCTTCCTCTGCTGGTTTCTCTATCCACATTTAGGACTTCAAAGCTATTACCAAGAGAAAATGCCTGAAGGATTCCTTGTAAGGAATAAAGTGTTTGGAAAATATGCTTTTCAGGAAACAAACACATCAAAGATGTATATGGTAAAGAACATCCGCTTCAAAGCTTCAAGGTTGCCACAAAGGACAA
Organism: Pituophis catenifer annectens; assembly: GCF_029215685.1. Taxonomy (NCBI): domain Eukaryota; kingdom Metazoa; phylum Chordata; class Lepidosauria; order Squamata; family Colubridae; genus Pituophis; species Pituophis catenifer. The sequence goes on from NW_027256883.1 coordinate 68,307,166, forward strand.
AACAAAGGAATTTCTTACCTTGCGGGTTAATCTTCTCTTGATTTCTCGTTTTTCTTCCTGTTCCTCTTGCTCATTCCGTGCTAGAAAAGATTGACAAAATTCTAAATATGCATGCATTTTTTAAAAATGGCAAAGGGTGATTAGTGCTCCTTGGTCATTTGGATATAAATTTCTGTACGTCTTAAGAACACTTAAGTTCTTTAGTCTCTAATTGGGAGCCACCCAGAATTGGTTATAAGATGGGTAGCTATATAAATGATTTCAATAAATAAATAAGTAGTTATATGTTAGCATACATATGACGGCAATCGTGTGCAATGCCAAAATATCATTAATCTCTGCACTTTTTATCAAGATTTATCAAAAACAGATAAAAGTATAGAATAATTGTGATGGGGCAAACAATAGGGAAGAGTTTCTGGAGTGCTTCTAGAATTTTTAGACTCTAAAAGATATTGCAGGCACTCTACAAAAAGATAACACAGCTTCCATGCATATCTGATGAATTTCAACTATATAAGAAATGTGTTTCAACATAAAGCTTTGTTTACAATATTTATTCGACCCATCGTGACAACATTTTATTATTTGCAATTACACATGTATCACTTAGGTGTCTACTGTTTGGTTATACATTGTTGTAGTCAAATAACCACTGAAAGATTGCAGCAGGCATGTTTTATTATTGAAAGAACCACAGTATGGATAGTGATCAAGCCTTGAAAAGGAGCTGCAAAAAACCACGAACTAATCCCCAAAAGTGCTTTTCCAAAAGGCAACTGGACTTTACTGGGGGGGGAGGGAGGGGGAGGTTGGGGTTTCCCCTTGAAAACATTTGGCTTCTCATCCAAGAAGCTTCTTCAGTTTTGAACTGAAAAAAAACCCAAAACCTGAAGAAGCTTCTTGGATGAGAAGCGAAACATTTTCAAGGGAAAAAAACAAAACAAAACAAGAAAATCTAGTGGCCTTTTGAAAAAAGCACCTTTGGGACAGCTATGACCTGGATGATTGAGAATCTCCATAGACCAGAGTTCCCCAATGTTTCTGGCTTTGCAGACCGGGGTTGGGGGGTGGGGGTGGGGGGAGGATGGTTTGTGCAAGTGGCCAGCAAGCACAAATGGAGCGTGTGTGCACACGCTCACCCACTGCTCACACAAATGGGGATGCGTGTGCATGCGCTCATCTGCCATTTCTACGGCCAGTTGCAAGCCCCTCACAGCCCACTAGTGGACTGTGGCCCATAGGTTGGGGACCCCTGCCATAGACAACCGTGAACTAGAATCATGTATGAGAGAAGGGTGGCTATATAAATTGAAATAATAATAATAATAATAATAATAATAATAATAACAACAACAACAACAACAACAACAACAACAACAATAATAGTAATAATAAGAATTTTAACTAGCTGGGACATGTAAAGATGCATCTTTGATCTCACTGTTTGTAATCTCTATTACAAATATTTTTTTGTAGGTTTGAAATTTGTCTCAAAATGACTATTTATTATTTTATTTAGTTTGCCTAATTCCAATTGACTCTGTTCACAAAGAGTGACATAAAAAACCAGTACAACCCCAAAACAAGATGGCTCTGGGCACAATATACATCGAGAAAGCGAAAATAATAGATACACCCAGCAAGGGACCACACCAATCAAGATCTGGGAGAACAGCCAGATTTTCAAGGTTTTTTGGAATGCCAACAAGGTTGGAGCCACATGGATTTTAGAGGTGATCTCATTCCACAGGCAGGCTCTGTGACAGAGAAGTCACGCTTCCCAGATCCTGATAGATGACATTGTTTAATTGAAGGGACCTGAAGCACCCCAACTCTGTCGGCACATTCTGGCCAGGCAGAAACCATGGGAGAGCAGTAGTCAGTCAAATAACTGACCTTACACATATAGGGCTTTGGAGGTAAATGATAAGTACCTTGAATTGCACCCAGAAGTGGCAATCAGTACAACTTGCAGAGCAGAGGTGTCACACAGACATACTGAGGCATGCCCATCACTGCTCATGCCTCTGTGTTCTGGACCAGCTGAAGATTTTGAGTGATTTTCAAAGTCAGCCCCATAGAGAACACATTTGGCTAGTGAAGACAAAGGCATGTGTGTCTATCTGAAGGGCCTCCAGCTTGTGATTGTCAAAAGAGCATTTATAAGACTGTGAAAGCAGATATATAATTGGCTTGCTTCTCAAAGGATGCAGGCTGAGACACATTTTTACTAGTATTCAGTTATTAATTGCATCAAAATACCAGTCATTTCGCTGGAATTTATGTTCACGTTGCTTTGCTTAAGGTTCATGTCCTACAGCAAGAGGAGTGTAATTAAACTATTTTCTCTCTTTAATTATTTACGGCTAAGTGTCTTAAACTATTTTCACATTAAATATATTTGTGCCAGTATGGCTTTTTGCTGAGGATGAAATATCATTAATTCAGGTTGTACAACCAAAATTCTAGTATAAGGGTTTTTTTCTGTTTAAAAAAAATGTGGCATGAAAATGTAGTTATATATTTCTGTAAGAATGACTTGTGTACTACTCTTAGATATTTGGCCACGTCTTTATCTAGGATTAGCTCCATTGCATTTTACTGGATCATTTTTCAACAGGCATAGATTAGATTAGATTTTTGGTTGAAATCCATACACAGTATGTTAGATGTAAACACACGGAGGTCAGTGGAGAATATTTCTGAATAAACCTGTATAGGACATTTTGGTAATAAGAGAAAATGGTGATCCTTTAGTTGAATATCCTGGGCTGATCTCAGTATGTTCTCATTTCAACTTTAGTCTAAACTACCAAAACATAAATATGTCTTCTTTATAAGCAATCTCTTTTGGGTAATAATAACAGTGCAAGAGCATAATATATGCCTGTCTCAGACAGGTAAGAATGGAAAAATGGAAACTCCATCCTGGATGGATCCCCTAGAGCAGTGCTTCTCAACCTTTTCTTCACCATGAGCCCCCTTTAAATACTTTTGTGGCCACAGACCATGGCCACGGACCCCCCAAGACTTAACTCAACATTTAAATCATAACATCTTCTTCATGGACACCCTGTGAAGACATCGCAGCCCCCCAGGGCTCTGCAGACCACAGGTTGAGAACTATCACCCTAGAGCCATGTTTTTCAACTTGGAAACTTTAAGATGTGTGGACTCCCATTTCCAGAATTCCCCAGACAGCATTCTGGGAGTTGAAGTCCACACATTTTAAAAGATGGCAAGGTTGAGAAATACTGTTCTACCCTGGGGCATACTTACACTGTATGATTTTTCCTTGATTTAGGTTTGAAGCTACTTACGTTTGAGAATATTCCTCTGCTCTAATTCTTCAGCAGTCGGTCTCTGGCTCAGCCGCCTGTAGAAAAATTTCAATTTCAATTTTTTCACCATATCAAGACCTTCTCCAGCCTTCAATATTTGCCAGAGTCACTCTTCAACAGATAATGCAAGAGCTCAGGAAATGACATTGTTCCTATGTAGATACGAATATTACTGAGTAAAACGTAACACTTGAATTTTCCTTTATTGCAAACCGAGGGGAAACCAAACAGATTGTGTCATATTAGGCATTACCCCTTCAGGCTAACCAGTGGAAAGTTAGATGAGGAAGATTTCTTCTACTTAATTTCCTTCCTTCTATACTAGCTTCCTGACTGCCATGAGTGTGACATCAGTTCTGCGTTTTTGTTGTTGTTGTGTGACCCTCCAAACTATGGAGAGATCAAAGCAATCCGGGGAAATTACCAGGCATGGTAACTATGCTAAGATTAGGACTTTTTCTTTGTTCCTCAGATCAGGCTTTCCATCTAAAAACCTGTCTTCAGATTCTGGAATAAAACCTGGAGGGAGGATAGAAGGTGAAATGAGATGATCTCCAGCCAGCATGAAGGTCATCAGATTACGGGTGGCTGCCTTAAAGTAAGCGTAGAAAGCTGCCTGCTGTGAGCAGTTGTGGTCAACTTGTGCAAGGATTTCAACCTGCCAATTCAACATGGACTTTTCAATCTGTTAAACCAAAATCAAAATTGAAAAAATTGAACAAGTCTTCTCAATAGCTGGGAATATATTGTGAATAGAATCTCATCTGATTGTTTTTGTTTCCTAGCTCAGAAATATGAGGAACCCGTGTGGTATAGTGATTAAGTTGCTGACTAGGAATTGGGAAATCCAAGTTCAAGTCTACCCTTAGCTATGGAAATTCTCAATCTTCTCAATTCTTTCTCAATCCAACCTCTCTCACAGGACTGTTTCCTATTGGAGGAGAAAGTGCTCAGTGTGCCATCTTGAGCTTCTGGTGCAAAGGGTGGGGTGGGGAGGATAAAAATCTAACAAATAAACACAACAAATCACCAAACAGCCTCCTGACATTGGAAACAGTGAGCAGTTTATAGTAGACAGTGGCTGAAAAAGATCCCAAGAGGTATTACTGGACTATGAGCACAGGAGAACCAAGGCTAGTAACCAATTTTTTCCTTTCTCCAGGTTGTAACCAAACTTTTAACCAGGTTACTGACTGAACTTCTTTTCTGAATCTGCCCAAAACGGGCAGTCCTCAATTTACAACCATTCATTTAGTGATCATTCAACATTTCAATGGCACTGAAAAAAGGGACCTACAACCAGTCTTCACATTCACAACTATTGCAGCATCTCCTCGGTCACATGATTTGAGTGCCTGGCAACTGGCATGTGTTTAGAACAGATGCAAGTTTCCTGAGGTCACGTGATTGTTATTTCTGACCTTCCCAGCTGTTTCTGGCAAGCAAAGTCAATGGGGAAATTGGATTTGCTTAACAACCACATGATTCCCTTAACAACAGTGATTTGCCATGGCAAACCATGGCAAAAAAGATCATAAAACCAGGAGTGACACTCGTCTAACAACTGCCTTGCTTAGCAATGGAAATTCTGATCTCAACTGTGAAAACTGTCACAGGTAAATAAAACAAAACACAAAAATAAAACAATTAATTAACAATGACAACAAAAGCCAAGACTAAAACAAACACAGTTCACCTATTGTGCAAATGCAGGTACAAATTTCTTCAACTATATAGTGTGAACACTACTGCAGTGCAGTGGTGGGTTGCTACCGGTCCACCCCAATTTGGGCAAACCGGTAGCAGCAGCGGTGGGACACTTTGCCCACCCGCCTGGATGTCATCAAATGTGATCTGTGCATGTGCAGACGGGGTGCGTGCGCAAGTGAAGCGGTAAGAAAGGTAAGTGAAACCCACCCCTGCTGCAGTGTCCTTTTTATACATCTATTTCCTTTTCCTTAAACTAGAAATCAGCACTCTACAATACTCCAACAAGATCCACATTTAACAACTATTAGATAATTACAGTGTTTTAATTCAGGCATCACTCATTTTAATAATCAGAATAAATTGATCCCAGGCCTGGCAATTTGTCAGAGAGTGCAATGTTATCATCCAATATTTATTTATTTATTTATTTATTATTTATTTATTTATTTATTATTCGAATTTCTATACCGCCCTTCTCCTTTCGGACTCAGGGCGGTGAACAGCCAAAATAAAATCATTTATACATAAAGTACGATTAAAAATAGATTTAAAATAATTAAATTTGGCCCATAGTTTAAAATTTATCAATTTAAAATCCATATCAAAATTTAAAACCGACCATAAAATCATAAAATCAAGAGAGACCAGCTAACTGAAAGAGATGAGTTTTTAGGGCCCGACGAAAAGTCCAGAGGTCGGAGATCACTCGTATCTCTGGGGGTAGATTGTTCCAAAGGGTAGGTGCCACCACAGAGAAGGCTCTCCTCCTGGGGGTCGCCAGCCGGCATTGTCTAGCCGACGGCACCCTGAGGAGGCCCTCTCTGTGGGAGCGAACTGGCCGGTGGGAGGCTATTGGTGGCAGAAGGCGGTCCCGTAAGTACCCTGGCCCTAAGCCATGGAGCGCTTTAAAGGTGATCACCAACACCTTGAAGCGCACCCGGAAATCCACCGGAAGCCAATGCAGCTCGCGCAGGAGAGGAGTCACATGGGAGCGCCCAGTCGCTCCCATAATCCCCCGCACGGCCGCATTCTGCACCAGTTGGAGCCTCCGGGTGTACCCCAAGGGGAGCCCCATGTAGAGAGCGTTACAATAATCCAGACGAGAGGTGACGAGTGCTTGAGTGACTGTGCGTAGGGAGTCCCGATCCAGAAAGGTGCACAACTGGCGTATCAGGAGAACCTGATAAAAAGCCCCCCTGGCCACGGCCGTCATATGCCCTTCTAAAGACAGCCGTGAAGAAATATGCTCCTGTTTGTGATAACAATTCCAAGATCAGTTTTTTACTGATCTAATTTTCATCTACCACCATTTCTACTGGGTGGCTCAGTGGCTCAGTGGTTAAGATGCTGAGCTTGTTGGCTGGAAAGCCAGCAGCCCAGGTTTGAGACCTGAGCACCAAGACAGAGGATGAGCTCCTGTCCTTACCCTAGCTCCTGCCAACCTAGCAATTTGAAAGCATGCAAATGCAAGTAGATAAATAGATACCACTTTGATGGGAAGGTAACAGCATTCCGTGACGTCATGCTGGCCCCATGACGGTGGAAATGTCTTTGGACAGTGCTGGCTTAATGGCCTTGAAACAGAAATGAGCACCACTCCCTATAATCAGCAACGACTAGTGGACTAAAATCTGCAGGGATTCCTTTAGCCTTTTTTAAAACCTCTCTACTAATGCTTTCTTCTGAGTTTAAAGCAATAGAAAACATTCTTCAAAAACATCTAGATCAGTTTTCTTATGAAAATGGAGAATCCTAGTTGAAAGCAGATGGGTATGATTATTGTCCAAGGAGTCATAGGTTCAAAATGTTATTGTTCCTACTGGAATGAATATAGTTAATTTAATCAGCTGGCTGTTTAAAGACTTCAGGGACTTTCTTCAGAATGTTGCATTTCTAATGCAAAATTATTAAATTTTCAATAACACTTAGCATTTCAACCTTCTCAAAAGACTATAATTTTAAAGTTTTCCTTGACTTTGCTAAGAGCTCTAGTGAGCATTTATTTTCTGATATTCTTACCGAGCCCAGATAGCTTAGTATGCCAACTCTAATTCTCTATGAAAAAAGCTTTGAATGAATGATTGCAATATATTAAAGAAGAGTTTGAGATTCTTTTGAGGTAAGAAGTATAAACTTTGGAGAATGAGAATGCAAAAAGAAGGAGGAGGTAGATATCAAAAAACAAAAATCCTCCAACTTTGGACACTGGAATTTCAATTACTACAATCCCAACCACTGACAACTGGAGGGCATCTTGTTCCCATCAATGCCTTACACCAGCTGAGGTTCTTGTAGTAGGATTGTTATGTATGCTTTAAATGTCTGAGCACATTGTTGTTGTTATTATTTTAAATCCCGCAGCCAAAGGCAAAATAAGGAAGTGATATGACAACAGAAAGGCTGAAAGTGAAACTGGAAATACAATACAAACTGTTTCCTTCTCAGTTTTAAAGGTTAACTCTCAAAGACAGTGTTTCCCAAACTTGACCCTTTGAAGATGTATGGACTTCAACTCCCAGAATTCCTCAACCAGGCATACTATTCCTCAACCAGGCATACTGGCTGGGGAATTCTGGGAGTTGAAGTCCATGCATCTTAAAATAGCCAAGTTTGGGAAACACTGCTCAAAGAGAACGACAAAATCTCTTTGCATGCTTTATTTGACACAATCCTAAGAATTAATTGAAATAATTAAAGAGGGTGAATTAGTTTTTTCTTTAGCTGAATTTTACCTATGAGGGATGTGAGAGAAATTTGATCAGTCCTCATTTTAATACAAAATTTTTGATTCGGTAAAGGAACTGAAGCTCAAATAACCTTTACATTCACTCATGATTGATTTTTGTTTCAATGACCTCATATTAATAACGTATAAAAATCCATTAGTGAAAAACTGTTTGCAAAATATATGTATTAGGGAAATGAAAAATATACACATTTTCTTATATGAACTTTATTTGTGTCAGCTTTAATACTAATGAGGCTAAAAAAAAAGCTTCCTCTGGGCACCTTACTAATTTATTATTAGGGAAGCCAAAACAAAAATAGGAGCTTCTCTAAAACACTTGACAGTTACAACTAGATAAATACCCATATACAAGCAGTCTTTGATTTATGATTGTGATGGAGCCTGCCCATTATGGTAGTAAGTTGGGATTGTCATAAAAATGGCTCATCAAATGACCAACTCTGTTTTATAACTATTTTGTGGTTGTTGTTAAATGAATCACTAAGATCATTAAATGAACCCATGATATTTGAATGAATACGGTCGTCATTTAATGAACTCATTGTCTGCTATGGAGCTTTTTTCCCTAAACCCCGAGATAAATATCCATTTTTGTCAAAAATGTCATAAATCTCAGTTATATGATGAAGGATGCTGGAATTGTCCATAAATGCAGCGTTGTTTATGTGTGGGGGAGGGGATTTGTCAGATATCGGATCATAAATATTTTTTGAGGGGATACAAATAGTCACTAAACGACCAGTCATAACTCGAGAACTATCTGTAGAGCAAATTAAGGCTTTTAACGATCTGGGAGGGTTGTATGTGTCATTTTTCAATCTTCTGCATTGTGGAGGAAACAAATAAAGGCTACTTCTGGTGGGTCTGTAATATAGGTAATGTAATTCTGCATTTGGCAGCAGTGAGACAATTTTGTGCCTGCTGCTAAAACATCCTCAAAGTCAAGGTGAGAAATCTCCTCCACTGTGACTTACAGATTTGCAATATAAAGATCCAAGTCTTCTGAAAGTCACACAAATTAAATTTCTGAGAGAGATGCTCTGAGTCACTGAATGCACTTCAAACTTCCTTCTAAATTTGGAAGTCAGGCTGTCCCCCTTTGAGACCCAAATGAGATTTAACTGCCTTAAATCCTGGCCAAAACTGATTACTAAAGACGACTCTTTAACTTCTGCTAGAGGGCTTCTCATCATCCTGGAAGAAAAATGAAATAGAACTGAAGCACATACAGCAAACTACAGTTTATCTGCCTAATGTTTTATCTCTTTGAGGAGCAGGAGAGCCAGCACTGAAGATGACCTAAAAACAAAATGTTTTTGATACTTATCTCCCCCCAAAAATCAGAGGTCAGCCTTCCTCTCCAGTGGTGATGGTGGTTTGTCTGGCTAACTATTTACCCAGCCAATAATCAGATAGCATCTCATGCCTATCACACCAGGGAGTCCTTTTTTGATCATGTTTAAACTCTGTCATCTATGAAAATAGAAGCAAGATACAGCAATCTCCCAATGCAAGATTATTTCTGTCTTGCCTATTGGAGGAATCTGAAGCAATCATGTATGCATTATTGTCTTGTCCTATTACCATACTCAGTTTAGCAAACTGGCCTAACAAATCCCTTGTTTCTAAACCTCTCTCTAGGTTCAGTTGGGAGAACCTTTGCTTCTTGCTTCCTGGCATCTGGAAAGGTGCAAAGTTTAATTCTGTGGTCAGTGCAGTCTGGAAGTAGAGGGTTGCTTGTCAACTATACAAGTAATCCTCAATTTATGACTGTAATGGGAGCTCATTACATTTGTTAACTGAGTTTTGCCCCATTTTATAAACTTTTTTTGTGGTAGTTGTTAAGTGAATCACTGCAGGGGTTAAGTTAATAACACACTTGTTCAGTCAGTCTGGCTTTCTCATTGATTTTGCTTGTCAGAAGGTCGCAAAAGGTGATCACATGACCCCAGGACACTGCAGCGGTCATAGATACGTGCCATTTGCCAAGCACCTGAATTTTGATCATGTGACTATGGGGATGCTGCAACTGTCATAAGTGTGAAAAATGCTCATAAGTCACTTTTTTCAGTGCTGTTGCAATTGTGGTCACTAAATGACCTGTTGTAACTTGAGGGCTATCTGTATTTGTAACATGCTTTATTTCACGCTTGTTGCTGCTGAGAAGAAAGACAATTCTTCCTACCTTGTCAGTTTGGTGCCAATCTGCTGCCTGAGCTCCAGCCGCTCCTCATCTGTCTGCACGGGGAGGATATTCTTCTCTTCCAGCTCACGCTTGGATGGCCTGTTGCTCAACTTGATAGCTAAAGAATCTTTCCTGCAAACTTTCATTGCCAGGGAGCCTTGGAAAGAAAGAATCACGTTCAGTTTAACTGCTGCAGTGCAGGCACAGGAGCTTACTTTTCCATGTCTTTTGTTAATAAATAAATAAATAAAATAAAATCTGTTTTTAAGACCTCTACCCTTGCGGAAACGTTGAATATTGAATGAGAGAGCCCGTTTCAAAAGCATTTCCTCTCGCTTAGTGTGCTCTCTTGTGAAGGTGAATGTTTCAGTGCTGACTATAATGTTATCTCAACCCTCCATGAATGCAAAGTGGATTATTTTGCATGTGAGACAAATGCGCATATGGAAGTGATTTCAAGGTTCCAATCTCAGCTAGTTCAGGCCCAAGACTTTTTACTCTTGCCATCTCCAGGGTAGAAAAGAGCAGCGGACCTGATAGGCCACTGTAAGAAAAACAACCATAGTTGGGATGAAGAATTGTGGGAAAGGAAAATGGGGTTAATGCTCTCCTCCCTGCCTCAGGATCCTAAGTTCAAGGAAACTGATATTCCCTTGAAAGAATGCCTGTCATGGTAGAAAAGCACAATATGTAATAATATAACAACTTTTTAGCCTTTTGAGTTTTTAACTGAATTTCACTTTACCTTGTATGTTTTAATTTTGATCTATACTCCGTTTTCAACCTCTCTGTTTACATATGTGTTTACATTATTCTACTGTGTTGTTATAAACTGCCCTGATTCATCCCGGTAACATGGGCTGTGTAGAAATGTAATGAATAAAGAACGAAATAAATAAAAATTGCTAGTCCTTAACCTATAGACAGGAAGAAAAAGAAGGAACACCTGTTTCCTCCTTCATTTAATGTTACATCCTGCCAATTTGATCATATCTGTCAAGAACATTATTACGTCCAACACTAGATATTTTTCCTTGCTTCTGCAGTGGGCCATATTCCCATGTGGGCCATATTCCCATATTCCCAATGAAACTGAAGCAATTGTTGCTTCATTGGATATTGTTCAACACCAGATATATATATATATTTTTTTTGTGGCAATGGGATAAGAATGTCATATTTGTGTTGCTGTATTTGCAGCTAGGGAAATAAGGAGGCAAGGTGACAATGGAGACAGAAAGGATTGGATTGTTGTAACCCAGTTTCTTTTTCTGAAATCTCAGGCTGAAAAGCAACATACCCAATGTTTCGGAATCTGATCAATGGGTCAGTAAAGGGAACAGTCTTGTCAGGAGAACAAGAAGAAGAACCTGAGGGTTCCATATAACAGACTTGGAAAAACTAAGTAACTTGTCTTTTCAAGCAACATTTGAGCCTTGTTGCTTTGGTCTGGCAGGAGATTTGGTCTGGCAGGAGCAAGACATTGAGTGTTTTTTCAGATCCACATACGAATATGCAAAGATTTAAGCAGATAGATCATGTGTCATCAATCCTTTTCAGATTTTGTCCAATCTCACTGTACTCCACTGTCATCTGTAAGATCATTTTAAGATTGTTCTCCAAGTTTTCTCTGGTGATATGGGAAAAATCTCACAAGGTTTGGTGATCTCATGAACCATTGGCCTTCCTTCAGTTCAATTGCAACAATAACTTCAGATGTTATGAAAGGACTCAAAGAGGTTGTGTTGAGACTCTCTACGAGAGATCAAGCAAAAGTTATAACATTTCCTGATCTATCACTTTTACTTTTCTATCTGGACCTGTTAATTCCGAGAATTTTCACATTCTTAAGCTAAGGTTTTCTCATATATTTTATTTCCCGTAATGAACTATTTCACTCCAGAAAAGTTCTCCATCCGAGAACCAGGCAAGTTTTTCTCATTATGATCCATTCAAAGCAATTGCAAGAACCAGTACTGTTTTCTCTAGCACCACGTGAAAAGAACATGTAAATGTGACTTGTAAATAATGAGCTCCACTTACTTGAATATAACGAGCTGTCATCATCTTCCTCTTCTTCCTCCTCCTCCTCTTCTTCTCTTGCATAGAGGCATGAAGAATCGCCAAAGTCAGATTCATGAGGCACATTTTCTTTATTGTCATCACATTCAATCACAACAGTTGGCACTTGTCTCATGTCTGCAAGGCCTCCAGATCCAGTTTTTGAGTGGCTGTCACCGCCATGTAAACTGGAGCTTTAGAATCAAGAAACAAGTGTGGCAAGAAAGGTCATAAAATGGGGCAGAATTCACTTAACAACTGTCTCGCTTGATCTCAATTGTGGTCATAAGTCAAGAACTACCTTTATCATTTCAACTACTGTGAAATCATATATAAAGTGATGTTCAGACTTCATCTCTTCATTGTCTTCAGCAGGGCTTGTGCCATTGTTTTATGCTGACATATATATATATATATATATATATATATATATATATATATATATATATATATATATATATATGGTTGACACTGAGGAGGACACATTGATATGGTTTCAAGAAATCTCATAAATGTCTGTGGCCGCCAACTTTGCAAACTCTTTGGCGATTAACTTTTCTTTTACAGCAAGACTGTAAATGGCAATGCTATCAAAGACATCCGTAAGAGACGCTGCGTGGCACAACTGACTTCTTAAAATAAACACGTTGTTTTAAAAAATCTACATTAATCTCTTCAGAGATAAGCATGTTTGCCAAAACAAAACAAAAGAAATTTATAATGCATCAAGATGTGTGGGTTTTGCAGATGCTTTGCCCACATGTGTTATGAAAAGGGCAACTGCTTTTTCAGACAAAAAACGCCATCAGCTGCTTAATCTCACAAGGATGAAGTTAACAGATACCATTCCGACAGTGATGGCAACTGAATAATTGGCCCATTATTTTGAAACCCTGCTTTGGGATTATGAAAAATAGACATGTGCCACTTTTGTAATTCTTCCCAATCATTTAGCATCTGTCTGAATTCCCAATTTATAAATTATTAACAAAGCAACATTAAAAGAGTAGGCTGGATTTAACCTAACCTTGAACAAAGAGCATTGTTTTGTGCTAAAGAAATACAAGGCAAAATAGAATCCCTACCAAATTAACCCAAACCAGGGGTGAAATCCAGCAGGTTCTAGAGAACTGGTAGTGGAGATTTTGAGTAGTTCCGAGAACTGGCAAATACCACCTCTGGCTGGCCCCAGAGTGGGTTGGGAATGGAGATTTTGCAATATCCTTCCCCTGCCATGCCCACCAAGCCACGCCCACAGAACCGGTAGGGGAAAATTTTGAATTTCACCCCTGACCCAAACCAAAGAGAAACTTTATCTGAAAGGTTAAATCTTAAATCTGAAAGGATTTTATAGGATGCTATGCTTACAAGCTGGTTCCATTCTTCCATAAAACGCAGGTTAAGGAGAAGAGTGGAGTGGTTTGGAGTCAAGGGCCTGAGAGGTCTCAGGCAACTTGCTGTGACTAACTTGCAACAGCCAATTTGCCATGGTCAACTTCTCACAGCCAACTCATCATGGGACAACTCATCAAGCGACAAGAGTTACACTAATATCTAAGAAATAGTGGGATAGAATCATTAAAGAAAGGATGCAAAAGGAGGGACAGAATGAAATGTGAATGACAAAATTAAACTAAGTTTTGAAACTATTTTAAATAATAAAATTGAATTATTGAATTGTCCTGTGGAGAGTTGTCCTGCAGCAAGTTGGCCATAGTGAACTGGCCACAGTGAAATGGCAGTGGTGAGTTGGCCATGGTGAGTTGGCCAAGTGAGTTGTCCCATTCCGGGATCTGAAAAATGACATCTTCCAATTACAGAGCAAGTTCATCAATGGAGACTTCAAATGCTCTCCTGGAATTGTTTAGTCCTGCAAAGGTAAAGGTACCTCAGATAGCACTGAATTACTTTGTAATACAAAGAGGATTTCTATCTTTAGCTTGATAGTTAATACTGGCTAGGGAATTCTGGGAGTTGAAGTCCAGACATCTTAAAATTGCCAAAGTTGACAAACAGTGCCTTATGGTCTCTCATCCAAGTAGTTCCAAATCTGACCTGTTTATCTATTGGCCATCAACTATGTTTGTCTACCTGCTACTGCCAAGCTTAGTATTGATTTAATGGTCAAATAAAAGTTTGAGCTCTTCATGAGGCCATCATCTCTCCGGGGTGGGATGCTGGGGCTTCGTAGGGGTTTGGGAGAACCTCTAGCTAACATTCTGTGCAGTTTGGAGAACCCACAAATCCCACTCCTGGCTGGCCCCGCCCACCCCTCCCCTCCCAGGAGCCCTTCATGGCATGGGCACAGGGTACTTGCAGGACCACCTCCTACCAGCCTCCCATCACCCAGTGCGTCCACATAGAGCTGCCCTCCTCCAGGTGCCGTTGGCCAGACAATGTCAACTGGCGGCCCCCAGGTCGAGAACGTTCTCTGTGGCCGCACTGACCCTCTGGAATGGGTTACCCACCGGGCTCCGGACGGCTCCCGACCTTTGCACTTTCTGCACTGACCTGAAGACATGGCTCTTTCGGCAAATCCCCTGATCGGCTGTGTGATTTTAAATTCTGGGGATTTTAACTTGGTTTTTGGTTTTAGTATTTTATCATGTTCTTTTATTGTGTAAACTGCCCTGAGTCCTACGGGAGAAGGGCGGCATATAAAATAAATGAATAAAATAAATAAAAATAAATTTTGGATGCAGGTAAGTGGAGGGCGCGCACGGAGGCTCGGGGAGGGTGAAAAATGGGCCTACCAGAAGTTCGGGAAGTTCATTTCCAGCCTCCAAAGGGCCTCCGGAGCCTGTGGAGGCCGTTTTCACCATCCTGGAGTCTTGAGGAAAGCCTCTGGAGCCTGGGGAGGGCAAAAACACCCCCTCGGCCATAGTGCAGGAGGCTGACTAGGCCACGCCCACCATGGCCACACACACACACACCCAGCAACCGGACAGAGAACCCCTTGCTAAAATTTTTGAAGTCCACCCCTGCATCTCTCCCTTCTGCTACCATGAAGGTTTTAGCTACATTATTTTTATTCATGCAAGACTGGAATTCCTGTAAAGCCCTATTAAATTCAGTGGGAATTACTTCCTGGTATCCAGAGACTGACTGGCAGTCCCAGTCTCTTATCAGCAAAGCAAGAAAATATATATATATATATCCTGCAACAGGTTTGTTAGAAGGATTACTGAGATTATGCATAGGAAGAACTATTCTACAACACAGTACACGTTTTCAAAGGAATTATCTTGGTGCAAACAACTAGATACATAATATTTGAATCTGAATGACAGAATTATCTTTGAACCTGCACTCTTGTTCTTTTCCTTTACAGTTGTAGGGTTAGGATCAGATTAGGGGTAAAGTAAATTGCGTATGAATACAATGACACTTTTTTTGTTATGTAAATAGTCGGCAAGATGAAACTTGAACAGTCTCCAGTTTCTCTTGAAATTCAAATAGCGTTTTTTGATGTAGATCATGTTGTACGGGGAAGAGGGAGGGTGAGTGTATTAAATTTTCTCATTACATTGTGCACAATTGCAAGGATAAGTAGGTTTCCCTTTGACTCCAGGAACTCAGAAAGCACAAGAGACAGCGCTCCATGTTCTTTGGCATATTTCTTTCATGGGGACCATTAATTACTGTTCTCTGTATTCTCTTCTTCTATCCTTTTTCAACGAATTGCCATCTGACTGAATCTTGTCTAATTATTGTCTTATTGTGAGTCGAGACTCCCAATACAAGTGTCATGAAATACAATTCCAATCTCATAACAATTTATTATTATTAATAAGAACTGGGCTAGTTAGAACCCCAGCATGATGTTTTAAATGAGCCCCATTAAGCCCATACCTGTAAATCTGATGTTTCCCAAGATTCATACACTTGGAAAAGAGTGAACTGCTGTATCAGCCCCACAGGCCTTTCATTCTAAAGTGCTTGGTCTCCACTACAACATATATAATATAATATAATGTAATGTAATGTAATGTAATGTAATGCAATGCAATGCAATGCAATGCAATGCAATGCAATGCAATGCAATGCAATGCAATGCAATGCAATGCAATGCAATGCAATGCTATGCTATGCTATGCTATGCTATGCTATGCTATGCTATGCTATGCTATCAGAGTTGGAAAGGATCTTGGAGGTCTTCTAGTCCAACCCCCTGCTTTGGCAGGAAACCCTACGCCACTTCAGACAAATGGTTATCCAACATCTTCTTAAAAACTTCCAGTGTTGGAGCATTTACAACTTCTGGAGGCAAGTTGTTCCACTGATTAACTGTTCTGTCAGGAAATTTCTCCTTAATTCTAAGTTGCTTCTCTCCTTTATTAGAATAGAATAAAATAGAATAACAGAGTTGGAAGGGACCTTGGAGGTCTTCTAGTCTGACCCCCTGCCCAGGCAGGAAACCCTTAGTTTTCTTAAATTAGTTTCCACCCATTGCTTCTTGTCCTACCCTCAGGTGCTTTGGAGAATAGCTTCGCTCCCTCTTCTTTGTGGCAGCCCCTGAGATATTGAAACACTGCTATCATGTCACTCTTCGTCCTTCTTTTCATTAAACTAGACATACCCAGTTCCAGCAACCATTCTTCATATGTTTTAGCCTCGAGTCCCTTAATCATCTTTGTTGCTCTTCTCTGCACTCTTTCTAGAGTCTCCACATCCTTTTTAAATCATGGCGACAAAAACAGAATGCAGTATTCCAAGTATGGCCTTACCAAGGCATTATAAAGTGGTATTAACACTTCACGTGATCTTGATTCTATCCCTCTGTTTATGCAGCCTAGAACTGTTTGGCTTTTTTGGCACCTGCTGCACACTGCTTACGTGTTGCTAAAGAATGCCATCTTATAAGGGAAAAAAAAAATCCCCAAACACTCATTTTTCTGCCACGGTAGTTCCTAATCTGTGCTTCCAGACAACCCATGATCTGTAAGATTTCTGCAGATAATTTTACAAGCATAATCTTTTCCCCACTCGGAAGACTGCTGCAGATAAATTATTGAGATGAATATAATAGCTATGGAAATGAGCGTGAAACGTCGTTCAAAATGTATCTGCTTTTTAAATTCTGATATATAAAATGGGCTGAAAACCACTATTGAAAACCACAACTACACAAAGAAAGAGGTTCAGAACATTTGGTCTAGCCTTACATTCAGAGCATCTACTAAAACTGCAGTTGACAATAGGAAATACTCATAGCAGATTTATTATATAGGGATTATATAATTATATAGGGATAATTGGTTATATTATTATATAACTGATATATCATAGGGATGACATATAACTGATATACAGTATAATAGGGACAGAACCAATATATCATAGGGATGATTAGTTATACCATTATATAGGGATTATATAATTATATAGGGATGATTAATAAAGCACCTGGCAGCGACTATTGTCTTTGCATGACAAGTCAGGAATTTGAAACGATTCTTTGCCATAAACACACTGCACGGCGCAACCATCCATCTAATAATTATTTGCTTTTTAAAAAATGAACACCTTATATTACAAATTGCCTGATTTAGCCTAATCTGAATAACGAACATAATAATTATTATGGTATTCCGCCCACAAACACATAAATATCAGTATGCAAAATAAAGGCAGTAAGGGTAATTGTAGTAATTTTCTTCATCTCCTTAATTGGATCTGACCTATCAGAACAGAAACATGAAACCAACAAATGAAATGGGAAGCAGAAATATGTGATGCAGGAATGTTTCCGATTCGTAACAGTGTCTGTAAAGGTACAGTATTAGTATCAAACAATTTTCAAAGAGGTGTTAGAGAAATTGATCTCCAGATTACTCTAACCTCTAAAAAAATACCACTATTATCTCAAAGATAATGGAAATCTGTCTAATTTGTACATAGTCTACAATGTTCAAAGCTTTTATTTTGACATAACAAACACAAGACCTCAAAATGAATATTTACCAAGAAAAAAGAAATGATGGAGATAACTGTATTATCATCACCAAGAATAAATAATGTAGCAGAATATAATCTCAAAATTTTGATGTATAAAATGTACCTCTGTATTGCCTATGCTCAAAAAGCTCTATTTCTATAGTTCCTGATTGATCACATTTCTTGGTATCTATCTCTAACGGGAGATGATGCTTTCTATCAACTCAGACCACTGAACTATCCACCCAGCGTTGTCAATACTGATTCAAGGCTCTATACAAGTGTTTTCTAGCTCGATTTGGATTCTAATGCTCAGAGTGCTGCATCTTTCCATTATGGATAGCAATTGCAATAGCACTTAGAGTTATATACCACTTCATAGTCCTTTACAGGCCTCTCAAAGTGGTTTACAGAGTCAGCATATTGCCCCCAACAATCTGGATCCTCATTTTACCCACCTTGGGAAGAATGGAAGGCTGAGCTGGTGAGAATCGAACTGCTGGCATTCGACAGAATTACCTTGTAATACTGCATTCTAACAACTGTGCCACCACAGTTCTTTGTTCCCAGTGTGGAGAATTATCTGCACTAAAGTCCCGAACATGCTTTTTTCTTCTTCTTTTTTTCCAAGAGGCAACTGGACTTTCTGGTTTTTCTTGGAAGATGTTTCGCTTCTCATCCAAGAAGCTTCTTCAGAGCTTCATCTTCCAAGAAAAAACAGAAAGTCCAGTTGCCTCTTGGGGAAAAAACCCCCCACACCTTTGGAACAACCATGACCTGGATGACTGAGAATCTCCACAGACATCTGCATTAAAGGTTAAGTCACCAGAAAGAAGTCATGGCCGAAAAAAATCACTTCTTCTTGAGTAAACAATTTGGGCTCATAAGAAGAGCCTCGTTGGATTTAACCAGAAACCATCTAATTCAGCATCCTGTATTCTACAGTGACAAACCAGACTCTGGAAACCAGCCTGCTCGCAAGAGATTAGGGTTAGATCAGGGATGTCAAACTCACATCATCACGGTGGTGTCACATGACGTATTGGGATTCCCCCCCTTCGCTAAACTGGCATGGCCAGTGTGTGATGCAGCCAGCCCACGGGCCGAGAATTTGACAGCCCCGGTCTAGATGTTTCTTTTACACAGCTTTTCTTCTCAATATGAACAGAGTTGAGATGCTCAAATTACCTTTCTAGCCGCTGCATGGTCATGGACAGTGTTTTATTCAACTCTTCGATCATGCGACATCCTGAAGGATGCATGGGTAACGTGCTGGATCCAGAAGGCATATGTGGGCTGTGGCTGCCGTACTGATGCTGGTGCGCTGCTAACTGTGATGGTAGGACTGTGTGATGATGCGAAGTCAATGATTGTTGGGAGTTCTTCTGTGTGGAATAGGATGTGAGGGAGAGATCGGGTCCCCCTAAAGGCATGCAAATCATGACTTTCTTTGGAGGTAGCGGAGGTGATAGTTTGACTGGCATACAAGGCAGCTTCATCGGAGCACCAGGATCTTAAAAACAAAGGTTGAGAAACACGGTTATGAACATAGGTGGAAAAAGGTACTTTGATTCTCTCCACAGCCATTGACTCATCTAACATTGAAAGCATTTTTTCTCTTGCACATCTCATGCAGTTCAAATAGATATGAGAGATTACTATATATATATATATATCATGCCATCCTTCCTGGTTCAATCTGTAAACAGGTAGTCCTTGACTTATGACCACAACTGAGCCCAACATTTCTGTTGCTAAATGAGACATCTGTTAAGTGAATTTTGTAGATTGTTGCAGCAATTTACATGGTCATCCAGTTGAAACCTCTAATACATATACATGTATAAAGAACATCTGAAGAGACGCAAAGAGGAATAAGATGGAAGAAATCCCATTTCTCCTTTTCTCTTCATATCATTGGCTAACATTTTTAGCTACAGTTCTTCATATATTACCTGTGGAAAAAGAAACGATGATTTCCCCTCCCCATCGACGCTTGTGAGTTTCATTAGGACTAGAATAGAGCTCACTAATTTTATTAAGATCAACCTTAGCTTCCGTACGCTTTGCACACTAATATATTTTGATATGTTTTAGAGTTGCTTAAGTGAGATGGGTGGTATAGAGGTATGATAAACAAATGAATGAAACTGCTTGGTTTAGGATTATGTTATGGTAATAGGATTTCAGTAAAAGACTATCCTATATAAACTGCTGCATTTTTACTACATTTTTTTTAAAAACTGTAATTTTATACTAATTATATATGTACATGATTTCCATGTCTTGTGTATAAGACACAATATTAATACAGATATATGAGTGAGAGGGGAGAAAGAATAAAGTAAAAACAGTCTTAAGAATGGGCCATATAAAATCTACAGTGTCAATTAGAAAATCAAGTGCATTTTAATGTGAATTGGTGTAATTCTTAGATTAAATGCCTTTCTTTAAATTTTTGAGGTCTCATCCCTCAAAAATAGCATAGATTAGTAAATAACATATGGAGAACGTTTTGGGTAAGGTAGGTGAATAGATGCCCATTGCTTTGCTGGGGACAGTACAGCAGAAATGCGGTTGGATGCAGGATCTAAACTGCCAATAATTCTCCTTGGATTAAAGGAAAGTCTTGAGAGCACACCAGGGGTGGGTTTTACTTACTTTTACTACCAGTTTGCAATGGGACCGCATCCACTCGCTTCTGCGCATGCGCAGATCACCCCTGATGACGTTGTGGTGGGCGGGCGGGGCCTCCTGCCGGTTTTACTACAGGTTCTATAGAACCGGATCAAACTAGGAGCAACCCACCACTAGAGCATACTCATGTATTCTACAAAGCTGGAGGTTTTTTTTGTGAGTCAATAGAGAAATAGATATTTTTGTAGCTGCTCATGATCAGCTGGGAATCGTGGGTTTTATCATGCTCTGAGCCATTAATATAGCCTTTTTTAAGAAGTCAAAGTTCAACCAAGCCTCATCTTTTTAAACACCTTGGGAGTTGAACTTCCTTTTTATTATTTCCTAAAGAGTGAAAATCTTTCAGAACTGCAAGCTTTGTATTAGCTGGGTTAGTGCCTCTTTAATCCATTTGAAAAGAAGAAAATATGTGTGTTTCCAGCTCTGTAAGATTTTATTTTCTGTAATAGGCACAGAAGGATGAGTATAGTGTTGTTTTTGGAAAGTATTTAAAATGCTAAAATTTGCATAAAATTGATTTAAAGAAAGACATGGAAACTAACTAAAAATGTCTTCTCTTGTGAGAATTTCCCAATTTATAAATTGCTGATAAGAAGGCTTGAAGGGTAATCACTAGAAAGCACTAGAGGTTATGTTAAAGGAAAGTTAGATTTGTGGACTCAAGAACAGTGTGAGCTACTTAACCTTATATTTTGAACAAAAAGTGTTGAAGAGAATCACGTTTCTTTGAATAAAATCAAAAAGGATATTATAGGGGACTCAAAAACTGTAATCTTCAAGAGAGAGAGATGGATTTGCAAATGGAAGAATATTAAAAAAACAAGTGATACACAAATAAGATATCAAAAAGATGTGTATTACTCATTTAAATTGGACTATCAGAGAAGGTACATTGAAATTGCAAATGGATTTTAATAAATATGACAAGGACTTTGAGAGAAGAGACAAAAATAAGAGTTTTTAGAAAATGTGTTGAGATATGGAATGAAGATGTATTTGGTAGTATTTTTAAGTTATAGTCACACGTTAATATTGAATATACTTGCTGGAGATGAAGGGGGAAATTTCTTCATATAGTTTCTTTTTCTTTTCTCTGCACTTTTTTAAAAAAACATTCTTCTTTAATGTATTTTTGTATTAGCTTTTTGTATCTGCTTTATCTGTTTAATATAATCCTTATTAAAATTATTAAAAAGAATAGTAAATAACATACCAATATTCATATTTATATTTTTAACAATAGTGAACTTTTTTGGCATTAAAAAAAGTTAATAGACCTAGTCAGTAATAATTGGATGGAATAGCTATTTCTGAATGAATTCATGCAAACCTGACAGATGCGTTTGCAGCAGAGGTGGGTTTCAGCAGGTTCTGACCAGTTCTGGAGAACGGAAATTTTGAGTAGTTCGGAGAACTGGTAGTAAAAATTCTGACTGGCCCCGCCCCCATCTATTCTCTGTCTCCCAAGTCCCAGCTGATCGGGAGGAAATGGGGATTTGCAGTATCCTACCCCTGAAGTGGGGAGGGAATGGAGATTTTACAGTATCCTTCCCCTCCCATGCCCACCAAGCCACAGAACCGGTAGTAAAATAATTTGAAACCCACCCCTGGTTTGCAGCCTGATTCTTTTATCTTTAGTTTTAATACAATGTCTGTATTTATTTATTTATTTATTTATTTAATGTATGGCAAAAATGTAAAAAAATATGCTGTAATTGTTGTTTAAACATGAATCAAGTATCTGAATTTAAATGTATGGCATTTTCTTTGTTTCCCTTGGCTCTTGCAGTTTTTTTTTTTACTGAATGATGGCCCAATTGTTGAAACAAATCTTTGTATTTGGTAACCTAAGCACGCTACAACATGCTAAATGAACACTGCCATACAATCAGGTCAGGGAGAGAGATGTTTATGAAGACCTGTGTGGCCTAATATTTGAGGTTAATCTGCTCTGGTCTGCTGGCTTGGAGAAGGCTGTCTCATCAAAAGTGTTAAAGGAGGTGAAACACTGACTGGTTTCTGTATGCACAAAGGAAAATACTATTTCTGTCTTTGCCTCAAGCATGAAAATGCCTTGAGCTGCCTCTGTGTAAGAAAATATAGCTATGTTCCAATTCATAGATTTCAGCATCTTTCAGAATAAATGTACACAATCACAGCTCCAGGGCAGTGTGCCATCTTCATAAAAAGCCTCCATTTTATTTGTAACCAAAACGCATTAATGCGGTAGAAAGGGAAAGACAAATATACGATTAACCACAGCTAATTTTCAATTAAATTTAAAAACAAAAGCAAAGTATCTGAATTGATCAGAAATCATAATATGATGACAACAATGAGAAGAGAAACCAGATATTAAATTAAAGGGAAATTATTTTTCTGTATTAAATATTCATTCTCAAAAAGATGAAACCCGAAACAGTTTCTGCAAGCCCCTCCTTAATTAAATCATATGGTAGCTTCTATAAAGCCAGAAGCAAACTGTCCATCACAACTTGCTACTGGTTATGTTTTGTCTAAACAAAAGCACATACCCATCATCTCACGGTGGAAATTTATTGAGAATTGAGATGGTTTTTCATTTTCATTGTCTGTTTCATTAAATGCATCTCTTAAAATGCAATCCATATGTGACATTTTCATTTTGGAAAGAAGGATGTACTGGAATTAACTGCTCATTTCAAGACTCTCAACAGGGCAACATAATCCATAATTCTACCCATGAACAAGATCTTTTGATTTATGATCCATACAACCTGAATTATAAATACATCTATTGGCAAATAAGAGTTTTGATTTCACCAAGGCATAAATGAACCTATATATTCAAATTCAGTTATATATAAATTTAAATTAATTGTCCCATTTCCACTATAGATCATCTTCAGGTGGGAAGGAGCCAAGAACAGGCAGAAAGGTAGAAAGGGAATATTTAACCCTTAAGCAATTTCTTAGCCATTATTTTATCTGCAAGAAAATAAGTCCCCTATACCTGGCTGGCTGGGGAATTCTGGGAATTGAAGTTCACCAGGCTTAAAGTTGCCAAGGTTGGAGACCCCTGCCCTATACTGTATCCAAGAACATAAATACAGGCAGTCCCCGACTTACAAACACAATTGAGCTCAAAATTTCTGTTGCAAATGAGACATTTATTAAGTGAATTTTGCCCCATTTTGCGACTTTTCTTGCCATGGTTGTTAATTGAATCCCTGCAGTTGTTAAGTTAGTAATACAGTTTTTTAAGTGAATCTGGCTTCTCCATTTACTTTGCTTGTCAGAAGGTCACAAAAGGAGATTACATGACCCTGGGAACTGCAACCGTCATAAATATGAGTCAGTTGCCAAGCATCCAATTCTTGATTATGTGACTATGGGGATGCTGCAATGGTTGTAAGTGTGAAAAACGGTGATAAGTCCTTTTTTTTCCACTGCCGTTGTAACTTTGTACAATCACTAAATGAACTGCTGTAAGTCAAGGACTATCTGTAGGTGTGAAGCTGCTTGAATGTAAATAGGCAAGGAATGAGAGGGGAAACTATCTATTGGAAAGCACTACCTCTTAGAGAATAAAATACTGGACATATTCCTTAATTTCACAGTGGAGACACTTAACCATATGTAGTTTAACTGGGAAACTGTGAGTACCCTAGACCAAGCCAAGTCTAAAAACACTAGACAATTCCTGGAAGCTTGGCACTCAGACAAATTGGCCATCAACAGCACATAGACATAAACAACATCTACATACTATTCAAAAGAGACAGTCAAAAAGCCAAAAGGGAAACTAAAAGACTAAAACAACTCCTCACCAGCAATCAACACCCAGATGAGCAGAAATTAACACCAAGATTAACATTAGACCAATAATCAAGAAGAAAACAATACCCCAATCAAGGAACTGCCAAACAAGCTAATTGTAAACAACAGCTCAATCAAGGAACCATCAAGACCACTCCCACCAACACTGGCAGGGCAAGCCACTTGAATATAAAATGAGAGCAAACTCCACTCCTTACTAGCACTGATGATGTTACCTAGTTTGGTACGGAAACATCTGCAAGGAAACAATCAAGCTCAGAGAGCACCAAGGACCCCACAACTCTGGGCATAATATTACATCAAATGGTGTTCAACAATATGCTCTCTGACTTCCAAATTGTACTAGATTTACATAAATCTTCATTCATTTCATGTTATTAAGGGATATTTATTAATAAAACTAAATCCAAAGAAAGTTATATTAGGGCGGTGAATATCTAGATAGGAAAAAATCCAGGGGAAAAAAATTCCTTGCTACCATCTAATTATTGTCTGGATTTCTGCAGTCCACAAATGGTAGGCTTGATTAATAACATATAAATCTCTGCCACTGATTTTGAAGTGGCCATCCTTGTAGAAAGGACTTGCAAAGGAACGCTCTATCCTGAATCTCTTGAATTACAACTCATCCAGAAATTCAGTTCTGTTCATTTGGGTTTCTGCGGAGACAATAATTGCATGTTGCACTATATATAGTAATTAATTCAGCACTAATGTGAAATTTTTGTGTTACCACCTATCAAGTTTTTTTTCAAGAGATTGGTGTGTTTATTTTGAATACATTCGAGTTCTAATTAAATTTTCCCTATCAGTATATTTTTCTCCCTTTAATCTCATTATTCACAACCTAAAATGCCCTCTAACTGAGCAAAGAAGAATAAACCATGTGTCTGATGACAAGCTGGCTAGGAGTACGAAGATAAGGAATTGGAAGCTTCAAAATGATCTTTAGATGATTTCTAATTGATCAGAACAGGGCAAAGTAAGGATATGAAAGACAGTTCTAATAATGCTGTTTTAGAATTTAATGTTCTTGACATCAGCCCTTGCAGCAGTGAACAGTAATGACCAAGTCTATAGCTCCTGATATTTTCACATTGCAGCTAAACAGTAAAAGTCCTTAATCCTCCTTCCAAAATCCAAAATTTAGTATCTAGTATCTCATGTATAGCACTGCATTTCACAAACAAAAGAGCTGGTTAGAAAAAAGACACTTCCTTTTCAACACAGGATGAATTGCATAAACTATGATTTCACCTCTCAAACCTGCTATATTTATTCCCCAAATCACAGAAACGGTTTGATGGCAAATTATGATTAACTCCACTTCTGCTGATTTGAAAAACTAAGAACAAGTGAAAATCACCGCCATACCGAGCTACTGAGAGTTTTGAAGCAACAAAAAGAAAAAGCTTCCACAAGTCCAGCTAATTTTATGCTGAAAAGAAAAGCAAAACGAGAAAAACATTTGTCAGTTTTATCTCAAACTTATTTTGTCTAGACTACTAAAAAGTTTTATATAGCCATAAAGGTAATATGTCAAATAAGTAAAGCTTATAAGACTTGAAATTCCAGAATTAGGAAATAAGCCGAAAAGTCCTTCTCATTGAACAAAAACCATGCAAAAATGAACTTTGCAGCATTCACATATAACACATTGAAGTAGTAGCTGGAACAAAATAATCACAGCTCTTCCACAGTATTGTGGGAGGAGAGAAGTTTGGTGTTAATAGAAACCTTGAGGGGACAAAACAGAAAGGAGACATGAAAGTCCTCACTTGAAGCCAGGTTTAAAAAGTTTATAAGGTCCCAAGTGAAGCCAGATGTTGAAGGCTCTAAAACTCATTGAATCAGGTCACATTATTTTGCCTTCCTGCTCAAAAGCTCTGGAGTCTGATCATTCTTCTAATACATTTGGGGCAGAAGACCTGTTCTGTGGACAAGTGTGGCCAACCAACCACGTAATTAGAAAGCAAAGAAAACACAGTTTATGTGAAGAAGGACAAGTATCAAATAAACTTCTATAACAGGATGAAAACAGAGTAGAGGAACAGTGGAAGACATAAAAGAGATAACAAATAAAGGCAAACAACAGTGAGTTCCCCCATTGACACATAAATAGAAAGGAATGAAATCGAAAAGATAGTATTATTAATATTAGTGTATTTAAAAAAAAGAGCAATCAGCTCTTGAAACAACTACCGGTACATAGCAAAGAAAAAAAACCATGTATGAGTGAGATTTAAGCTCTCATTATTTATTTCCCATGAGCTATAATGGGAACGCCAGTTCCTTAAGACAAACCCGTAAGTTTTTGGAAGAAACTGGAGGAAACATAGAGACATTAAACCGACATTTGATTGAAACAGACTCCAGCTAACAATTTAATGCTAGAAAATGTTTTTTTCTATGGTCTAATAGCCACGTGTTCTCATGTATTTGCAGATTGGTAACCCAGGTATTCTAACGAAAGATGCAAAAACAGCAGAGAGGCCTACATGACTGTGTCATGAAGAAAATAACGTTTTGTCTAGAGACGTGAGGAAAAGTGCATTTTTTTCAGGGGAGGGCAGCACAAACCAAACAGGAACATTTACTTACCAGCTAAATGGTTGGCAATCTTGGTAATGGGCTTAGGAGGCAGGGCAGGGGGTTGTTTGAGGAGGGAAAGCTGCTTCACTGGGGTGTCTTCATGATCTCCAGAGAAAGCAGCAGATTTTTTAGGGGGGAGTAGCAAGACTGGTTTAGATGTAGGTTCTTGAGGGAGGTGGATTCCAGATTCACTGGACGTGGGACTCTCTTCAGACACTGGAGGACACAACCACAGCACAGACGCAACAAGGTTACAAGCAAAGCAGCAGCAGAAAGACAAAGGCAGCAGAGCAATGCAGATTTAAAAATGTAATTAGCCATATTTTACTCAGACGTACAAAGAAAAGAAGGAGGCAGAAAAAGAGAGAGAGAGAGAGAAATTCTGGTGCTTTCACTACAGACCTATCACTAGTACGTCCCTCACTAGCAACAATCTAGGGACAAATTCTCTGGCTTTTTGTTTGCTCAGCTTGCTTCTACTGAAGTCAACTGACTACATACCACAACTGGTAGTACCACATCGGTATTGCTTTTAGAATCCTAACAGTGCCTTCGATATTCCTTTTTCTAAAATCCATGGGTTATTTAGGATGTAAACAACTCTTTACAGAAGTATTTAACAAGTTTTTTTATACTGAGGTCTTTCCCACTGACCAGACTTGCAAAATATCCTGTATATTGCAAAAGATTTTGAGATATATTGTCAGGTATATCACTTGTCCTCAAAGGCTAGAATATTCTAGAATGTCCTAGAATATTTCCCTCATGACTGCATATCTCACAGAAAGACAAGAAGAAATGCAGAAGTTTCAAAAAGGGATTCTTGTTATAATTGTTCTTCAGTGAGTCTGTCTGTCTGTCTGTCTGTCTGTCTGTCTGTCTGTCTGTCTGTCTGTCTGTCTATCTATCTATCTATCTATCTATCTATCTATCTATCTATCTATCTATCCATCCATCCATCCATCCATCCATCCATCCATCCATCCATCTTCTATCTCTATCTCATCTCTACTTATTACCATATCTGTCTGTCTGTCTGTCTGTCTGTCTGTCTGTCTGTCTGTCTCACCAACTTTCCAAGTCTTTTAAAAGTTATCATCATTATTCTGTCCTGTTAAATAATTTTCAGATACATAATTTTATCTTAAAAATCCAAGAGCAATTCTGCTTGGATATTGATGGTGGGAACTTTCAGTTCTCTTTTCTAACTCAGGATAGTATTAATACACTGAAAAACTCATTGCTTTTTGGCTTAGCTGAACAACTTAAGCTGTACAACTGTTGCCAAGGACCAGCATGTCTTGTCAAGTTATTATAAACATTACTTTTGAGAAGAATAAACCCCACTGAATTTGAAAACAATCTAATTTGCCCTTTGTTTCATAAAGACATCACATTCCCTTTTCACTACATGGTACTTTGTTACCTCCATATATTGAAAGAGAGAGAGACAGAGAGAGACAGAGAGAGATGATGAGAATATCTCATTGACGACATAAGGTAAACTTTGAGCTTGTTCATGAATATGCCAATATTTTTTTTTGCAGGAATTCTTCCATCATAAAATGAGTTTTCTATATTGAAATTAGATCAATGGAAAGGCAACATTAAAGTACTAGTATACAAGCTACTGGGTTGGATTTACATTCCATATATTTCTGTTGTCTATGGAAAGTATGGAAAATATAAAAATAATAATCCTTTCCTGCTCTTCTATGCCCTGCTTCTTGCAAATATCTCCATATTGTTCAGCCATCATACTAAGAAACACCAGTGTCACTGCTTTCTTTGTATATACTTAATTCCTTTCACAGCTTTCTAATGGAGTGGTCAACACTACAACTAACCGCATTAGATTCTACAAATTAGACACTGGAAAAAATAAATGAGTGTACTCTTTTAGTTTTCCCCAACCTGATCCAATTCAGAAGGATTTGGAGCTCAGCTTCCTGAACTGTGGCCCCAAAATAAAAATAAAAAGTTTAGCCATCTTTTTTTTACTTAATCTAAAAACCTTTTTTTTTTATCTGCGGGTCAGTAGAGTTCTTTTCTTCTTATCATTCCGATCGTAAACAATCATTTCAAATTGAAATAAACATATGCCACCATTAAAACAAAAGTAATAATATTGTTTTGGCAAGTTAGTTCACTAAAGAATAATGTCACCTACTGTACTAACTCACCCACTGACATTGGCAAACCTTTTGAATGTTAGTTCTTCATATTTATTAACTGAATTAGAGGCCGACTGTTAACATTCATATAGATAAAATATAATCTAGAGTTGTTATCAGTCTGGATATATTACTACTAAAGTATTAAGGAAATCACTACATTATTTATTCTGGAGAGCCAGTTTGGTGTAATGGTTAATGGTACTGGGCTAGAAACCAGGAAGTTCTAGTCTTGCCTTAGGCACAAAGCCAGAGGGGTGATTTCTGGACCAGTCATATTCTCTCAACCCTAGGGAAAAAGACAATGGCAAGCCAATTCTGGAAACAGTTGCTGATAAAACTGCTTGTCCATGCAATCACCAGGAGTCAAGGTTGACTCAAAAGATTCTTTCTAAATTATGTGACTCATGATGAAATTGAAAAGCTACCTGTTCCATCCATGACCTCTGGATTCTGGAGTACTTCATAACTACAGGAATCCCCAGATAATGAACATGGCTCCAGTTCAGATAGAGCTTGCAGTGATACTTGGCTGGAACTCAACGCCTGTCCATTCTCCAATGATCCCTCTTCATTCTGTATAGAAAGCTCTCCATCTAAAAGAAAGCACAATAGTATGGGATAAAGATCATAACTGCAATTGAAAAATCAATGAAAAAAACCCTTAATACAGAATAGAATAAACTAGGGGTGAAATCTACTTACCTTCCTTACTGGTTCGGAAGCGCACAGGCCGCACACAGATCTTCTGTGCATGCGCAAAACCTTCTGCGCATACGCAGAATGACACCCAGGCTGGTGGGTGGAGCTTTGCTCTGCCATCACTACCAGATCACCGAACCACCGGCCAAGATCGCTATCGGACTGGCCAATCCGGGCCGATCCGGGAGCATTTCACCCCTGGAATAAACCTAGTTATCCAAGTATATCTTGTTTAATACATATATATCTCTGCTTTGGATATATTTATAAAAATGGTAACTGGTTGTTGGGACATTATAATGTAATGAAGGAAAGACACTGGAACAGGATTGTTCAGTGTATATTTGACATTGAGCTTCTTAGAGCAGGGCACCTAGGGCTAATTTCCCTGCACTCTCAACCTTCACCCTCCATCTTGTTTCAGGTTTTGAGTGCAATACTGGTCCCACTTGAACTCTTCCGTACAATAATCTACAGACTGGAATATAGTATTTTCTGATTTGCAAGTTTTGGCACATCTCCTGCACAGGTTCTTGATTGGTGCATCAGAACAAAATGCTTGAGACACCCATATTTCATTTCATTTCTATTGAAAGTCTCTATTTGCTCATAAATTAACATTTATGGGGGAAATCTTGGAACTGATATCAATATTACTAAACACAAAAAGAAAACACCGCTTAATTAATTATAATTAATTATAATGGATTTAAATAACATATTATAATTAATTAATTAATTAATTATAATTAATCAATTACAAGAAACAATGTGCAACTAATCAGGGAATTGTCTAAAACTAGTTTACACCTGTTTGGACCAATGAAAATACAAGCTAGAAATTGCCCAGTCTTCATTATTTATAAATCCAGATATATAAAGGTAAAGGTAAAGGTTCCCCTCGCACATATGTGCTAGTCATTCCTGACTCTAGGGGGCGGTGCTCATCTCCATTTCAAAGCTGAAGAGTCAGCGTTGTCTGAAGACATCTCTGTGGTCATGTGGCCAGCATGACTAAACACCAAAGGCACATGGAATGCTGTTACCTTCCCACCAAAACTTGCATTTTTTATGTGCTTTCGAACTGCTAGGTTGGCAGAAGCTGGGACAAGTAATGGGCGCTCACTCCGTTACTCGGCACTAGGGATTCGAACCGCTGAACTGCTGACCTTTCGATCGACAAGCTCAGCATCTTAGCCACTGATTTACCGCGACCCTTGTATATATAATAAGCCATATACCGTGTTTCCCCAAAAATAATACCCTGTCTTATATTTTTTTGAACCCCAAAATAAGGGTTTGGTCTTATTATTGGGAGGGGGGTCTTATTATTTTGGGGGTGCAGGAAACAGCAAGTGTGGCCAACTCATGGCTTCTGCTGTGTTGCGCCACTGGTCAGCTGTTTGCTGGGGAACCAAAGGTGGAAATCTCCCCAGCATTCTTGGCATTTGCCTGCCTCCCATCCATCCATCCATCCCCCTCACCTGCAAACTCCCGCCCCGCCCCCACCTCTCTGCCGGGTGACCCCCGGCAGCCCCAGATGCCCAAAGCCTGCATCCGCCTGGCTCCCTTTTCCACAGCACCTGGCTCTTTATCGAGGGGGGTTGCATGTGGGGTGGGGGAGAAGCAAAACGCGTGAAGTGAGATGGGGCTCGCTCCTCTTGCCGTCTCTTCTCCCCTCCTTGCCAGGGGCTGGGGAGACGCAAGACGTATGTCTTAGCTGCCTTGCAGCTCTGTCGTGTGTCTCGCTGTTGTCTGCAGGCAAACACATAGGGTAAAACCAAACTTCTCGCAAGTTCGACAAGTTTGATTGAACTCACGAGATTTTTTTTACCCTACTGTTTGTCTGCAGACAACGGCGAGACACACGATGGAGCTGCAAGGAAGGTAAGACGGCTCCATGCACCCCAGATGGTATCGTAACAGCAGCCTGGCTTCTGCCCTTTCCCGTCGTCTCTTTGTTGAGGGGGATGGCAGATAGGGCAGGGGAGAAGCGAGATGCATTGAGTGTGACGCGACTCCTCTTGCAGTCTCTTCTCCCCTTCTCGCCGGGCATGGCAGGGCTTCCTGCCCCTGTCCAAATTGGATGCAATTTGGGGGTGGCAGGTGGGGAGGGGTGGGGCCGGGGAGACACGAGACGCGTGTCTTACCTGCCTTGTAGCTCCATTGCGTGTCTTGCTGTTGTCTGCAGGTAAACACATTGTAGGGTAAAACCAAACTTCTTGCGCGTTCGAGAAGTTTGATTGAACTCGCGAGGTTTCTTTTACCCTACAACATGTTTGCTTGCAGACAATGGCAAGACAAGCAACGGAGCTACAAGGCAGGTAAGACACATTTCACGTCTCCCCAGCCCCAGCCCCACCCCTCCCTACTTGCTACCCCAAAATTGCATCCAATTTGGGCAGGGACAGGAAGCCCTGCCATGCCCGGCGAGAGGGGGAGAAGAGATGGCAAGAAGAGCGAGTCCTGTCTCGCTCCATGCGTCTCGCTTCTCCCGCACCCCCTCAATAAAGAGCTGGGCACTGTGGAAAAGAGAGCCAGACAGCCACGGGCTTTGGGCGTCTAGGGCTGCTGGGGGTCACCTGGCAGAGAGATGGGAGCGGGGCGGGAGTTTGCAGGTGAGGGGGATAGATGGATGAATGGGAGGCGGGCAAGTGCCAAGAATGCTAGGGAGATTCCCACCTTTGGTTCCCCAGCGAACAGCTGACCAGCGGCGCAACACAGCAGAAGCCATGAGGTGGCCACACTCGCTGTTTCCTGCACCCCCAAAATAATAAGACACCCCCACCCTGATAATAAGGCCAAGCCCTTATTTTGGGGTTCAAAAAAATATAAGACAGGGTCTTATTTTCGGGACATGTCCGATTTTCGGGGAAACATGGTATATAAACAGCAGCAATTTGATTTCCCAAAAGTTCTTTGGTTTCCCAAAAGAAATTTTGGATGATTTTTATGACCGATATGAATATCTTTTCTTTTGAATTAGCTAGGAAATTTCTTTCTTTATGTTTGTGTGTGTGTTTATGTGTTTGTGTGTTTGCTATCCAAGGACTTGTCATTACGGGCAATGATTGAACGTTGCTTCAAGGGAGGGCTGCCTTTTCTCAACCTTTTTTTTCAGAAGGAAAGAAGGAGTCTACAATATACCCAACTTCAAAGGGTTTTTTTTTTTTAATTTAAGAGAGAGAGTTTGGAAATGGTGCTGGATGGAAATGGTCCTAAGCAGATTGAATTTAGAGCAGTGGTGAAATCCAAATTTTTTTACTACCAGTTCTGTGGGCATGGCTTGATGGGTGTAGTGTGACTTGGTGGGCGTGGCTTGGTGGGTGTGGCAGGGGAAGGATACTGCAAAATCTCCATTCCCACCCCACTCCAGGAGAAGGATACTGCAAAATCTCCATTCCCACCCCACTCGGGGGCCAGCCAGAGGTGGCATTTGCCGGTTCTCTGAACTACTCAGAATTTCTGCTACCAGTTCTCCAGAACCTGTCAGAACCTGCTGGATTTCACCCCTGACTTAGAGGGACTTAAGTTTTAGATAAACATCCTTAAGTTTATCTTCACACTTCCCCCCAGGCCTGACTGGAATCAATGAGACTTATATTCAACCGAACATGCACCTGATTGTGCTGTCTGGTAAACAATTACATAAAAGCAAATTGGTAAAGCCAATCATAATTGTATTACTGTCTTCCATTTCTAAACGATATATAAAAATAACAATACAAAATGCATCAGTTGAGAACTGCTAAGTCAAATGCACTGAATATTGCTAAGTCAAATGAAAGACATTTGAACTGCATATATAAATGTTAAATTTGAGTACTGCGTAGTCTCTTCATTAATATTTCACTGAACAGAAGGATTTAAGATCAAGCTGCTTGCTGTCATCTGTTGAGTTAGATGGTTGGAAAGTATACAAGAGATGAAAAAAAAAAACTCAATAACTTTAATCTTTTTATAACCAAACAGCAATCTTGCAACTATACAGAACAAATTACTCTAAAGTGTTGTGTTTTTCTTTAATGGGCTTAGAAAAAAGTTGCCCCTTTTTAGTACGGTATTCTATTCCTAAATTTATTATTCATTTTTCATGAAATGATCTGTTAATTTGCTTTTACTTACTGATGTATTTTTGGGCTTCAGAAATTGGACTCAAAGACTCATACAGTTAAAAGAGTCTTTATAATTTAGCACCACAAAAAGCCGTGGTAGATACAACCCAGATGTTTTTTTGCTTACGTCACAAATGTTATTTTCAGACAATAAAGTAGGCTTCCAATTAGTAACCGTTTTAGGTTGTTGCTTTTTTTTTTTTTTTTTTTAGCAAATACTTAAATTCCACCAACAAATTGGTTGAACTGGGACACAGCTGATGAGAAGGAAGATTTGAGTCTTATTTCTAAGCAGAACTGGAGGGGAATGCTAGCTCATTATGCCCACCTATATTTCCCTTGGTGTCACAATGGATTTTTTTCTTTGTTTCATGGCTTGGGCACCATTCCAATGGTTTGGTAGCCAAGCACTCTTGATCTGTTTTCAAAAGACTGGAGATACAGTAGCTTGTGCTAAAAACTGGTAATTCATTTTATGAAGAATGTCCTAAGATTTGATGTGCATTAAATGTTATAGGGACAGATTTTTCAGGTGACTTCTTAATAACCTCAGTTATTGGGTACCTCAAGAAGCAATCCAATTTAGATGAAATATGAAGTGATAATTTGGTCCATTTATGAAGAATTGAAATTGTGATGGGGATTTTAAATGAAGTGTTGTAAGTGATGAAATAAGATAAATAATTAATGTTATAATAAGAAATATAATATAATATATAATATAATAAGAAATAAGAGCCTTGGTGGCACAGCAGATTAAAGTGCTGTTAAGTAACACCAGCTGCCTGCAATTACTGCAAGTTCGAATCTCACCAGGCTGAAGGTTGACTCAGCCTTCCATCCTTTCGAGGTAGGTAAAATGAGGACCCGGATTGTGGGGGCAATAAGCTGACTTTGTATAAAAAAGAATACCACTTGGGGGGGCCGAAAGCCCTACTAAGCAGGCATATACAAAAGCATGAAGGCTATTGCTTAACGCATTGTAAGACGCCCTGAGTCTCCGGAGAAGGGCGGCATATGAATCGAACCAATAAATAAATAAATAAATCAGGAATTAAGGATGGAAGTGATATTGTTTAAGTTAAAGGGTTTCAATATAAAAATTGAATAACATGAAGTATGTTGTTTATATAAATGGAGAAATAAGATAATTAATTGAAGCAATGTTATGAATTAGGATGTGAAGAGCGGATGATAATATTGTTTATACACTGTATTAAGAAGAGATTAAGAGAAAATAAAAAAGTAGAGAAAAATTAATATTATGGCAGAAATTGAAATATGTAAATTGTATTTGGAAAAACCAAAAAAGAAGATTGGAATGGATTATAATATATATATATATATATGATATAAATTGTCTAAAATGTGACCCGGTCAGTACTCTGTTCATAAAATATGTATGTAAAAGGAACATTTTTAATAAAACTTGTTTAAAAGAAGAAGAAGAAGAAGAAGAAGAAGAAGAAGAAGAAGAAGAAGAAGAAGAAGAAGAAGAAGAAGAAGAAGAAGAAGAAGAAGAAGAAGAAGAAGAAGAAGAAGAAGAAGAAGAAGAAGCAATCCAATTTATGAGCATCTGGCATCCATCTTTTCAAAACGGAATATTTAATCTGAATATTTTGTAACATTGAATATAACTCTGAAACTTGAATAGGATTTTATGGTCTCTATGACTGCCCTTTCTTGTAAAAATGTGAACAGAGTTTATCTCTCTCTTTTAATGCTGTAAAAATATGGATAATTGAGGTAGAAAATATTCCAATACCAATCAAACCATGTTTTAATATAAAAGCTGCTCCTGAATATATCAATAGTTTGGAGTCCAGCTATTATAAAAATCCATATCCAAGTCCTGGACTTGCTACAAGAAATTCTTGCAAAAACAGATAATATTATCCACGTCCTCCCATTCAATTCCCACTGTGAGTTGACAGTGTTTCTTACCTTTATCAAATATTTCCTTCAGAACGCCTCTCTTGATAAGTTCCTCTCTGCTTTGCCTCATTGATATTTTTCTTTCAAGTGCTAACAAAAAGAAAAAAAAATACAAGTTGAAATAATAAACTCAAAAAATATTAGGCAAAACTGTTTTCATCCCTTGAAATATTTATATAATCCTGAAAATTTGAATAAACCCAAATTATGGAAATGCTTTTACATCTTCTATTTTTGCTAATATTTTTAACTTTACGAAAAGGTATCTGCCCTTATTGTCCTCCCATTAATTGATTTTACATCTGACTTTAATGTTAAGATTTCTGTTTGGTGTGGTGATGAGCTGAATTTATGAATTTCCAAGGAGATCATCTGATCTTTTGATTGCTTGATTGCTTAATTAGTAAGCAGAAAACTTCTTTTGTTTTTCTTTGCCTAAATTACAGAGTTGTAGTGTCTTTCATTAGATTAATTATAGGTTTGAAATCAGGAAGACAGGGTTTGAAAACAGGAATCACTTCCTGTTCTTCAGAGGGACAGCAGCTTCTTCAGACTGTTGAAGATCAGCTGAAAGACTGAGCTGGTGATGAATTTATTCCACGGGTGAAATCCAGCAGGTTATAACAGGTTCTGGAGAACCGGTAGCAGAAATTTTGAGTAATTTTGAGAACAGGCAAATACCACCTCTGGCTGGCTGCAGAGTGGGGTGGGAATGGAGATTTTGCAATATCCTTCCCCTGCCATGCCCACCAAGCCATGTCCACAGAACTGGTAGGGAAAAATTTTGGATTTCACCCCGATTTATTCCCAATTCAAAATGAAAAAACAAAACAAAACACAGAGAGAAAGGTAACAACTTTAAAGGCTCTCTCTCATGGATTATTATTTTTGTTTAGAACCACTGTCTTTACACATATTTATCTGTGAATTAAAAATTTTTGGAGCTAAAACGAATACTCGATGCTTTCAGTCAAAAAATATTAGAGTTGAATTTTTTAGTAATCGATTCAATTGAGACAAAAGTTGCTCAGTTTAGGTAGGAAAAAGACCTGGTAAATTATTAGGTTGTCAACTGAAATGGCAGTAACAATAACACAGTGATCTTATTTTTACTACCAAGAAAAGATGAATAATTCAGCACAAATAATGTTTCTATTTTAATAAACCAATTAATCATAATTCATTTCTATTTTTTAATGCTTAAATTTCCAATACTGAGAAAATTGACAGAAAGGAAATCATTAAGAAGAATTATTGATTTAAAAAAATAATATGGTTCTTCCGAACATAAATAGGAAACTGCTTGTGTCTATTTATTCAGGAAATAATAGGCTTTGGGTTTTTTTTTAATTAACTGGTTTAAAATGTAGTATTTTAATCCTTCAACCAGCATTTTTTTCATAATACCTTGATTTTTCTTTCAATCATCATTTCACCCCTTAAATTGACTTAAATTTCTCAAGGAAGCTCTTGATTAACTCATATAGTGAACCTGACCAGGGATGGGTTCTAAATTTTTTTACTACTGGTTCTGTGGGCGTGGCTTATTTTGTGGGCGTGGCTTGATGGTCATGTGACAATTCTTTAGGATTTAGCAGAGGTACTGGTCTACCAGGCTTTTAACTGCTTGCAGAGCTGTACCGGTTTACTCATTTGTTTTTTGAGGCACCAGTCTACCCATTTGTTTTTGGAGGCACTGGTCTACCCATTTGTTTTTGGAGGCACTGGTCTACTCATTTGTTTTTGGAGGCACCGGTCTACCACCACACTGCCTTTTAACACTGAACAGCTGTAGGGCGGCCCTTTGAAGCCCTGCGGCAAGAGTTTAAACAGTTTTTTTTCCTTCTAGTCGATCAGCTGGGACTCGGGAGGCAGCAATAGATTGGGGGTGGGGCCAAATAAAAGGTAAGAATAATGCGGGGTGGGGGGGCAGGGGGCCCCAGCTCCCAAACAAAGAGAACCGAGGAGGTTCCAGGAGGAACCCACCACTGAACCTGACCTTGGAATTTCTGCTCTGTTTTAATAAGGACACTCTAACAATAAAATTTCAGCTGGAGTTATTATATGCTAATGATATTTTACATATTATTGATCATTATGAATATTTTATGTCAAATTTTATTAATATTGTGTAATAACACCTATTAGATGTCATTCTTCCCAAATAGACCAAAAGGGAAAATGATCAATTTTTCCTGTCTGGTCTATTTTATTGTAAAACTACATTAATGGACTTCTGCAAGTCTGA
This sequence comes from Pituophis catenifer annectens, assembly GCF_029215685.1. Lineage (NCBI taxonomy): Eukaryota > Metazoa > Chordata > Lepidosauria > Squamata > Colubridae > Pituophis > Pituophis catenifer. Next base: position 68,345,434 of record NW_027256883.1, read on the forward strand.
AAGTAGAAATCTCTCACTGTCTCCTTTACAGCCTGAAAAGCTAGAGTGATGTGTGTGTTCCTTCTCAGCATCTCTCTCTGCCTATTATTCAGTTGCAGGCTATGCCTTCTCTTATCTGACCATTCCATAGGCAGCATTTCTTTGACTTGCCTCTCAAGGTCTTGCTCACATACCATTACCCCAGGTTATTCAATTCAATATAGAATGTATGAAATATGTTCTATGACGTCTGGATACCCAGAGGAGTTATGGTGAACATTTGAAGAAAACTCTGCAAAAGTGGAATCAATGACTGTGGCAAACAGCAAGGAACCGATGAGCAGATTGGTTCCATGGAATCTCTCAGGATAAAGAGAGGATGAACATCCCCCCCCACACACGTGTTCTGGACCGTTGCTCCACATGAGCAGTCCTCAGGACAGTTTGAGTACCAAGAGATGACATGATTAGCCATCTTGCTTGCAACCGTAGTGGAGACTTTTAAAGCACACTATGTTAGCAAACCTCACTTTCTAATCAAGCCATTGACTAATTAACTATTTCCAAGACATTAAAGACCTTCGGAATGACAACTTTGAAAATGCTGGATGTGTCTATCTTTAATCCTGAATGAAAGGACATTTTAATTGTAAACGTAAGAATTTAAAGAATCTGAAATAAGTAGCAATCATGCAAAAAGCAACACAGTTATATTATCTAGCCCCTCTCATATCTTGGCAGAGATTTGGTTTCTTTTTCATTACAGCAACAATTCTACTATGATTCTAGTATTAAAACCATCAAGGTATATCTAAGAAGTCTTGGACAGAAATCAAAGGTTGATCATTATTCACATGGTAAACTTACATTTTGGGACAATCATAGTTTGAAACTTCCATGTAAATAGAGGAGTTAATTACTAATAGACAAGGCACTTACATATATGATGTGGCATTGTTTTGTTTGGCTTTCAAATCCATATATTTGTTAATATTGTTTGGGGACCAAATCATTCATATGACTTGAAGATGGGAATGTGATTTTGAATTATATATTTAAAAGTGGGATTTGTCATTATATGGAAAACTATGGATTTATCAGGCACGAGCTAGAACAAGAATGGTATTTTTTTAACAGTGAAAAAGAGCACCTATGCAGACTTGAGCACTTTTCAAATGCTTTTCTGGCCTTACTAGAAGTTTCCTTCCTTGAGGGAACTGAATTTTAAAAAAGGATTTTTCAAATTGCCACCTTCGTGATTATGTAGTTATGTTTTGCATAATTTTTATTTCATAGGAAAAAGTCTATACAATAACTGTCATTTTTCCCCTCAGGCATTAAATGTCAAATAAGGTCGCAGTTTAGTTGTTATTGTAGTATATACCTATTGCTGCCAGTTCACATCAAAGGATTTTTTTTAAAAAAAATAAATCTGTGACCTTTCAGGAAATTTGCAAATCTCTTTATTTCCTGTTCATTGCAAGAGATAATTACACATGCTGTTCAAAGATGTTTCTTAAGATGCCAGGCCTGCTGAATCTATCACTGAAGTATTGAGTCCCACTGAGAAACAGGTGCACAGCTTCTGTGATTCTGTCAGGCATCAATAGCTATTTTGATTTCTCGTTCTTTCATCAAGAAAACCAGCACCATACATGTCATCTAAATTGAGTGCGGGATAGTTGTTACTATCATAGTTGCAAGTTACATAGTGCCATGAATAACTCCTTTTAGCTCTCTTAAAATCTTTTACAATGTTATTGTCTCATTGTCCTCCCTAAAGTCTAACCAATCCCACCATGTTTCATTTCCTTGACCATTTTTTAATACTTCATATCAACATAGCTCTCCAGACTGATTCTGCTGATCTTCATATGATTTTGCTTCCTTCATTTGATTCTGCTAAATATTTACCCAAACAGAGCTTCTAAGCGAAACATCCGTGCCAATACTTTTCTACACAAATGTTCATAATTATATTGTGACCTCAGAGAAAGCCACTGTTATTGTCTCTGGCATATATGGATTTCAAGAAAAATGAGTGATAAGTGAGGTATATTCTTCCTTCTAGAATATACCTCAGTTAAGCTGCCACAGTTTCCGCGAAGAGTATATATCCATTAGTCCCTAGGGTAGGCGCTAATCCTTCACCTGCAGTATAGATCTAATTAGATGCAAAGCCAGTGGTTGTATCTGATCAGAAGCCCAGATATAGTGGCTGAGAAAGCTATGTTTCCTTACCAAAAATTAGCTTAATCACTACATCAACACTTTTAAGAATCCATGTGCACACCTCAGAAAATATGAGCAGTTTCAATTCTATGATGTAATATTTTCCCTATCAACATCAAAATGTTTTAGAGCAATGAGCCAATATGCAGAACAACTTATTCACTGACTGGCCAGCTACAAGTTTGTTTGGCAAGTTTGTTGAATCTGTGTTAATGAAAAAATGATCTGCATTTTAGCAAAGGTGGGAAACTTCATTGCTTGGTAAGAGTTTTCTACATTTACCATTTGGTAAGAGGGCTTGTACATTAATTTGTGGCAGAAGGCTATCTTGAAAACATAAACAAACCTGACTTTATGTGTTATTTGAGCAACTTCAGATTTCCTTCTAATAAGGACTGGTCTTTCTGCAGAGGAACCCAAACTACCATAAAGTTCCCTCCCCCACTGAAATCTCTCCTCCTCTCCTCCTCCTCCTCCTCCTCCTCCTCCTCCTCCTCCTCTTCAAGCCAGTGTTGATTCCTGATGACTGCATGGACCATGCAGTTTCCTTGGCATGAAGTGGTTTTCTGAAGTGGTTTGCCATTGCCTCCTTCATAGGGCTGAGAGAGAGTGACTGGTCCACTCTCTGGCCTAGGTGTGATGAGAACTCCAATATCCCAGTTTGTAGTCCAGTACTTTAACCAACATCTAGTTTTCTCATGTAAATTCTTACTCCTACCAAAAAAGCTCCTGCTGTTAGCAAGGAACTTTTTTTTTAATTCTTATTTTCAGTGGAAGGGGATTTACAGACTAAAACCTACTTTGTATTTACTTTTGATTTAAAGAATGTCCTGATGTTTAATATCAAATAAAAGGAGACTAATCATGGAGAAAATATTTTCCCACCTTAAGAATTAACTTAATAAAGTGTTTTTTCTCTAATGTACTTCTTCAGGTATTATTTTCAGATAGTCTTACAAATCAACTATATAGTAAGTCTCAATGCCAGTTGGCAGTTTTTAGCAACTATCTTTGCATTTAAATATAAGCCCTTGATTGATATGTGCTTGGTTATTTTCTCCCTACCCAGTCTCTTCTATATTTTATGTTATGATGTTATATTATGTTTTAATTATTATAGCCATTGAATATATGGGAACCTATAGATTAATGTAATTGTCAAAGAAAAATGAGATAAATACATTTTTTGTCGCAAGGTTCAGAACAATGGTTCAATGAACTCTGGGTTCAATGAAACCCAAGGAAATGCAAATCAGTGGCATCTGAACAATGCTAGAAGCCTTAGCTAACAGAGAGAAATGTACTGAGAAACTTCAAATCAGGTACATATAGATCTTTCATAAACTGAAAATCTGTTTAAGATAAGGTGACCAGACGTCCCGCTTTTGGCGGGACAGTCCCGCTTTTGAGCAATTTGTCCCGCGTCCCGCGGCGTTTCAAAAAAGTCCCGATTTTTCTTGAGCCCCAGCTGATGGCTAGAAGAAAAAAAAACTGTTTAAACTCTTGCCCGGGGCTTCAAAGGGCCGCCCTACAGGCAATCAGTGTAAAGCAGTTTTTTTTCCCCCTAGCTAAGCTTCAGAAACGAAAACGAAACCAGGGTCTTTGGTGCAGCGTGACAAAATGAGGCAGAGAGAGATTTATTTTTATTTTTATTTTTCCTCCCCAAAAAAGGTAGGTGAAAAACTGCAAACAATGGGAAATTTAGGAGGAGAGTTCAAGATTTTAAAACACAAAAGAAAAAAAGCTGTATTTAACTAGGGAATTGTAATAATTGAGATACTATTAATTGTATATTGTGTTGAAAGCAGAAATGGTTAAGTTGTGGTTCGGAGGAATATATGGGAGAAATTATTTGGTTTATTATTATTGGTAAATATAATTAATTGATTTGTAAGAAATTGGATTGCATGGAAATAATTGGAATATTCATGTTCATATTGATTAATATACAAAAAAGATAGTTTTATAACTAATTGATTTATATTAAAATGTTGAATTTGTATTAAACAACTGTATTACATAATTACATAATTAAACAATGTGAGGATGGATATAAAAATAGATGACAATGGGAAGGGGTATAATATAGAATAGAAGGGAAAAATTGAATTTGATTAAGATTAGAGATGAGGATGAAGGGTAATATTGGTTTTTTTAAAAAATAGATGAGGAATAAATATGGCAAAAAGGAAATATAGAAATTGTAAATTTAATTGAAATGACTAAACGCTGTTTAAATTTGTGAACCAGCCAAATATTCTGTTCAAAGAAAATACATTGTATGTTTGTATGTGTGTTTCTAATTATTGCTATTTATTCATATTTGTTCTCTTTTATTCTTTAAAGTTTAACAATTCATTCTTTATCTTAATATCTTTATATTTGCTTGGGGTTGGCTTTCTTCCCTTTCATCTTTTTTATTGTACAGCAATCTTTCTCCTCAAACCTACCACCTCTCTCTTTTCTTTCCTTCTTACTTTCTCTTCCCCCCACCCTCTTTTTCTCCTCCCTACTTCCTCTTTCTTTCTCCTTCTCCTCCTCTCTTCCTCCCTCTCTTACCCTCACTCCTACTCTAATTTCCATTCCTTCATCCCTCTCTATTGCTGTAATCCTTTAATGCATATGGACTACTCAGAGGGCTGAAAAAGTTATTTTTGACTGGTCCTCACACTTTTGACCAGTCCTCGAACTTATGACTGTCCTCACATTTTACATTTTTGCCCTATCTTGTCATCATGGTGAAGAGAAGCAGTTGTGAAATGAGTGACATGGTTGTTAAGAATGCTGCATGGGCATAAATGTGAGGATGGTCATAAGTGTGAGGACCAGTCAAAAGTGCGAGGATCTGTCAGAAATGACTTTTTTCAGCCCTCTGGTTAGTCCTTTTGTGCATATGGACTACTCAGAGGGCTGAAAAAGTTATTTTTGACTGGTCCTCACACTTTTGACCAGTCCTCGAACTTACGACTGTCCTCATATTTTACATTTTTGCCCTATCTTGTCACCATGTTGAAGAGAAGCAGTTATGAAATGAGTGACATGGTTGTTAAGAATGCTGCATGGGCATAAATGTGAGGATGGTCATAAGTGTGAGGACCAGTCAAAAGTGCGAGGACCTGTCAGAAATGACTTTTTTCAGCTCTCTGGTTAGTCCTTTTGTGCATATGGACTACTCAGAGGGCTGAAAAAGTTATTTTTGACTGGTCCTCACACTTTTGACCAGTCCTCGAACTTACGACTGTCCTCACATTTTACATTTTTGCCCTATCTTGTCACCATGTTGAAGAGAAGCAGTTGTGAAATGAGTGACATGGTTGTTAAGAATGCTGCACGGGCATAAATGTGAGGATGGTCATAAGTGTGAGGACCAGTCAAAAGTGCGAGGACCTGTCAGAAATGACTTTTTTCAGCCCTCTGGTTAGTCCTTTTGTGCATATGGACTACTCAGAGGGCTGAAAAAGTTATTTTTGACTGGTCCTCACACTTTTGACCAGTCCTCGAACTTACGACTGTCCTCACATTTTACATTTTTGCCCTATCTTGTCACCTTGTTGAAGAGAAGCAGTTGTGAAATGAGTGACATGGTTGTTAAGAATGCTGCACGGGCATAAATGTGAGGATGGTCATAAGTGTGAGGACCAGTCAAAAGTGTGAGGACCTGTCAGAAATGACTTTTCAGCCCTCTGAGTAGTCCCTATACACATAGCCATGGCCACCCGGTCACATGACCAGGTAGCCACGCCCACCCAGTCACATGGCCTCCAAGCCACGCCCACACAATAAGCCACGCCCACAATGGTGTCCTTCTTACCAATGTTAAAATCTGTTCACCTTACCCTATAGACATAGCCATGGCCACCCGGTCACATGACCAGCTAGCCACGCCCACCCAGTCACATGACCAGCTAGCCACGCCCACAAAATAAGCCACGCCCACAATGTCCCTCTTTACCAATGTTAAAATCTGGTCACCTTAGTTTAAGAAGAAAGTATTTTCTTGAAAAGAGAATGCTTTAGATTGGATAGAAATTCCAGAATGAATTATGCATAGGCAAACTGAAAAGGGATATTGAATTATATTATTTCCTGATAAAACAAAAGATGTTTATCCATAAGGCACAAAAGAAAGCCATTTTAACCAAACCTAGGCAGGCTTAAAGGTCAACCAAAATAAAGGGAGTGGGTAGGCCATCTATAATGCAAGTGCTTTTTCCTTTTGTTTAATTTCTTTGTGAGAAACCACAAGCATGTCTTTGAGCTCTCCCTCAATTTGTACCAGTGCCATCATCACAGGAAGCCAGATGGATGACATTTTCTACTGAGGGCTGGAGATTGCCATCTCTATTACAGCCACCGGAACTATGTCTTTGTGGTTGGAAGAAGACATGATAACAGATTTGGAATTGTAGCTGAAAATGACAATGTACCTCTAGTTTTCCTTTCTCTGCCCTTAACACATAATTATAGGAACATGTAACATAATTTTCTACAGGGAGTCAAGGAATTTTTCATTTCCACCTTCTTATTATTAGCTTGTAAAGAGAGACGCAAGATGTGGCAACATCACAATCATTTTTTTCCAGAATGAGGTGTATGATAAAAAAAATCAAAAAAGTTAATACTAGGTTTTGTCATGGAATGTAATAAGAATATGGATTCCCAGGAAGGAGGAGGTGCATTCCAGAGGAGTAGGAGGCAACTCATCCATGATCATGGACCATGATCCATGATCTTATGTCTGGAAAAAAGAAGATGAAGGCAGCTCCTTCCTAATTCTTTGTTGATGCAGTGCTCAGTTTGGGAAGATTTTGTCTATAGGTGTGAAACAATAAGTATGGAAGAATTGACACATGGCCTTCTTGGTTTTGGGCCTGACACACTCTGTGATGAGAAAGCTATTCAATTGTTTGGATAGTCCTGCCTTTCGCTGACCTCCATTGAGCATAAAATAATGCTGTATCGATTCATTTCATAAACAGTTTCATTGTAGTTAACTTATTTTTTGTCAATCAAGATTTCTGGTGAGATATAGAGAACCAAAGATGTCCCTGAAAAATGGGGATGACATTACCGCTGAAACTTATAGCTGCATGCAGGATCTGGGCCAGCAAAATGTCTCTGGAAAGAGAGATCTTCAGATTGCCCACTTATTTGTGTCAACTAAGCTTCAAACCTAGTGAATAGGCTTCCTCATGCATCCAGATTTCAAAGTCATCCTTCAGTGTCAATGTAGGTTTCTTTCATTTGCAATTTCCATCAGCAAAATTATGTGTGTATCTAACCGAATGTTCCAGCCATACAGAGAAAAAAAAAAGAACAATATGGCAGAAGCTGAAATAACAAGATATGGTGAAAAATGATTAATTTGAGATAAAGAATTATATAAAAGAGATGAATATGGAAAAAATGGGAAGATTGGAATAGATTATAAAGATTGATATATATAAAATGTATAAGATGTGACACGGTCAACACTCTGTTCATAAAACATGTACCGTATTTTTCGGAGTATAAGGCTTAGTTTTTGGGGAGGAAAATAAGAAAAAAGCTGATTAGCAGGTGGATTGGCCTCCTGGAATACCCCCAATCAGCTGTTCCCAGAAATGAATTTTAGCAACAGGTTCCTTGGTTGTGAGCTCTGTGCCTTGCTTTTTTTTCCTGCCTCTGAAAGCCTCCGAAACAGAGCTTCAGAAAAAAAGCCTCTGAAGCTCTGTTTGGGGGCTTTTTTTCTGAAGCTCTGTTTGGTTTTTTTCTCCCTGAAGCTCTGTTTGGGGGCCTCTTTTCTGAAGCTTTGTTTCTGGTGCTTTTTTCAGCCTCTGAAACCTCTGTTTGAGAAGCTGGGTGGGGCTACATTCAGAGTATAAAACGCACCCAGATGTTCACCCTCTTTTTGGGGGAAAAAAGGTATGTCTTATACTCCAAAAAATATGGTATGATGAAAGAAAATTTCCAATAAAACTTGCTTACAAAAAATAATGACAATGTGATGAATTGCTTACAAAACCCACTTCAGGTATTTTCACACTTCCATTAATAGATATTTCTATTAAGGAAGAAGGAGAACATCGAAAGGACAGGTTGCATTTAAAAAAACAGAAACCTAATCTCAGTTTCAAACAGGTGTGGAGCAAGGTGAGAAACATCATATTTTACTTGGTTGAATAGCAAGAACATTATGTATTTAGTCAGTAGTCCTTAACTGCAAAGCAAGCCATATTAGGATGTTCTAAAAATAGCTATCCCAATCATGTCCCCTGGATTAATCACAACGAAGGGTATCAAGCCACCTGGAAAATTCAGATACTCAATAGACAGCAGCAGAGGTTTTCTGCTGATTTTCCATTATCAAGTGATCCTCCAGCGGCCAGCATATGCATCCCAGATCTGGTGATCCTACCAATGGTCCAAATAATACAGAACAGCTTCAAGCCACAATTTGGGTCCTTTACATCAGTACACAGATTTAATGCTGCAGCTTAGAAGTCAGTGTCGTAACCTGAAAGTAAAGTGGGATTTACTTTTAAGTAGGCATATGTAAAATTACACTGCAGGTACCTGATAAGCCTAATTGACTCTTAGAGATCTTCCAATACATAAAATATTAGACTCTCTACCTCTCGCCTCTCACCAAGCTTAAATTTAGGAAACCAATTTGGAATAGCATACCACAGTCTTGTGACATAGATGAAAAATGGCAATTAAGATGGGTGACTTTTAATAACTACAACAAAACAGATCACACAGATCCAACACAACCACTTCCAGGAATGCAGTTGCCTTCCAAAATATGGAGCCACATGAATAGAATCAGGACAGGCCATGCCAGAACTAAGGCAAAGTGGGGAATGGCCGGAAGTCAGCTATGTGATTGCACTGGAACAAACTATAACACATGTAAAAGACATAAGAATGTCTCCTAAGGAAATTTCAAGGCACCTGGGATGATCACATCGCAGCCACACTAGAAGCAGTTAGATGGCTAGCTTCCTTAGATATCAATTTATAACCTCTATCCCATTGCGATTCTATAGCTCCATATTATGGTGATCTGTAGAGAAGTATACAGAGGGCCAATATTATGGTTTTATCTTAATTTAATATATTATCTCCTATATTCTATTGTCCATTTATACACACGTCTGTCTGTCTGTCTGTCTGTCTGTCTGTCTGTCTGTCTGTCTGTCTGTCTGTCTATCTATCTATCTATCTATCTATCAGTGGTGAAATGCGAATTTTTTTGCTACTGGTTCTGTGGGCGTGGCTTGGTGGTGGTCATGTGACTGGATGGGTGTGGCCAACTTTTTTTTTTAACTTTTTAAAGCATTACCCTCATCTCCAAAAAAAGGGAATAAAGAAGACTGGTGAAACTGCAGACTTTTGAACTTGTCTATGAATGGCACAAGTAGAAGATAGGGAGACCTCGTTTGGTGGTGGCATATTTGAAAAGAATCTGGTATCCTTATTGACACAAGTTAAATTTCGAGCCAATGGTATCATGCAGGTCTTGAAAAGGCAAATCTTATCTTGGGGTGCAGGAAGAACATATATCACAGTTTCTTTCAAACAAAACTGGAAATGAAATAATTATCAGAATGGAGAACGTCTTTTGATTTTGCTTCCTTCAACAAAAAGGCAACTATTTTTGCCTTTTTAACAAGGCAAATAGTTAACTATTATATTATTAATATAATAACTTTCCCTTTATTGAATGGAGAAGCTATTTGAAACTGAAGTGCCAAACATTAAAGTACTTCCTCCATCAAGTAAAAAAAAATGTCCGGCATTAATCCTATACATGCTTACTTGGAATATCTGAATAAAGACAATTTGATTTGATTTCAAATAACAATGCACAAGATCAAAATATTATATTTATATTTTATGTGAGCAGTTCACAATGGAATTTGCTTCTACTCCATGTCAAAGCCTCCCCAGTAAATGAGATTTAAGAATATTGTAGAAGTAAATGCTGAACTTCAATTACAAATTATGACATACATGAAACACTGCAGGTATGTAATTATTCATTAACTATACCAACATGAAGTACAGATTGCTGTTCAGGAAAGATAAATGAATGAAAACCAATCATAATTTCTATGAGGAAGCCTAATACAAACTTGTAACATGATTCCTCTCACCTACTTCAAATATGAAAATATATAAAGGACCCGATCAGTGGTGGGATTCAAATTTTTTTACTACTGGTTCTGTGGGCATGGCTTAGTGGGCGTGGCAGGGGAAGGATACTGTAAAATCTCCATTCCCTCCCCACTCCAGGGGAAGGTTACTACAAAATCCCCATTTCCTCCCGATCAGCTGGGACTCGGGAGGCAGAGAATAGATGGGGGCTGGGCCAGCCAGAAGTGGCATTTACCGATTCTCCAAACTACTCAAAATTTCCACTACCGATTCTCCAGAACTGCTCAGAACCTGCTGCAACCCACCTCTGAACCCGATTGGAACCACCATGTTCCTAACAGTTTGCTATGAATTAGAATCTTGATTTAATGGATTCCTTTAGTGTGCTTCAGACGCAACCAGTGGTGGGATTCAACCAGTTCGCACCACTTCAGCAGAACCGGTTGTTAACTTTCTGAGCAGTTTGGTGAACTGGTTGTTGGAAGAAATCATTAGAGCAGAGAACCGGTTGTTAAATTATTAGAATCCCACCACTGGATGCAACCAACCAAAATTTCTGTCTAGACATCATCCCAAAATAACAGATAGGACAATTGTCTGAACTGAAGTTGTCTGGATGAGTCAGTTCAAGTTAAGTTGATTTTATTTTAATTTTATGATACTTGTATAGATTTATGTCAGTTAAGTAATTGTTACTTAGTACTAATTAGTAAATAAATATTTTATGCATGTATTATTGTATTTAGTTGAGAACTGGAAATAACGGAACACCATTAATTTTTCATCCCAGACTAGCCTGACTATTTTTTGTTTAATTTAATATCCAGCCTGAAAGTCTTCTGAAGTCCCCTGACCTTTTTCTAATATTTGTATTAGGTTTAAATATGGCTAAAACTTGAACATAACGAATTCATTAGTTGAAGCTAGAATGTTCATAATTCTTTAAAGCGAAGTGAGTTCTGCCTTAGAATCATAAACATTCATTTTTAAAAAATTCAAATTAAGATAATTGATATTCTATGCCCTGCCTGCACAGTATATACGTAGTTGAGGGGGACAGACTTGCAGTCAGTGTAGCAATATACAGTGCTCCATTTTTAAAAAGTTTATTTCTTTGTTTTAAGATTTATTTACATACAAAAGCATGCCTTGTAAAATAGTCAAAAATGATCCTGGGTTCTCATTTTACCGACCTTGGAAGGATGGAAGGCTGAGTCAACCTTGAGCCGGTTAGGATTGAACTACTGGCGGTCGGCAGAATTAGCCTGCAATACTGCATTCCTCTAACCACTGCGCCACCATGGCTATTGCATTAGTCGCTGTTTCTCCTAGTCATAGATTACTTTAGGGTCAAGAATAGATAATTCATTGTTATTAACATGAGACTAATTTCCCTGGGTCTAGGGACTACATGCAGATGAAGTCAATAATTCTTATTTCTAAGTATGCATTCAATGGCAACAATTTTTGTGAAAATCTTGTTTATCTAATGTATTCATAAAATTAATAGCAGATTACTGTAAGATTTATGGAATAATGCTCAACCTCCAAAAATAATTGCTTTAAAATACCTAGGGAATTTAAAAAGTTTGAGCACATGCCCTTGATCTTTCTCTGAACGTCAGTACCATTTTAAGTTGCCTCTAGGAAGTTTCCACTTGAGTAAAACTTGGTGAATAATTCAGTGTATAAAAAAACAACACAAAACTGACATAACTGCACCCTATGAAGATTAGCTTTCTGAAATCTTGTAGGCTTTTACTTCTATTAAATAATTGCTTTTTGATTAAACAGAAGACAGGGAGTTTGATTTAGTTATTTTAATGTGTGGATAGGCAAATCTTAGGCTGGTAAGTATATTTGGAATTCTGACACCGTATTCTGAATTCTGAGTTTATTCACAAATTGTTTCAGGAGGACGATGCACCTACAATTTATATCATCAGGGATGTCCACAGGATATGGTTAAAAATGTCAAGAGGGCAGCTGTGACTTGCAATTGAAGTTCTTACTGCTTTTTATGAGTGTTGTGACATATACAAAACCAGGCAGAAGTTTGATTGCACTAGTGAGTTGTCATCTTGACTTTTTAAATCATCCTTGGTTAGTGCATTTTGTAGTAGCAATATGGATTTTATTGTCTATAAATTGTTACCTCCAGGATTGTAGTCACCAGGCTGGCCAAGTGTCCTCCACACCTATTTTAATCTATTTTCCAATATTGCAGACTGCCACACACATCTAAGTTTTCCATAAATTTAAACTGTAAAACTGCAAAACCATAAAGACACATCCTATTACTCATTAGAATCAAGGATAGCATTAAGAGAACAAAATGCCAAACAGATGGCATGGAATATGCAGGTATTAATCTCCAAAGACTTGTCAGAACAGGCATATTCTAACAGTTTCAGGAAGATGTCTTAAGTTAGAGGTCAACCTGATCTTGGGGGAGGAAAGAGAGCTTATTCTAAAAGGTCAGAGCATAGAGAACAGCCTCTGCATCTCTTAAACTGAGGGTACCCGAGACATCATCTCACAAGAAGGATGAGCAGATTGGCAAACAGAATTTGGATGAGGCTATCTCATAGACAACTGGTATCCAAACCGTATAAAGTTTTATGGATTTAAGCCATCACTTTGATTTGTACTCTAGTGGACTGTTGGAAGAAGCTCTTCTATCCATTCCAAATCATTAAAAAAAATCACAAGAAACAGAGAGCTGATATTTTGGTATTGTCATCTTCACACCAAAGATCAACTGGACTTCATAATAAGCAAGCTAACAGTTGGAGTCCTCATCTCTATAATAACAGATTCTTAGTTCAACTTAAAATAGAGAGTTTTGGGGCTAGCCCAAAACATTAAGCTGTTAGGAATGGGGAAAAGTCAGCTTCAGTTATGACTTTCAATATTTCGAGGTAGTAACATTATATTTTAAGCAGAATTGGAGGTTAGAAATAATAGTAATACATGCCACCGTGATCTTTTAGAAAAAAACCATAATGTAGATATTTCACACAACTTAAATAATCAGTATATCATTATATAGATCGAAAGTGCAGATTGTTACATATCTCTCCCTCTCCACATATACATTAGGCTATAGATATTTTATACAGATTGATACCTACTTTTTAATAAGCAAGATGTCACAGAATACCTATCAATAATATTTTGGGGGTTTTTTTGCATTACACTTAATTTTTAAATATTTTATTTCCATAATTTCTATCCCTACTTTCTTCCTATATTGTGGAAGTAGCTGATTTAAATGTACTTCTTAATTTAATCAGACAACTTTTAAGTTGATCAAAAGAGTTCTAATGGGTTGATTGTGGGCATAATTTCATGTTTCAAAAAGCAATTTCTTAAAAGTATGCCTGAATGAATGAAGAACTGGGCCATATGCTTGTTCAAGTAAAAGTTACATTTCTCAACGTCCTTGTTCACAGTACCTTTTGCCAACACAATACCCTTCAAAGAACACCAGGCCAAGTTAAGATACTTGAGTTGTATTTAAAAAGCTAAAGCTTTTTTATAATTAGTTGTTGCTATGGCAAGACTGAGTTTTAACTGTAAAAGTATCTGCCATTTACAACATGGCAAAGTCACACTTTTCTTTTTAGCTAGAGACTATAAGCCAACCAGTGTTGCTCTCGTCAGTAGGCTAAATGGAAGTTTGACTATAGGACTTGTGGCATCTCACATAATTACTACTTGCCAAATTATGAGGACAAAAATAATCCAAAGGTATCTATTTACAAAGTCATGCAATGAGAAAGATTTGCATAAAATCTATTGAGAACAATATTCTGAAACTTGAAATAACAGCAAATTAGGACAAATTGTTTGGAATTAATTTCGCCGATTAACATAATAATATTATTCCAAAATTCAAAGAAGGAAGGAACAATGCATGCTATTAAATAAGCTATGAAAACCAATGGAATAATTCCTTTTCCATCTTCTCTGCTCTCCAGCATATCTTCATTTTTCAGCCCCCATCCCCCAGTTCTTAAGAGGCTTGCAGCAAATTCTTATATATCACAATTTGATTTTTTTTTAAAGTGTTAGCTGTCAAACAGTGACATACCCTATCTGTCACTGGATCAAATGCTATAAAGTCATTGCATAATCTGGATCACACATTGGGTTGCTTCAAGGCAATATTTATTTATTTATTTAATTTCTATATCTGCTCATGTCAACCAAGTAAGTCCAAGCTTTGGGCAACTAACAGTTCTACGACCATGAAAACAATAACAAATATTTAAAACAATAACATCATCCAAAAATAAATATATACAGCAACCAAATAGTTACCTAGTAACAGTAAAGCAAAAAATAAAAATAAAAAAATGGAGTTCTTATCATATTTGGAGCATTAGGCTCAGGTATGCCACTATGTTTTTAAAAGTCTTACAGAGGGCCAACAGGATTGGGGCCAGTCTATTCTCCAAAGGGAGAATATTCCACAATGCAGGAGTTACAGCAGAGAAGATCCATCTGCTAGTCCCCGCAAGCCGACACTATTTGTCTGATGGGATCTGTAGCACGCCCAATCTGCTTGATAGAATTGGACAGGTAAAAACTCATGGAACCTGGTCCCAAGCTATGTAATGCTTTAAACTAACAACTAGCACCTTGAATTGCATTCGGAAATACATTGGTAATTAATGAAGCTGATGTATTATATATAGTGTGTGTCTAGGACCAAGACTACTTGCACAACAGGTAGTCCGCACCAGTTGAAATTTCCAAATGCCTTTCAAGGACAACCCCATTGCAGTAATCTAAATCAGAGGTTACAAGGGCATGGGTGACAGTGAGCAGGGCCTCCTTAATTATACGTTTTAAGACCCTGATACAACTTTTGCTTGAATAAAGAAAATAAAGAGTATTAAGGATTCATCCCCCCACGGTGCAGCATGAATATGCTCTGAAAACTGGTTTTATATGGCATGTCATAACTATACTTCTGACTGTCTTTCTTCCATTGAGGGTGTATGCCATTGTGCCTCTTCTTATTTAAGTCTGCCTCCATGGGTTATGTTTAAGTGCTGCTGACCATGGCCATTAATTAATTAATTAATTAATTAATTAATTAATTAATTCAATTGCTATAGCTGCCCATCTTAGCAAATGATTCTGAGCTGCTCACAATTCAAAATATATATTAAAATTAAAACATTTTAAAAACATTTTAAAACAGTAGAAGCAGTAACTGTAGCATTTTATGCATAGCTTTTTCTCTTCAGAAAGAAAAAAAAAGCAAAATGGTATTTTTAGATAGCTAACTTGAAAGATCTCAGAGCCATCTGTTATTCTGGGTTATGTTGTTCAAAAAATGCAGAGGAATCAATAGAGTGACTGAATAACTAAAACTAACATAATCAAGAAATTAATCAGATGATATTGGAAGTGCAGGAAGGACTGCAGTTTTTTTCATAAAATAGTATAATGGTGACATCAGATGCATTCCATTGCCAACTCTTTATTACAGATTTTGACAAAATGTTGTCTATTTTTTTTTAAAGCTGGGTCCATGTCTTTGCATTTGTGAAATCAAAAGGAAGACACTACCCACTCATGTTCGTGCTCTTGTTAGAAACTGAGTCCAAGATCTCAGGCTGAATCAAAAAATCTAAAGATACTGATATATCCACTCAGTATGTTCACAAAAGTGATGGCAGCCACAATGATGCTACTGAAGCTCTGCCTGTTTTTCATGAGGGCCGTGTGTTCAATATACAGGTAGTCCTCAACTTATGACCACAATTGAGCACAAAATTTCTGTTGCTAAGTGAAACATTTATTAAGTGAGTTTTGCCCCTTTTTACGACTTTTCTTGCCACAATTGTTAAGTAAATCACTGCAGTTGGTAATTTAGTAATACGGTTGTTAATGTTGAAACTGGTTTCCCCACTGGCTTTGCTTGTCAGAAGGTCGCAAAAGGTGATCACATGACCCCTGGACACTGCAACGGTCATAAATATGAATCAGTTGCCAAGCATCTGAATTTTGATCATGTGACCATCAGGATGCTGCATTGATTGTAAATATGAAAAACAGTCATAAGCAGGGGTGCTATTCAGCATGTTCTGACAGGTTCTGGAGAACCGGTAGCAGAAATTTTGAGTAGTTCACAGAACCAGCAAATACTACCTCTGGCTGGCCCCAGAGTGAGGTGGGGATGGAGATTTTGCAGTATCCTTCCCCTGCCACGCCCACCAAGCCACACCCACAGAACCGGTAGTAAAAAAAATTGAATTCCACCACTGACTCATGGTCTCCTGCTTTCTTGCCTGAAATGAACTGTTGTTCTTTGAACGGTCACTAAATGAACTGATGTAAATTGAGGACTAACCTGTAACTTGTCTCTTAGCATTATGTCTTAGTTTGGGAGAAGAACAGCTTCTTTTTTGTTTCGGTCAAAAAAGTCTTGTATGTGGTCAGATTCAGAACACTTAATTAAACTAAGAAGTTCTAATTAAAAAGAATGTGATGTTCAACCAGGAGATGGCTCTGGCTTCCTGTCTTCAGGCAGAAGAAAATTACGAAGAAGACTATATATAGTAGCTATAGTTACATTATAGACAGATGGAGAAGTCTGTTTATATATTTGTTAACTGGAGCCTAGTTATGAAACTCGATAGACACCTCAATAAAATAGAGTGAATAGGAACACTGAAAGCCAGAGTTTCTATTATTATAGAGTTTAAAAACTGCTTCATATTCAGGATTTAAAGCACACATTTCATTTCTATCATACAATGCTCAACAAACAAATACAAACTCCATTAAAAAAAATAATAGACATTACACTTAACATAAAATTTACCTTTCGTTATAGGACCCTTAATGTTCTTTATGATATGCTTTCACATACGCAGATGTGTGTGTGTATACATATGTGTGTGTACATACACACATACCTCAAACCTCCTGTCAGCTCTCATGCCAAAAATTGCTTTTGGTATTTCTCTGCAGAAATAGCCAGGATTTGAAGGAAAGCCAATATCCACGTGCATTTTGCAACAAATTTTTTCTTGAATAATAAAAACCCTGTGAAGTTTCTCTAAACAAATTAATCACCCGGCAGTGTAAAATGGAGTTACAACTTTGCTCGAGAATATCAGTCACGTAGCTTTCACATGTTGGTGCCGCAGCCTTTGTAAAGGGATGTAAAAAAATAACACCTCCAAGAGAGCAAAGGGAGGCCGCTTTAAAAAAAAAAAAAAAAGGCATATAATTACACATGCTGGAAAGGCAAACCAACACCTGTGTTAGCAGCACCTTGGCTTTGTGCAGCTGCAGTGAAAGGACAAAGATATCACAAATCACAGCTTTTCTTCCCTGTTTTGGCATCCTCTGAAATATACAATTAGGAACATTTTCTTCTGCTGCTTCACCACTAGTTCATTGCTCTAACAACAACAACAACAACAACAAATCAAAGCTTTTAGAATTGGTGGAATCAGGTGAAAAATACATAGAAAAGAAACCAGCTTTTTCTTCTACTTGTGTCTCCATGCATACACACTTACAGGACTGCAGAGTTTTGTTCCAGAATAAACTCCCTCTGAATAAAAGGCCAGCAAATCTGTCTTCCATCCCTCGTACAGCTGCTCTTTTACAGCAAGCTTCTATGGCACTTTCCCCCACTCTCCAAATAAAAACGCAGAAGGGTTCCATGCAGTGGTGGGTTCCTCCCAGTTCGGTCCGGTTCGGCCGAGCCAGTAGCAGTGAGGATATGACGTCACCGAACCGGCCCTCCCCCCCACGTTATTCTTATCTTTTATTTGGCCCCACTCCCAATCTATTGCTGCCTCCTGAGTCCCAGCTGATGACTAGAGGGAAAAACACTGTTTAAACTCTTGCCGCGGGGCTTCAAAGGGCCGTCCTACAGCTGATCAGTGTTAAAAGCAAACAAATGAGTCGGGTCGTAAGTGCGAGGACTGGTCGTAAGTGTGAGGACCTTCCAGAAATGACTGACCAGCTAGCCACGCCCACCTAGTCACATGACCTCCAAGCCACACCCACAAAATAAGCCACGCCCACAGAACCGGTAGTAAAAAAATTTAGAACCCACCATGATATCTTTGTCAGGCGCAAGAAACTAGGAGCCAGGATGAGTTCAAAAGTACTATGAGTTTATTTTATGCTACTTAAACCCAAGAATCTGAACTACTAACGATCAAGGCAAATCGAATAACAGAATAACAGGGTTGGGAGGGACCTTAGAGGTCTATTAGTCCAACCCCCTTCTCAAGTAGAAAATCCTTTACCATTTTAGACAAATGGGTGTCCAATCTCTTCTTAAAAACGTTCAGTGTTGGAGCATCCACAACTTCTGGCGCAAGATCAGTGGTGGGCTACTGCCAATTTGGGTGAACCGGTAGTTCCGACAATTATCCTGTCCTACATTTCCTTCTTTCTGGCTCAGCTGATTTCCACGCCTCTGCTGTTCTACTTACCGGGGCTGACTTAGAAGATAAACAGCTGAGCTTCAAATTGTGTATTTTAGCACAAGCACGTTAGGCAAAGCACATGCTCACAGTTGTTACTGGTTGCAGCCCACCACTGCGCTAGATAATAGTCAACGGAAATCACAGAGGGCTGGACTTAAGCCTTTTGTGGGAGCATAGTGACTCCAAACTGATGACACATTTGACCCCTCCCTCAGGCTCAGCCTACTCATCTCCTACAGTGTTCTGGTGGAAGAACTGAAGCAATACACACTGCTCCAACTCCACTAACTTACATGAATCCACTGTTAAGAATGTTAACAAAACTCCACCCCTGAAGAACAGCTCTTTGTAACTACAGGTAGTTCTTGACATATGACCACAATTGGCACCAGAATTTCCATTGCTAAGCAAAGCAATTTGTTAAGTTAGTCACACCTGATTTTATGGCCTTTTTTTTTTTAACCAAGATTGTTAAGTGGGAATTACCACTTAATATCATTAAATGAATCCAGCTTCCCTCACTGAGGTTGCTTGTCGAAAGCCAGCTGGGAAGGTTGCAAATGTAGATCATGTGACCCTGGGAAGCTACAACTGTGGTAAATACACGCCGGTTGTCAACTGCCTTATGCCTGACATAAGTGTGAGGATTGGTCATAAATCACTTTTGTGAGTGCCGTTGTAACTTCAAGCAGTTGCTAAACAAATGGTTGTAAATCGAGGACTATCTGTATACAAACTGCACTGGAGCAAAACATATTATTAACACATAATGCCCTTGACCTACAGAACTCTCATTTCCACCTGGAAAATGAGTTTTCTCAGCGGACCATATACTGGTAGATAGCATTTTTTATTTATTAATCATATTTGTATAGCCACAAATCTCACATTAGAGTATTTCTGGACAGTGTATAACATTTTGCCCATTTATGAAACCATGCCCTGGCAGCTCTGGAGGAATTCAACTTTATTTGCTAACGTTTCTCATGTGTATTGAGATTGCTGAATTCCAACTACCATTTAAAGACTCTAAGGCAATATTTATGTGTCAGAAGAAGCATGGTTTAAGAGACCAAGGGGTGAGCTGTGAGCAGAAGTGATGTGCCTGCTGATTTGTGGTCTGATTTGTGTGCTGGCAGCATCAACTGCTGGCCCTGAGCCTAGTCATAAAGAAATAATGCTGGTGGGAAGATATTTGGATCTTACATACATTCTGATCTACATAGGGTGCTGTCCCTTTAATCATGCTGCTCTGGAAATCCACATCTTCCTCCATCAACAATGCTTTTTATTGGAAGAAGTTCAGGAGTGAGATGGATTCTTGCTCTTTCAGAAAACATCCTAGTTGGCCCTAATCCTTCTCCGACAGCGCAGTGAGGCCTGAAAGTCAAGGGCAATGCTCATTTTAGTTCTGAAGGCCTTGCGACTTTTCTATTGCTGTTATTGAGAGAAACTGGGATGGAAAAGGTTGGAAGGCAAAGAAAAGTGCAGAAACAGCTTGGGAAGACATCTGTGTATGGTTGTTTCTGGCACAGTAGATGCTGGATAATGCTGAAATATTCCAAATAATGAATTTGTGCTCTTCCTTTACTGATTTAGTTTTCTACGGGCTTTAAACAGTTGAGGACAATTAGTCCTCCCCCTCTATTTCTGGCTGCCAATATGAAAGACAATTACATAACTTCCTTCATCTTAAATGTATAAAAGCCTTAATATACCCTGTCTTACTTTTAGCCATGAAGGCTGTAATTAAAGCCAGGAGCTCTGGATATGACTGCAAATTCTAATTGTCGGCAGTCTTCTCACAAGGTTATATAATCCTAATTAAAATTAATTTTGGACAGCAGAGGAAAAGGCAAGAGACAAGAAACATGCACAATCATATACATGCACACCATTTTTGTTTCATTACAATGGCTTTCCATTTCAAAAACTGCAGCCCATGTATTCCTGTGACACAAATACTTTAAATTAAGTGACTGCTGTGGCAATAAATAGATTGTCAAGGACTGACAATGAGGATGACTTATTAGCCAGTGAAAGCACTTTTTAAAAGATGAGCTACTTGCAACTGAGAGCCAGTTTGATTTGATGGCTGAAGTGGTAGGCCAGAAACCAAGAGACGCTGAGTGTTAGGTCTCCCTCAGGTACGAAAGCTGGCTAGTCAGTTACTTTCTCTCAGCTCAGTCCACCTCACAGGATTGTTGTTGTTGGGAAAATA
This sequence comes from Pituophis catenifer annectens, assembly GCF_029215685.1. Classification (NCBI taxonomy): domain Eukaryota; kingdom Metazoa; phylum Chordata; class Lepidosauria; order Squamata; family Colubridae; genus Pituophis; species Pituophis catenifer. Next base: position 68,366,482 of record NW_027256883.1, read on the forward strand.
GGGGTCAGGATCGTTAGGTAGTATGCTGCCTTGAGTTGGTCAAGATAAAAATGGGATAAAAATTAATAAAAATACTCCATTGCTAAAATATCCAAGTATATTGCACCAGCAGAGAGGAAATATTTCCATTGAAATATTTGTGTTTGTGTCTTAGACTAAAAGAAGCAATTTGTCTCATTTTTAATCACCTTTCAAACTTAGGAATTGAAATCCAAATGTTAGGTAAGCACAATGGAGAGTTTGCCTTAAATATTAACCAAATGATTATGACATAAGTTTTAACTGACAATTTCATTTGATCAGATGTGTAGAATATTATCATCAATTAGGAAATGTGCATTTTAGGCATGAATATAGAAAACTACAAGTAAATATTGCAATACAATCCTAGTCATCTACTGAAGGGACTTATTTCTTGAATATTTATCCTGTATTATGAGCTGCTATATGAAATTAAGCAATACTGTTTCATAACAATCTTCGATGCTAAAAGTGGTATTCAAAATTGGTGACAAAAGTTAAATTAATGTTGATTACATTTTGAAGTCACAGTAACATTTATACTAGGGGTGTCCAACCTTGACAACTTTAAGACTTGTGGACTTCAATTCCCAGAATTCCAGAGCCAGCCATGATTTATATCCCTGATTTATACCATTTTCAGGCATCTAAGTCTTAAAGTTGCCAAGATTGGAGACCCCTGCTCTATTCAACATTTCAAGTTCAAAGTTTGGGTGGTACAGCACACAGGACAAAATGCTATTAGCATTTTGCTAATGGCAAATGTCATCTTCTCCCTGTTTTGTCCTTGCCCTAAACTCATCCCATTGACTCAGTTGGTGGTACAGCTGAGTGCTCAGCGGTTTAATCGATTGTTTGTCAATAGGTTGCCTGAGCTCTCTACGGGAGAGCTGCGAAAAAGAGACAAGGGTCAGGAGAAGTGACAGTAACCAAATCATGAAGTCCAGGATAAGAACAACATACTACTGTGTGGTACATCCAGTTTTTCCTGGATATATCCTTTTTTTCCCAGTCCTGAAATCGTTGTCTAATTGGATTTTCAAAAATATCAAAGGCTCCAGGATTTTGTTATGATGTAGCAGATGATCTAACAAAAAGGTATAGGAAGAAAGCTCTTCTTCTCCCGATCACTTAGAAGCCTCAGGATTGGGCTGGGAGAAGGGAGAGGTTACTTTCCCTGCATGGAACTGCTATCAGTTGTTGCAAATTGTTCATGGAATGGCCTTGTATCTCTGTTAAGGGTATTTAGGTGAAGGCTAAGCATTTTGGCCCAATCTTGGATATCTTCTGCCTATGCTCATGGGTTTATTGAGAGAAGTAAAGATAGTTTGCAGCTTCTAATTCTTGTCTATTCCTTTCAGCCCGTGATGCAGCCACTGTCAGCTCAATGCAGCACAAGTTTCAGGCGTGTAAATCCAGTCCCAACTGCATGTCTGCCTTCAAGAGATGCTCTAACACAGGGATGTCAAACTCGCAGCCAACGGGCTGGATGCGTCATGTGCTAGCCACACCCACCCCCAGTTTAGCAAAGGGGAAAAAAGTCATGATACATCATGTGACAACGTCTGGGGCATCTTCTGTAACAAAAATCAGGAGCCCTGGGAAGAGGGGTCCCAAAAGTCAAAATGCCAGCTATAACTTTGTGACCAAAGCAATTGCACTTAGACTTACAATATATACCACTTCGCAGTGCTGTACAGCCCTCTCTAAGTGGTTTACAGAGTCAGCATATTGTCCCCAATAATCTGGGTCCTCATTTTCCTGACCTTGGAAATATCAAAGGCTGAATCAACCTTGAGTCAATGAAAATTGAACTGTCAAACTGCTGGCAGCTGGCAGTCAGCAGAAGTAGCCTGCAGTACTGCATTCTAACCACTGCGCCACCAAGGCTCTGCTTCTTTTTACATCATGCAATACATATTAAAAGCAGGTGGGGCTTCAATTGTTTCATTTATAGTTTAGGGTCTGATGTTAACCTAGAGGAAGAGTCCTGCACTCATTATTTGGATGCTGTGATTTAGGCACAGGGAAGGATTATTCCATAATGGCAAATGCTACTTCTAGTCCCAGTTATTTTAAATTTAGGACCCGAGAGACAGAAGGCATGCAGGGATGGGAGAGCATGAATTATCTAATTAAAGTTCTGCTATGCACATAGTGCAATTGGATTCAAGCAAACCCATTTTTCCCCTTAAGCATCTCCTTTTAAGAAAGTTCCAATAAGGTCATCCTACAACAAGTGCCACAGAAATTTTAACACCAGCAGGAAGGAGATGAGGGCTGAATAATGACAATGCTTGCAACAAATAATATTTTATCCTCAATGGAAAAAAACATATTGTAAAAACAGAGATATATCAGGGGCTGGATCTCCATAAGTAGTGATTGCCCTGATAAACAGAGATGGATCAGCTACAAGTCGCCTTGTAATGAGATTTTGCAGAAAGAAAAAAGGCAAGTCAGGATGGATTCGGGATTAAAGGTGGTCCTTGTCAGTGGTGGGATTCAAGTAATTTAACAACCGGTTCTCTGCCCTAATGATTTCTCCAACAACCAGTTTGCCAAACTGCTCAGAAAGTTAACAACCGGTTCTCCCGAAGTGGTGTGAACTGGCTGAATCCCATCACTGGTCCTTGTCCTATATTAGTAGACTCCGGTGAATCCATTTGTTTCTGATATCTGATTAGTGTGGGATAGCTGTCATTTTTATAGGATTTCAGCAGCTTTGAAGCAGAGATGATTTCTCTAGATTCTGTGCCTGTTTGGTGTGAGTTATATATTAGTCTTCCATAAAAGGCACACATTCTACCTCTAAAAGAAAACTTTCCTCAGATGTCAGAAGCTCTTTTCAACCAGGTAAACAACAGTTGTTTTGAAGTTGGTCCTTTTAAAGCCAATACATTTGAACCTTACATGGAAAGGTTGCTTAAGATGCTTCCTACGTGACCTACAGAGGTGGATATCATTGATTTCATTTAGGAACTGTTGTAAATTGTCACAGTTGTTCATGGAACGGCCTTATTTCTCTGTTAAGAGTATTTAGGTGAAGGCTAAGCATTTGGATCAAACAATTAATGACAATATTTTGCTGAAGAAATTATATCCAATAATTTTTCTTTAAATCAAACCCCCACATGTGAATTAAAATTTACTCTTTATATACGTTGGAGTAATGTGATTATTCTACTATTGAGAAGTAAATAGAAATGAATAGAGAACTACAAAAGCAAAATACGTATGTCGATACGGAATGCTGTAAAATTACCATTGATGCAGTGGTGAAATCTGAACCTGTTTACTACCAGTTCGCTGGCTGCGCATGCGCAGTGTGCACCATGCACCAAATGGGCGGTGCGCAGTGCACGCCAAAAGGAGGCATGCAGTAAGTAGAACAGCGCATGAGGGGGGGGGTGATCAGCTGTGGCAACTCAGCTGTGATCGTCAGAGGCTTTTTTTTTACCTTTTAAAGGCATTTTTTTAACAACCTGTTTGGCAGAAGAGGTTGTAGAAAAAATGCTTTTAAAAGTAAAAAAAAAAGCCTCTGATGATTGTGCAGCTCAGCTGGGCATGGATGGCAGGGGAGGGGGGGGCAGAGATTTTTGCTACCGGTTCCCCGAACCACCCGCTGCCATCGCTACCAGATCATGTGATCCGGTTCGAACCGGGAGCATTTCACCCCTGCATTGACGGTATGTAATGTTCAATACGTTATGTCTTGACGTGTTTTGTTTTTATATATGTATGATTGTTTTTTGTGTTGTTTTTAAAGACAAACTGTTTAATAAAAATTATTTTTTTTAAAATTTACTCTTTGTAAAATAAAAACCTCTATCCATTTTGCTCTTGCCCAACAATTGCTTTGTAACTGAGGTTTTTAACAAATACTTAGGCATAGCGGAAGGAAGCCTTTAATCCAATCTCCCCGTCCAAGTATTTTGAGAGAAAAATCTTCCTGCTGATCTCATAAGGCTATATGACTGACTTCCATCTACCGGTAAATTAATTTAAAGCTCTGTTAAATGCTAACAAAATGGTTGAAATTCTTATGTTTAGCCTTTTTCACATACATATATATATAATTATGTATATTTCCAGTTTGCTTAGTGCTTGCCTATTATTAGCAACAAAGACTATATGGGGTCTTAAATACTGCTGACCAATTGGGTTTCCTAATCATTTCACTGAAGAATTTAGCAAAGGGGCAGCAACTGTGGTACAAAATAATGCAATCTGTACATTATCAACTGCGCTGCACCACAGTGATGTGCTCCAGTGTTTCTTCTTTTCACCAGCTAAAGTAACAACTGATGTTCCTTTGTTAAAATCTAAGCAAAAAAAAATGATTAGAAGTTCAATTAGCACCGAGTATGACCCAATCACTGATTTTCATGTTTTCAGTGCATAGATATTGTTATGTTGATCTTACTTCACAATGTAATTTGATATTCCTCCCACTGTTTATTAGCAATCACTTCCTATTATTGTAATGTTAATATTTAGGGCAGAGTTCAACCTGTTGTAGAGTTATAATGAAAAAGTTATTGAACGTTTATAGGTTTAAACTATAATGGAGTTGGAATTCTTCCACCATTCCCAGATGAGAATTAGAAGAAAAACACATTAATACATGGAGTGGTTCTCTATTTTTCATATCTGTGGCAGTAATTTTGAGACCGCGAGACTCAGAATTTAAGAGAAGCTTTCTCGTCTCTGTTGCCCTACTAATGTAAGGGCTTCCAAATCCCACAACTACCAGTCTGAATGGGAATACCAGATCTAAAGTAATCTCATATCAAGTGATTCTGATTTTTTTCTGGAAAAAACAGCTTCTTCCTCTTACTAGCTTTTTCTTCCTTCCATCCAATTGTGTCTGATTCTCAGAGATTGTTTGGACAAGTTCCTGGAGTTTTCTTGGCAAGGTTTTTCAGAAGTGGTGTGCCATTGCCTTCTTCCTATGGGTGAGTGAAAATGACTGAACCAAGGTCACCTAACTGGCTTACTATTAAGGTGGGGCTAGAACCAATCGCAGAGATGGTATTCAGTAGGTTCTGACCAGTTCTGGAAAACCGGTAGCAGAAATGTTGAGTAGTTCAGAGAACTGGTAAATACTACCTCAGACTGGCCCCGCCCACATCTATTCTTTGCCTCCCAAGTCCCAGCTGATTGGGAGGAAATGGGGATTTTATAGTAATCTTCCCCTAGAGTGGGGTGGGAATGGAGATTTTACAGTATCCTTCCCCTGGAGTGAGGTGGGAATGGAGATTTTACAGTATCCTTCCCCTGCCACGCCCACCAAGTCTTGCCATGCCACGCCCACCAAGCTATGCCCACAGAACCGGTAGTAAAAAAAAATAAATCCCACCATTGACTCATGTCAAAGCCTGAAGTCTTTACCACCACACCAAATTGGTTCTTGTATATCTTTTTAAGGATTCCTAAACCTCTAAATCTATTGGTGTTTTTTAAAAATACATCTGTGCACACACTCAGTTTCTTTTATATATATTCTAATACATATAAATGACTGCACATGAATAGTAGATTCCCATTTCTCAAGTTGTGCCACTGTTAAGTTTCATGAGACAATATTAAGATTGGGCATTATGTTTAGGAAGCATATTTCTAAGCCAAAAAGTAAACATCTCCTTGGCTTTTAAACTGGTGCTAGATTTTCTATGACAGAAATGAACATAGCAGAGCCTTCAGCAATGCATACTGTAATCAAATTAGTGTCATCAAATTTGCAGATGACACTAAGCTGGCAGGAGTAGCCAACACCTCAGATCCTGATATTGTCAGAAGACAATCTCAGGATCCAAAAAGATCTTGACAGACTTCAGCAATGGGCCCTATCCAGGTTCTGACCAGTTCTGGAGAACCTGTAGTGGAAATTTAGTTCGGAGAACCGGTAGTAAAGATTCTGACTGTCCCCACACTCATCTATTCTCTGCCTCCCAAATCCCAGCTGATCGGGAGGAAATGGGATTTTGCAGTATACTTCCCCTGGAGTGGGGTGGGAATGGAGATTTTACAGTATCCTTCCCCTGCCACGCCCACCAAGCCATGCCATGCCCACCAAGCCACACCCACAGAACCGGTAGTAAAAAATTTTGAAACCCACCACTGGCCCTATCCAACAAAATAGAATTTAATGTAGAGAAAAACAAGGTTTTACACCTGGACAGGAAAAACCAAAGGTACAAGTACAGATTAGGCGAAACCTGATACAAAAACAGTAACTGTGAGAGGGACTTTGGAGTCCTAGCAGACAATCACTTAAACATGAGTCAGCAGTGTGCGGCAACAATCAAAAAAGCTAATACAATCCTTGGTTGTATAAACAGAGGCATAGAATCAAAATCACATGACGTATTAGTACTGCTTTATAAAGCCTTAGTAAGGCCTTACCTGGAATGCTGCATCCAATTTTGGTCACCACATTACAAAAAAGATAGTGAGACTTTGAAAAAAGTGCAAAGAAGAGCAACTAAGAGAATTAAAGGCCTGGAGACTAAAACATATGAAGAACGGTTGCAGGATTTGGGTTTGGCCAGTCTAAAGAAAAGAAGGAGTAGGTGGTAGCAGTATTCCAATATTTGAGAGGCTGCCACAAAGAGGAGGGGGTTAATTTGTTTTCCAAAGCATCAGAGGCTAGGAAAAGAAACAATGGATGGAAACTAATCAAGGAGAGAAGCAACCTGGAATTAAGAAGAAACTTCCTAACAGTGACGACAATTAACCAGTGGAACAGCTTGCTTTCAGAAGTTGTGGGTACTTGATCACTGGAGATTTTTAAGAAGAGGCTGGACATTCACTTGTCTGAAATGGTATAGGACAGTGATGGCTAACCTTTTCTGGACTGAGTGCCCAAAGTGCGCGCTGTGCGCCTGAAACCCCAAAATGCAATATGTGCGTGGCCTCGGGCATGCATCCCACCCCCCCGCGCATGCATACGTGGCCCCCATATGCCCTCTGCACATGCACCCCTGCATGCGCCCCACCTCCACCCTCTGCACATGCACAGCAGAGACCCAAAGACCAGCTGGCCGGCAGGAGGTGCTTGAGCATGCGCGGAATTGAGCTGGGGTGACAGCTCGCGTGTCAACAGAGAGGTCACTGCATGTCACCTCTGGCACACGTGCCATAGGTTCATCATTCCAGGCATAGGATCTCCTGCTTGAGCAGGGAGCTGGACTAGAAGACCTCCTAGGTCCCTTCCTTCTATTCTGATTCTGGTTCTAATGACATTCAATTTAGGCAGAGGATCTTTAGTAAGAGATTATATTGCTATGAATCCCATGTTGTAAATAATGTATACATTAAGAATATTTATGTAAGCAACATCTCATATATTCACATATATTGAGCAACAAACATTTATCTGGTTCTGGCAGTTATATCAGATGAAAACCACATAGAATATATGCATAATCTAAGGCCTTATTTGCAACAATATTTGATTTTATTCAGACAAATAAAATCTGTGGTGAGATTCTTGACTCAATGTATTTTGTAGGAAACCAACAGGCACAGGATTAATTTCCCCCAGACTCCACAAATAACAATTCTTTCAACTAGAGAATAACTCTCATGCTGCAATGCGTGGTAAAAAAATGTTTTTGGGAAAAAAAAAACACTGCTTAAGAAATTGTTAAAGAAAACCATGGAAATCAGTATAAGCAGAGCCTAGTCACATTATGGTATATTTTCATTAAGTAGTAATAAGTATTGCCGTGTCTTTTTTCAGTGGATTTCATCCCCATTTTTTCCCAAGTACCTGCAAATGTTCATACAATGATTCATAAGCAATCATGAGTTTTTCTAAATTCTGCCTACAATTTCTTGTAATAGGGCAACCTTTTAATCAGCTGGTAGGGACCTTAATGTTAATATTGGCAAGATTAATGAAAGACAAGTAAATATGGAAAAATTAAGCTAAATGGATTCTAACTTACCCTTTTATACAAGAGGAAATTGTGTATAATTGAAAAGAAGAGGACATGATGATCAATATATGGTAAATCATGACTCCATGAAGCCATGTTATCGGGTTCATGATATCTAAGATATTTGGAGCCCACCAAACTGGCGAAGGTTGATGCAAACTAATTTGAAAAGTATACTTGCCTGCATAACCATATCACCCCATTCAGGCTGCATCCTTAAATCATCAGATAAGTACTCAAAGGACATGCAAAAATAATAGATAACTTGAAAAGGCGCTCCATAACAGGTATTTAGTTTTAGCTATTTACAATTATATACTGCTTCTTCTCTTGAAAAAGCAAGGTGGGATACTTAAAAGACTTTCCCTCATTTTATCTCCATAATACAAGTTTGTGAGGGTCCTTGGTGCTCTCCGAGCTTGGTGGTTTTCTTGCAGATGTTTCATTACCAAACTAAATAACACCATCAGCTTTCGTGGGAGAGGGAATTGCTCTCATTTTATATTCTGGTAGTTTGCCCTGTCAAAGTAGGCGGGAATGGTCTTGAAGGTTCTTTGGTTGGGCTGTTTATTGTTAGCGTGCTTGGGGTATTGTTTGCTTTTTGCTTGGTTTTGTGAGGTAGGTTTGGCTGAAAGAAAACAGCTGGCCAAAAATTATACTAACTTCTCGAATAACATGGAGCTCTGAAAAATACAGAGCACCATGTTAGGTTATATTCCTGTGGGAAGAATGTCTCAAAGCTCAAAGTTCCTTTTGTTTCTCATTTCCTACCACCTGCTGCCATACTGTGCTGCAAAGGAAGGGTCTAACCTTTTTATGGCAGAGTTCTGAAAGGATTATTTACGGAAGTTTCTTTTGAACAGTCTTTTGTCTGAAGTCACATTTTGCTTAGTGTCTATGGATATCTCCCCAGATGCCCTACGCGCATCTTGGAATATAGTTCCACCATTTCCTACTGAGATGACTATGATGCAGTGGTGGGTTGCCCCCAGTTCGCACCGATTCTATAGAACCGGTAGTAAAACCAGCGGGAGGCCCCGCCCACTGACCCTGACGTCATTAAAATGCTTCTGTGCATGCGTAGAAGCTTCTGCGCTTGCACGCAGCCCCATTGCAAACTGGTAGTAAAGGTAAGTAGAACCCACCCCTGCTATGATGAACACAGCATCACGAGTTTTGCAATCCAAGATTAGTGGAGAATTTTAGAGAGCAAAAAAATCTTGCAAATGTTCTACCGTTGAGTAACGGCTACTTCCATCAAGTACTGAATGTGAACAAATGCATTTAATGAAGGGTTGGCAACCCACTCTGACTCAGGATATCTCTTTCTCAATCAGCACCCCAACAGATTTCACCAAGATTCTGCTCAGGAGACTGTGATGCGATCATGGGAGATTTATGAGTGCCACTTTCCTCTAAATTATATGGCTGAGTTTCAACGTTATGTTGAGGACAGAGGGAGAATTCTGTTGCAATATTTTCAGGATCAGACTCAATAAAGATAATAGAAGTTATAGGTTTAAATATAATTCTCTTTAATCATAATAGGCATTCTATATTCGCTGAATATTCAAGATAGAAGCAAGGAAAATGGGGAGGATGGCTCCTTTTATATACAAGGGGCGGAGCCAGGAATGGGAGTGGTAAAATATGAATACATTAAAGCTCAAGTAATAAGTTAACCCCTGATGTTCCATATATACATTATTTACACATTAGAGAATAAGGCATTTACATCTGACAAATCCCCCTCTAAATGCCGGTTCGTTATACAACACCAGTTACATTCAGATTCAGGACAATATAATACATATAATTTAGAAGTTAAATATTTGTGTTGTTTAGAAGGTAAGGGTTTTGTTAATATGTCAGCTAATTGTTCAGAAGTATCACAATGTATTGCTTTGATGAATCCGTCTTGAGATAGTTGTCTCACGTGCTTAAATTTTATATCAATATGCCTGGACCTTTGTCCAATTGCATCGGATCTAGAAATTTCAATGGCCGCTTTATTATCTTCATGCATAATAAATGGTAAAGTAGGTTTCTTCCAAACATCTGTGATCAAATCATTGAACCATACAAGGTTATTTGCAGCTTTAGACAAGCAAACATATTCTGCTTCTGTGGTAGAGGTGGCTACCAGTTCTTGTTTACCAGTATACCAGTAAACTGGACAATCGTTCAATAGAAAAACATAACCAGAGGTACTCTTTCTGCATGATGTATCACCAGCCCAATCTGCATCAGCATAACAAGTAATTTTTGGTTCTTTGTCATTATTGGGTTCCAATATTAAACAAAAATCTAATGTACTTTTCAGATATCTTAAAATTCTTTTGACAGCTTCCCAATGATACAAGGTTGGTTTGCTAACATATCTTGACAATAAATTGAGAGGTAATGCAATATCTGGCCTAGTCCAATTAGATATATAAAGGAGTGAACCTATAACTGATCTGTAAAATGTGTTGTCTTTAAACTCAGGGGAAGATTCATCATTGTTTCTAAGAAAATCAGTTTGCATAGGTGTGTCACATGTTTTGGCATTATTTAAGTTACATTTGTTTAGGAGTTCAATGATTTTATCTTTTTGGGTAAGTTTGAATCCCCTTTTTGTTTTGTTAATTTGTACACCAAGGTATTTATTCACTCTACCTAGTGATTTCAATGAGAAGTGTTCGTTTAACTTATTTACAAAGATTTCCCTGCTCTCTTTATGCTTTCCAATATATAAAATATCATCCACATAAATTAATACAAATTCAATATGATCATTACTCTTTTTTACAAAGAAACAGTTATCAGCAGTGGTGGCGTTGAAATCCATGGTCTTTAGTACTTTTACCAAACAATCGTACCATCTTTTGCCAGATTGCTTCAATCCGTACAGACTCTTATTTAGTAACCAAATTTCGTTCTTATTAGTGTATTGACTGTGTGGTGCTCTTACATATATTTCCTTATCTAATTTTGCATGTAAGTATGCAGTCTGTATGTCATATTGAAACACGTCTAGATTGAGTGCAGATGCTACTACAAGAGCTGTTTTGACACTCTCTGTTCTCACTGTGGGTGAATATGTGTCAGTATAGTCTTCTGGATATTTTTGTGCATAACCTTGTGCAACTAGTCTGGCCTTGTATAAGGTATTACCTCCTTCTAAATTCTTAATTTTATAAATCCACCTGGTACCTATAATTGTTTTATCCTTAGGTGCGATCGCAGGTGTGAATACATTTAATCCTTGTAAACTTTTCATTTCTTTTTCCATAGCTAGTTCCCATTTTTCTCTTTCTTCACGGGGAAGTTTCAATACTTCCTCATATGTATTAGGTGTTATTTGTTCTCCATCCATATGCATAATATAATCTTTGTATTTATTTGGTATTTGGTTTCTATTATTTCTAATATTTCTTTCAGGTTTGCTATGGTTGTCATGCAAATATCTGGCTTCCTTTTTTGTTAATGTGTCTGTCTTTATTTTATGCTGACTATTTGTCCAAGTTTTGGTTTTGTTCTTACTTTTGTTAATATTTTGATTTTCTGTTGTTCCTTCCTCGCAAGATATATTATCTTTGCTTTTATTAGGAAAAATTTCATTAAGGTGCAACTTAGACCAATTGGCCTGCTCATGAAACACAGCTGTTCTGGATACTATAAATTTGTTATTATTATCGATGAATCTGTACCCTTTGGTTCCAGTTTCGTATCCCATGAATCTTAATCTCCTGGATACGTTTTCTCCCTTTCTCCTCAATTGTTTAGGTATGTGCACGTCTGCAGTAACTCCAAATATGTGCATGTGTGCTAATTTAGGTTTTCTATTGTACATCACCTCATATGGTGTCTTATTCACAATACTGGACCATGTTCTATTTTGAGTGTAATTTGAATAATGTAAGGCTTCTGACCAAAATTGTTTGCCTAAACCAGCATCCTCTAATGTGCATCTAATCATGGTTTGTAGTGTGGAGTTCTTTCTCTCTGCAATCCCATTTTGAAAGGCAGAAAATGGATTGGACGTGAAATGTAGCATCCCTCTATCCTTTAACCATTGGGAGAATTCTTTAGACATGAATTCACATCCCCTATCTGTCATAATTTGTTTTATTCTGATATTATGTTGTGTTTCTATGCGTTTGTAGAATTCCTTAAATTTCTGAAAGGTTTCATCCTTGTGCTTTAATGTGTAAACAAAACCATAGCGACTGTAATCATCCACTATTGTTAGGAAGTAACGTTTTCTATAGGTAATTGATGGAGTTAATGGACCAACTAAGTCCATATGTACCAAATCAAAAATATTGTTAGTTGATCTGTTAGATTTTTTTGGTCTAGGACTGGTTTTTAGTTTGGTGGATTTACATACTGAGCATTCTAAATAATTTTCACAATTTTTTATTTTTACACCTTCTGCGTGTTCAGTCATTTTTTGTACTACAGGAAAGCTTGCATGTCCTAACTTCCTATGTAAGATATGAGCACACTCATCATGAATTGGTTTACCTATTTTTGGTTTCTTCTCATTGTGTGTATTTTTGTTATCATGAGTTATTTTACATTCATCATTGTCACTGTTACTGACATTTTCATCATCTGCTTCAATACAATCTTCCATATTTGAATCAATGTTATGTAACCATCTTTCTTTGGTTATCAGATAGGGTAGACCCCCTTTTATCATCACAGTGCCTACATTTGTTTTGTTCTTTTCTATAGTTGCTTTCCCCTTTGAGAAAACTATATTGATGTCAGATTCTCTGCTTAGTTTTATAGCACTTAGTATGTTGTGAGGTATTTCTGGGATTAATAATACCCCCTCTATTTTCCCTAAACCAGGCAAGGTCACATTTCCTCTGCCTAATACTTGAACCTTTTCTTGATTAGCTACCTTTATCACAAACTTATCTTCTGTAAATGAAGATAATATACTTTTGTTATTAGTGGTGTGATTTGTTGCACCAGAATCAATAAGCCAATTATTGTTCTCATCTTGTTGTGTTTTGGTGCTGTCTTGTTTATTTAGCCCATTTAGTGACCCAGATTTTCTCTCTTTTGAATTTTCTCTACCCCCTCTACTTTCTCTGTAGTTTGGTGGACTTCTATATTTGTGTCTATCTGTGGAAGATTGTCTGTAATTGTATTTGCTCCTATATTCTGGCCTATGTCTCTCCCTTGGGACTTTGGGACAGTTTCTTCTACTGTGTTCCCTGGATCCACAATTGTGGCATCTAAAGGCTTCATTATATTTATCTTGAAAGACTACTTTCCTAAAAGATTTGTGTTCTGTTTGGTTACTGGAACGATTTTTTCTTGAATTGTCTTCTGCTATCAATTTGTTAGATAGACTTTCTATTGATAAATATCCCAAATTAATGGTATCTAAGTGTGACATAAAGCTATCCCATGATGGATCAAGTGAATTGATAATAACACTTTTCATAGTTTGATCTGAAATCACTTCCCCCCTCAATTGCAGCTCAGCTCTTATTTTGTTTAGATTTATCAAATGTTCACTTATAGAAACCCCTGGTTTCACTCTAGAAGAAAAGAAATCCTTAGACATTCTTGTGGTTGTGGCTACGCTATCGCTGTGAAATAGATTAAACATGCATTGAATTATTTCTGATACAGTTAGGTTTGGTTTGATGCTATGATACATTGCAGGAGACACGCTAGAAATTATTATGAAAAATGCTCTATGATGTAAACAGTCTATTTTTAAAGTCCAAGGTCTTCTTGGAGGACTAGTTATAAAGAATAGTAAATTTTCTTTCATAAAAATAACCTGAAGCTGTTGGTACCACTCTTGTAAATTAATGCCATCAACTCTAAGTTTTGGGAAGTCACTGGGTAAGTTCCCCACATTATTTTGTCCATTACTTACAACCTGAGGCAGTCCGTGGTCTCTCAAGTGCAGGAAATTACAGAACGGCATTGGGATGCTTGTAACGAGTCTGCGCGGTTCTCTGGCCAGTTCAAGTCTTTCGGGGCCGTCTACGTAGTTTTGCACATGCGCGTTGCTCATTTCTTCTTTGGCGCCGTTGTGGAAGGTTCTCTCCATTTCAGCTCTCTCGATCCGCTCCTCTTCAGATGAGTCGGTCTCTGGCTCGGTTTTTGGGGCTTTGGTGATGGCGGCGGTTCTTCTCTTTCTCTTGTGTGTGCTGGCACTCGATTCTGTCTGCGGTGTAGGACGGAATCGGCATGGCTCTCTGGGCTCGGGTGTCGTCGTTTTCGAAGTCAGGATGGGAGCGTGCAGGTCTTGAGTTGTCGGTTTGATTGCTTGCTTCTTCGTTGATGTCTTAGAAATTTTCAATCTTGGCCCAAAAGCAGCAAAAAGTGTTTTCATTGCTGACTCTACTTGAGACTTTGTTAAATCGTCTTCACTTTCTGATTTTGGTTCATCTGAAGAGTTTGAGACTTCTTTTTCACTTTCTTCGTCTGATAGCGTTTTTCGCGCCAGAAATTTTGAACTGAGCGTTTTGATTGGCTCTGCTTCACTCTCTTTTGAAGTTCGTTGAAACCAAGATGGCTGCCGTTCAAAATTTCGCGCGGGGTCACATCTTTTCTTTTTTACAACTATTTTCTCAGTAGTCATTTCACTCACAGTTTTTTGATCTTTGGGTTTTTCTTTAATGATGTTTTTCTCTCTCGCTGCTCCGCTGTTCCTCAGCATCTCCTGGAGGTCCGCGATGAGGCTTTCATCATTCTTTTGGCTTTTTAGTATTTTTAATATTTCTGACCTGAGTTCGTTATTTTCTATCTCGATTTCTTCCTGGTCGTTATTTTCACTCATCAGTTCTTCTTCTTCAGTGGTGTATTCTTCGGATTCTCTCGAAATCGCATTAGTGGATTCGTTGATCATCTCTTGATCAGTTTCTATTTCTTTGCTGTAGGCCCTGGTGTTGGGCCTATCTTTCTTGGACATTTTTAATTACTTATTGAGTCAATTAACCATCCTCTGCTACCAGCTTGTTGCAATATTTTCAGGATCAGACTCAATAAAGATAATAGAAGTTATAGGTTTAAATATAATTCTCTTTAATCATAATAGGCATTCTATATTCGCTGAATATTCAAGATAGAAGCAAGGAAAATGGGGAGGATGGCTCCTTTTATATACAAGGGGCGGAGCCAGGAATGGGAGTGGTAAAATATGAATACATTAAAGCTCAAGTAATAAGTTAACCCCTGATGTTCCATATATACATTATTTACACATTAGAGAATAAGGCATTTACATCTGACAAATTCATTGGTAATATTTAAAATATTTTAAAGTATGGATCTGAATCATGTAGCCTGTGATCTATGACAACAAAAAACACAGTGCTATTACACTTATCAAGAGAATTTTTTGATTGAGCATATAGTCAAGGAAACACTCATCATGTTTCCTAAAACGCTGAACACCTTCAGTAGAAAAATGGATCTGGAGGATTTTCTTGATTAAATAAGAGAATCTTTCAGGCAGGAAGGCCCAGGTACACATTGTAGAAAAATAGGTTATTTTCAGAGCATTCTCATGATACAAGTTAAAAACATTGTGTGACATTTAAGATTTTATTGCAAAAAGTGAAACTTGTCCAAGAACGTGGTGGGTTTTAGTTTTAACTCTCTTCTCTGCATAAATAAAGCAGTCAATCATGTGCACCAATGTGTAGAACAATGTTTCTCAAATTTAGCAATTCTAAGACGCATGGACTTCAACTCCCAGAATTCCCCAGCCAGTCATCAGCAGCAAAAGCTATTTCTGAGTAGAGTTATATATCATAGTGTTAGACATGGATTTCAAATTTCAGTTCCAAATTCTGAAAATAAATAAAATAAATCTTAGTTGTTATGTGGCTGATTGCATTAGTAGATATCTGGCACTGAGTTTGTTTAGATGGCAGCAAATTTTTTCAGTGTGACAGCTGCAACTGACACACATTTATCTTATTCAGGAGAAACATTTTTTAAAAAATTGTATCTGCAGTTCCTGGAACATCATTATTGTTACTTTTGATGACAGATCCTTTGAGATGTGACACATTCCACCAGTTATGGCAGAGAAAACATAAGAGAATCACTTTTATTTCGCTTGCTAGAGCTTTATATCCTGTTTATATAAAGTTCCTCCTTCCAGATGAACTTCACACTGTTTTTCTTCTTCTTTGGTAGAGGAAAATACCATTTTAGAATGGCACTACTAAATTGCAGTTTGAAGCTGTTGTACATAATCTTTATAGCAGCTGGAAGTGTAATTAGCATAAAATCCAAATGGTCTCATTAAACATTTTTTCCCTGTAAGTCTGGATACATTGAAGGATCTCCCCCCCACCCCACCCCAAATGTGTCATTTAAAGCAAAAGCATGAGCGTGAGTACATTCTTAAAAAGCCTTTTCAATCCAGTAAGTCATAGTTTGCTTCTTAATGGTTATAAATTTGCAATGCAGCAGATTTTTAAGAGGTTGCAAAAGATTCAGCTGCAGAGAATCTTAATAAAGATCTCTTTTCATTGGATGTCCATATTATCAAAGTCTCATTTTAAAAAAAGAGACAATTGCAACAACTAATGCCAATTTAGCATTAGGTAAGAACTACTTTTGTCATAGTAGAGATTCACCAAATAACATTTGTATATTATGCCTTCTGATCTGAAGATTTACATTTGGAAAAATATATCAACATCAATCAATCAGAAAGTAGAATTCATAGTTAGGATCCCCCTTCTTTATTCTAACATTCTGACAACATTCCTGTCCCTGTTGTGGTCTGCCAGCAGCCTGCGGAACTGGCAGCAGAGTCGGACAGTGAGGAGACTTGGGAGGAGAATGGGCCAGTCCTGGAGTCAGGGGAAGGCCCGGACGAGGACTCTCCGTTGGAGGCAGAAATGGGGCCAGGGCCACCTGGGAGCTCTGCGCGGACTCCGGAGTCTCCAGAGGCAGATAGCAGAGAGGCAGAGGAACAGGAGGAGCCTGTTCCTAGTGCCCTCATGTGAAGAGCTGCCTGAAGGCAAGAACAGCTAAAGCAAAAAGGATGACTCGGGAGTAAGGCCAGGAGATGATTGGCCCCTCCCAGAAGGCTTAAAAGAGCAGCAATTCCTCTTGGGATCTTTGTAGGAAAGCAACATTGGTACATTTGTTTCTGGTCTTGCTACATTTGTTTCTTGTTGGGGTCTCTTGCTTCTGAACTTTTGCCAAGAAAAGCCTTTGGCAGAGTGCCAAAGTAGACAAAGGTTGGTGATAAGGCCGAAGGACTGTTTATGAAGAATTTGTTTTGGACTTAATTTGGACTAAGCTGGGAATGAAGTAATTCTCAGCTGTTCTAATAAAATATGTTTGTTTAGGACTGATTGTGTCTGGTAATAACTACTTGGGCCTAGGTCACAACAGTCCCATGTCAGGAACCCCAACATTGTAGGGCTGAGTATACATATTATGCTAAGGTGACCAGACGTCCCGCTTTTGGCGGGACAGTCCCGTTTTTGAGCAATTTGTCCCGCGTCCCGCGGCGTTTCAAAAAAGTCCCGATTTTTCTTGAGCCCCAGCTGATGGCTAGAAGAAAAAAAAACTGTTTAAACTCTTGCCCAGGGCTTCAAAGGGCCGCCCTACAGGCAATCAGTGTAAAGCAGTTTTTTCCCCCCTAGCTAAGCTTCAGAAACGAAACCGAAACCAGGGTCTTTGGTGCAGCGTGACAAAATGAGGCAGAGAGAGATTTATTTTTATTTTTATTTTTCCTCTCCAAAAAAGGTAGGTGAAAAACTGCAAACAATGGGAAATTTAGGAGGAGAGTTCAAGATTTTAAAACACAAAGGAAAAAAAGCTGTATTTAACTAGGGAATTGTAATAATTGAGATACTATTAATTGTATATTGTGTTGAAAGCAGAAATGGTTAAGTTGTGGTTCGGAGGAATATATGGGAGAAATTATTTGGTTTATTATTATTGGTAAATATAATTAATTGATTTGTAAGAAATTGGATTGCATGGAAATAATTGGAATATTCATGTTCATATTGATTAATATACAAAAAAGATAGTTTTATAACTAATTGATTTATATTAAAATGTTGAATTTGTATTAAACAACTGTATTACATAATTACATAATTAAACAATGTGAGGATGGATATAAAAATAGATGACAATGGGAAGGGGTATAATATAGAATAGAAGGGAAAAATTGAATTTGATTAAGATTAGAGATGAGGATGAAGGGTAATATTGGTTTTTTTAAAAAATAGATGAGGAATAAATATGGCAAAAAGGAAATATAGAAATTGTAAATTTAATTGAAATGACTAAACGCTGTTTAAATTTGTGAACCAGCCAAATATTCTGTTCAAAGAAAATACATTGTATGTTTGTATGTGTGTTTCTAATTATTGCTATTTATTCATATTTGTTCTCTTTTATTCTTTAAAGTTTAACAATTCATTCTTTATCTTAATATCTTTATATTTGCTTGGGGTTGGCTTTCTTCCCTTTCATCTTTTTTATTGTACAGCAATCTTTCTCCTCAAACCTACCACCTCTCTCTTTTCTTTCCTTCTTACTTTCTCTTCCCCCCACCCTCTTTTTCTCCTCCCTACTTCCTCTTTCTTTCTCCTTCTCCTCCTCTCTTCCTCCCTCTCTTACCCTCACTCCTACTCTAATTTCCATTCCTTCATCCCTCTCTATTGCTGTAATCCTTTAATGCATATGGACTACTCAGAGGGCTGAAAAAGTTATTTTTGACTGGTCCTCACACTTTTGACCAGTCCTCGAACTTATGACTGTCCTCACATTTTACATTTTTGCCCTATCTTGTCATCATGGTGAAGAGAAGCAGTTGTGAAATGAGTGACATGGTTGTTAAGAATGCTGCATGGGCATAAATGTGAGGATGGTCATAAGTGTGAGGACCAGTCAAAAGTGCGAGGACCTGTCAGAAATGACTTTTTTCAGCTCTCTGGTTAGTCCTTTTGTGCATATGGACTACTCAGAGGGCTGAAAAAGTTATTTTTGACTGGTCCTCACACTTTTGATCAGTCCTCGAACTTACGACTGTCCTCACATTTTACATTTTTGCCCTATCTTGTCACCATGTTGAAGAGAAGCAGTTGTGAAATGAGTGACATGGTTGTTAAGAATGCTGCACGGGCATAAATGTGAGGATGGTCATAAGTGTGAGGACCAGTCAAAAGTGCGAGGACCTGTCAGAAATGACTTTTTTCAGCCCTCTGGTTAGTCCTTTTGTGCATATGGACTACTCAGAGGGCTGAAAAAGTTATTTTTGACTGGTCCTCACACTTTTGACCAGTCCTCGAACTTACGACTGTCCTCACATTTTACATTTTTGCCCTATCTTGTCACCTTGTTGAAGAGAAGCAGTTGTGAAATGAGTGACATGGTTGTTAAGAATGCTGCACGGGCATAAATGTGAGGATGGTCATAAGTGTGAGGACCAGTCAAAAGTGTGAGGACCTGTCAGAAATGACTTTTCAGCCCTCTGAGTAGTCCCTATACACATAGCCATGGCCACCCGGTCACATGACCAGGTAGCCACGCCCACCCAGTCACATGGCCTCCAAGCCACGCCCACACAATGAGCCACGCCCACAATGGTGTCCTTCTTACCAATGTTAAAATCTGTTCACCTTACCCTATAGACATAGCCATGGCCACCCGGTCACATGACCAGCTAGCCACGCCCACCCAGTCACATGACCAGCTAGCTACGCCCACAAAATAAGCCACGCCCACAATGTCCCTCTTTACCAATGTTAAAATCTGGTCACCTTATATTATGCTAATTAGCATGAACCCAGAGGTTGGGATTTTAAGCTATGGTTTATGTTTAACATTATGCATCAGCCCAACCAGAGTGGTTCTTCAACTCAATCAGCTCATTAGATCACATTCTATATAAAACTTAGCTTTGAATCTGTAATACAGATTCACTACAGGCTCGGTAAAGAGCCTGTAGTACAGTGGACTAAAGCACTGTTATTAACATCTGCTGCTTGCAATTACTGCAAGTTCAAATCTCACCAGGCTCAAGGTTGACTCAGCCTTCCATCCTTTCAAAGGTAGGTGAAATGAGGACCCAGATTGTGGGGGCAATAAACTGACTTTGTATAAATATACAAAAGTATGAAGGCTATTGCTTAACGCATTGTAAGCCACCCTGAGTTTCTGGAGAAGGGCGGCATATAAATTAAAGCAAAAAAAAAAAAAAGGAATAAAATACTGCAACTAGTCCTCAACTTTGCTTAGTGGCCATTCGAAGTTACAACAGCACTGAAAAAAGTGTCTTACAAATGGTACTTGCACCTACAACTATTGCCCCATCCCTATGAATATGTGATCAAAATTCGGGCACGTGGAAATAGTTTCCGTATCCTGGATTCATGTGACCATCATTTGCAACCTTCCCAGCCTGCTTCCGATAAGCAAAATCAATGGGGGAAGCCAAATTTACTTAATGACCACATGATTCACATGACACAGTGATTCATTTAACGACTGTGGCAAAAAAAAATCAAAAAATTGGACATGAGTCACTTAACAACTGCCTTGCTTATGTAGAAAGTTAGCACTTACCCCTCCTAGAAGAATGAAATATTTTAGGAAATATTAAAGAGGTAGAATATTATATTTCCCCTAAAAGAGAAAGAGAAATCTTAAGGGAGACAGAAACTCAGAGCTTCAGCTCCCTGCCCCCAGCAGATATTTGGTGCCCATTGAGAAGGACTGGGCCAGCCTATCTACAAAACAAAAGATCTTCAGCTCCAGGGTGATGGTATTAAGACATGACCCTCCAGGACATAATAGGATTATCTAACAGCAGGACTCACTGCATTGCAAAATCACCTGGGGACATTGCATCACTCTCCAGGGTTCAACCAAACTTGATTCAGACAAATATGACCCTACATGGTTCCAAGGGAGTCTGACTACAGCCAATAGAATACATTTCTTGCACAGGTACAGGAAGCTCAAGGGCAAGGCCCAAGAGAGGGTATAAATAACTCTCACTCTCCACTCCATGTGGTCAGCTGCCCAGGACCTCAAACCCATGTGATCCTGTCCATCAATAAACCACCTTTCCAATCAGCCTCCATGTTTCCAGTGTTTTTCTCCCTGCTTGGAACTGAACCAGATGGATATTTCTTCCAACACTTAGCAACAGAAATTGTGGTTGCAAGTTGAAAAGTACCTATCATGGCTAGACATTCGTAGGAATTCTCAGCTGAAACTGAATTTAAGTACTATGAGTGGTAAGAAGTTGAGGTGAGAGACTTGATTATGCAGGTGTCTTCCACTAATTATTATTTCATATGCCTCTCCCAAAGGAGGGGGGAGGAAATCCCTTTGAGAATATGAATGAAGAAGTGGAAGGTACTGGACAATCCCTAAAACCTCTATTTTACAGAGAAAAGCCACTGACAATGTTTTCCTCTTTTGGTGATCACCAAAAGGTTAACAATATTCTCAATGACTCTGGGGAGAAATTATGCTACCTTCGTAATTAAAAAGCAACTCATCAAAATCCTAGGATGTCTTGCAGGAAATAACATTGCAGGTATATTTTCATCAGACGAGAACAAGGCCAAGTGTTTTCAGTGTTCTACAAAAGTGTCCACCACCTGCTCTCATGTCTACATTCCCGAGGGACGCAGGCTTTGTTGCCCTAAGTAGAATAGCAGAAAGTTCAAGACATAAGTAGAACTGAGGTGCTTACATAATTAAAGGATTTAAAAAAAAAAAACAAGCCTTCCCCTTGAGGGTTTGGATTGTTCAATACCGTGCTTGAAGTGATTAAATGTCTGAATAAGCTCTAGATTGCTCTCTTTCTCCCTCTCAGATGGAAATTGATTTGAGGGTACAGTATTGCTTTGTCATTAGCAAAAGGTTGAAAGAAAAACAAGGAGGTTTGCTTAAAAATGATTCTGAGCAGGCACTAGAATACGACTACATGCTATACAGTCATGGCTACATATACAGGACTACTTTGTTCCAAGTACAGGTAGTCCTCGACTTGCAACAGTTCATTTAGTGACCATTCAAAGTTTCAATGGCACTAAAAAAAGGGTTTATGACAGCTCTTCACAGTTATAACCATTGCAGCATTCCCATAGTCATGTGATCAAAATTCAGACACTTGGCAATCTCTATATATAAAAGCGAAAACCACTCACACTGTAATCACGAAACCTCCAGAAACATAAAGCCTACAAACTTGAAATTTGCCACATATGTTCCTCTTGGCTTCTAGATGCTCACTAAGAAAGGATTTTTTGAAATGACCATCAGACCATTAGTATTTCCTATATTATGATTAGCACACTCTAATGTTAAGGAGTTCTACTCCCTCTCCCCATCTGAAAAGAAATCTGTTCTAAATGCAAAATACAAGCAGAGGAGAGGAGTTTCACTTTCAGTTTTACTTTCACAGCAGCAACCAGAGGATGGGATATGGGAGGCTTCTGTGGGGCAAGCCTGAGGGAGAAAAGGGGATAGGATAGGAGAGGCTTCTGTGGGGCAAGGCTGAGGGAGAGAAGGGGATAGGATAGGAGAGGCTTCTGTGGGGCAAGGCTAAGGGAGAGAAGGGGGTAGGATAGGGGAAGCTTCTGTGGGTCAAGGCTGAGGGAGAGAAGGGGGTAGGATAGGAGAGGCCTCTGTGCAGCAAGCCTGAGGGAGAGAAGGGGGTAGGATAGGAGAGGCTTCTGTGGGGCAAGGCTGAGGGAGAGAAGGGGATAGGAAAGGGGAGGCTTCTGTGGAGCAAGCCTGAGGGAGAGAAGGGGAGAGGAGAGGCCAACCATAACTATTCATTAATTTTCAAGCTGTATGTGTCAATTTATCAAGCCAGATCACATAGTTTTGTAGCGAAGCACGGGTAGCCAGCTAGTTGGTTCATATTGCAGTGTCCCGGGTCATGGGATCCCCTTTTGCAACCTTCTGATCAGTAAAGTCAATGGGGAAGCCAGATTCACTTAACAACCGTGTTACTAACTCAACAACTGCAGTGATTCACCGAACAACTGTGGCAAGAAAGGACATAAAGTGGGCAAAATTCACTTAACAACTGCTTCACTTAACAATAGAAATTTTGGGCTCAATTAGGTTGTAAGTCGAGGACTAGCTGTGGTGTGTTATCCTTAGCAGCTGCTGAGGCTTCCACTATCTTGTGTTACTTAGCACTTAGTTACTATTTCAATGCATTTCTGTACATCGCAAAAGCTTGTTGCCATGTTCAAGGCAGGACCACACGGTGAGACTAGAAAATTGGAGTCCATGATTGAGCCTTTATTCTTAAAGATGATGAAGTGATGCTTGAAAAAGGTGCTTACAACATGGCATCAGAGTTCAGCATACCATAGTCTTCTGACTATGCAAAAACCATATTGAGCTAACCAATGTACAGTATGCTACTTGTAGAATGTTCTCCCAAATGTATAGTTTGCGTTTTTCATATGTTTGGATCAGATATTAAAATACATAGCCTTCTTCTTCTTGTGCCATATCCGTCATCGGACATTGGCGATCCTATTTTTATCAACAGCCGCATGAAAAAGTACTGTTGAGTTTTATCCAAACCAGTCCCTTAGATTTTGAAGCCATGATGTTCTTCTGCCTGGACCTCGTTTGCTTTCAATCTTTCCTTGGAGGATTAAGTGAAGTATGCTGTATTTTTCTGGGTGTCGCATCACATATCCAAAATATTCTAACTTCTGCTTTTGTATGGTTTTGATGATTTCATTTGGCTTTCCTAGGTGACTTATCACCTGCTCATTTCCCAATTTTGTCAACCCAACTTAATACGTAACAGCCGCCTGTAAATCCACATTTCAAATGCTTCTAGTCTCTTCAAGTGGTTTTCTGTCACAGACCAACTCTCTACTCCATACATAGTCTAGCAAAATATAAACTTAATAGAAATAATAATAGATTCTGCCCTGAAAACTTAATCTACAAATCTACAGTATGGCAAAGGTAAATGGTAATGGAACATGTAAAGGATAGCTAGATGCAGTTTGGTCTAGTGGTTAAAGCATCAGGCTAGAAAGCACGAGGCCTTGCATTCAAGTCCTGCCTTAAGCCATGAAAGCCAGCTGAGTGACTTTTGGCTATTTACTCTCTTTCAGATCAATCCTGGTTTGTTGTTATGGAGAAAATAGGAGGAGGTAGAATATGTTGTTGAATATGTTGTTGAATATGTTTTCTACCTTGAATTATTTATAAAAACAACGAAGGCAGGATACAAACAAGCACATAAAAAAATAAAACAAGCAAATGCCATATTACAGGTAGTCCTTGATTTACAGCCACAATTAAGCCCAACATTTCTCTTGCTAAGCGAGACAGTGGTCAAGTGAATTTTGCCCCATTTTACAACCTTTCTTGCCACCGTTGTTAAGTGAATCACTGCAGTTGTTAAATTAGTAACACGCTTGTTGGGTGAATCTGGCTGCCCCATTGACTTTGTTTGTCAGAAGGTCGTAAAAGGGGATCACATGACCCCGGGACACAGCAAAGGTCATACATATGAACCACTCGCCAAGCATTTGAATTTTGATACATGACCAAAGGGAGGCTGCAACAGTCATAAGTGTGAAAAAGGGTCATGTGTCACTATTTTCAGTGCCAATTTCGAACGGTCACTAAATGAATTGTTGTGAGTCGAGGACTATCCGCCTCGACTTTTTTTTTCAACAGCAACTAATAACAATAACAACAGCACTTAGATTTATATATCGCCCCATAGTGCTTTACAGTACTCTCTGGGTGATTTGCAATGTCAGCATTATTCCTCCCAACAATCCTCATTTTACTGACCTTGCTCGGAAGGATGGAAGGCTGAGTCAACCTTGAGCCCTGTTAGGATTGAATTCCAGGCTGTGGATAGAGTTTGCCTACAATACGGCATACCAACTGGCGTGCCACTTGGTTTCCTATGCAAGTTCATCACCATTCACATTCAGCAAAATCACTGATACTCCCTAACTTTGGCCCTGGGTCATAAGGAACATTTACATTTAACTACTTGCCCCAATAGAACAGTTCCAGTTACAAAATGATAAGATTTTATCTTCAGAGCCACAGTTTCCCACCACCTCAAGTAACTCTTTCCTCTTTCCCCCTGCCTCTTCATCCACCCAAAAGTTTATTTATTTATTTATTGGTTCGATTTATATGCCGCCCTTCTCCGGAGACTCAGGAAGGCTTACAATGTGTTAAGCAATAGCCTTCATACTTTTCTATATGCCTGCTTAGTAGGGCTTTTGGCCCCCCACAAGCGGTATTCTTTTTTATACAAAGTCAGCTTATTGCCCCCACAATCCGGGTCCTCATTTTACCTACCTTGGAAGGATGGAAGGCTGAGTCAACCTTGAGCCTGGTGAGATTTGAACTCGCAGTAATTGCAGGCAGTGGCAGCTAAGTGCTACTTAACAGCACTTTAGTCCGCTGCGCCATCAAGGCTCCTTTTCTGCTATACAGGTAGTCCTCGATTTACACCAGTTCATTTACTGACCGTTCAAAGTTACAACATCACTGAAAAAAGTGAATTATGACCATTTTTCACACTTAGGACCATTGCAGCATCCCCATGGTCATGTGATCAAAATTCAGCCCAGTGGCAACTGACTCGTACTGATGACCTTTGCAGTGTCTTGGGATCATGTGATCTCCTTTTACGACCTTCAGACCAGCAAAGTCAACGGGGAAGCCAGATTCACTTAACAACGATGCTCCTAACTTAAGAACTGCAATGGTTCACTTAACAACTGGGGCAAGAACAGTCGTAAAATGGAGCAAAACTCACTTAACAAATGCCTCACTTAGCAACATAAATGTGGGGCTCAATTGTGGTCGTAAGTTGAGGACTACCTATACTTGACAGTTGCACCCTAGTTTTAGGAAACAGAGTGGCGAAGACCACTTACTGGGATGAAAGAGCAAGAAAAGTTCCTCAAAGCCTTCTCGTTGGCCATGAAGGGAAATAGGATGTTTGAATAAACAGACATTTTGTCAGATCCATCAGGGCTCTTACTCTAAATTTAAGACATTTTAATTGGATCTCATACATTAATTACCTTGATATTCTCTTTGGCTTCCTGAATGAGCTTCCTATCTCTCATGCAAATGAACACCCACTTACCACCTTGGCTAGTTTATAGAAAAGCACTTTTAGCACAGTATGTTGAGCAATTTAAAGAGAAACCTAGAAAGGGTTGATTTCTGGAAGCAATGAATGGTATCAACTATTAAGAGACATATTGGATGTGCTGCAGTTTCGAAAATCTGGTCAAGACATATCTTATATATTACAGGAAGCAACAACAAAGATGGATAATGGAGAGGATATTGATGAAAATGTATGCCAACGAAGCATCTGTACAAATTGAGACTTGGTGAGTAAAGACATGCCATGGAGAAAGATGGATTCTAACACCACAGTGTGCTCACCTTTTTCTGTGTAACAAAATGGCACATGTTGTGATGCATTTCCACTCCATAAAAGAAATGCCCTTGTTCATTTGGTTCATAGACCAAAGGTGGACAACTATGGCAACTTTACGACTTGTGGACTTCAACTCCCAGAATTCCTGAGCCAGCATGGAATTATGGGAGTTGAAGTCCACACATCGTAAAGTTGCCACAATTGCCCACCCCTACCATGAACTAACAAGGTGTTTAAACCTGGAGGCAAAGCAGTAGACTCAGTCTACTGGTGGCCCACGGGCCGGATGCATCACACACAGGCCATGCCCACCCCAGCCCCGTGAAGGGAAAAACATTGCGATATGTCACATGACGGCAATGTGACGCGGTGAATTTGACACCCGTGCAGTAGAGAGAAAAGTGTTAAGGGACTTCTGGTTTTGTCTTCTTGTTTTTTCTGTTTCTACCTAAGATACTGCTATTCTGTAAATTACAATAGAACTACTGTACCAACCACTCAAACAGTTTATAGCTGTTGAGACAATTGTAGAATAGCCATTTATTTCATTTTGGGGACAAAACAAAAACAAATATTAATCCAATTCAGTGCTGAAAAGAGGCTTTCAACTTACCTGCTGATGTGTGCTTGAACTTTTCACTCTTCTTCTTCCTCCATTTCCATGGCTTGAAAAGTCTTCCTAGATTGGCAAACTTACTTCTCCTCCTTATAGGAGGGGTGTGTGTCCCTGGAACCAATGAGTCTGAACGCATTGCAGCCAGTCTCTCCACTTCCTCAGCTGGGTTGTCACAAAAGAAAGGAAAAGAAGAAAAGAGAAGAAAGCCATCTTAGTAAAACAGATGGGAAATATTTCTCCATGTTGAAGCCCCATTTGGAAAGTGCTACCAAATAAATGCTACCACATTAATTTGTAGCACTTTGCAACAAATGGTCACCAATAATCCGAAAAGAGGACCCCAGAGTCAGATAGAACTTTCCCTTCTCGATTATGAAGGAAGTTTAAGAGATTCCTGTTTATCTTTTAAAATACATGGGAGAACTAGAAGAGATCTGTATGACACAACCTAGAGCTAGAACTCAAGTCATTGCCTGCTACTCCTGTAACATGCATTGTCCAAGAATTATGCTGGTTAGTGCGCGAGTCTGGGAATCCAGCTTCTTTAAGAGGAAGTTGAAGATGCAGTTTGTGTGCCCTTACAATGATACATTTCTTAATTTCCCTCTTCCTCCATTTCATTGAAGGAGGCCTAGATACCAGGGATGTTGAAGACTTTCTACACAGCTACTGCAAGTTATTGCTCAAATTCTTAATTAAATGTTGCTGCTAAATGTTCAACAGTGACTTTTGTACATACATCATAGACTATATCTCCTTTAATCCACCATCCTGGGCAATCTGTCTTCCCTAAAAAGATGTCAAGCCTCACATATGATTGATTAATATTTGTATTTTTTATTCAGAAGTCTCAGGCAATCAAAGAACATTATGGATATAGAGGTGGCTGAAGCTAAGTTTGTTTCATCATTATGGATCTTTTTAGCAAGATTTACTGACGTTCAAATTGGAATATATCCCTTCAATGATTTTATTTATTTATTTATTTATTTATTTATTTATTTATTTATTTATTTATTTATTTATTTATTTATTATATTTCTATACCGCCTTTCTCCCGTAGGACTCAAGGCGGTGTACAGTCAAGAAAAATATAGACACACAAACATCATAAAATTGCTAATTAAAATTATTACTTAGTTTGGTCAATTAAATAAAACCCAGAATTAGATCACATTTAAAAAATCATTCATATGTTCATATGTTTAGCCCCGCCTGTTGGAACATCAGGGTCTTGAGGGCACGGCGGAAAGCACGGAGATCCGGGATATTCCGTATCTCCGGGGGCAGTTCATTCCAAAGGGTTGGAGCCCTCACAGAGAAGGCCCTCCCCCTGGGAGTCTCCAGTCGATATAATTTGACTGACGGTACCCTGAGTAGTCCCTCCCTGTGAGATTTTAAAGTGGTCTGTGGATATTTGGAAAAAAAAAAGGTGGGTTACTTGATGTTTGATTAAATATCTTTCAATAAATACTCAAAAAAAAAAGATTGTATTTGTAGATGGGAACATTTATTTATGTAATATGTAAATCACAAATACTCAGTACCAATTACTGCCAAGCCCCTGCAATTAAAATTAGAAACGATAGTAAAATATTAATGATAAAAACCAAATAAAAGTCACACAGAATAATCTGCAATTATCATGATATTATCAAAATCAAATTATTACATGAGAACAGTAAATAAAAAGTCAATGAAACATGCAAAATATACATAAAAATACACAACAGCAATAAAAACAGACAGCAAATAAGCTATTGCGCAAGACAGCTAAATAAGCTAAAGAAAAATAAATTTTGGGATTTTTCTTAAAACATAATACAGAATAGGGCAATTGACGAAAGGTGTAAAGGGAATTCAAAAGTGCTGGTACTGACACCAAATTGTTTGTCTCAGGTTGGCACTGAGATAAATAGATGGTTAAAACTCCTCAGGAGTGTATGGGGAAAGATAAATAATTGTTGATAAGAATTTTCTTCAAGGGATTCCTATGTCAATATCTTTCAGGTGTTTTAAGCAGACTGGTAAATAATTTATGAAGCTTCTATGGGAAGAACAGCCCCCTACAAAGAAAATGATTTCAATTTCACTCATTTGCAGCTTTATTTGGGGGCATACGATATATTTAATTCTACTTTTTATGAAATTTAGAAAACTGAAATGAAAATTCAGATTTATGTTTTTATTTGACTCCTCTGATCTGGCAGGGGTTTCATGCCTTTTTTTTTTTTGTGAATGCTCAACTATATTTTTTCAACATAAAAGGCAGGTTGGAAAATACTGAGAAATATAATTTTGATCCTTACTCATATCATGAGCTTACCCTTTGGGATAAACCCAGTCTGAAAAATCACAGGTAAAGTTTTTTGAAGGGAACTCCTGAGTGAATGAAGGTATCAATATTTTAAATCAATATTAATCCATTTTAAACATGATCATTGTCAAGTATCACTTTATATATGGCAGGTTTCCCCCAACTATTAGTAGCAGGAGCAATTAGACAACCTTATAAGAATCCAATAATGACTGATAAATAATCTTTTTTGAAGAAAAGTTAGAAACCCACAAATAATCAATGATCACCACTGATTTATTCTAAAAACAAGCCCTGTATATAAAAGCAATATTCAAAGTGACTTGAATATCTCTTTTCTGCCTGGCCCTCTTTTCTATAGAAACTAGAGAGCAGTTTTCAGCTGTTCCTTGCTTTTGCAATGATCAAATGTGCCTCCATGTTGTTTCCCACTGGCTGTTGGAGAATTAATTCTCAAAATTCAGTTAGAATACTTTATAATTTCAAAATTTGGTCCAAATCAGAGGTGGGTTTCAACAGAGTCTGACCAGTTCTGGAGAACCAGTAGTGGAAATTTTGGGTAGTTCGGAGAACCGGTAGTAAAAGTTCTGACTGGCCCTGCCCCCATCTATTCTCTGCATCCCAAGTCCCAGCTGATCGGGAGGAAATGGGGATTTTGCAGTAACCTTCCCCTGGAGTGGGGTGGAAATGGAGATCTTACAATATCCTTCCCATGCCACGCCCACCAAGCCACACCCACAGAACCGGTAGTAAAAAATTTGGAAACCCACCACTGGTCCAAATGTCTTAGCTTTATAAAGATCTTGAAATATTACTAATAGTGAAAAACATTTTGGATGATTCTACCCCAGTTTTTCTATAGACTAGAATATGTTCAAAGTAGAAATTTGTTATTTGCAAGAATTTTGGAATGCAGAGTTGATATAGCCTATGCTGACAAACCAGTAATAAGATTATTTGTGCTGGGGAAATCAGGAGATTCAGGCAGTTCAAATGTGTATAAGATTTATTGCAAACTTAAGCTCTCTACAGGAATCTGACCAACTAACAATCAAGGGAAATGAGCGGGAGATAAGAAAGGCATTCAAGGTAGGCTGGATTTAGATCTCTTGTGGGCATGCAGGGACTCATGACTTATGATGCGTTTGACTCCTCTCTCAATCTCAGCCTGGTCATCTCCTACAACCTGATGACATTTAAAATGCTTCTTCATACTGAACATATCTTTAGGATATTTAAGATAAAGCTAATTCAGCAATATTTTCCATGTTTATTGGACAGTCTAAAGAATGTTTAAACAGCATTGGTTGCCCACTTCTTTATGCAAGAAATAGAAAATGATGGAGAGAACACCTCCGTATATGATACAGACTTGTCCTATTGTTTTGGTTCAATACACATAGTCTTCAACTTACAACTAGTCATTTAGTGACCATTAGAAGTTACAACTGCACTGAAAAGATGACTTAGGACCATTTTTCACACTTTTTTTTTTTAAAAAAATGATTTATATGCCGCCCTTCTCCGGAGACTCAGGGCGGCTTACAATGTGCTCAGCAATAGCCTTCATCCTTTTGTATATTTATACAAAGTCAGCTTATTGCCCCCACAACTGGGTCCTCAATTTACCTACCTTAGAAAGGATGGAAGGCTGAGTCAACCTTGAGCCTTGGCGAGATTCGAACCTGCAGTAATTGCAGGCAGCTGGTCTTAATAACCAGCTTAATAACAGGGTGCCTTAGACCACTGTACTACCAAGGCTCTTACGACCATTGCAGCATTTCCATGATCATATGATCAAAATTTGGATGCTTGCCAACTGGTTCATATTTATGATAGATGGTCGTAAATCAAGGGCTACCTATTTTGCAATGCATACATTATGGTTTAGCAAACTATATAGCTGCTAACAACTGTGTTCTATTCAATAAATCATAGCTAAGCACATTGTGCTTAGCTAACCCATAGCTAACATCCTAGGTGAATCTCACATTTTTTTCCTTCCACATCCACTTCTTTCTCTTCCAAATTCAGAGCACCACAACCAATTGTTTAATTTAACTGAATCAATGGTGATGCTTAAACCCTCAAGATGAAGCCTCTGCTGTAGGAATGACAGGAAAATATGGCCCACATAGTTTAAATAGTTGACTTGCAGGGGTTAGGAGAATCGGAAAGCAGTAATTATCTCTTCTCTTATTCCATTTTATTTTTACTCCACATTTTGTTTAGTTTTCTTGAAGTGTTGAAGAACACTTTACACTTATATGAATCATAAGTAACAGATTTCCATAGGGCTAAATCTGGAACCAAACATATACTTAAAGGAAGGGCATTTTTTTTTAAAAAAAGCATTAGGCTCCTTTCACACAAGCCCTGCCCCATCATCCTGATATTCATTGTTATGCTGAATAGAAGTGGACCCGTTACAACCATTTTGCTGAACAAAAACCTGAGAATTAAACAAAATTGCTCTAAAGTAGTTCAGAATGATGCTATATGGATCCCTGTTCGCCTAGTTCTATAATGAAAAACCATCAAAGTATATCATGTCTGTAACTCCACCTTGCTTGTATTCAGTTACTCAGCGGATGGCAATTATGGCAGCCATTATACTTTTTCTCTCTCAGTGGCTCAGCGGTTTCTTCTCCCCCTCAGTTTTAAGGAGGCTACATTAATTGTGTAGCTACTGCCAAAGAAAGAGTGAACTCTAATAAGCAGAATCTGTTACCAAAAAAGAAAAAAAGAAAAAAAACCCCCAGCATTCTGAACAATTCACAGCAGAGATTTAATGTGAACAGCGTAAGAGGGATGTCCTGCTAGTATTTTTAATGTAAAATCTCATTCAGAAATATGTTTTCCCACATTGTTTGGGAAAACGTTCATGTTACAAAGCAGAAATGAATGCCAAGCATGTTGGAGTAGGTACTGCTGAGACAGAGGGATTGTCTTTTGAATAATAGCACATTTAGAGTATTTCCCAATGTGAAACTTCCATAATTTTTTATCCCCACAATCTATAGAAAGA
Source organism: Pituophis catenifer annectens (assembly GCF_029215685.1). Lineage (NCBI taxonomy): Eukaryota > Metazoa > Chordata > Lepidosauria > Squamata > Colubridae > Pituophis > Pituophis catenifer. Next base: position 68,398,846 of record NW_027256883.1, read on the forward strand.
ACATTGGAAAGATAATAAATGGACATAATTGGTATAATCTTCTAATCTATTAGCCAGCTTCAAATTTCCCTCCCATTGCCAACTCAGTTGGCAGCAGTGGTGAAATCCAATTTTTTTACTACCGGTTCTGTGGGCGTGGCGTGGTGTGCATGGTGTGGCCTGGTGGGCGTAGCAGGGGAAGGATACTGCAAAATCTCCATTCCCACACCACTCCAGGGGGAAGGATATTGCAAAATCTCCATTCCCACACCACTCTGGGGCCAGCCAGAGGTGGTACTTGCTGGTTCTCTGAACTACTCAAAATGTCCGCTACCAGTTCTCCAGAACCTTCAGAACCTGCTGGATTTCACCCCTGGTTGGTAGTGTGAGGTTCTCAGGGTCTTTTGGAAGACCAAGAGGGTGGCGATGGGTCTCACATTGCAAGGAGTGGGAGCCATGACAGAAAAGTAAGTCTCCTGGACTATGCCAGCTGCAATTCCTTGGCTGATGGGATGGAGACCATGTCTCTTTCTACCAGAGTGAGGGAGGGAGGCCAATCCAATTGGGGTGAGACAGGTAACCTGTACCCATGCCATAAAGAGCTTTAAAGTTGATCACCAAACTCTTGAATTGGAAGCAAATCAGCAACCAGTGCCATTCGTACAACAGTGGTGTAACGTAGGCCACCCTAAGGGCCCCAAAGACTGTTTGCACTGCTGTATTTTGTGCCAGCTGTAGCTTCCAAATGCTCTCAAGGGTAGCCCCATGCCGTAGAGTGCATTGCATTGCAACAGTCCAAGCGGGAGATGGACTAACCAGGGCATGAGCGACTGAGTGCAATGACGATCTAAGAAAGGGCGCAATCGGAAGTTGTGCAAATGCAGAAGGATTGAAAGCAAAGGGAAAATACTTCTTTCTTTAGAGCACAAATTTAAACTACTGCATTCTCTGCTGACAGATATAGCCATCCATTTGGACAAATTTATAGGGGAGTTTGGACAATTTGTGGAATAGAGGGTTATCGTCTCAGCAGATACTGAGTACTTGGTAACAGCAGATACCAAGCACTCAGGGCTACAACGGAAGGGAGCCGTCCCTCTCATGTCTTCTTGGTGAGCTTCCTCAAGGCATTCCTTTAATCACTTCGTGATACATAATGCGGAACTGTTATGTAATGTTTAAATTACATTATCTTTATCATCGCTGTTTTATGTATGTTTTACTGAGGATAGTGCAAATGTTTTATCAGTTATTTACGGTGATGTACAGCACAGCTAATTGTCCTGAGTCTTGTAGGATTGGCATTATATTACTGAATAAATTGTAATAAATGAACTATAAAAGTCTTTCAGCCTCTTCTAATGTTCTCTAGGGAAATCAGTTGTGGGCTACAAACCCCAGTTAGGCACGTATCACTAGTTGTCCACATTATTGCAGCCTAAATCTGGCAGCCCTAATTTTTCTTTTCTTTTTTTCCATACAATATGTCAAACAATTATTTAAGTGGACTAGATTAAATATGTCCAGCTTTTTATTTATTATTATTATTCACATTTCTATGCCGCCCACTCTCCCAGGACTCTGGGCAGCTTACACCAAAGACAGTATACTCAATAGCATATTGCCCCCTAACAATGCGGGTCCTCATTTTACCCACCTCGGAAGGATGGAAGGCTGAGTCAACCTTGAGCCGATGAGATTTGATCCGCCGATCAGCTGAAGTAGCTGCAGTACTGCACTCTAACCACTGTGCCACCTCGGCTTTCTCACTAATACCATCAGATTTAAATATCATTAGCTCTGGGTAGATTGTGCTCCTAGGCAGTGGTGGGTTTCAGATGGGTGAACCGGTAGTGGTGGCGGCGGGAGGCTCCACCCATCCGCCCGGACGTCATCACGGATACTCTGCACATGCTCAGAAGCGCCGTGCATGCACACTCAGAGTTCTGAACTGGTAGTGAAGGTAAGTGGAAACCACTACTGCTCTTTATCCAGGAAAACGTTATCCAGAGTTTTGAGTACTCATGGAATTAGGCTGGAATGAATGCAACTCGTTGATGAAAATATAGACATTCCATAAATTCCCTCACCCCCAGCTTATTAAAACTGAAGAAGTTCACACAGTTGTAGAACCTCCACTTTCATCAGGTTACATTGGGTACTGTAAATGAAAATAACTGTACTAACAAGTATAGTTCTCTTCAGGAATTTCTTTCTCACGCTGATCTACTTTTCCAGTGTGGCATTCCAGTTGCTCTTAAAATTATCAACAAACCTGGAGGAGATGCATGAGCCAGGATTTTATTATGGATTCCTCTGATTCTAGGAGATGCAAGAGATTTTCAGCTTGTAACTCAGGAGGCTACAGAATGTTAGCCATCGCTGAGGGCTAAGTCAATACAAGTGGCTGCTAATTTGATAACAAAGAGTGAGGGCTTGACTTTGTTGAAAGTGCCATAACCTAAGTCAGTGATGGCTAACCTTTTTGCCATCGCGTGCCAAAAGCTGGGGGAGTGCAGGGTGGTTGCGTGCGTGCGTGCCCACATCCATAATTCTATGCGCCCTGCCTCCCCATGCATGCATGCGCGACCCCCCCCATGTTCCTCCTGCTTTTGTCATGTGATGGCACGGTGGGCCCGATAGGCCCGTTTTTTTGCCCTCCCCAGGCTCCAGAGGCTTTCTAGGAGCCTGGGGAGGGCAAAAACAGCCTTCCCCATCTCCCCAGAGACCCTCTGGGGGCCTGAAACAGCCCGTTTGCTGACTTCCATTGGGCCCAGAAGGCCCAAAAATCAGCTGGCCAGCGCAAGCATGCATGCTGGACCTGAGCTAGGGCAACGGTCATGTGCCCATCAATATGGCTCCGTGTGCCACAGGTGGCATGTGTGCCATAGGTTCGCCATCACGGATCTAAGTCATCTTTCTAGTAAAGCAGTGCTGAATAGTAAAAATGATCACAATTCTTCAAGAGGAGAGCATATCAACTGCTCTAAATAACTAAAACCAGCAACTCTGATTATATAAGAATGTTGACAAAAGTTGCTTGTAACTCTTGAAACACTGTAAAAAAAACAAAAAAAAAAACCTACCCTTCTACTTCTTGCCAGGGTGCTCTGGTGAATTCCTCTGCTTGTTCTGTAAATGAAACTTCTCTCTACTTTTAGAAGAGCTTTTCTTCATTTCTTGACCCATGGGCTGTTCTTGGATGACCCAGATTTTATGCCTTCAGTTGTTTCCATTAAGCAGCCTTAAGGTACTGGCAGAATTTACACAGCAAAAATTCTGTCCTTTAACTTTTCAAGCCTTTATGGTTCTCTTAATAGCATGCTGCTTCTATCTCTACCTTAATTTCTGTTGGAAGATTTATGGCAGTCTAGTAGTTAAACCCCAAATGGCCAAACGTTTATATATCTTTATATCTGTTTACCTAGCCTTGAGCTTAAATAAGGCAATTTTACAAGAGGTATCAACATTTTACAAGTAACTTCATTTTAGAAACCAAACTTTCACCAAAAGCTAGCATAATACCAGCCAAACAACTTCCAAATAAAAGACTATTGGCTTTTATATTACCATATGAGTAATTTAGATTTAATAGAACTTTTACTTTTTTTAGAATGAAAAAAACCTATAACTTTAAAGAAGAGGTAATCACTGTATTTCTAAATCAGTTTCCTTAGTAAAGAATTAGTAAAGAATTGTAAAGTACAGAATGCAGAGTTTTTAAAGGATCAAAGAAGCATACAGAAAATAACTCCTGGTAATAATACTTATTGGTAAACTTGTAGAAAGTACGATTAAAGTCTACAATTTCAACACTGACAACTATATCTTTCTGAAAAATAAGCATCTTGAATTCTGAAAAGAGATATCGTTTCACCAATCCTAAAACATATAAGCATGTAGTAAGTGATAATCTCGGAATCATTATGTAGAAAATGCAACATAGATCCTTCTGAACTACATCTGAAATATGACTGCATTAACATACTATTTATAATTCCTATTGATATTCTCAGTAGAATTTTTGCTACTTGCTGCTTGAATGCACCCTGGGTACACCTCCCAAAGGCCAGAGGTTTCAGCAGGTTCTGACAAGTTCTGAAGAACCAGTAGCGGAAATTTTGATAGCGGAGAACTGGCAGTAAAAATTTTGACTGGCCCTGCCCCCATCTATTCTCTGCCTCCCAAGTCCCAGCTGATCGGGAGGAAATGGGGATTTTGCAGTAACCTTCCCTTGGATTGGGAAGGGAATGGAGATTTTACAGTATCCGTCCCCTGCCACACCCACCAAGCCACACCCACAGAACTGGGAGTAAAATTTTTTGAAGCCCACCACTGCCAAAGGCCGACATAAAAATATTGGGTCAGAGGTTCCAAACAGGAGTATCCATGAAGGAGTATCCAAAAAGTTAAGATGGCATTTGTTAACTGTGCAACTGGAGCTGTGTTCTTTTTTTACATGTGTTGCATACTTGACACATGTTAAAAAGGGGGATTCAATCATGGACAGTAGCTTTCATTTTTACTTTTTTACTTCCTGAAGAGATGCTCTTGCCAGATGGCCTATTTTGGGGGGGAGGGGAGGTATGTTTAAAATGTGAATTAGTAGAACCTGGAAAATCATTTGAGCCCACTAGTCAGATTAGTCTTTTTAGTTTGATTAGCTTGTCTAACCAGCTACCCACCAGATGTTTTGGGAATAGAACTAGAATCCCCACATATCTGAGGCACAGCAGAAGGGGATGGGAGATTCTATTCAGATTGGCAGCAATACCTCAGGGTCACAGAACAAATCTTTTCTAGACTTAGTTTGAGATGCAAAAAGACCAGATGTTGCATCTCGATCAAAAGAGCCGAGGTGGCGCAGTGGTTAGAGTGCAGTACTACAGCTACTTCAGCTGACTGCTAGTTCAGCAGATCAGCGGATCAAATCTCATCGGCTCAAGGTTGACTCAGCCTTCCATCCTTCCGTAGTGGGTAAAATGAGGACCCAGATTGTTAGGGGGCAATATGTTATTTAGTATACTGTCTTTGGTGTAAGCCGCCCAGAGTCCTGGGAGAGTGGGCGGCATAAAAATATGACTAAGTTAATTAATTAATTAATTAATTAAAGCTTTTTCTATTGACCTTTGATTATCTCTTCATTTAGAGCTAAAGATATAACTTGAAGAGCCCCAATTATTCCACTGTAATAATGTGGAATAGGAGAGATCCTATAGTGTGGTGACTTGAAATATAATTGTTCAGAATGCATGGTTTAAAGAAATTTTATTTCAAGTCATGGTGCTACAGGATCCCTGCATTTTACAGATGAGCAATCTAAGTTACATGATCCTGTCAATGAGCTACCTGGGTGGAACTGGAAAGTTTTCTTTTTTTAATGCCCCGTGGAAACCTTTGAGCAGGGTCTCTGTCAGTTAATTGGGCTTACAATGTGTTAGAACATCATAAAAAATTCTAAAGATGTTCTAGACACGCAAAGATTATATTCATCAACCCTGCCAGGCTCCCTGGCCTGTTCTTGGCAATAAATCACAGATCTCCTGACACTTAATAGTTTAAGTTCAGCCGTTTGATTTTATTTGGCTGAAAATTCTCAGGCACATCTTGGTTAGATTAGAATCTTCCTTGAAGTAAAGAGTGAAACTACACACAAAAGGTGATTGCTAGTGCAAAAGGATAAAAGATAATTATACTTACAGAGGCTTAAACTCACAGCTCCTTCCTCTTACACTGTCTGAATCAGTGGATGTTTGTACATTTGATGGTCTTGAAGTCAAACCCTAGTATATTTACATGGTAGTAATCCCTGGTCTGGGAATTGCTGCTTCCCATCCTCCCTGCATCAAACTTTATACCAATGACAGAGTTGACAATCCCAATTGTGGTTGCTAAATAAGGACTATCTGTTTGGGACTTCTGCGGGGTGGGGGAGGGATGCTATAACCTCTCTGCCTGGTTGTAATGTGCAAACTCACTTGGGACAGTTTTCCTGAATAGAAATTCTTCACTCCATTCATTCTCTAAAGGTGGAGGGTAACATTTGGAGAAAAGGATACTGTATTTATCCTCCTGTTCTCCATGTGTAATTTTATACATTCTTACAAACATTTGAAAAGGGTCATAATAAAAAAAAATCACGTACAGGTAATCCTCGAGTTATGACCACAATTGAGCCCAAAATTTATGCTGTTAAATGAAGCATTTGTTAAGTGAGTCTGCTCCATTTTATGACTTTTCTTGCCACAGTTGTTAAGTGAATCGTTGCATTTGCTAAGTTAGTAACGTGGTTGTTAAGTGAATCTGGATTTTTCCATTGATTTAGCTGGTCAGAAGGTCACAAAAGCTGATCACATGACCTTAGGACCCTATGCAGCCGTCATAAATATGAACCAGTTGCCAAGTATCTGAATTTTGATCATGTGACCTGCAAGAATCATAAGTGTGACAAAGTATCTTTTTTCGGTGCTGTTGTAACTTTGAACATTCACTAAATGAATTGTTGTAAGTTGTGCTCTACCTGTATTTAAATTAAATATTACTGCAATACTTTAGGGCAGGGATGGGCAACTGTGGCCCTTTTAGAATCTGTGGACTTCAACTCCCAGAATTCCTGAGATAGTGTGGCTGTCTCAGGAATTCTGGGAGTTGAAGTCCACAGGTTGTAAAAGGGCCACAGTTGCCCACCCCTGCTTTAGGAACAAATGAACATTCCTTTTCTGGTGGTCTTATTGAATGATCTTGCACTAGTAGCCCTATGAAGATCAGCTTTTGTCTTTCACTTATCAAAAGGATGTGCTGTGTCACTCTGAATTTGGAAAGCCTATCAAAATTGCCACCCACCAACAATATGGACCTAGTTTCCTTACCATTTCCATTCCATATGGACCTATTGGCCATAGAAGTCTTATGGCAGAAAAAATAGAGGGACACACAAACATGGCATGGCACAGCGTATTTAGGATGAAGTCAAATGCATTGTAGAAAAGATATAGCCCAGTTTAGTCTTGCACTAAAACTGGACTGGCACCACATAGCTGTTTACAACATAACACTGTTCAGCATCATTACACCTCCATGAAATAAACAGATTTATCAATGAGATAGCTGCGATTTTTAATAATACTTTTCCAACCTGGTGCGTCTCCCCAGAAATGACAACCAGCATGGCTAATGGCAACGCTGACTGAAAACTTTGTGAATTGAAGTCCATATCCAGAAGGTACCAGGCTGAGAAAGACTGCCTAATAATAGCAATAGCACCTAGAGTTATATACCGCTTCACAGTGCTTTACAGGCCTCTCTAAGTGGTTTTACAGAGTCAGCATATTGCCCCCAACAATCTGGGTCCTCCTTTTACTGACCTCTGAATGATGGAAAGCTGAGTCACTTTCAGCCTGTGTGAATTGAACTGCTGGCAGCTGGCAGTCAGCAGAAGTAGCCTATAGTACTCCCTTCTAATCATTGTACCACCACGGCTCTTGGACAAATATCATTTTATTTATAGGCTATGAAGAAAGTTTCTATTAGCAATGGATTATGAACAAAATCGACTATACCATTTCTATTTCCATTTATCTTGATAGCGTATAGTTTGGAGCTCTCTGGCTATGCAAATTCTTGACTACACCATCACCAAGAACCAGTTTGTGAGAGTTTAGTGCTGAAACATTTAGTTAGAAAAAGGATTAGCAAGGCATCAAGAAGCAAAATTACTCCCTGTAATTTTGCCTCTATAGCTTTCAAGCCGTAGCTGGTTACATGAGAGGTGAGCCTTGATTGGAACAGATGAATTATAGGCAGATGGAAATCCCATATATGGTTGCCCTACTTACAGTTACAGTATAGGTCCATCTTGCTGAGGGCCGTTTTCTTACCAGGTGGTATCGCTCTGAAGATTCAAATAGAAGTTCTTTTCTAGTGCTGAGCTTTTTTAATGGAAAACTTGGAGATGTACTGCTACTGTATACATTTTAAATTCACATATTCTCTCAACTGACCAATTATCCAGCTGTTACTATGCAACATTACTAGAGACAGGAAAGAATCACAATGTAAACATCTGCCATTATTTGAAGCTATAGCAGTTCTCAAATTAATGAAAGAATTTAAGTAAAGGCAGGCCTAACTTGCATTGTCATAATCCAACTATGGATTATGAGGCAAGCAAACTAGTTAGTAATTAAGCTTTACCCATAGTACTCAATTAGGCAGTTCCTTTCTCTCCCATAAATGAGTCTATGCTAGGCTTGCTTATGGTCTAAACAACAATCTGGATACCAAACAACTTCATTGAGACCATCAATTCTTTTGAAATAGACACCAGTATTCCTCCTGAACTTCTCACTATGCAGGGCTACATTACAAACTGAAAGATGCTTTGGATTCGTTAAGCATCATGGCATCCCACCACATAAGTCCACAAAGTACAATTCTAATCCGCAGAACTATCTAAGGATATCCGAAGGTGCTCTTCCAAAAGGCAACTGGACTTTCTTAGTTTTTTTTCCTTGAAAATATTTCTCTTGTTGGATGAGAAGTGAAACACTTTCAAGGCAAAAATCAAGAAAATTCAGTCGTCATTTGTAAAGCACCTTTGAAACAACCATGACCTGGATGACTAAGAATCTCCATACCATGTTTTCCCCAAAATAAGACCCTGTCTTATATTTTTTTAACCCCAAAATAAGCGCTTGGCCTTATTTTCGGGGAGGTCTTATTATTTTGGGGCATGTGCAGCAAGATGGGGCTCCTCTTGCCATCTTACCTGATTTCCAGCTCTGCGTTTAAATATTTTCAGGGAGGGCTTATTTTAGTGCATGCACTCAAAAGCCTGATTGGGCTTATTATCAGGGATTGTTGTATTTTCAGGGAAACAGGGTAGATATCTAAAGATACCTGTAAATCTTAGCAATATGCCCCAAGTATAGAAAGTTAGGACCCCCCCCCTCCTAGAAAAATGAAATATTTTGGGAAATATTATATTTCTCTGGATGATAAAAGAAGAAACATATTTTAAAGAAAGAGAGTAGCTCCCTGCCCCCAGCAAATATTTGGTGCTCATTAAGACTGGGCCAGCCTATCTACAAGACAAAAGACCTCCAGCTCCAGGGTGATGAGATTAAGACATGAGTCTCCAGGACATAATAGGATTAACCCATCTAGCAGCAGAGCTCACCACATGGCACAATCACTGGGGACATTGCATCACCCAGCAAGCTTCAACCAAGTCTGGGACTCAGACAGCCTACAAAGTTAGCTGTGACCCCTACAACAACCAATAGAATACGTATTCTTGCACAGGAACAGGAAGTTCAAGTACCCCCTCTCTCAACTCCATGTGACTCAAATATGATATTGCCACATTGAAAGATTATCCATTCAGCATCCTTCTTCCAAAGCTTCAAGATTCATTGAGTTTGCTTTTAAAAAATCCAGTGAATGTAAGCTCTGGAAGAAGGCTCTAATTTTAACATCTATCTGATGTTTGAATAAGGGGAAATAAATACATAGATATAGAAACTAGTAATCTCCACCTTCCGATCTATGCTAAGAGTCTTTTCCTTTGCACAGTTAATCTAGTGTCCAATAAACCTCTTTACCATCTTCTACCCACCTTCAAATGCATATTCTCATACGCAGAAAAATGCCATTCTCCACACTTTGCTGCTGGTGGTGTAACTTTGCCTCTCTTGTGGAAGAGGAACATTAGCAAGAAAGTAAATAAAGCATGCTTTCTCATTGTGACAGGATTCACAAGTCAACTTGATTTCATTGACGGCTGCATCAGGGTTGTGTTTGACCTTGGGGGAGCATGGTGTGGCTAGGGGGCATGGCTACGGTGGGCGTGGCCAGCTCAACATCACTTGTGTTGCGGGGGCATCTGTGGGGGCATCTAAAAACCCCATGGGCCGGATCTGGCCCACGGGCCTTGAATTGGACACCCCTGGTCTAGACCATACAATCTAGTCACAAAAAGAACATACAACTAACAAAACAAAAACAAAAAAACAAAAATGTATCCTAGACAGACTGAAGAGCTAATTATTTTTAACCAATTGTCGAAACTACAGTTTACTACTATGGGATATGCAGCATTGGGTAATTGAGTAACACTCTATTTAGAGTGTCAATCAATAGCACAATATGTGAAACTGTCTTTATCCAACTAAAAACTGCTAATGAGTACAGTCTGCTTAAGACTTGCTTTTTTATTTATGAGTTAAGGTCTAAAGCATAAGGCTAAAAAGCCCTATGACTTCAGTGACAAGGCCATACATAGCAGTATCTTTTCTTTTTTCTGGATGCTTTGTTGAAAAGCAAAAGAAGATGTGCCATTAATGGTGAGCCTTAATTGGGGAAAAAAGACTAAGCAGATGCACAATAGCATTCCAAAAATGCACAACTGTAGAAGTGTAGCTGTCACATTTTTGGAAGGTTTTAGAATAGGGTTTGCACACTAAACACTATTCTTTATAATTATTCTTTAAACTTATTCTTTATTCTTTAAGCTGTTTGGCACTGGTTGTCTAGGACATTAGACATCTAAAGAAGGTTTCAAGTATTAGATTGAAGTTGGGACTTCTCCATGCTAAAGAGAAACTCCTTCAATTAGTTATATAGTATGTTTATTTTCCATGTCAATAGCTTTTATTGTGTTTAACTTTTCCAAGAAATTTCTTTGATGAACAATCTATTTTTTTTTTATTTTTTTTTGTGGTTACATTTTATTTTCTGTTGCTTTTTGTTTCTGGCTATGTTGTTACAATTTGCAGCCACAAGCATAAACTTATTGTATTACATGCTTATTTGTAGTTTCACTGTTTGCAATATATAAGCATGATTCAGCTGATCTTTACATCTTTACATCATACTGGACAAGAATGTTGATTTTTGTTTTTAAAAAAATCAAATTTTATTTTCAAGGACAAAAGAAACAGCCACAGCTTTTTGTTCTCTTAACTTTTAAAAATAATATTCACTTTGCACTATGCACAGAAGGCAGGAACAGAAATAGAATATTTATTAATCCTACATCAGGCAATACTGCCCACATGCATCAGGAGAGCAGGATGTCCTTAAAGACAGTCATAGCAATGTTATAAAAATCTGGAGGCAAAATGGTCCAGAATAAGACTGAACAGCTCTGATCTTCAACTCCTTTCGTGAGCTAGTTTACCAAAAGCAATCAGAGTTTTATATGTTCTACCTACCGGTAGGTGGATATTGTCAGTCCCATTAGGTAAAACAAACCAAGAAATCAACTCCACAGAATAGCTAAAACTACTTTTATTTAAGAGTGGCTATAATAATAGAATCTTGCATGTCCGATGATGTGATACTTCCTCCAGCTATTTATAGTTTAGTGAATTAGAAAGCTGCCTGTCTGATTCACTTCCTAATGTTATCTTCCGGTTCTGCACTTCAAATACATTTTACCTCTTGGCAACAGATCTAGAATGATCACCATCAAAACCCTCCTCCTTACTGTCTTCAGATCTAGATTCCCCTCTCCAAGAGGTTAGATGGGCAGAGTTGTGGCAGCAGGCTCTTCACATAAATGCCCTAATGCTATGGAATTGCTTCCCCCTTAAAGTGAGGATGACATTTTTCTGGTTATTCTGTAGGAAAGCGGTGGAGACTCTCCTCTTCAACCCGGCTTATGGAGTCTAGCTGGAAGATTATGATCCTACTCTATCTTGTGCTAATGAATTAACTATACAGTGTTTTTACATGGCTTTATATTTTATGATTCTTTTATCTGCTACTTGTCAGCTATCCAGAATTATGACTAAGGAAGCATATAAATTATGTACAACAACATAAATATAAAGAAATGAATAAACCATTGAGGGGGAAAAATGCAACAAGGTGTTTAATTGAGGGAATGGAGAAAAACGTCCATAGTTCTCAACAGGGGTCTCCAAACTTAGCAACTTTAAGACATGAGGACTTCACCTCCCAGAATTCCTCAGCCAGCCACTCAGCATGGCTAGCTGAGGAATTCTGGGAGTTGAAGTCCACAAGTTGTAAAAGTTGCCAAGTTTGGAGTCCGCAGGTTTACAGTATTATTCCAGGGAAAGTGATATGATCATTTGAAACACTGGATATGTGGAACAAGGGATTTATAGTGATACATTTAGATCATGTTTGCTGATTACTTTGCTTTCCTTGCAGCATGAAAACCATTATTGTTCTTAATTCTATTTTCTAAGGCCACCCAGTTGCCCAGTGATTCAAGGCAGTATTCAAAGAACACAACATAATGATGAAGAGCTCTGCCAGTGGCTCTATGAATAGTCTTTCACAGCATGGTGATCTCCAGATATACAATGGCTGTGGTAGTTGGGGAATACTAGACCTGTGAAGTGAGACATCTGGAGGGAACTATGTGGGGGACGGTCAATCTAAGACATCTTAGAAAGCATTAAACCAATATATCTTAGATTTGCACATATTAACTAAGCAGATGGCTGTTAGGTAGGAGAAAATACAAACAATGTAAAACTTGTGGGATTTCACAACCATATAGTTAACCTCTACCCAAGGGCCCTCCCAAATTCTCTTAGGATTCAGAAAGCCTAAAGCACTGAGCAAACAATTCCACTTGCCGTTAGTATTATATTCCCTGGTCTTAGATTCAGGATTTGTTTTGTTTGAAATCATGCAATTCCAGCGCAACTCATAGTTTACAAGATCAGCCCAAAATAGTCCCATTTCATTATATTTTTTGCAGTTAATTCAAGCACAGTTATAGGCTAAACAAAGAAGAATAATATACACCCCAATTTTCTTTCATAAATATCCTAAGGTGGAAGATTTCCAGCTGTGCAACAGATTTCCTGCCCCAGCTGACACCTATAATGTCTATGTCAACTCGCTGTTTAATTTTTCCTCATGTATTTTGCTGAGATAAGCAGCCAGATAGATTGAAGAAACAAATAAATAATAAAGGTGACCTTTTTAAAAATTGTTATTCAAATATTTGAGATCTAGTTATCCATCTGAATCTGAATCAGTAGGACTTAAGACATGAATACCGGTAGACCTCGACTTACGACCACAATTGAGCCCAACATTTCTGCTATTAAGTGAGACATTTATTAAGTGAGTTTTGCCCCATCTTACAACCTTTCTTGCTACAGTTGTTAAGCGAATCACCACAGTTGATAAGTTAGTAACAGAGTTGTTAAGCGAATCTGGCTTCCCATTGATTTTGCTTGTCAGAAGGTTGCAAAAGGGGATCAGATGACCTCGGGACACAGCAACAGTCATAAGTACAAATCAGTTGCCAAGCATCTGAATTTTTATCACATGATCATTCATGGGGATGCTACAAAGGTCATAAGTGTGAAAAACGGTCATAAGTCACTTTTTTCAGTGCCATGGTAACTTTGAACAGTCACTAAATGAACTCTTGTAAATTGAGGATTACCTGTATATTTCCTCAATCAGAACAGGATCTCCAGGTTTGTACAAATCCCTCTTGGAAATCATAATCTCATATCACACAATTTTGTTTTTATTATTCCCCTTTCTTCCTACTTATTACCATGAAATCAATGGTGCTACAGTTCACCTTTGTTTTCCATGCTTCAAGTATCTGTCCCACCCCCTCACTGGCCACTATTCAGGATAGATTAAAGGTTGTACCGAGACAGCTTTGAGTAAATATGGACTTAATTTTTTTCAAAGAATTAGTAGCTGCCTCTGTAATGTTCATATTAGAATTGGTTAGGAAAGACTGCTAAAGTTCCTGGAGTTGTATTCCAATTAGCAATGGAAAAACATAAACTCCTGGGTTTATAACCTCCCTAGAAAAGAGTGATTTGATTCAATAATTACTTTTAATTGCAACAAAATAAACCCCTTATTTATTTAACAGAAAATGTTTCATTTAACAGCAAAGAATCCCTCCTCCCCCCCTCCCTTTCTACTGGAACAGCTGAGTCAAAAGTCTTAATATCCAGATGGGAATTGAAACCACTCTTTCTAAACGATAAAGTTATTGTCCTTTGTGATTAGCCAAAGCTCGAGGGTTTTCCTGCTGCGCTTCGCCAGCAACACAACTTCACAATCAAAAGCAACACAATCCTTCACAATCAACACCATCAACTAGTAACAATTACATTAATTCTGCTGCACATGAATCAAAGATCTCCCATGCATCTAGATTGCTTACAAGCACAGGATAAGCGTTTAGCCTCAGTTCCTTTGCTATTTCACATTTATGGATATTCTGTACTGGGAAAAAATGGGGAAGAAGTATTCAAATAATATGGAGAATCCTTTGCAAGAAACTGTACAAGTCCAGTATCTTCTCCAGCCTGGTATTCTGCAGATATATTGGACTACTGCCCTGTTCATAATACACGAACATGGTCAAAGAAAATGAAAAGCCAAGTTGTCTGAGAATGATAGGCATTGTAATCCAAACAGGTACCCAATTGGAGATAGATGTCCTTATTGTCTCCTTGGTAGGTGGTTGCTATGTAAAAACAAACTGTAATCCATGAAATACTGCCAGAGATCATGGTTTAACAGACAGATAAAAACAGGGTTCTATCTAGTGGTGAAATCCAATTTTTTTTTACTACCGGTTCTGTGGGCGTGACTTGGTAGGCGTGGTGTGGCTTGGTGGGCGTGGCTTGATGGGCATGGCAGGGGAAGGATACTGCAAAATCTCCATTCCCACCCCACTCTAGGTCCAGCCAGAGGTAGTATTTGCCGGTTCTCTGAACTACTCAAAATTTCTGCTACCGGTTCTCCAGAACCTGTCAGAACCTGCTGGGTTTCACCCCTGGTTCCATCCATCCTATCTATCTATCTATCTATCTATCTATCTATCTATCTATCTATCTCTATTCATCTGACTAAGAGGAGAATGTGGTAAGGGACCAAATACCGCTGTATCAAACCTCTCTATATAATAACTATTAGTTACCTATCTATTTTGAGATATCTTTTTCACTTCTATGAAAACCCAAACATTTGATTTGGTTTAGATCTCATCAGACTCAACATCAAATGTTATTCCTAAGAAGCATTTAAATCTTTTCTTTTCCCTGAGTTGCTTGGGATAATAGTTAAAAGCAATGTGTTAATAGGAATGAATGGCTAGCAGGTGTTTACCTAAGAGTTTACTGTTTCTTGCTGTAGCATCCTTAGATTCTTGCATGCGAGAATAGAATCTTGATCAGACTGAAAACTAAATTCTATTGTGGCTGATGTTTTGGAGGTGCTAAATAGTAGTCTATAGAAACATTTCTGGTCCTTCTTTTATGCCCATCTACTCAGACCCCTTAAAGGACTACTACAAGTGATCTTTCAAAACCATCCATTATGCCAACAGAATGCACCCCCCCCAACTTCTATGTGATGAGGTGACTAGTGACTCTTGAGCGGGAGCTTTCTTAACTATTACTTCTCTGCTCATTATTTAATGTATAAACATGTTAGTAACACACTTACCCCATCTCTAATATCCCTATGTTGGTACAATACCCTCTTAAACTTTTTATCTGTGTAGCACGGAAAAATTGTACCCTTTCTCCCTTTGAATATTTGATCCAGGGTAGGAATGTATTTGAATTATAATCTGGGGATTTTGAGACTTCTGATTAGGCTGTTACAGTGCTGCCTACCAAATCTTGAAGCATTACTGCTGAGAATATTTCAAACCAATTTCATTTATACTGTAGTGTATAACCCTAACCCTAACCTCCCCATCACAAGACCTACTGACCACATGTAGCTCTTATAAACAGAAGAACACCGACACCGACATTCCCTAAACTCAGTTGCAGATGTTAACTAGCCTGGTAATGAAATATTCGGAAACCATCCCACAAGCTCGGAGAACAAACCTCCACCCTCTTTCTTCAGCTTGATCACAACATACTTTTCCTAAAGGAACCAAGCCACAAAGTGTTTGATAGAGAGTAATTTGCAAAAGATGTGTATTAAAGTTGGCAGAGTGGGCTTTGGGGTTAGGGGCTTAGAGCCCAATGAGCTAGATGGAATGGCTTAATTTATGCCCAAGAGCCTCAAGTTCCTGTTCTATTTGAAGAATTGTTCCGCTCAAGTACAATTCAAAAAGAAAGAATGATGAGTATAGAGAGCAGAAATGTTTAAATTCTTGATCCATTGTTTCCAGCACGATAATAAATTGAGCAGCGGACTGTGGTGAGAGAGAAATCTCACGTTTATCGATATCATCGGCTTTTATTTCTGCATTTGGGATATGCAAATGTTACTCAATCAATGTCACCGGGTACATAGAATACATTCCCTTTTGGGGAAACAAAAAGTTATTTGTGTCCTTTGTAAACAGATCTCAGGCGCAATCCTTGAGACTTATTCTTAAAAACAAATCCAATATGCCTTCCTTCCAAGAACAGCAAACAGGAAAATGAAAAGCTTGCTCCTTGGGCAAAATTGTTTTCAAGTTCTTGCCTTTTTTTCTTCTGAGGAAGACACTGTAATGTCTAAGGCAGAGAAAGTTATCTCTTTCTTAGAGATAACTAAGGATGAAACAATAAGGGAAAGGCTGGGGGAACTTTGCAGGTTCTCTTTGTTTTTGCACTGACATATGCTTATTTCAAAACTTAGACTTCCGTTTTCATGTTTTCCACCTCAAGATGGTGAGAACTACTTCGCTAGCTTTCAACAAAGATATTCAAAGATATCTCTGGGAGCTTCTGATTGCTCACTCCTGGCCTACATGAAGATTTATGTGCTACTTGAATGATGGACTCCACAAAATGAGCATTGTTTTGCTGTGAGGTATATGGTGCTGTAGAGAGCCAGTATAGTGTGATGGTTATGGCACTGCACTAGAAACCAGGAGACTGTGAGTTCTAGTCCCTCCTTGGACATGAAGCCAATTGGGTGACCTTGAATGCATCACGCTCTCTCAGCTTTAGGAAGGAGACGATGGCAAACCGCTTCTGAAAAACCTTGCAAAAGAAAACTGCAATGACTTGTCGAGGTAGTTTTCGAGAACCAGACATAATTGAATGGAAACACACACACACACACACACACACACACACACACACACATGCATGCACACAGGTTATGAACAATGGACATAATCCACTGAGACCTTCTGTAATACCAGTCTCACTGAAACGAATAGAATCTGCACATGAGCTTATTACTAATTTTCAATTGGCTTTCAAGAGGCTTTCAGGGAACAAGATTCTAACTGATTGTGACTGTGCCACTCTCAAAAAAGAAGCATTAGAAGAAGAAAAAAGCAAAAAGAACTGAAATTGGCAACATCTAAATTAGAAGTCACCTCAAGTTTTTCTTCTTCCGCCTTTGCTACTATTACAAGTTGGATCATTTATGGTACTTCTTTAACTTCATACATGGTACTTAACAACTGAGTGTCAACTTAAAACCTCTGCAGAAGGGGTCTTATTTGTGTAGGTCCACCAATGTTGTTGCAATGTGTTTCAAGCCATTAGAATCACATTTTAACAAGATTATTGGCTTTTTGTAGATAGGCATTAGGTCTACCGTATTCAAGCTGCACAAATCTAGATGATCAGGAATGTTTTTCCTCTTCTGTTAGCCTTGATACATTTTGAGACCAAAGATGCTAATAAACACACTGCAATCTAAAGATGAATTAAATCCAAGCCTGTTTTAGTGTATCTGTTAAATAAGTGGAATAGCCCAGTTTTGGGAAACCCACAAACCACACTAAAATCATAAGGCAACGTACTGCCCTTGCTTTGCAAATTCCTTGGTTTAACTTCTAGTAAACTTTGCTGACATAGATAATACACAGAAGGGATGGGAAGGGAGAGAAGGATAACAAAGGCATAGAAATTCGAGTGAATTTTATTTCTTAGTCCCAGTTGCACAACTGAAAGAAAAAAAATTGGTAGGAAAAAAGCTGTCCTGTTGCTCTATGCAATCTCAGTTCAGCCTGTTTGTGTGTAATTGTGTGTAATTTTAATGACACTAGTAAGTTTCCATTTGTGAAAGGGAGAATGGTGGGGAGGAACTGTACATCACAATTATTTAATTGCTGCACTGCTTTCAGTACCACCTGAATTGAGATACGGGTACTATTTAATTCTTCCAGGCAGGATGGTGGCTATTCAAAATTCACAACCTAATTTTAAAAAGTTAGAAAAATAAAACAGTGGCAACTCAGATAACAAACAGCTGTGAGAGTCCCATCTTCTTCTAATTTCTATCTTCTTCTAATTTCTATCTTCTTCTAATTTCTATCTTCTAATTTGCAGTTAGAAACCTTTCACTGACCTTCAGTGAATGAACACTGCCTGGCATTTTCCTCTGAACTGCTCCTACCACAAGTAGATTTACATGTTAAGTAAAATATAGAACATCCCTACACTCCTCCCCACCGCACAGCCCAGGAGGATGAAACATATTTAATAGGAGATGGCTGATAACACCTCCAACATATTTTTGCTTGGCTTTTGCTTATGCCTCTTGACACTTTCCCCTTTCTCTTTCGGCTGCTGACTCAGATAAAACGAGAACACTTTTTTTTTTTATTTTTACCCTTCATCTGAAACCTTTTCTTCGCCTCTGACAAACACAAAGAAGGGGCTGGGCCGATCTGTTTTTAAAAAAACCCTTTCAATTCCACTGACTTCTACTTGAAGCCCCCCCCTTTGAGTATTGCACTGTGGGTCAAAAAAAGAGCAAGGGAAAGTGTTGACCACACAGCCTGACTAAAGATGCTCGATTCATCCCAATAAGACATTGGCCAGTAAAACTCGCTGTCTCCTCTCGTTCCAACCAAGACAGTTTAATTTTACAGACGGAACATCGCACGACATCCATCCATCCCATACAAACAGGCTCCTAAAGCTTCCTAATTAACTTAGCCGAACTCGTAATGCGGCATGTTTGCAAAGAGGAGGAGCGGCAGAGGAAAAAAGTTGATGTGCCAAGGCTGGGGGAAAAAAAACAACAAAAACCCTGGCGATTAAAACAAACACGACACCCCCACCCCCTCTCAAGAAAGACCATTATGGATTCATTTCCCGGGAACGCTACGGACCAGGGCAAGTGATAGTAAAAAAAAAAAAAAAAAAAAAGAAAAGAAAGAAAGAAAGAAAGAAAGAAAAAAGGGCGGGCGCTTTATTTATTTATTTTCTGCTCTGCTTGTCATGCCAAACGGCGAGCCGAGGCGTTGAATCCCTGCCTGCTTTTTTTCCCTCTCCTCCTTTGGAGCAGCAAGCGCAGCTTTCCAGAATTGGGAGATGGACCAACCTCACCAAAAAAGATTTATTCTCTCTCTCTCTCTCTTTCTTCTCTCTCTCTCTCTCTCTCTTCACTCTTTCTCTCTTCTCTCTCTTTTCTTCTCTCTCTCTTCACTCTCTCTCTCTCTCTCTCTCTCTCTTTTCTCTCTCCCTCTCTCCTCTCCTCTCTTCCTTGCTCGCGACTCAGATCACCATCCCACTCACCGTCACGGGCTTCTTTCCCGCAACTGCAGTTGCTGCATATGTGCTTGATCTCCTTGCCTATGTGACAGTGGATCACGAAAGACACGTTGTTGTTGTTGTTGATGATCGCCGGCTCCTTCAGGGGCTTCATTCTCACCAGATAGAAAGCTCGCTTTTTGGGCTTCGCCTCAGCCCTGTCTGGAGAAGAACCATCTCTGCGGCCAGAAGAGGACGAGCAAGACAGCACCCGGGACCGCCTGGGGTGTGTGGAGTCCGCCATGCGCGCGTTTTCTCTCTCTCTGTGTGTATGTGCGTCTCTCTCTATCTCTCCCTAGCGTCTCTCTGCCACATTCAGCCTCATCCCCCTCAATACACACTAGAATTAAAAGGGGAGGGAGGGGAGGATGGTGAGGAGAAGGCAGAGAGCGAGGGAGGGAGGGAGGGAGGGAAGGAAAGGAAAGGAAGAAAGCAAGCATTATTTATGGGTGACCTCTCTGGTCCTCCTGTCTTTAAGCAGAGCTGTTCAGGCTCACACCCCTCGCTGCCACAACTCTGTTTACTATCCCTGCCCGTCTTGGCAATGCCCACAGCTCTGTTTTTCTGATCCCGCTCCTGACTCTGAAGCACAAGGCAAACGCTTCTCTTGCAAGTCTAGGAGAAGCCGCTGCTCTTCAACCCACTGAACTATAAAAATACTCCCTCAGGTTGAGCTTGCTTTGGGAGGACTTCAGGGATGGGTCTTCATAGAGGACATTTCCCACTTCACACACAAGCTTGGAATTCCTGGGAAGTTCTCATCTTGAAGCTGTGGAGCCACCCAACCCAACCCAACCTTCTCTGAGCTGGTGCTCTCCCCAGGTTTTGGACTGCTACTCTTAAAAGGAAATGGTCAAAATGTCAAACAATGGGTGCTTCATATAGACATTGTTACCTCTTGCCAGTCCCTCAAGAGCTGCTTGAAGCCAACCCATAGATAGTCTTCACTCCGGCTATCTTTAAAATGCTGAGAACAGCAGGAACCAGTTGTCTTCATTCCAGACAGAGTATAATGCAAAAAATTGCATTATACAGGAGACCTGGCCCAGCTCAGCTTTGGAGCCCAAGCAAGGTGCTGCCACCCATTAAGGCCACTTAATAATAGAAAAACATGGTTTAGTATTCTATTTCTGCACCTGGGATTCAGGGACTTGTTCTTGGCAGACCTACCTTCCTTCCCTCCCTCCCTCCCTCCCTCCCTCCCTCCTTTCCTTCCTTCCTTCCTTCCTTCCTTCCTTCCTTCCTTCCTTCCTTCCTTCCTTCCTTGATTTTCATCTTTTTCTCTTTTATGGGAAACTGAAACTGCCCTGAAAGTTTTGAGGGGCTGTCACAAAGATGAAGGGGGCAAACTATTTACCAAAGCACCTGAAAGGCAAAACAAGAACCAAAGGATGGAAACGCATCAAAGAGAGAAGGAACCTAGAGCTAAGGAGAAATTTCCTAACAGTGAGGACAATCAACCAGGGGAACAGCTTGCCTTCAAAAGTTGTGGGTGCCCCATCACTGGAGGTTTTCAAGAAGAGACTGGACTCAGCTACTTGTCTGAAATGGTATAGACTCTCCTGCTTGTACAGGGAGTTGGACTAGATGATAACCTTCAAGGTCCCATCCAATTCTGTTGTTTTAGGTTCTAAGTGGAGAACTAAAGGGTGGCAAGGAAAAATGAATAGATGACTTTATGTCTAGAAAAAGAAACCTTCAAGGAGGCTTAAAAATATGAATTAAATTACGCTTAAAAGCCATGCTCTCTGCATAGTGGGGAAATCCCAACCAGCAGAGTTTATAACATGAATCAAAAAAGGTGATGGTGCCAAGCGATACTCCTTACTTTTTGATTTATTACTACACACAGCATGCCTCAGGCAAAGAACTCTTTAATTCGTCTCCCAGTGAAAAGCAACAGAGGCTTCAGTATCTCCCCTCCCCAATCTCTTTACGAATCTCAGCTACTTTGGTGATAGAAAAATAGGAGAAGAAACTAAAAGGGGGCAGTATAAAAGAGATGCTCTATAAAGATTGTCCCGAATGTGCTTTTTCAAGAGGCAACTAGACTTTCTTGTTTTTCTTTGAAGACATTTCGCTTCTCATGCAAGAAGCTTCTTCAGCTTCTTGCATGAGAAGCGAAATGTCAGTTGAAGAAGCTTCTTGGATGAGAAGTGAAATGTCTTCAAAGAAAAAACAAGAAAGTCTAGTTGCCTCTTGAAAAAGCACATTCGGGACAACCATGACCTGGATGACTGAGAATCTCCATAGACATCTATAAAGGTTGGTGTGTGTTCATACCAGCAAGGAATTAGGATAATTCAAGAGATCTTGCTTTGCCATGGGTTCCATGGCAGCGATATGCTGACTCTGTAAACTATTTAGAGAGGGCTGTGAAGCGGTATATAAGTCTAAGTGCTATTGCTATTTATTTTTTGGGGGGGAAAGAAAGCTGAGAAAATACTAAGTCACAGAAAATGCTGACATTCATAGTCCCTGAGAACACCTGCTGTGTTAAACCACCAAATGGTTAATTTGGTTTAGCCTGTTAGAACCTGTCCCTGTGCTTTATTTATGTATCCATGACGTAGCACAATGTGTGAACAAGGGCAGATACCCAAAGTTAGACCATGCCACATTGTGCTTAGTTTTTAAGAGCCTAGCTTTAGGCATCTATGCTCCATATCTTTACAGCTGCTATCTGTTAGCATCCCAGTCTCTGGGGGTATGTCATTTTCAAATTGCCTGGTGTCCATGGTAACCACTCAGGTTGTCTGAACCGGGGGGGGGGAGTGTCCCCCTAGCCACCAGTCCATTATTTTTTTCCCACTCTTTCAAATACACGTGGGATTTTTTTCTGTTGCTACATATTCATCTAGAAAAGTTATTTGGAGAAAAGATCCAGGCTTGGGACAGTCACTTAAGACCCATTTGTGCTTCTGATATCATGAAGTGCACCAGTTTGAATTTAAAAACAGGATTAAAAAAGGACAGGTTTTCTTTCTTAAAAAAAAAAAAGTTTTATTGGCTTTGAAATGAACTATGCATAAAAAAACAGCCATAGGTGGCGAAATTCTAAATATTTTAATCCTGTCCCCTAGGTTGCAACCCTAATTGGATCATAACTCCCCAATTTCGATTGATAGATCCAAATGTAGGTTTCAAACATGTCCAGCAATTCTCTCAAAATTTGGGAATACCGTGAAAGGTTGAGAAGGAAATTCTCAGGTCCCTATGCCAACTGACACCCAAGGTAAGATGATGTTTGTTTTCAATAAATCAAGTTTAATTTCACCTTTTAAATTGTTTTACTTTTCATTTTTTATACGGTTTTTTTTTAAATATTTAGTGTTTTAAAATATGAAAAGCTATAGCTGTCCTGCTTTTAACAATGATACCCATGGACCACAGTTGGCAGAGTTTGACTGAGAGCAGGGCAGGCACTATCTGCACTTGGATCCTCCCCTCTGGATGGATTGTTAAGGGTCAACACAAAGAAGAGCAGATTCATTGAATCAGTTTAGACTGCTAATCTGAGGATGAATACCTTCCCATCATCCCTTTTTTTCCAAAGGGCCATTGACCTGGAAAAACTATATTTATCATCCTTTACAAAAATCTGTTGGATTTCCCCGCCCCCCCCTTCACTGAAAGCCAATGAAAAGCTCAATAAAGTTTAAACAAAACTTTTATCCAAATCTGTCAAATCTAGACAGCTGGCTGAAGAAGAAACATTGCCGTCCCACCTGGCTTAAGACGAGATGACACTGGGTCACTCTAAGGAAACTAAGCTTAAGGATGGCGTGAGAAAGGAATATGGAACACTATGGGATGCTCCCATCTGAAGAAACAGATCAAGGAACTGAAGGAACCGGTAGAAAATGAGAAAGAAATGAGAAAAATCATGCCTGAGAATAGAATAGAATAGAATAGAATAGAATAGAATAGAGTAGAGTAGAGTAGAGTAGAGTAGAGTAGAGTAGAGTAGAGTAGAATAGAATAGAATAGAATAGAATAGAATAGAATAGAATAGAATAGAATAGAATAGAATAGAATAGAATAGAATAGAATAGAATTTTTTATTGGCCAAGTGCGATACAAGGAATCTGTCTTGGTGCATATGCTCTCAGTGTACATAAAAAGAAAAGATACGTTCATCAAGAATCATTAAGGTACATCACAATGATAGTCATAAGGTACAAATAAGCAATCAGGAAACAATATCAATATAAATGAATGAAGTTGTAATGAGTTATAAAGGCTAAGAGGGACAAATCAAGCAAACAAAAATTAAAACACAGCTATATACTTTCCTTTTTGTTCAGATAGCAGATAGAGTAGCTACCCATACCTGGTAATCACTAGATACAGTAGTGGCCAAAATTGTGGAAACCTTTTGGGAAAAGTGTATTTTCTAAAACTAGCTAATAACACCACTTTTTTTTAGAGTAGTACCATAAAATTATATACCAATGGAAAGATAATTTAATTAAGAATGTAATGCAATAACTTTTATGAAGGATTTGCTATTGGAATAGCAATTATAGTAAAAAGAAAAAAAAATAAAACACGTAGAAAAAACAAGATATACAAAAATTATCACCATAGATAAAATGAGATATACAAAAATTGTCAGTTAATACTTAGTTGGGTAACCTTTAGCATTAATTACAACTTTACAACATCTTCCCATGGAGTGAACCAAGTCTTTCAGTTCTGCAGCTGTTATAATGTGAAACCAAGATTGAATGATTGCTTCTATTAACTGGGTTTTATTGCAGGGTCGCTTCTGAGTCTGACTAACAAGTTTCTTTAGCCAGCTCCATAGATTTTCAATTGGTTTAAGGTCTGGGCTATTCCCAGGCCATTCCAGCAGTGGAATATGATTATCTTGAAACTCCAAAAATAAAAATGGTGTTATTAGCCATCGAACTTCAAAAATACACTTTTCCCAAAAGGTTTCCACAATTTTGGCCACTATTGTGTATCTGACTTTCATAACAGTGGCTATACTGGCTGAGAATGTGAGCGCTGTCTGGAATAGGGACAGGTTCTGTGGAGAAACAGCAAACGATCAAGTATAATTTACCATAATTAAAAGAAAAATGGTGATCACAGGAACCAGTGCAACATCACCCAGTTGCTCTGTTGGGAAAATATAGACTTTTCTCCACTCCTCCCCCCATACCAGTTGTAAAGCTAAGACAACAGGAAATCTACGAAGTTGTGGAGCCACACAACCCAACCCAACCCAACCTTCTCTGAGCTGGTGCTCTCCACAGGTTTTGGACTGCTACTCTTAAAACAAAATGGTCAAAATGTCAAACAATGGGTGCTTTCATATTGACATTGTTACCTCTTGCCAGTCCCTCAAGAGCTGCTTGAGGCCAAACCGTAAATAGTCTTCACTCCAGCTGTCTTTAAAATGCTGAGAACAGTAGGAACCAGTTGTCTTCATTCCAGACAAAGAGTATAATGCAAAAATTGCTACCAGTAACTGTCCTACCTCCCATCTACATTTTTATGCCTTTGCCTAGTGATTTCCAGAGGAAAATGAATGTGTGTTGAGAAGGGTGAGATGCAAACCATTTGCCATTAAGGCCAGAGAGATGACATTGTCTCAGCATGATGTTACAACTACTGAACTATGGAGAATGGCTGACAAGCTCAGATGCCAGGTGGAAGAAGCCAAACTCCTGCCAATGCAAAAACAGCTTACCTGCAAGCTCGGCAGAACTTCAGCACTGCCAATGGAAATACCATCTTTTCAATACAACACGTGGCACTTGAGCAAGAAACGTATTGGCTCAGCAATCAAATGCAGGTGATGTTATGAGACTGCACAGGTGCCAAGTTACTTCTGGAACAGTGAAAAGGCCCCAGGTGGAAGCGACCTATCATAAATGTTGCAAAATGATTGACCCTGTGAACCCTGTCCATCAAAGAGAATATGTTTGTAGGCCAGCGTGAAACACAAAAAGTGCTGAAAATGAACTGTAGAAAAATTAGTCTTTTTACAGCATCTGCCAACATACTGCGATATTTAATAGCAATTGTCAGTCATGTTCAGAGAAATCATATTTCCTCAAATTTAGCAGTGAATAGGGATGATATGGAAGAAAGAATGACAAAATTGTTTATTCTACAAATGGCCTGCAATTTCTATTTGTAACCTTTGGATGGCTCGCAACCCAAAGCATGGAAACAAAGCACAACATATTTTTTGGGCTACTTAATTAATGCATTCTGTGGCTACCACTCCCTTCTGCACAAATGCATATTCCTCTGTTTTACCAAGAAATGCCTGAACCAAAAGTTGATGGAAATGTGGAAGCTTGTGGAACGGGATCTAGAGTCATCCTCCATTTCCACCTGAAGAATCTTCCTTATAACTTCTAAATAAATTTCTTTAAAACATTTGGCATAAAAATATTCAAGTTTTTTTTTAAACCCTGGAATTTAATTTTCAGCATAATTGGTTTTCATAAAATCGTAGAATTGGGAGGGATCATAGAGGTCATCTAATCCAACTCACTACTCATCATAAGATCCAATAAAGCAACTGTGACAGATGACCGTCTGGACTCTGATGTTCTCTTGGAAAGGGGAACTTGCATGTAGCTGTCTAATTTTTTGCCTGGCAGCATGACCTGCTTTCTTGTAGTGATTCTGACAGATCTTTTGGAGTTAATAGATAATTTCGATATTCTTCATAACTGCACAATATAATGATTAACATTCTATGAATCCATATAGTATCTTTAGTTCTTAGTAAGAACCACACAGATTGTAAATTTGTTGAGAAATCTTGAGAACTGGGCATCAAATTTTCATTTAATACTAAAATAAATGGGAGGAAAGACTGTAATTTGTCAACTATTTAAATAAAACCCAGTGACCATAGTTACCATAAAATTTGTATCTTAAGCCAAATGGTCTTTACCATTTGATTTCCTTTTGCTAGGATCTCTTGCTGTTATACTCCCCCACCCCATTTCTACTTTATCTTCATTGCTTCAGTTTTAAACTTTCTGGCTTTATTCCAGGGACTTCACATTTATTTTCCACCTTCTAAGTTCCTAAAAACTTTGATTGCAAAAAATCTGATCTTGCATGGAACCAGGTACACAGAATGTTCCACATACAGTTTCAGTGGGTGAGGTTGGACAATAATTTTTCAAATAACTGTCTGTCTGTCTGTCTGTCTGTCTGTCTGTCTGTTTATCATTGTCTGTCTGTCTGTCTGTCTGTCTATCGTCTCTCTCTCTCTCCCATCCATCCATCCATCCATCCATCCATCCATCCATCCATCTCTCTTATATCTATCTATCTATCTATCTATCTATCTATCTATCTATCTATCTATCATCCATCCATCCCTTTCAATATGTTTGGGTAATTCTTTAGGGAAGTTGATTCAATGGAAGCTGAATGCCCCTCAAACACATCAAAAACTATCTTGATTTGCTGCTGAAAGAGCAGGCTTTGAGGCTGATTTCACACAAAGTAGCTTTTTACATCTACTGTTCCATTCACCAGACACAATTTCTAGCTAGCCAGGCAAATGAAGTAATGGTGGAAGCTGTAGTCTGCTATAAAAAGGAGATGCTAGGAAAATCTAGATAAACAGAAGCAGGTATGATTTTTGTACTGAAGTAAAGTACTCCCAAACAAATACAATTAAGTTATCTGTGTAACTGCTCTAATAATATCAATCTCATGGGTAATGAAACAAATATAGACCTGGAGACAAAATTCTAATCTTTTAAGGAATTTCCCCCCTCTGCATGGATCACAAGCCAAGAACCTGGGTCTCCCTGATCCTGGTCCAGCACTTTAACTATTGTGCCACACTGATTTAAAACCCTTTTTTAAATATCAGGGATGGGAAAATTTTATCTAAATAGTGTGTTTTAAGGGGTTCACGTAAACATTACTAGTACAGTATAGACTATGGAGAATGGTGTTCAAATCCATAATTATATTTTAGGGCAGGACCCTGTTTTTAGCATAATCTTCCATATATCTACATTTTCATTTCATGTAGCTCTTACAGGACTATTGCAAGAAAAAAAGAGAGAATTATATAACCTTAAGGTCCTTGGCAGAAGGATAACATAACATGTAATACACTGTATTGATGTTGATTTGATACAAGGCACATTTGAAACTGGCTTCACAAAGGAGGAAATATAGGCTGCCTCAATTTGTTTTGTTTTGGATTGAATTAACTGCACCAAATGTCCTAAAGCAAATTATGCCTTCCTGAATCTGCCCCTTTGGGACCAGTAATCTTGCATCCTGTGCCAATCTTGTTTGTTTTCCTGCCTTTGTTTTTTCTTTTGCTTAAAATTAATTGTACTGATACCCGAAAGGCTGCTTGTGCCTCAACTGACACTTCGTTTCTCTAAATCAGCCTTCCCCAATCCACAAATGGGCTAATCCCAGCATTCCAAGAGTTGTCATCCCAACATATCTGAAGCATGCTGGGTTGGTAAAATTGTTATGCGGTTCATATTTGTCAGATAGCTATATAAGTTTGATAAAATCAATAAATAAAATTGGATGAAGGTAAATGTGATTACATTTTATGGAAAATACTTTTGTACAGATGACGCAGTATCATCGTAGGATTGTATATTAAGACATTTTATTATGAAATTGTAGCTTTTCATGAAATATATGGTGATAAAAACATGTCATGGTATCAATAGTGGGTTGCAAATCCCGTCGCTACCATTTTGCTTGTGTGTGTGCTTATGCGCAGAAGCGTCTGGGCAGGTGGGTGGAGCCTCCCGCCGCTGTTACCGGTTCGCCCAATCTGGGGAGAACCAGTAGCAACCCACCACTGCATGGTATGTGGGAAAGGCCTTGGGAGTTGGGGCAAAGTGATGTTGTTGCCTAGAGAATGTCAGACAGCCTGCAGCTGGATAGTGGGTGGGACAAGAGGCTCAAAAGTCACCCTCACTAGTTTCTCAGGCTGTAAACAGGGTAACAGGAGAACTGTATTTTCAGACTTGCAAGATTCTGTTTAATGTAGTTTTACAATAGCAATAGCATTTAGACTTTTATGCCACTTCACAGTGCTTTAGAGCTCTCTCTAAGCGGTTTACAGAGTCAGCATATTGCCCCCAACAATCTGGAGTCTTCATTTTACCGACCTCAGAATGAGGGAAGGCTGAGTCAACCTTGAGCCTGGTGAGATTTGAACTGCCAAATTCCAGGCCGCTGGCAGTCAGGAAATGTAGCCTGCGGTACTGCAATCTAACCACTGCACCACCACGGATCTTCTATAATAAAATAGAATAAGCTTATCTGGTTATATTTCCTGCCTGATAAGGCTGATAAAATGTGAAGAAGGAAGGACAGGGGCCTTTAAATATTGTGATTTTTTTAAAAGCCAGTTTTTTTTTGTTTTTTTTTTAAACTGTTTCCAATCTGAAATGGATGAGTGCCACATTTTAGAGGATTATTGACATATTAGTATATTTATCTGATATATCAGTTCATATTCCCAATGCTTAATAAAGAATATTAGCTCAGATCTCTTCTCAAGAATGACCAGCTTCTATTAGCATAACAGCTACATCAGGAAAGAGAAAGACCACAATCCAAAATTAAGCAGGATAGGGGCTATTTGCTGGGAGGCAACAGGAATTCCACAGGGTGAAACTTAAGGTGCTAATTTTCTCCCCTAACTGATCCAAAGTCCTTCAAATGCTCCTCCTCTTCCTCCTCCTTCCTCCCCCACCTGCCAGCATTATAATTACATTTCCACCTGAATAATTCTTAGGGATTTATCAATTTTCAAGGTCCACAGACCAGGCTATTTAAGAAATACCACAGATTCAAGAACAATTGCTTACATACACACACACACACACACACACACACGCATGCATGCATACATACCCATATATTTCAGATGTTTATTCATTAAATAGTGTAATTGTATACAGAAAGACATTAGATTGCAAGGTGTATTTTGAAATTTTAAATATAGGCATTGAACCTAGCATCTGGATTTTAAAAAGTACAATGATGCATGAAGAGGAATGTCTGCTTCAAAAATAGTGGAGGCTAGTTAGTGTTTAGTAATTTAAGCAAAAGTCGAAGAATGCTATAAAATCTATTCTCTTATTCTGCCTTTTACAGCCCAAGGATAGAGATCAGAAGTAAGTACGTGGGAAGTAAAATTTGCAAAGGTTTGACACCGAAGCCAACTTTCCCTCCCTTCCCTTAGCTGAGCCTTTGAAATGCAATTGGATATAAAGGCTGATACATATATATTTAATTCTTAATAAAACAATGTAAATATTCGTTTTGGTATGGCACCCAGTCTTACAAATGTTGCACATGTTTTCAAGCATATCAAGATTGCAGCTGATTGGTAAGTCATAATCATAACTCAGTTCACAAAGCTAATCATTATGTTTGGGGTCTTTTTTTAAATCAACTCCTTTGAAGCGCTCTGAATAAGTAATTTGAATCTTATTTAGATCGCGTCTAGTATGGCCTCATAGAACTAAAAATGATGAGCAGATGATCATAGAAAGAGCTCAGCACTTACAGTGTCGCTGGTTCGATGCAAATCCACATGCAAGTCAGCCCACATTTTAGTCTGCACTGCAGAAAATAAGAAATGTATCTGCAACACAGCATATGTAGCTGGTCTGGGGCCAGATGTTTCAAAAGGAATTGTCAATGCTTCAGTTGAGTGGGAATCCAACAAATCATATTGCTAGAGTCTTTAGTTTTAAAACCATCAGATTTCATAATGGACTAGTAATTAGGAAAAGGAACAATAGTTCATTTAAACCATTCAGATTATCTTATGGCTTGCTGAAAGGGGAAAAAAAACAGTACTCAAATGAAACAATCTGGACACTGGAATGCATGTAATATGTGAATATATAATATAATTGTAGCTTCTTGTCTGAAACTAAGAAAGAATAAGCCTAGTGAATTAAGCCCTAAACAGGAGAATTCCCTAAGTATGAAGTAGTTGCTTCTTTTAACATAAGAACATAAGCAATATTCTGCTGGAACAACCCCTGTGTCAGAACTGCCACCTCGCGCCTGCACTCTGCTATTGCTTGGTTCCAGTCTGCCATAAACTCTAGGGAGACTGGATGGAATGGGGGAGTATCTTGAAAACTTCCCCATTGGTTACCCTTGAGGTAATGAAAAGTTCACTTTATTGGCTAGAGATGCAACTTCAAGGTCAGACAACTGAGAATGAACTGCAGCTGCATTTCAACCCATACTTGAAAACATTCTGAAAATATCTTTTATGAATTTGATTGGACATTTGAAGGTCAACATGGGGAAGTACCTAAGATAAGGGAAGTTAGACTTGGGGATTTGGGCACGCGAATTTCAGTTCTGGCTTTGATCTACTGTATTTAACTTGACTTTTAGTAAACTATATTTTTCTCAGCAAATGGAGTCAAGGATTGTTATTGCTTAAAGGTTCAAGTTGAGGCAGGTCTGACACCCTGATCCATCTAGTCCAGCGGTCTGTTCTCACAGTGGCCAACCAACTACACAAAGAAACTTGCTAGTCTCTGAGTAAATGGCCTTCAGAGACAGTCACCTTTCCTTCCTTTCCTTCCCCCTTTCAATTTTTAGCGTCTTGTGAGTTTCATGAAAATATCCTCCATTCTCTTTCTCTTCTACTGTCAGCCCTTTAAGATGGGACAAAGCAGGAAACAGACCCCAGAAAAATTATTGGAATTATGCTTTCTGGTTGCAAGGTGTGATAACAGAATCCCTCCTTCCCACCCTCCCTCCCTCCCTCAGTCTATCACCACTTTCCTCTTCTCTGCTGCCCAGCTGTTGGAAGACAGAAAACTGCTTTTGTCACAACCCAAGCCCTAGGATGATTGCCAACGAGTTACATCAATTTTTTTTTAATGCTCTGCTACCACTTTCAGAGTAATACGGGTAAGGATGCTGCTGAGCTATGAATCTAGATCTCCCACGTTAAGCTAGATCACCTGGTTCTCCACAGACTTTCAGAAGATATCACAATGTCAAACACAGCATGGACCCAGATTTCTGATTCACAGTCAGGTCCTCCAGCACCTGATATAATTAGATGCGGTGATTTGGCAACTGCAAAGTATATGGTTGCTCTCAGCAGGGAAAAAAGTAGAGCTGCCTGTGTATTTTAAATAATCAAGGATACCCACACAATGTATAACAGAGAGAAACAAAAGGCTAATGCTAATGTTATAAATACAAAGTCAAAAGAAATATATTGTCATAATAGTTAACAATGCTGTATTACACAATCTTGTCGTCTGCGTAGGATGTGGCTTCTCATTTTCCTTTCTTTCTTTGCATGCTTCATCACATTTAACCTCTGGGGTTTTGTCAAACTGAAAGTTACCCTTTATAGAACAAGTAATTGAATCGAGATTTCAAAAGAGCTTGCTTTTTAATGGATGTCAATGGGTTGTGATTAATTTTCTCTTTCAGATCCGCTGTCCTCCCTCATCCAAACTAATCTTGCTCAAAATAAGTAAATAAAGAGAGTTTAATGTCTAACAAGATAGACTGCAAAGGACTGTGGCAGGCAAGGACAGATGTGTTTGAAAATTGTCAAAACTTAGCAACGGAATGATCTCTATATGGACTAAATAAATAAATAGAAAATGTTCCTAAGTGCTAGACGTAGTATAGACACGTGTAAGATGAAAGAAGCAGTAAAACCAGCCATCCAGCTAAACAAATTACAGCAACCTTTTATACAACACTGTCTTACCAAACAGCTGCACAAAGGAAAAAATAAGGTGCAAAAATGGTGTGGAATATTCTGAAAAAGGGCTGAACTAAATGGTTGGATGAATAGCAAAGTGGTTTCACATTATCATATTTTGTCACAGCCGTCACATCTAGCACTTAAAATCCCTGCATTTGTTATTAGAGAAATGGAAATATTATCCATCCCACTCTGCCCCAAAGATAGCTGAGTGAAGCATATTTGGCTGCCATTTTTACAATATATTTACAATATATCCAATTTAGGATATATTTAGATACAGCTTAGATAAAATCATGCAATGAATATATGTCGCTTATATGGATTCTGTCAATACAACGATCATTCAGGGGTTGCCACAAAGAAGAGGAAGTCAAACTATTCTTCAAAGCACCTGAGGGTAGAACAAGAAGCAATGGGTAGAAACTAATCAAGGAGAGAAGCAACTTAGAACTAAGGAGAAATTTCCTGACAATTAGAACAATTAATAAGTGGAACAACTTGCCTGCAGAAGTTGTGAATGCTCCAACACTGGAAATTTTTAAGAAGATGTTGGATAACCATTTGTCTGAAGTGGTGTAGGGTTTCCTGCCTGGGCAGGGGGTTGGACTAGAAGACCTCCAAGGTCCCTTCCAACTCTGTTATTCTATTCTATTCTATTCTATTCTATTCTATTCTATTCTATTCTATTCTATTCTATTCTATTCTATTCTATTCTACTTTCAAGAGCAAATATATATATTTTAGAACACTAGATCAGATCTGCATATAGAAAGTATTTGAATAAAACTCTGCCTTGATCCCCCTAAGAATACTGTTTTGAGTTCTGGGTAACATGGTTCAAAAAGGAGACAGTTCAGAGGAGGTTAGCATGATGGTAACATGTTTGGAAACCCCACAATGGAATGATTAAAGGATTTGGGTATATTTAGCCTACAGAAGAGGGGACTGTAACTGAGGGGACTATAAGATAGCAATCTTCCAATAACTGTAGGAAAACAAACTTTAGAAGAGGGGATAGATTCATTTTTTGTTGCTGCAGAGCAGTGGTGGGATTCAAAATTTTTTACTACCGGTTCTGTGGGCATGGCTTGGTGGATGTTGCATAGCTTGGTGGGCGTGGCTTGGTGGGCATGGTAGGGGGGAGTGTTGCAATATTTTCAGGATCAGACTCAATAAGATTAGTGAGAATTAGAGGTTTGAATATATTTTCTTTTATTTACAGCAGGCATTCTATATTCACTGAATATTCACAGATAGAAGCAAAGAAAAAGATGCAGACAGCTCCTTATATATACAATGGGAGGAGCTAGATGTGGGAGTGGTGAATTATGAATACATTAAGGAGTGAAGAATAAATTAACCCCTGATACCCCGTTCATATACTATTTACACATTGGAGAATAAGGCATTTACATCTGACAGGGAGGATACTGTAAAATTTCATTTCCTCTCCAGTCCAGGGGAAGGTTACTGCAAAATCCCCATTTCCTCCCAATCAGCTGGGACTCGGGAGACAGAGAATAGATGGGGGTGGGACCAGTCAGAGGTGGTATTTACCACTCAAAATTTCTGCTACCGGTTCTCCAGAACTGGTCAGAACCTGCTGAATACCACCTCTGCTGCAGAGGATAGATGTGATGGAAGGTAGAAGGAAGGAAGGAAGGAGGAAGAAAGGAGGGTACAGGAAGGAAGGAAGGAAGGAAGGCAGAGGAGGGAGACATGGAATGAAGCAAGGAAGGGAAAAATGATGGAGAGGAAGGAGGGAGGGAGGCAGAAGGAAGGAAGGAAGGAAAGGAGAGGAAGGAGAAAGAAAGGAGGGAACAGGAAGGAATGGAGGGAAAGAAGGAAGGAAGGAAGAAGAGGGAGGCAGGGAAGGAAGCAAGGAAGGAAAAGATGATGGACAGGAATGCGGGAGGGAGGGAGGGAGGGAAGAGGAGGGAGAAAAAAAGGAAGGAAGGAAGATTTTTGACATTCCCTACTAGCTGCCCACATAGAAAGTCATGAGGAAACTGATGGAAGTTGGAAAATGCTCCCATTCAAATGGAATTTTTTTACCTGCACATGGTCATTCTGTTTCTCAGTTTAGATAAAGGAATAATGACTGTTCTTTTCAACAGCATAAATTGAGTTGTAGTATATTCCATATCTAGCATATCTTTGAAGCCACCCCAAATATCTCTTATATATTTATCCATAAGTATATTATACAAGTAAGGGGACAGTAAGGGGACATCACAGATCCTTTTCTGTTCATTTTTTAATCATTCCATTTATTCTCGGACATGCTTTACTCCACCCATCACTCTTCCACGTTCAGCTACTAACCTCCAATTCCTCATTTGTGCAGGCTGTTCCATAATTAAAACCTGGTTAATGTATGATATGCTATTTCTAATTCAACAGACAATAAGGATTTTCTCACATTCACACATTTTTTTAAAACAAGTCACATTCTTTTTCTTACCAACTTGTGGAAAAACAAAAATCAGCTTCGCACGTTCCTACTAGGCATAAGACCATACTATGCAATTAGTCCTTGACTTACAACCACAACTGAGCCCAAACTTTCTGTTGCTATGAGAAACATGTGTCAAGTGAGTTATGCCCCATTTTACGACGTTTCTTGCCACAGTTGTTCAGTGAATCCCTGCAGTTGTTAAATTAGTAATGCGGTTGTTAAGTGAATCCAGCTGCCCCATTGATTTGGCTTGTCAGAAGGTCGCAAAAGGTGATCACATAACCCCTGCAGCCGTCATAAATATGAGTCAGTTGCCAAGCGGCTGAATTTTGATCATGTGGCCATGGGGCTGCTGCAATGGTTGTAAGTGTGAAAAACAGTCATAAGTCACTTTTCAGTGCTGTTGTAACTTTGAACGGTCCCTAAATGAGCTGTTGTAAGTTGAGGACTACCTGTATTTCTCAATTTTTGCTCTTTGTTATAGAGCATGGATGTCAAACTTGTGGCGTCATGTTGCCGTCACATGACGTATCGTGATGTTTTTCCCCTTTGTGGAGCTGGGGCGGGTGTGGCTTGCGTGTGACTCATCCGGCCTGCGGGCCGCCAGTTTGACACCCCTGTCATACATTATTTTAAAAGAGACGTCAATGAATATGCTACCAGAGTACAGACATCAACACTTTTGTCCCTATTTTCATCACTGTAAAAACCATAAAAGCCACTCCCAGTATCTGGTTATTGTTAACAGCAACACAATAAGAAAAACGTTTACATTCTTTCGGCACATCTTAAGGAGAGTTTTTGTCAGGGTCCTGTTGAACAGCATCTCTGTCCCTGTGGCGCCAGTCAGGTGGAAAACATGCACTATGCCCTCCACTATCCCATTTTCAATGAGATTAGGGCCAAATTATTGATAATATAAGTGACTTCAGGGCTTAAACCCTGAACAGTTGAATTATCCTATTGCAGATACTTTTTTCCAGCTGTTGGTAGTTTGGTTTCTTATTTTGCTTTGTCAGCATTTAAACTGAGAAATACATTTTTAAGTTCCTAATCATAGCCTTTAAGTTATTCATCGTAGTCTTTCAATTCTCCAAATAACCCAGAACAGGAAATAAAAAAAATGTTCAAGCTAAACAGGCGACCTAAAAATATGTTGCAGAAAATCAAATTATAGAATCATAGGGTTGGTATAAATCTCTACTTTCTTTTTGCTTGTTTATTCCCCTCCCCCCACACTCTTTTTTTGGTTGTCTGGTTTCTGCACATTTCAGAAGCATTTCTTCCAGTTCTTTTTTCAGAAGACAAGATCTTTTTCTGAAATTGAGATATCTCTTTACAGCATACCTTTTGTCTACTATCAGTCAATTAATTTATTTATTGTTTTTACTGCCAGTCATAAAAAAGACAAGTTAAACCTGCACAAAAGTGGTACAAAATGGCATTTAAAAATATATTAAAAGTGTACAAAAATCAGTAAAAATATTGAAGCAATATCCTTTCAGCAAATATAACATTAGAAAACATTAGGTTTTGATAAAATATTTTCTCTGTTTTGCAGCAGCCAGTGCAAAGCTTGCTAACTACAGTACAGCAGTATCTTCTTGAATATTCTCTAGATACTCAATTTTATATGAATCAGGCCAAAATGATTTTCTTTATCAACGGGGTTCCAGAAATTTTCCATATAATAAAGTGGAAATAGGACAGTACAATAAATAATGGATGAAATCTTTTATCATTTCCTTAGAACAAGGGCAGAAGCACATATTATTTGGGACATTGAGAAATTGGACTTCTTTAGTTGTTCCAGTTATTTGCTGGAACCATAATGTTGTATCTGGGGTTACAGATACAACATTATCTGTAATAATGTTACAGGGGATAATTTGCCACAATATTTTAATTTTTGTCGTTCACATTTCATTTTGTCCCTCCATTTGCATCATTCTTTAATGATTCTATTCCACCATTTCTTTGATATTAGTATTAACTCTTGTCCTGCAATGAGTTGGCCGTGGCTAGTTGGCCTAGACCCCTCAGAGGAACAGCACTATAACACATTTCAGATAATGTTTGCACTCAATTTTGGTTTTATTATGTGCCTACCAAAGGGCAATTTTATTGTGTGATAATTTCATTGGGCACAGACATCCAGCACTCTGTTTTTAAATAATAGATTACTGTTTGCATTATTTGAATCTAAAAAGAATTCTGGAAAAAAAACCCAAAGGTATGTATGTGATTGGATAAAAATGTAAACCAACTGGTACAAGAAAAAGTGGAGAAATTCATTTGTCCCACTTGCCAAGTTGAGGATCTGATAATGAGAGGAGTCTAACGCAATAATTAAATGTCCCTACAATTAGTCTAGCTTTAATTGGGTACCAGTTTTTGTGTAGAGAATGGGAATAGGAATACCATTAGCTACACCTAAAATCGTTTTGAGGAGCTTCTTCTGAAAGAATTCCACATCACGAGGGGTAGAAATTCGCCTTAACAATACTGTGTATGGAAAATAAAGATCTAACACGGTTTTTAGAAGAATTAGGATTGGAGGAATTTGTTGACTACAATTTGTATGCCAGAACTTTATTATTCCTTCCAAAGCTTTGTCAGATTTTATTTTTGGGGCCTGAAAGTAAGAGCATCAACTACCCAAAGGATTAGAAAGGATGCCCAAGTTTCGGTTACATTCTCCAATACTCCATACCACTACCGTTTATTTTTCCAGAATCATAGTTAGACAATTTAAGGAGTAATAGCTAACCAAGGCTCTTAACTATCTGCTCAAGCCTATCTGAAAATGGGAAATAAGTAGTAAGTCACCTGCATAAAATAATATGGACAAGTTCCTATTTCTTGCTTTAACTGGAAAAAGAAAATCTCCATTCAAGGCTGGAACAATATCATTAATAAATAGATTAAATAGCAAATGTGAAAACACATATCCATACCCCCCTAAAAGTCTTGATATCATCTATCAGCTGTCCTGCTGGGATGAGCCTAACGTGAATTTGATTATTGGTATGTAAAGCCATGATCAAAACAAATAATCTTCTACCCTACTTCAACTGATTTAGATTAATTCATAGTTTGTTTCTATCAGTTGAATCAAAAGCTGCCCCAAAATCCACAAAGGCAACATATAGTTTCGTGTGGAGGTGTTTTACATACTTATTTATCACATGATTTATCAGACTTGAGGGATTTCCAGGAGATGGGGAGAATGAGACAGCCAGAGTTTATGTGAGCTTTTGAGTCTTAAATTTTCTTATATCTACCCTCTTTTGGAGCATAATCGCTAAAGCTAATTATTTATGAAACTTTATCTTAAGTTGCTCAGAGGGACGACAGAATAAAAGAAATAGAAGGCCTTGTAAATGATCTGAAACCCCTGGAATAAGCCTTGTTACAACATTCTTGAAGCCTGTACAATTGTGTGGCCTATAACACTCTGTTGAAGATTACAATTGAACATAAAGAACTTTGCCATCTAAACTACTAATTAAGTTACATCTAACTAGTTTGATGAAAAGAAGGACTAGGGGTGACATGATGGCAGTGTTCCAATATCTCAGGGGCTGCCACAAAGAAGAGGGAGTCAAGCTATTCTCCAAAGCACCTGAGGGCAGGACAAGAAGCAATGGGTGGAAACTAATCAAGGAGAGAAGCAACTTAGAACTAGGGAGAAATTTCCTGACAGTTAGAACAATTAATCAGTGGAACAATTTGCATCCAAAAGTTGTAAATGCTCCAATACTGGAAGTTTTTAAGAAGAGATTGGATAACTATTTGTCTGAAATGTATAGGGCAGTGATGGCTAACCTTTTTGCGATCACGTGCCAAAAATGTGGGGAGATTGGGGGGGGTTGTGCGCGCATATGCCCACACCCATAATTCAATGCCCCCCCATCCCGCACCCCCACGCATGCGCACGCAACCTCCCCCACGCTACCCAGCTTTTGGCACATGACGGCAAAAGATTAACGATGGGCCCACTAGGTCAATTTTTCACCCTCCCCAGACTCCAGAGACTTCCTTGGAGCCTGGGGAGGGTGAAAACAGCCTTCCCCAACCCTCAGAGGCCCTCCGGTGGCCGGAAATGGCCCATTTCCCGACTTCCAGTGGGCCCGGAAGGCCTAAAAATCAGCTGGCCAGTGCGAACATGCGCGCTGGAGCTGAGCTAGGGCAATGCTCACGTGCCCACAGATATGGCTCCGCATGCCACCTGTGGCACCCATGCCATAGGTTCGCCATCACGGGTATAGGGTTTCCTGCCTAAGCAGGGGGTTGGACTAGAAGACCTCTAAGGTTCCTTTCAACTCTGTTATTCTATTCTATTCTATTCTATTCTATTCTATTCTATTCTATTCTATTCTATTCTATTCTATTCTATTCTATTCTATTCTACTCTACTCTACTCTACTCTACTCTACTCTACTCTACTCTACTCTACTCTACTCTACTCTATTCTAGAAGAAACTTACAAAGAGAGACTCTGCAATTTCAATCTGAATTTTTAAAGTAACAGTCCTCTCTTTGTAGAGCTTCTGTAGGTACTTATTGAAAGCTGTTTACAAACAAAGCTCATGAAGGAACGGCTCAGATGCTAAAATAATGGCCATCATTAGAGATGGCTTCAAACAAAAGAGGTTATGTCCAGTGCCTGAAAATGTGTATATGTTGATGTGTACAAGAAATCTCAACAACGGTCAAGATTACCATCTTTTGCTATTGTAATCTCAATAAACCCTGGTGACCAGGATAGCAACCCAAAAGAAAATGGAAACAAAAACAACATAGCTATGGGAATTGTCTTTGGGTCCTTATTACTCTTGGACAAATATTACCAACATCCTAGATTAGAGGACCTCCAATACTCCAAATATTGTTGAGGAAATAGCTATTGCTGAGACAAACTCTAAGACTATGGAAAACACAGGGACAATATCATACTTATGGTGCAAACATGTATATTAAGAGCCCAATCTGTAACAATTAGAGTTCCATACCAAGGCAACTTGAACCACTTAGAGCCACATGGGTTGGGACTCCTTATTGGCAAATGAGGTAATTTATTTGAGGGATTCAGGGGATTTCTGTTTGCAAAAGATTACAGAAGCCTTAGGATAACAACATGAGGCTTTTAACTAATTTATCATGAAGTGGTCATCTGATGATTCTGAAGGAATTTCTATCTACTTCAAATGATCTACTGCCGTCCCTTATTAAATTAGTCTCAAATGAGGTTAGACCACAGAAAAACACAGCATTTGATGATAATTCAGTAATGCATATTCGTTCCCAAACCCAGACTCATTTTACAAGTAAGAAGAGAGAAAACAAAGTAAAGTCCCAGGCGAAAACCAAGAGAAGGAAAAGGAAAAAGAAAGCAAAAGCGGAAAATCAAGAATGGAAAAGTAAAAACTGGAAGAGCATTGCTATTGCCAATTGGGCTTTTAAACGGAAGTACAATAATCTATTTAAACTTTTTTGGAATAGCTGCCAAAAGAAACAACAGAGCAATTGAAAAGCCACCCAAGAAGAAGATGGAAGCAAATAAAGTACCCAGTAAAGGAAGCCCTGACAAGATTGAAATGACCAATATAGGTCTTCTAATCCAGCAATGTCCAATAGCTGTTGAGACATTATTGCTGAACAAAATCATCTAGCAAATAGCTCAGCAAACTCTGTTCTTCAGAGAATTAAGAGAAACGTTCCATGCAGAAGGTGCTGCAAACACTAAAAAATATTAGGCTGGCATTTATTAACTTCCTCGCATAGATGAAACATTTTGTTGGCATTTTGTGCATCTTTGTCAAACTTGCACCCCACTTAGATTTGTTTCAGATGATATTTTAAAGGTGAGATTCTTGTATTATAATGGTGTGACAGCAAGAGCACTGGTAACTTAATAATAAGGCACACAGGGTTTATGAATTTAAATACTTCCTTCAGGGCTTGGAGTAATTAGATATTTTAAGAGCATTTCTGCAACCCCTCTAGATAGATGTAATTTATACAATTCAATAGTAGACAGGAATTCCTTACCTGAAGGAACTGAGCTAGGAAATACTTTTAATGACTTGCTCCTTATGAAGCAAAACTGTATCATAGTTATATTTTCCTGATTAAGAGAAGAATTGGTTTAACTTCAAATTTAAAGTTATTTAATTTTGAACCAAGTCTCAATGTTTATTTTTCCAATTTAATCTATTCAAATATCAATTTTCAGTCGGGTCTTTTTCTTTTCTTTTAAAGTCTTAAAATCTTCTATGTCCCAAAGCTCCTCAGCTGTTGTTTTAAGGCTAGGGGGTCTTACTAATAAAAGCCATTACTCCAAACGTTGTTTCAGTCTGGGTTGGTTGTCACTCACCCGGCTTCAAAAGGCATTGCTCTTTTCCACTTTCCTCCTGCACATCACTTGCCCGGTTTGTCCCAGCTTCGTGACAGCCGCCATGGCTGCCGCCCCCCGCTGCCGACTCCCAGAGGGTTCCCTCTGACCTCCGAGGAACTTGCCTGTTCCTCTTGGTCGTCTGAGATACCCCTCCTTTTCCCCCATCCCTGCAGGACCGTTCTGGTCCAAAGAACCATCGGCGATGGTTCGGCAGCCGGGGTTTTTGTGGGGCTCATCAGAGCCCATTATTTCCCCGACTGTCTCACCGTGACGTCAAACCGGAAGCCTCCCCTGGTCCTTCTGGTCCTTCTCTTGACTAGACTAGCCATCCCCAGTTCCTGCAACTGTTCATCGTATGTTTTAGCCTCCAGTCCAGATAGTCAAAGACTAAATAAAAACAAGCCTACCTATCAGTTACCTACTCAAAATGATGCTAATAATGCACAAGCTATAAATGAGTCATGTCATTCTGGTTTTGTAAACAGCAATAAGGACTGAACATGACAATTAAGTCAGGGATCTGTAAATAACTCATCCATCTTGGTTTGGAATTTAATAGGATGGAATGCTCAAACGACTGACATGGATTCCCTAGAGTTGCTAAAATTATACAAGTTAGTGTATTTGTTAGAAACTTGGATTCCGAGAAAACCAATACAAATTATTTATCTGGTTTTAGATCCTGGGTTATTCCAGCAAGGAAATTACATTCTATGGGCCTTCTTTTTGGGGGGCTTGGCTATCTTGTTAAACCTGACATGGAATCTGGAGGCAGTGCAAATAAACCTGGACTGTAATTCCTCTTTTCTTATAGAGATATTTAGGAGAACAAATAAGATTGCCCTAATATTATTAAATGATTATATGCCTCCCAGGGGTGTTAAATTTCAAATTTAGGATTTCTGAGTTCCACTCAAAATTACAATAGATGCTCTAGAGGACAAATTCCCACTAGATACTATTATTCATAATAGGTTCTTCTAATGCAAGAACAACAATAGTGTTGTGTATGTATGTATGTATGTATGTATGTATGTATGTATGTATGTATCCTCTTTGCCAAAATAGGAAAATTTCAAAATATGGAGATTATTCCATGAGGTTGTAGTATCCATAAACCTATTACATTCAATACATTGGCTCTGAAGATGGTGGAATGTTTAAACTGTTTAATAATCTCATGCCTGCACTAAAGCTCCACTCCCAAAAAGAATTAAATGTCTGTTAA
Source organism: Pituophis catenifer annectens (assembly GCF_029215685.1). Lineage (NCBI taxonomy): Eukaryota > Metazoa > Chordata > Lepidosauria > Squamata > Colubridae > Pituophis > Pituophis catenifer. The sequence goes on from NW_027256883.1 coordinate 68,441,134, forward strand.
TTTAACTGACAAAATCACTGCAATACTTCATTGTCTTCTAAGGAAAGTTACCTGATCAAAAAAATGAGGCAATGTTAATGTAATAAGATTTCTGCTGTCATCCTCTTGTATATGATCACAGCATAACTATGTTTCATATTATTAAATACGTTTTAATGTTACCTAGCAATTGATTAAGTAAAGTGATAGGTAATTTCCATTAGGTGAAGCAGAGTTCTATAAATCTATAAGGTTCTGATAGGACAGGAGTTGGTGGGTAAAATGGAAGGATTGTATTTCTTTGCAGTCATTCTTCCATCCCCAAACCTTCCATCCCCCTTCACCATCTTATCAGAACCTATCCTTCCATTCACCCTCCATCCACTTTCAGCTGTCTGTACCTGTCCTTCCATCTTCCTGCCATCAGAACTGATGAAGCTTCTTGGATGAGAAGCGAAACGTTTTAGTCTTCTTCCTCAAGGAAAAAACAATCCAGTTGCCTTTTGAAGAAAAAAGCACCTTTGAGACAACTATGACCTGGATGACTGAGAATCTCCACAGATACCAATGTGCCAAAATCAACAGCAACAGATCCTTTGGGAAAAATAGAGCATCACAAAGTTTTTTTTTTTTTTGGGGGGGGGGGGGGAAGTCCAATACTTCTCCTTTATAGGATTGTATGTTTTCATAGTTCTCTCCTATGTAGGAATGGAAAAATATAAACAGGAATAATCCTGTCGTGTCTGGAAAGCTTCAGTTTTCAAGCTTTGAGGCATTCCACATTTGCTTGTTTTCTGATTAAAATGAAGTAGTGTTTTGATGAGAAAACCTTAAACTGGCCTGTACTTTTTCAAAACAGAGCATGGCAAGACCGTTTGAAAGCAAACAGAACTTTCAAGGTAATAAAATATCAAACTATGATCTAGCTTGAATAATATAGCTCTCCTTCGCCCTTGAAATGTATATCGGTTGCTAGAACTTTTACCACAGAAATTCACACAGCCAAACCTGCTTCTCCCATAGTTGGTCCCATGCCGTGGTGGGATTCAGCCGGTTCGGGCTGGTTTGGGCAAACCGATTGTTAAATTGCTGGCTGGCCCCTCCCCTCCCTGCCCCACCCCTTCTAGGAGTTCCCACACACTGCATTTTGGGTCCCAGGTAAGTGCAGGCAGGCCTACTAGGCCCAAAATGGAGCATGAGGGGGGTCTGGCGCAGCCCCCGCACAGCCCATTTTTGCTCCCAGCAGGCTGCAGGGAGGCCTACTAGGCGGTGTGCCCTCCAGTGGCCTGTTTTTGCTCCCAGGGGGGTGCAGGAGGCCGAATCCTGCTGTCACATCCCCTGGCCAGGCCCACCATGGCCACACCCACCCAGCCAGTCATTAGGACAGAGAAGCAGTAGTTAAATTATTTCAATCCCACCACTGGTCCCATGCCATTCTGCTAAGACACAGATCAAGTAATCAAATTATGGAATGTGCACTCTTTTCTCCTTTATGTTAACAATGCCCCTCCAAGGGTAGAACTATGAGGAAATATGTCTATGGGGAAATTCTCGGTCATCCAGGTCATAACTGCTCCAAAGCGTTGCTTTTTGAAAAGGTAACTGGGCTGCTTTTTCTTGAGGAAGAAGATGATATTTTGCTTCTGATCCAAGAATAAGGTGACCAGACGTCCCGCTTTTGGCGGGACAGTCCCGCTTTTGAGCAATTTGTCCCGCGTCCCGCGGCGTTTCAAAAAAGTCCCGATTTTTCTTGAGCCCCAGCTGATGGCTAGAAGAAAAAAAAACTGTTTAAACTCTTGCCCGGGGCTTCAAAGGGCCGCCCTACAGGCAATCAGTGTAAAGCAGTTTTTTTTCCCCCTAGCTAAGCTTCAGAAACGAAACCGAAACCAGGGTCTTTGGTGCAGCGTGACAAAATGAGGCAGAGAGAGATTTATTTTTATTTTTATTTTTCCTCCCCAAAAAAGGTAGGTGAAAAACTGCAAACAATGGGAAATTTAGGAGGAGAGTTCAAGATTTTAAAACACAAAGGAAAAAAAGCTGTATTTAACTAGGGAATTGTAATAATTGAGATACTATTAATTGTATATTGTGTTGAAAGCAGAAATGGTTAAGTTGTGGTTTGGAGGAATATATGGGAGAAATTATTTGGTTTATTATTATTGGTAAATATAATTAATTGATTTGTAAGAAATTGGATTGCATGGAAATAATTGGAATATTCATGTTCATATTGATTAATATACAAAAAAGATAGTTTTATAACTAATTGATTTATATTAAAATGTTGAATTTGTATTAAACAACTGTATTACATAATTACATAATTAAACAATGTGAGGATGGATATAAAAATAGATGACAATGGGAAGGGGTATAATATAGAATAGAAGGGAAAAATTGAATTTGATTAAGATTAGAGATGAGGATGAAGGGTAATATTGGTTTTTTTAAAAAATAGATGAGGAATAAATATGGCAAAAAGGAAATATAGAAATTGTAAATTTAATTGAAATGACTAAACGCTGTTTAAATTTGTGAACCAGCCAAATATTCTGTTCAAAGAAAATACATTGTATGTTTGTATGTGTGTTTCTAATTATTGCTATTTATTCATATTTGTTCTCTTTTATTCTTTAAAGTTTAACAATTCATTCTTTATCTTAATATCTTTATATTTGCTTGGGGTTGGCTTTCTTCCCTTTCATCTTTTTTATTGTACAGCAATCTTTCTCCTCAAACCTACCACCTCTCTCTTTTCTTTTCTTTCCTTCTTACTTTCTCTTCCCCCCACCCTCTTTTTCTCCTCCCTACTTCCTCTTTCTTTCTCCTTCTCCTCCTCTCTTCCTCCCTCTCTTACCCTCACTCCTACTCTAATTTCCATTCCTTCATCCCTCTCTATTGCTGTAATCCTTTAATGCATATGGACTACTCAGAGGGCTGAAAAAGTTATTTTTGACTGGTCCTCACACTTTTGACCAGTCCTCGAACTTACGACTGTCCTCACATTTTACATTTTTGCCCTATCTTGTCACCTTGTTGAAGAGAAGCAGTTGTGAAATGAGTGACATGGTTGTTAAGAATGCTGCACGGGCATAAATGTGAGGATGGTCATAAGTGTGAGGACCAGTCAAAAGTGTGAGGACCTGTCAGAAATGACTTTTCAGCCCTCTGAGTAGTCCCTATACACATAGCCATGGCCACCCGGTCACATGACCAGGTAGCCACGCCCACCCAGTCACATGGCCTCCAAGCCACGCCCACACAATAAGCCACGCCCACAATGGTGTCCTTCTTACCAATGTTAAAATCTGTTCACCTTACCCTATAGACATAGCCATGGCCACCCGGTCACATGACCAGCTAGCCACACCCACCCAGTCACATGACCAGCTAGCCACGCCCACAAAATAAGCCACACCCACAATGTCCCTCTTTACCAATGTTAAAATCTGGTCACCTTATCCAAGAAGCTTCATCAGTTGTGACTGGATGGTGGGGGGAATGAATGTTATTTGTCCTTACATCCATAGAGTGGATGTACCACCCTATTCATCTAACTATGAACCGCCTTCAAGAATCATAGACATATTACAAAACTAATATGGGAATATGTGACTGCTGCAATATTTCTTCAGCCCTTCAAGATAGATCAGACTAGGATGTCAGAGATATAAATACTAACACTACTTTATTATAAGGTTAAAGTAACAGAATCTTGTCAGTCTGAATGTACTTCCTGCTCCTCTCTTTTTAACTTCACGAGAATTAGGGAGGGTCATATCTGAGATGCTTATTCAAATTACATTTCTGCCCCAGATTCAGATTTTTTAAAAATTTGTCCTTTGCCTTGGTTGCAGTTCTTCCTCCTGTTCATCAATGCTATTCCTATTTCCCATTAGACAGAATTTGACCTGTTGAATCATCCATTGAGACAAAAGGAATGTGACCACAATTATCATTACATTTTAGGCTGACCATATTTTTTTTTACCCTGATGTTGGATGATCCTGTTATCATCTAAGAAAAGTATATGTCATAATTGTAGATTGTATGTAGAAAAATAATTGTAGTGGCCAACAAACTTAAATAATAAATCAATATTTATTTAACTAAATTGGTAACAGAATGACCATGAATGGGTAACAAAGCAGTGAGAACAAGACTGATTTCCAATTTCCTGCCAGCTTCCCCATTGAGTTTTATTGTGGAAGCTGACAGGGAGCATCAAAAGTCACAAAGGAATATGGGAGGCAAGCCAAAAAACAAATAAAAAAGGAATAAGAATTGAAGTATTAAAACAGGCAGGAGATGGTGGATAGAAAGGAAATGCCTTTTAATATAATGGTGGCTTGACTAAAAGCTAGAATAGAGGTAGATATAAGAATACACATTTTTATATAATAGCATAAAAGCAATAGCTAGATGGAAAGATTAGATGTTGAAAGATGGTATTATTATGTATGTTTAAATAATATAGTGACTGGCATTAAAATGGCATATTAAAACATTGAAAAACTAAACAATGAAGGATTATATTTCAATACAAACATGTGTATCAGCACTAGGACTAGTAATGGTGGCCTGACTAGAAGCTTGAATAGAGGTAGAAATAAGAAATAGGGGGAATATTAGTATACACATTTTTATATAATAGAATAAAAGCAATAACCCGATGGAAAGACTAGACGTTGAAAGATGGTATTACTATGTATGCTCAAATAATATTGTGATTGGCATTAGAATGGCACATTGAAATTCTGAACAACTAAATAATGAAGGATTATATTTTAATGCAAATAGGTGTATTAAGTGGGCCTGGGGAATCCAGAGTGGGATGGAACCCATTAAATGGCTTGTGTGATCTGCTGTTGCAAGGATGGAGGAGTGGAGTGTGGGATGGGGAGTGATTTTATTATGATTTTATTATTATATTAATTTATTTGATTTTTTTTAATTAGTTTATTGTTTTAAATGTGGTTTTTATATTCTGTAAGCCACCTTGAGTCGCCATGGGCGAATAGGCGGCAATATAAATTTAACAATAAATAAAAAAAACCCATTAAGGTTACAAAAAATTATTTTTGTATAAATAAATATTTAATAACATTAATATATTTATTAATGTTATTATTATTTGTATCAAAATGAACTATTAGGAAATGGTTATTGCCTAATTGGTTGGCCAGGAAATATATAAGCCAACATTGTATGTTTGTATTATGTGAATGTATTATGTAGCTTTAAGAACTGTGCTGAGTCATTGTGCATCCTGATTGGCTGAGCTCTGTAGCCAATGTATTTAAGGAGAGTTAAAGTATGGTTAGTTGTGGACACTACACCATTTTTACCTGCTGCTACGCTGTAACTCTTTTTGATCTCTCTATATGGTCAATTGTTTGATCATGATTATTTATTTACTGCTTTCTGATATTTATTGAACTGTTTTTATATTGTTCCTGATTGTTCCTTGTATTTTTCTACAAACTGGTAAGAAGATTTTATAACCCTGGATTGATTTTATATTGCACTTTATATGGCTAAGACTTGGATTGTTAAAGGATTATGATTTTGCTTTTCCCTAAAAGTAAAATGCTATAAAACCCAGTTTGTCTGTATGTTATTCACAATTACTCTCAAACCGTTTCCGTGCGTAAAACTCTAATGGTACTCTGCTTTATAAGCCACAACTTCGGGTGTAACTCAATAATATCCTCAACATGAACGATACCCAGATGCCATCCTGTTCATGTATTGATGTTGATGAATATTTAAAAATAAAATAAAAAATATACAAAAAAGAAAAGAAAAGAAATCACAATCCCATGAACACAGGGACTGCAGGGAAGAACACTTCAAAGGACTCAACTTTGCAAATAAAACTGGTGTGAACATTGTGAAAATTTCAATTCCACAGGAATAATTTGTCCCGGATCTTTTATGCATTCTTTAAGTTAGCAGATGTTAGGTACCTTGACTCAAAAATTGTTGTAATAAAATGAACAATTTGGGCTAAATTGAGGGTAGAAAAAAGAAAAACATAAACACAATGAGAGTTTTATATGTATACACACACACACAGAGAGAGACACTCATTTTGGAAGGTTTCTATTCCTAAAACAGTTCAACCTGCTCTTACAATTTTTTCCCCAAGAAATACTTAGATATTTAATCCTGTGTGCATCCATTTATACCCTACTTTCCCTTCAGGAGTTGAAGGCAATTACATAACATTCCCACCTCCAATTTTTCCCCACGGCAACAGTCCCTGATGTATAAATATCATGCCTATTTTCTATCGCTGCTTAATCTTGTTTGTGAACCCCTGTAATTTAGAGAGTTTTGCAGGATGGAAGGTTTTTCCAAAACAAGGAAAAGTATTCCAGTTACAAAACAACTGCTCAACAGTAAAAGTATGCTGTGTACAGACTGTGAAAAGGTATCATTTAGGGATTCTTTGACCAGTTAAATCCCACTGATCTTGGGAGAGACAAATATATCCCCATAAAATTACTACATATAATAGTAAAGGTTTCATTAGCATGAGTTACATGCTGGCAAGCCACCTCTTAGTCCTTCTCACAAAGGCATAATTTCAATTTAGAACTGGGAGTTGGGAAAGGCATTTGTTCTCTTGAGTGGTTACTTTGTTTTTCCATTTGAAACCAGTAGCAAAATACCAAGGTTTTTGAAAAACAGTACACACTGTTGTATTATATCGAAAGCACTTGCTCTGCTGATTTAAGTAGGAATACATGCATATACAAAGGCATGAACGATGCTGTAGCTATATAGTATTGTTGTTCTTGTTGTTGTCTTTTAGTTTCATCCCTGTGAGTGTGGAACAGCCAAAGTGAATGAAGAAAGATGTTCAGCCTCAGATCTACTACGAGTAAACTACATTTTAGGTGAATTGCTGGAGAAAATTATTCATAATAAACAAACAACTAAAGGTTCTAACACATTCAGAGATCAGTGTTAAAACTTGATTTTTTTTTTGTTAAAAGCTTTCTTCTATTTAAAAAAAAAAAAAAAACAGTATTCCAGCCAACACAGATTTGAGTTTTTTTTACCAAGAATTTCAACTATTTTGAGGTGCTGACAATGGAAGAAAACATAATCAAACAGAGATAATTCTCTACTTAAAACAGTTTGTTTAGTAAGCATTCGAAGTTACATTCGCACTGAAAAAATGACTTATTCACAATTTTTCACATTGCAGCGTCCCATGGTCACACAATCAAAATTCAATCACTTGGCAACTGACTTATATTTATGACGGTTGAAAGTGTCCCGGGGTCATGCAATCACCTTTTGTGACCTTCTGACAAGCAAAGTCAATGGGAAAGCCAGATTCACTTAACAACTGTGTTTCTAACTTAACAATTGCAGTGATTCACTTAACAACTGTGGCAAGAAAGTTTGTAAAATGGTGCAAAACTCACTTAATAAACGTCTTGCTTAGCAACAGAACTTTTGAGCTCAATTCTGGTCCTAAGTCAAGGACTACCTGAACTGCAATTGTTTACAATAGAGTAGCACAGTCACAATTAAGATGTTCTGAACAAATGTAGTTTCCCAATCATTTCAATTTTAGACTAATATTGAGAATAAACAAAAATGTACTTTTAATCTCAACCACATAATGTTATGAAAACTAATGTAAAACCAATCAAGTTGTTGCCTATAATTACAGAGTTTTTGGGAACCACCAAATTATTCCATTTCCTCCATGTTTAGTTGGTGGGAGCACAGATGAGTCCCAAATCAAACAAAGAAGCAAAGAAAAAAAATGTTTCACCAAAATATCCTTGCAAAATAACTTTGGGTCACTCAAACTCATAAATATATGTGTCAAACAATATGTGTATTAATAGACAGATCGGGACGATTCAAGTGGGAGAAAGAGGTCTTAAAACCACCCAGGAACCAAGACATAAAGAATTTTATAAGTCAAAAATCAACATTTTAAACTGTACCTGGAAACCAACTAGTAGCCCATTCATGCTCTGTAGCAGAGGTATATCATGTTCCTAGCATCATGTTTGGCTTTGTACACTGGCTGCTTTGTTCTGAATTGTAGTTACAGTACCTGGTTTCTTTAGAAGGGGGCACTGCAGCAGCCCCCCTCTCATAAAAAGGTGTTGACAATCATGGTGGGTTCTACTTACCTTTACTACCGGTTTGCAACGGGACCACGCACATGCACAGAAGCGTTTTGATGACCTTGGGGTCGGTGGGCGGAGCCTCCCACCGGTTTTACTACCGATTCTATAGAACCGGTGCGAACCGGGGACAACCCACCACTGACGTACACCCCCTCTCCCAAACCCAGATACAACATGAGGGAAAGTAGAAACACATATACATAGATACAGCACATTACATTGTTAGGTATGCAAAATAATCCAAATGGCTCTGATAGCCAGGAATAGAAATAAATGCTGAAGCCATTCTCCCCAAGCTTCCTCTACATTATTTAAGAAAAGCAAGCACCTATCTGATTCTTAGAACAATCTTTGAAATTTACTTGACAGATTACAACTACCACGATCTATTTTTAGCATCTTGTGAGTTTCATGAAAATATCCTCCATTCTTTCTCTCTTCTACTGTCAGCCCTTTAAAATTGGACAAATCAGGCAACAGACCCCAGAAAAATTATTGGTATGTTTTCTGGTTGCAAGGTATGATAACAGAATCCTTTCCTTTCCTTTCCTTTCCTTTCCTTTCCTTTCCTTTCCTTTCCTTTCCTTTCCTTTCCTTTCCTTTCCTTTCCCCTTCCCTCCCTCCCCCCTTCCTTCCTTCCTTCCTCCCCTCCTTCCCTCCCTCCCTCCCTCCGTCCCTATAAAGCCTGAATTTCTTTCCTTTTCTCTCTCTTATAACCAAAGAGAATCAAAATAGGGCAATCTTGAGTATCTCTCTCATTCCCTCTTCCCTTTCTCGGCTAAGCTGACATTTACATAACTTGCTTTCCTTCTTCAAAGCTCTCTCTAGTCCTCATATATCCCTAATCTTCTTGTGCTACAGTTTCTCAGGAAATGCCTATTTGCAGAAACGGTTATTATCAGATGAAAACTTTGAGTACGGCATGAAAACAGAACTGCAGTTGGTAGCCAATCCATGATTCTGGAAATATATCAGCACTGACAAATTGTATAGTTGTGGGGACTCTATGCCTAGCCTGTATCATGCCCCTAGATACACACTCAGAAACCACATAACTCTGGGGCAATATCCTTCTATCTCTGTTGCTTTCTCATGGGAAAGTGCAGGCTTTCAGGCTCCATACAGTAGTAAGAACCAATAATATATTGGCTGAGTACTATGAGAAGTTCCTTGCATCTATATCAGTGGTGGGTTTCAATTTTTTTTACTATCGGTTCTGTGGGCATGGCTTGGTGGGCGTGGCAGGGGAAGGATACTGCAAAATCCCCATTTCCTTCTGATCAGCTGTGACTCAGGAGGCAGAGAATAGATGGGGGCGGGGCCAGTCAGAAGTGGTATTTACCAGTTCTTCAAACTACTCAAAATTTCTACTACCAGTTCTCCAGAACTGGTCAGAACCTGCTGAAACCCACCTCTGATCTATACCCACATACCTGAATCAGGTATAGTCCTTGACTTACAACAGTTCGTTTAGTGACCATTCAAAGTTACAATGGCACTGAAAAAAGTGATTTATGACCATTTTTCACACTTATGATTATTGCAGCATCCCCGTGGTCACATGATCAAAATTTGGATGCTTGACAACTGGTTCATATTTATGACGGTTGCAGTGTCCCAGGCTCATCTGATCACCTTTTGCAAACTTCGGACAAGCAAAGTCAATGAGGAAGCCAGGTTCATTTTACAACCTTGTTGCTAACTTAACAACTGCAGTGATTCACTTACCATCTGCAGCAGGAAAGGTTGTAAAATGGGGCAAGGCTCACCTAACAGCCGTCTCCCTTAGCAACATAAATTTGGGGCCGAATTGTGGTCATACAGGTCGAGGACTACCTGTACCACATATTTCAATTTTGGTGACACATTCCTGGTTTGTCTGTCTTAGCATTTCAGGTTCTGATCCCTGTTCACTCATGCTTGCTGTATTTGAGAGATGTAGCCAATTGCTACCTTCAAGCAACATGCTCTTCCAGATAATCTGACCAGAAGCCTTCTGAAACTTTAACACAACATTTGTACTTGAAGTGAGCATGGATTAGAAGGGACATTCACCTGCAGAACAAGAAAGATGCACATGCTTTACCATCTCAATCATGTCTACCTATCTGTTCTCTGAGTCTCCAGAGCTTACTTTACATTCTCTCTGCCAACAGCTGTGTGGCCTAAAAATAAACAAGTCCCTTTAAGTCTCAGTTCTGAAAATACACCTATAGTTTCTATCTCCACCCATAGTACAGTCAGAGTGACAGACATTCCCTTATTTTAGGTTCAACTGATAGGGGGAAGAAAGGAGGGACGTGAGGCCCTGATTTAAATGCTAACTTACAGCAAAGGGACCCAAAATAAATTTGAGTAATCCAAATTGCAACCTCTTAAATTACTGCAGCATTGAAGCAAGGTTGTGGAAGAAGTTGCCTGACTTTCAATTCCTTCCTTCCTTCCTTCCTTCCTTCCTTCCTTCCTTCCTTCCTTCCTTCCTTCCTTCCTTCCCTTCTTCTCATTCCCATCTCCTTCCTTCCTTCCTTCCTCCCCCTTGTTCCTTCCCTGCCTTCCTTCTTCTCATTCTCATTCTCATCTCCTCCCTCCCTCCCTTCCTTCCTTCCTTCCCTGCCTCCCTCCTTCTCCTTCCCATCTCCTTTCTTCCTTCCCCCTCCTTCCTTCCCTGTATCCTTTCTTCTCATCCCCATCTCCTTCCTTCCTCCTTCCCTCCTTCCCTCCCTCCCTCTCATTCTTTCCCTCCCTCCCTCTTTCTCATTCCCATCTCCTTCTCATTCCCATCTCCTTCCTTCCTCCCTCCCTCTCCTTCTTTCCCTGCCTCCCTCCTTCTCATTCCCATCTCCTCCCTCCCTCCCTCTCTTCCTATCTCCAGACTATTAGCTAAGGCAGTCCATCTCACTTCTGTTTGTCTATCTCTCTGCTTGCCTGCCTGCCTGCTTGCCTGCCTGCCTGCCTGCCTGTCTCTCTCCCTCTCCCTCTCCCCCCCTCTCCCTGTCTCTCACACACACAACCCTGCACGGCACACAGTCCCTGGAAAAAGTCATCATGTAGTGACAGTCTTGAAGGAATAAAGAATGAGATGCACTTACCTCTACCAGTCAACAGTTCCTAACTCCGGGATAGGGTCTCCGAGGAGCAATTCATTTCGTGGCAGATAAGATGAAAACAGGTTCAAAAGCATGGCATCCTTGGGAAGGGAAGGGTGAGCAAATCACATGTCTAGCCTATTCCCTTTGCCTAATTGCCCCATCCAGCACCAGGATAGTTCAAATCACCATGTGGCTGTTTCAGCACTCAAATCCTTCAGATATATTCACATGGAAACAGCAAGCTCTTTATTTTGGTGGGGGTGGGGGTGGGGGGGAAAGAGGAGGGAGTTGGGTGTTTTAAAACACAATTTGTTCTGCTTTTTAATATGCAGTTTGTCTCCTTCTGCAGGGAATTACTCAGACAGTCACATGACGCCAAGCAGCACAATTATATAATTCAAATGCTGCTAAGGTTGTTGTGGGGAGAGGGGTGTGTGTGTAATCTGGAAGCCACAGCTAGGAAAGCAAAATCAAATCAAACCAACATCGGAATGTACATTCAAGGAAAAGCAAACAGTTGCCTTCAAAAATACTCTATTTCAGGAAACTTCATTTTCTATCTACGTCCTGCTTCAATTCAAACCAACAAGCCAAAGTAGTAGAAAAACTTTGAAAGGTTTACAAGGGAGGACAGGGATGGCTCTATACAAGTCCATGATTGTAAGATTAAAAACAAGCTCTCATCTGGAAACCTTGTTTTACCTGCACACAAGGTGCAAATGAGAAAGTCAATGTATAGGAAATCCTGAAGACAATGACATTAGCCTAGGACTGCCATTTTGGGGACAGAAGACCAGTTTCTCACCTTGCCTGGAGGGACCAGAGAGTTAATTCTAAGAACTTGTGCACCTCAAATGGGATAACTATGCCATTGTGTGCATTTTGAAATTCTGCAAAACAAGACTGTCAGCCCCAGTAAGGGGACCAGACCAGAAAATCAACTCTGCAGGAGGACCAGTCGTGAAATCCAAATTTTTTTACTACCGATTCTGTGGGCGTGGCTTGGTGGGCATGGTGTGGCTTCGTAGGCATGGCAGGAGAAGGATATTGCAAAATCTCCATTCCCACCCCACTCCAGGGGAAGGATACTGCAAAATCTCCATTCCCACCCTACTCTGGGGCCAGCCAAATGTGGTATTTGCCAGTTCTCCAAACTGCTCAAAATTTCCGCTACTGGTTCTCCAGAACCTGTCAGAACCTGCTGGATTTCACCCCTGAGGAGGACTAATCATATACTTTATTGAGATACACACCATAATCATTGAATATTACAAGTCTCCTTCTTCTTATACTCCAGTGAATCAGGGAAGCATTGTCTTGAGTCATTCCATTACTTATTTTGTTTCTCCGACCTTAAAGGACATTTCAGTCAGTTCTTGCACGTTTCTATCAAGGCCATCTCTTTACACTCTACAGAATGTGTCTTGGAAAGTAAATTGTAAATTTACTATGTTTGGAGATATACAGTAAATCCCAGCAAAGTGTAAAGTGGTGAGTGTATTTTGATGGTAATGTAGGTAATGCGGATCCAGCTAGATGATCACTGAAGGGCCCTCTTTATTCATAGTATTGTAAGAAAGAAAATGTACTTGTTTGAGAGAAGCAACTATATCCAGTTGAAACAGTACAAAGGCAGATAAATTTCCTTTGAAGTAGAAACATTCTATAAGAGGGGCCCCTCGGTTATCAGAGATAGAGACATTTGGTGATATACAGTTTGAAGGTTAAAGAGACCAAGGATGACCACATGAAATATCAACAAGAGATAATTTGAATCTATGCTTCAGTGATTTACAAGAAGAATTATGATTGTTTGGCAAGAATAATATGAAACTTAGTAATTAGAAAAATGTCATTTGATGTAATGAATGTCTGCAATGATAAAACTACTGAATTCACAGAATCCTTTGTTTGAAAATGTATAAAGCTGGGGTCTCAGAATCATAAGTTTGTTCAAAGCTTCATGTACAAACAGGCTCTGAACCTATTGCGCAATACACTGTCTCTGACTAACCTAGAAAAGTTGTATTGGTCTAATTATTCCACAACAATGGGATGGACAAAGAGCTTGAAATTTATATTTTCAAATATGAAGAGCTCCAAATGTTTGCTTGTTTCTTCTTACAGGCAAGAATTAAGAGAAATCTTATTAAAACTTCAACTATTTTTTCCTGCTAAGATTCAGTTCATATATCCATAAGCTTTCAGTAGCAGAGACATATCAGACATCTTGCCTCGTTCAGCTATATTTTAGTCCTGCGGTTCTTTTTCTGACTAATTCACCTGATGAAGAATTCTTGAAACTTGGAAGCTTGCTGCTTTGTAGAAGTTCAGGTGATCTGAAGGAAAACAATTCCACTGATTTAATTATTCTCACTGACAGAAAACCTTTCCTTAATTCTAGGTGGATTTTTTGTGTGTGTTTGTCTCCTTTGCAACCAAAAGGTTAGAATAATTTTTATACAGTCGGTATAAAAATTATTACCGTGTGCAGATAACTTGCAGCTTCATCAGTTGTCATCGGACTGGGTGGAAGGTGCTTTCGTAAGAAACAGCTACCCTGTTTTCCCGAAAATAAGACATCCCCTAATAATAAGCCCAATTGGGCTTTTGAGCGCATGCGCTAAAATAAGCCCCCCCTGAAAATAAGCCCTCCCCGAAAATATTTAAATGTATGTGCAGCTGGTCCCCACCATTTCCTCTGATTTCCTCCATGCGCCCCAAAATAATAAGACCACCCCGAAAATAAGGCCACATGCTTATTTTGGGATTCAAAAAATATAAGACAGGGTCTTAATTTTGGGGAAACATGGTTGTATCTTTCTTAATCGGCTCTTGCTTCACTAACCTTTAAAATTACTCTGCGAACTCTAACAAGGCCTAACTGCATATGACCAAGAGACACCGCATTTTAGAAATTGAGAATTGAAATTTCCCCACATTCAAAAGTCTGTCTTGACTTTTCCAAAGAACTAAAAGTATGACCAGACTCACATAGGGTACTGTGGCTTCATCAAACTATGGCTTCAGGATCAGCACCAATCAACTGATTCTGAGCAGAATGCAATTCTCCACATCCATAACTTGGGTTAAAACAGATAAATTAGGTAGAACCAATATAATCTTACCAATTGTAATCAATCAAATTAAAAACCAAACAACATAATAACTTCTAGGGATACGACAAAAGTACAATCCTTCTAGGACAGGGGTGTCAAACTTGATTTCATTAGGGCTGCATCAGAGTTGTGTTTGACCTCAGGGGCTGGGGTGGGCATGGCCAGGGTGGGTGTGGCCAGCTTGATATCACTCGTGTCAGGGGCAACTGTGGTGGTCTGAGCACTCTGCCAGTGAAAACGGGCTCCTGAGCTCCGTTTTCAGCTGGATGGCCTCCTGCTGCCCTCTGCCAGTGAAAACAGAGCTCCGTTTTTACTGGCAGAGGGTGGCAGGAGGCTGTTGCAGCCAAAAACGGAACCTGGTAGGACCTTTTGCTGTTTCTAGGGCGGCCCTGTGGGCCAGATCTAAGCATCCCATGGACCAGATCCAGCCCCCGGGCCTTGAGTTTGACACTCCTGTTCTAGGAAAACTTCTTAACCAGAAAGATGAATTTCAAGCAGAAGGCCCAGCCAGACTCCTCCTCAAAAGAAATATCATGACTGAATCATTGCACCACTAACTACATTGCTATTTATCCCCTTTCCCTGCCCCTTCGCTTAAAATGCTTGGGATTGCATACCTTTTTAAAATCATACCACATTACAGCCACATATGATAGATTTGCTTGAAAGAAAGAATTTGCTTAATATTACTGGGATGAATTAATAAGAAATTGAAAGCTAGCTCTCCCAGAATTTAGTCCGTGTCTCTTTCTTCTCCACCATGTCAGCTTTTTTAAAATTTAATTCTCTAGGATTCAGAGAATGGTGGCAATAATCTTTGCTGACTGAAAATGGACGCAAGATTCCCCCCCCCTCCTACAGCTTCATCATGAGAAAATATTTAAATATGCCCAAAATACATTCATCTCATCACTTAGTGCTCTATTTCATCTGACAGATTTTTGTAGCTCGTAAAATATTAAAGCCTCTAGCAAACTCTCTGCAGTATTTTATTTATACAGTGTTCTTTTATTAATTAGTGTCCTTTTGTCCATTTTATCTGGCTAATGGATTCCTCTATTCAGTTGGCTTGATGGGCTCTCCACTTAAATCAATCGATTACTTTTGGTCTCCATATCCTTTTTTGGGAACATCATTCTCCATAAAAGAGCTCACTATAAATCATTCAGATGGCCGGTGATCCATCGTTGACCTTGTTGTAATCTGGGCCAAGGGTGAGGAAAGTCTGGAACAGTTCAAGAACTATATCAGCTCTCTCCACACACAAATTTGTAAGTAAAAAAATAAAATAAAAAGCCTACAAATGAAGCAATGAACTGATATACATTATATTTTCTCCTTTAATGTTCCCAATATCAAGCAAAGAAAGATAGCCGTAGATCTGCAAATTCTCTAATTCTTTAATCCCCATTTTTATTTAAGATGGAACTCATGTTACTCAAGATATATCAAGAAGTAGGTGGAAGGGGAAAGAATGAAGGATCATTTATTGCAGTCTATCCCAACATGCTGTCTCCAGGATGTCATGGACCATATCTTTCTTGCCTTCAGAATTATATTTGCAGCAAGAATCCAAACTATCTCCACAGACCCCACAACCTAAAAAGGA
Organism: Pituophis catenifer annectens; assembly: GCF_029215685.1. NCBI lineage: Eukaryota > Metazoa > Chordata > Lepidosauria > Squamata > Colubridae > Pituophis > Pituophis catenifer. The sequence goes on from NW_027256883.1 coordinate 68,457,095, forward strand.
ACATCATGTCAATTGTAACCAGAGAATATCTGGTTAAGTAAGGCTTATCTATCCTAACCAAAGCATCTGTTTTCCACAATAGGAAAGAACATAATAATGTCAAGCACAGGAAATCAGGAGTCAAATGAGGACAGGCTTATTGCATGCTAACACTTTCTACAAAAATCTGAGCTACCAATGGTCAATTGGTAATAGATAAGGGTCAACAGAATTCAATGTGAACCAGATTTAGATCTCTTATAGGCACACAGGGACTCAAGACTGATCATGCACTTGATCTCGGGCTTAATCTGGTCATCTCCTACATGTGGGAACATAACACCCTTCCTGTCACAGTAGATTTTCATCCATTATTTCCTCTCAAGTTTAGAATCGGAGCCAATCTGGTCTGAATGGGCAACTCTTAAGCCCTCAGGACTATCTCCTTGTCACTGACACATAGATTCCCCATATTGCTGCCATTTTTTCCAGATTCACCACTGTGTTCATGTCCTTCTTCTTTTCTCCCTGATATATGTAGGGAGTTCTAGATTATCTGCCTGTCTCTCAAACCCAAACATCTAAGGGAGTGAAGAGCAAGATGAGAAAATACAAGATATAGGACTATGCATTCCCATAAGAGCATTCCATTGGAGCGTAGTGATAATCATACCCCACATTTCTACAAATAGGGAGCCACGGCCAAGAAGAGATCTCTATTGCAAGCTCTGACGAATCTTCTTTTTATAGGTCTCTGAGGAAAAGAATTATAAGAGGCTTCAACCAACCTGGGGAGTTCTAACTTTTTTCAGGGGATCTCTCTCTGTTATAGGATTGCTTTGTGAGGAAGAGAAAGAAAGACAAGGAAAAATGAGCTTCTGGAAGGCTTCATTCTGGAAAATCATGGCAGAGTGGAGTCCACAGTCTCAACCTGCAATCCGCTACCATGGATTCTTACACTGTTAACATAGATTTAGCATCCAATTTGTGGAAGTCTCATCATAGAGCCATCCCAAGGGCAGAAGATAGGCAAAGTACAGGGACATTTGAAGTAGCTGTGGAACTGATTAAAACTTGAGAAAAGGAAGGGGGGGGAGAGGAATTCTATGGCAAGAAATTGGAAACAAAATTGTATCCTAGAGATTGGAAAATACAGGTAATCCTTGATTTACAACAGTTTACTTAGTGAGTGTTCAAAGTTACAACAGCACTGAAAAAAGTGAATTATGACCATTTTTCACACTTATGAATTGCAGCATTACCAGGGTCACACAATGAAAATTTGAGTGCTTGGCAACCGATTCATATTTATATTGCTATGTCCCGGGGTCATCATTTTGCAACTTTTGGACAAGCAAAGTCAATGGGAAAGCCAGATTCACTTAATAACCGGGTTACTAACTTAACAACCGCAATGATTCACTTAACAACTGTGGCAAGAAAAGATGTAAAATGGGGCAAAATTCACTTCACAAATATTTCACTTAGCAACATAAATGTTGGTCTCAATTGTGATTGTAAATCAAAGACTACCTGTATGAGATGGATACCAATTCATACTCTGGAAAAACATGCTGGCTGAGGAATTCCGGGAGTCCGCAAGTTTCAAAGTTGACAAGATTGGACCCTCTGCCACTAAGGTGTTTGTTAACTATTGATTAAAGGTTATAATCACTGGAGGCAATGAGCCAGAGAGAAGACATCAAAATAATGGAACTGCCAGCAATAAAAGTATGCTTAATTGCACCATCTATATTACTTGCATTTCAGCATTTATATCCTAGCTGCTTGATCCAAATGCTGAATACCGAGAACACAATTTTTTATTTCTTTGGCAGCCAAAGCATATCTCCAGTTGAAGCTTGCTGCTGAATGGCATATAAAACTGTCACTCTTTTTCTAAGCTGCACAGCAGTTAGATGCGATATGACGTGGCCAAGAGCCATGCCCAGCAGATGCTAAACGCCATACCCACTTGATGGCATCTTACAGTCATTAAATTCAAATATCAAGTATACATTTAGAGATTTGATCCCCCAAATGCTTAAATTTGCATTCTTGGCAGTCCTGCCATTGCTTACAAGCACAGGTGTATTTATTTGAAGATCCAGTATTTAGATCAACCATTGATAAAGGATGTACTTTTTAAAATGGATATATTACACTCATTTTAATGGGGTAATTAATATGCTTTTTCATAAAATGCCAAATTATTTGATTAATAATCCAGCACAATAATGTACATTTCAGCATTTGCATTTCAGAAGTGTGGTTTTACAGTTCCCATAGTCCATAACCAGTCTGGCAATCCAACAGATTTGAAGGGACCATTTGGGGGTGGGCTGATCAATCTGGACTAGCAGATCTCCAAGATCTAGGGCAGTAACTTTTTAAAAATCTATCAACTACACTGAGTCTTCAATTATCTGTATTATCTGTATTTCAACTATCTGTATCATTATCTGTATTTCTCTGCTTTACCTCTGGATTAATTCCATTCATTAAAAACATATCATTCACTGGTCAAAATAGCATACAAAGTGAGTAATCCATCAATACTACATCAATGAGACCTACTTTTCAATTAATAAATGTGAAATCACTAAACTGAAATAAAATGCAAATATTAAAAGCAAAACAGTTAGCCAACCCATTAGAAAGAAAGAAAAAGTCAGAGCTCTTCTTAAAGATTGAAAAAAAAAAAACCCACCCCACAGTCTTTTGACCCCTTAAGTATCTAATTTAAATGAATAACAAAGTATTTAGGCTGGAATAATAGACAGATTAATGTAAATTAACCAATAGAAATGCTGCATTTAATATAGATAACCAGTAGTTTAACCTTTAATACACTTTAGCTTCTTTCATCTGAAATCAGGATTCCTTCTTCTCCAAAATAAATAACAATGTTTGCCTCTGAACCCACAAAGGTCTTGCAATATGAGATAGCAATTTTTTTTATTGGAGACAAAAGCAATGGGGGTATTTCTTTTCTTTTCTTTTTTAGAATTTTTTTTTTATTTTTCCTTTTAAAATAAACATTGCATCATTAATCATTCAGTGTGTCATCTGGGTACATATTTTGTGTCATCATAATATATATATTTCTTTACATTTTAGTTTAATATATCTCCTATTAAAACATTTTTTCTTCTGGATTTATATAATTTTGTACCACTTTGTACCATATTCATTTTCTATCCAATGATAAAATTTCCCCCATATGTTATAATATCCTGATTCTTCCTTCCTTTTAGTTGCTAATGTTAATCTATTCATTTCTGCACATTCTAATATTTTCTTAATTACCTCTCCCTCTATAGCGATTTTTTTCCGCTTTCCAATTTTGTGCAAATACAATTCTCGCTGCAGTTATTACATGAATAATCAAATATACATTTTCTTTACTAATTTTCTCAGGTAAGATACCCAACAAAAACAGCTCTGGTTTTAAATCAACATGTTGCTGAATCATTTTCTCTAACCAAATCCGAATTTTTGCCCAATAATTTCTCGCTTCTGCACACGTCCACCACATATGATAATATGTTCCCGGTGTCTGGTGGCATTTCCAACATTTACTTGATTTATCTTTAAACATTTTTGCCAATCTTTCCAGTGACATATGCCATCTATAAAACATTTTATATAAATTCTCTTTATATGCTGTTGCCATTGTTAACTTATAGTTTCTTTTCCATAGTTGCTGCCATTTATCTAAGTCCATTGTGTATCCAAAAATGTTTGCCCACGCTATCATTGTTTCTTTTACTTGTTCTTCTTCTAATTTAATAGAAAGTAAGTAACTATATAGTTTTTTAATCATTCTCTCATCTGTTCCTGTGAGTATCTCATCCAATTCTGTCATCTCCAAGTAAAAACTGTATAACTTTGCATCTTTTTCATATCTCGATTGTATTTGCAATTGTGTATATCACTACAATGGGGGGTATTTCTTGAGGGCTTTTGAAGGTGCATCCTATCATCACGCTTTCCTTCCCTGAAGGGTATAAGATAAATGTGATGGTTTTGGAAAGAAATCAAGGCAAGAAAAGAGCTGCCTCAAACAATTTTTCATAGAGTGGGCTGGTTTGGGTGGGCTACTTTGGAGATACTGCTAAACTAGAATGTGGCTTTGTGAGACCAAACTTAAGCAGGTTTTGTGCTCATTAGTTCATTGGCTTATTTTGCCTCTCCTTCTCATGTATGGCCTTGGAGAATGACTTGGAAGCCTTTTCTTCTGTTTTACAGTAACCATAAAGTGGTGTCTGTCTGTCTGTCTGTCTATCTGTCTCTTTGTGTGTGTAATGGTAAAGGTTTCCCTATCCAGTCCTGTCCAATTCTAGGGTGCAATGCTGATCTTTGTTTCCTAGCCGAGGGAGCCAGTGTTGTCCAAAGATGCTTCCATGATCGTTTGGCTGGCATGACTACACAGCGAGGTGCATGGAATGCTGTTACCTTCCCTTAAGTGGTAACTGTTTATCTACTTGCATTGCATACTTTTGAACAGCTAAGTTAGCAGGAGCTAGGGTAAAGAACTCATCCCATCATGTGGTGGTTGGGTCTTGCACTGCCAACCTTCCAGTCGACAAGCCTAGCATCTTAACTGTTAGGCTGCTGCAACAACAACAACACCCCTTGTTGCAAAACAAGATCTAGATCATAGACCTCAACCTTTTGGGCACCAGGGACCAGTTCCGAGGAGAGAGGTTTTTCCACGGACCAAAGGAGGCGTAGTTTCACATGCTGCCTGCATTCCACAGATGGAGCTTTGCTTGTTTGCATGGCCCAGTTTCTGGCATGCTGTAGCCTGGTGCCAGTCCATGGACCAGGGGTTGGGGACTGTAGATTAAGGAATAAAAATATAAGTATTTCATAATATTTCATAAGGAGCCACAGAAAAGTAGGCACAATATGATACACAACTTAAAATTCCCAGAGATTCAGTGAAAACTGGTTCTGAAGTGTCAGCTTAAATGTGACAGACATGAAAATTATTCAAGAGATGGGGAATAATAGGAGTAACACTTAACTAGTTTAATTTCATATATATATGTTTTCTGAGGTTTTCGCGGGTGTTTGTATGTAGGTCTTTGGTTATTCGGGTTTTCTCCCATGTAAAATTGGAAGTGTCTTGGCAACGTTTCGACGAAGTCTCATTCGTCATCTTCAGGCTGGTGTTTTTGGCTTCGTGCTTCTAGGAGTAATGTGTGATCGCAGCTGTTTCTTCCTTTTAACTGCCAGTGGGGGTGTGAACTGATTGGTTGGAAGCTTGGCTGTGTTCTGATTGGGTGGAGATGTGTTCTGATTGGTTGCGGGTTTGGCTGTGCTCTGATTGGATGAGGGGTTGGCTGTGCTCTGATTGGTTGGAGGTGTGTTCTGTTTAGGTGGGGGCTTGGTTAAGCCAAGTGTCGCCAAGACAATTCCAATTTTATGCGGGAGAAAACCCAAATAACCAAAGACTTATACACACACACACACACACACACACACACACACACGTATATGTATATGTATATGTATACATACATACATACATACATACATTAAATCAAGTTTAATTTTTGCTTTAGTCCTGCTTATTTCTATGTTCTGACCCTATGTGCTCCTTTGAGTGTGGACCCTGGCAAGGCTCTTGGCTTAGAAAAGGTAGGACCATTGCTATCCACACATTCTTACTGGAAACAAACTCTACTGAAGCCATCTCAGAAACTGTACTTTTAACCCCCTTCAACAATCTTGCCCCAAGTTTATTTTCTAAACAGGAAACACTGGAGTAAAATCTCAATGGAATGTTCAGTCAGGGATTTGCTCCCGTTTTAAGAAGCTTTAAGAATTTAAGAAATACAAATGGCAGAGGCTCAATTATAAAACAATATTTTATGAATGGCTTGGTGCCTAATCTTCCGAATGCCAGCGTGTTCTTGCATAAGTGGAGTTCAGGGAGTTGTCATGTGCCGAAATAATGCCCAGCCACTCTGAGTCAGGCCTTTCCTCATTCAGACCTCCAGCATTATTTATTATATAACCCACAATAGCAGCATCTTTTAAAACACAACCCTTGCCCTTAGCCTAGCAAAGGTACAGAGGAAGGAGAAGCCAGCTGATGGCTATCCATAGATATGTACAATTATTCTGGGGGGCAGTCATGAATTCAACATTTAATTAGTCAAATTATTTAAATGAGCCTGAGGCAGATAAATTCAAGAAACTTAAAATGGCAAACACAACATCCAAATGATGCATTAATATTATTTATGGAACTGTCTGAGCTAACATAGAATTTTAAACACACACTCTCATTTTCTGTGAGCATAAAACATGTTTATTTTAGACAGGTCTCTGATTTATTGATACAATAGCTATCCGCCCCCCCCCCCTTGAATTAACATAGGCTTATCTCTAAGAAAGCTGCAGAAGAGATATTCGGAGTCCCATTCTTGAGGAGATTCACTGTTTCAAAGTTTCAATGGTTTTCATATTTCAATAATTCTAGATATGCTCTTTGTGCTTTTCATTAAGTTAACATGCTCCAGATTGTTGCCGTTGCTATATTTTTAGACTGTTCTTCATCTGAGAGTCACATGTTGTTTTACATCTTTTCAAAAGACAAAAATTAAAAGCAGAACCAAAACTAGTACCTATACTAGCTACAGCAAAGGTATCAAGAGAAGATGGCAGCCTATATAAAAAGCTGTACTTTATTTAATCAAAATGAGCTGCTGCTGTTATTTTTCTTCCAATAATTACTGGGTAATGGTTCCCTGTATAGATTTTCATTAGGCTTTATAAATAGGGCTGTATGACATACAACCATCTTTCCAGATCTTGTCCCAAACTAGAATAGAACTGTTATCTAGGCTTCATCTGGCTTGCTGGAATAGCCAGATATTGAACTACTTAATGACAGGATGTCTTTTTTCCTCAGATCTTGGAATGTGTAAGGCCTCCATGGAGAATGTCATGCAAGAACTGATCATGACTGTGGTGAATATTTGGATAGAGCACCTCAGCCTAGGCCGTTTACTGAATGTAGCACATTCATCTTTCCTCAACTTGGATTACATCTTCACTATGAATGACGATATTGTGGACAATGGGTACTTGGATCCCACATATTGGTTTGTCACATGGGAGCCTCAGCTATTGAATGACTCTAGTGTGGAACTGGATTACCAGGAGTTTAAAATGCCTGAAGTTGCCCAAGATGTTTATAAAGGAAAAAAAAACCAACAGCAGAAATAGTGTCCCTAAACCCTTAAAGAGATTTGTCAGAAAGAACACTAATACAACCATGACCACAACACGGGTGTCAAATTGGATACGTCACGGGTGTCAAATTGGATACGTCATGTTGCCATCACGTGACATTTCGCGATGTTTTTCCCCTTCGTGGAGCGGGGGTGAGCATGGCCTCTGCGTGATGCATCCGGCCTGTGGTCCGCCAGTTTGATGCCCCTGCTCTACATCAATATTTCTGAATCTTGGCATCTTTAAGATGCATGGAATTCAACTGCTGTTTGAGGAATTCTGGGAGTTGTAGTCCACACATGTTAAACTTGCCAAGGTTGAGATACACTGTTCTTACACTACCATAAGCTTTGCCATGTAAAACACAAGCAGCTTCTTGAACCTGCTTGTGGGTTCACAAGCAGGTTCCCTCATGTTCGCAGCAAACATCCCAGAAAATGTCTATTTTGTTTCAAATAAAGATGCCTCAACTGGTCTTTACAAGTGTGATAGAGTTTTCATTCAAACCACGTTGCAAAATCTTACCCCAGACTACGTCCTTTCAAACCTCTGAATTAACCACCAACAATAATCTCTCCTGTCAGGATTCAGTCTGAATTTATCTGCTGTCATGTAGCCCATGAATCTCTCCAAGGACTGATTCTGCCCTTTTCTTGTCTCATCCGATTTAGATTTGGTCTGTACATAACACAAGGATATCCTATCATAGTATCAAGGCCTATTTATATTTAATTGCTAAACACAGTTAAAAAAACAACAATTACCAGCTTTGTAGTTTTTGTTTAAAATTTATTCAAATCAGAATGCTAAATCACTATATTGTTCAATTAATACTAATCATAGAAATAGGTCCCAGCTGACAATCCCACCTATTACAATTATAGATTCTAAAGCTCACATATGCAAATAAAGACAAAACTATATTATTATGACAACATATATTCTAATAGTCAAGAACAACAAATGTAATTGTAGATAAGGGTGAATAGTACAATTCTATAATTAGTACCCAAAATGTTGTTTCCAGATAATTAAACCATTACATAGGCCTGAGAGATCACTTCAGAACATTTTTTGTGTGTGCAAATTAGAATAAACGCATTGCAGAAATGTTACAGAATGTATTGTGGCTTTATTCAAGAAAATTCTGGGGTTGATACTAATATTACCTTCCTCCCTTCAATAGGCATACTTCCTTTTCTAATCACTTTCAGAAAATATTTCGCTTCTTATCCAAGAAGATTTTTCAGTTCTAACTTTCCTTTTCAAAGGAAAGTCCAGTTGCCTTTTGAAAACAGCACCTTTGGGACAACCATGACCTGGATGATTGAGAATCTCCATAAACGCCAACCATGGTTTGAACCAGTGGTGAAATGTACAATTTGTTATTACCGGTTCTGTGGGTGTGGCTTGGTGGTGGGGTTAATGTGACTGGGTGGGCGTGGCCAACTTTTTTTTTTTTACTTTTAAAAGCATTTTTTCTACAACCTCTTCGGCCAAAGAGGTTGTAAGAAAATGCTTTTAAAAGCCTCTGATGATTGTGCGGCTCAGCTGGGATCGTCAGAGGCATTTAAAAGCATTTCTTTTCTACAACCTCTTCGGCCGAAGCGGTTGTAGAAAAAATGCTTTTAAAAGCCTCTGACAATCCCAGCTGAGCCGCACGATCATCAGAGGCTGTTTTTTTTTTAACTTTTAAAAGCATTTTTTCGGCTGGGCATGGGGGGGGCCAGGGATTTTTGCTACCGGTTCTCTGAACCACCTGCCGCCATCGCTACTGGATCAGGCAACCCGGTCCAAACTGGGAGCATTTCACCCCTGGTTTGAACAATGACAATCCCTCATCTCCCAGAGCTGTTAACGCATCAGAGACCAACATCTGGTGATCTCTTTTCAAGGAACAACTATATGGAGCAATTGTGGATGATCTCAAGTCCACAAATGCTCAAGAAAAAGAATTACAAAGAGCTGGTCTGCTCTCTGACTCTTCATTCTGTTGTGATTTTCAGTTCCACTTTTATGGAGTCATCTTCCTCAATGTTCTCCAATATACTACATTCTATATGTGCTGGAGATAATTCTTATGATCACTAGCCAACCACATATTATGGGATTCGAAATGTAACACATCTGGAAAACCCCAGCTACAGGAAAGCCATTCTCAAATGTTCGTACAAATAGAATTAAGTTTCTTAGCGTTACTGGCAACATACTGCAATGAGCATCCAATGAAATGTATTGGAATGGAACAAGGTTAATTACACATGAACTACCTAAACAAATGTTCTTATTCATTTATTTATTACCCATTTTTCCTCCAGAGTTCAAGGTGACATTCATAACATTCTCTTCTTTGATGTTTCCTACAATTCAAGCCCTGTGAAATAGGTTGAACTGAGAGTGATAGGTCTAAGGCAATGTTTCTCAACTGTGGCCATTTTAAGACATGTGGACTTCAATTCCCAGAATCCCCCACCCAGCAGGGAGTTGAAGTCCACATGTCTTAAAATGGCCAAGATTGAGAAACACTGGTTTAAAGCCACCTAGTGAACTTTGATGTCTAAAGATAGCCCCTGAATGTCCATGATCCAGCATCCTAAACCACTTTATTGCAGTAAACAAATAAAGTCTTCTCCTTAGCCAAAGGCACGATATTTGGAACTTTAACTTGGGGGTAGCATTCGTACCATAAAGTTTCAATAAATTTTCCACTTTTGCGGAAACTATGACAAAAAAATGTTATTAAAATGCTAGATTGGAGAGACTAAAATAAACTTTCTATCGCAGTGTTCTTTGCCTGTTTTAAATTATGTAGCAATTGTGTTTAATGCACATTGTTATTGTCAATTTGTTAAGTCCCTTTGGTCTCATCTGTTGGCAGTAAGATGGACATAAATCCAGAAATTGATAAATAATACATCAGAATGCTTAACATGCATCTCACAAGAGAAATCCCTTATCCTGACATTCTTCTCACTTGGAATATGAATTGAGGTTGTTATGAGGCATCACAACACAGGGTTATGACAATGACAATATTAACACTGTCTCTCTAGACCACCTGCGCTGATACAGTTAAGTCTTGAGACCTATTGGCTACCTATGGTAAATGCTCAGATGCAGATTGTGGGTGGATACTTACATTTTTTGAAATAAGACTATAATTTGTAAAATATTTTGCTTCACACTTGATAATACATTTAATCATAGTCCAAGGGCTAAGAAGTGATTATCTTGCCTGATTGCTAATCCTTTGGCCAGGAATTCATTCATTCATTCATCCATAAATAAATAAAAACTAAAAAGTCAAGCATACATCAAGATCCTACAAAACATAAAAACAACTTTTTAAGCAGTGCATACTTTTTCAGAGGGAAAATAAACGTGGCACTGTATTAATAGGAAAATAATAATGCATATTCTTTGCAATGCATACCATTTAAGGTATATTGGTCACAAGAACTCTAAAAAAACCAACATTGAAAAACAGGAAGGAAGGAAAGAAGGAAGGAAGGAAGGAAGGAAGGAAGGAAGGAAGGAAGGAAGGAAGGAAGGAAGGAAGGAAGGAAAAGACATCACAAGGCAGCATGAGGCTAGAAAATACTGGTTTTAACTAATCTTGGTTGAAAGAAGTTAGGTGCCCCCACTATATTCTTGAGTAAATAATATTAATTGTGGGTATTTTTGAAAGTGCAAATTGATGCTACTTTTTATTATCAGACTCCTGCTGGTTTACAGCAGTTTTCTAACAAGAAATCAAAAGTTTTCTAGTCCTGTCCAATTCCTTTTAACAAACAGCAACAATAGCTTTTAGCTTGGAAATGAAATAGTTGTGGTCCAGGTATTTTCAAAATGAGGATTTGCTAATGGAATCTCTATGCACCCAAATCTTATGCAGGATTTCAACAAAGTAACCTTTTGTTTGTGATGTTTCCCCTTTTTTTCCCAGTGTGTATTTTCCTGTTTTTAATAAAAAAAAAGTTCATTAAGATGGAAAACCTCCATGGTATCTTTTGATTGATAGCAGGAAGAGCCATTAGTCTAGCTGAATTCCTGTTAAAGAAAGCTAGAGGGAATAGTGTCTTATTACATTAGATATTTCCTTCTTATTATTTTATTGCCCTCTTGTGTTTTATAAATGCACTACAATTTCAAAGCTTAAATTAAGAGAGGTAATAAGATACTATATTTTCACCACATACATGCACTCAACTGGAACATCATTGTTTAGGGGGGAAAATGAAGTACTATACAATGAAATTGTCAAATTTACTTCAAAATAGTTAGACATTTATTCAAACAGTCTTGATATGCCACAAAGAATATAATGCTCATTTGATAATGTAACTGGTGATCATCAAAATCATAACATTCTACAACAAAACACTGAAATTTTCCCCTAAATTTGCTTTTGATACAAACAGCTACCATTGTGGGTTCTATTTTATGGCCCACAGTCCCATTTTTGCTTCTGTTCTCAAAATAGTTTCAAAATAAATCATTGTAAGGAAGCAAAATGGGGATCCTGATATTGCCCATCAAGATTTAACAGTAGTGGATAGATTTATGAGGCAGTCAGACAGGCATATAGGCAAGATGTATTGAATTTCTACTAAAATTACTATAACCACTATTTTCTCTCTCTCTCCCTCCCTCCCTCTCCCGCTCTCCCTCCTAATTAATATTTGTATATATCTTAGGCAAAATGGGAACTCTGTTTCCCTTAATGTAGGACATTAAGAGATGGAACTACTAAATTGAGCCAGATGTTCAATACTTTTTCCATCCTGGATGCTAACTTGAATTAAGTTGGATTTTTATAAATATTTAGTTTGGGTGTACAAGGATACTCTACGCTTTGGAGTTCTTGTGTTTAAGTTTAATACTTGAATAGGGCTCGGAAAGCCATTTTGGTGAAGGGGTTAAGATCCAGATTCTAGTCAGCCCCCAAAGATTCTTGATGACTTTGAGAGAGTCACACTCTTTCTTGGCCTAATCTATGTCACAGGGTTCTTCGTTATGAGGAAATTTGGAAAAGGGATTGCATGGCAGATGTCATAAGTTGCTGCATTAAAATTGGGGAACTAAATCTACCACCTTCCCCCTCCCAAAGCCATTGAATCCCAACTTGAGTTTTTCATTTAGCAAAAAAGCTTCCTGGCTTATTTTACGGAAGTTGTTGTATTATAACCTAATTCATCATGGGGGTACAGAGAGTCCACTTATGTGCTAAAGGAGTGGAAATATATTTTCTTCCACTAATGCTTCTCTTCAGTATTAAGCTCTCTCCAGGGGCCTAGAAACTTGCAGCAAATGTAGGAAGACTAAAATTAACCAAAGATGAGAGATAGATAGATAGATAGATAGATAGATAGATAGATAGATAGATGATAGATAGATAGATAGATAGATAGATAGATAGATAGATAGATGATAGATAGATAGATAGATAGATAGATAGATAGATAGATAGATAGATAATGGATAGATGGACAGACATTGTGTTTCCCTGAAAATAAGACCCTGTCTTATATTTTTTTTGCCACCAAAAAAGGCACCAAGTCTTATTTTCAGGGGGGGGGAGGGGATGTCATCCACTGACTTGCCTCACTTGTGTGCGTCATCCCGGTCTCCTTTTTCATTGTCAGCGGCCTTCAGGAACTTCTTCTGCGGCCAGCAAGACTTTCCTGAAGGCCTCTGCAGCCGATAACAGAGCTCTGGATCGATTCGGCTGCAGAGACCTTCAGAAAAGTCTTGCTGGCTGCAGAAGAAAAGGGCCAGCAAGGCAGGTGTTGGGGCATGCAAGGCCTGGCTGCAACTGTCTGAAGGTAAGTAGTAGTGCAGCTCCAACCCCCCCATCCCCACCCTAGCTTAATTTTTACCTGTGCACCTTGGGGTGGGTGGGGTCTTAATTAGGGCTTATTTTGGGGTGTAGGGCTTATATTGGGCACATATGTAAAAATCAAGCCAGGACATACTTTTGGGGTAGGTTGTATTTTTGGGGAAACATGGTAGATAGATAGACAGAGATAGATGATAGAGATAGCTAGATACCATAGATGATAGATGGATAGATAGATAGAAAGATAGATAGATAGATAGATAGATAGATAGATAGATGTGATAGATAGATAGATACTGTAGCTGATAAGAGGATAGATAGACAGATAGATGATAGAGATAGATAGATGATAGAGAAGATAGCTATATGCCATAGATGATAGATAGATAGATAGATAGATAGATAGATAGATAGATAGATAGATAGATAGATAGATACTGTAGATAGAAATATAGATAGATAGAGATAGATGGATAAAATATATTATAGGTAGGTTCCAGCTTTTGTGGCATTTGTAATCAATGCAAAGTACTGAATACCCAGTCCTAGTTTATTAGAACTTCTAAGCCTATTTCAGACTTTGACTACAAAAGAAATTCCACATATCCTAGAAAATAAGATCCACTGAAATTTAATAAACAAACAAATACTGTAGGTCTACTTATATCTCAGCAGGTGGTCCCTGGCTAATCTTAGCTGGCCTTCAAGGGGTGAGGCTTAGTTACTACTTGGATGAGAGACTACTGTGGTATCCCAGAAGTATATGCTAGACTGGGAAGTGGAAAAAAATCTTGGATGAAGGCATTATGTCTATTCTGTTGCTAAGAAAACTGTATGGTCAAGTCCTCTACGTTATCAGGACTCTACTTTGAGGGACTCATAGCTTTCTCTAAACCAGTAGCCCTCCAAAACTTTGGGATCACAACTCTGGTAATCTTAGCATTGACTAGAATAGCTGGGGATTTTGGAAGTTGCCCAAACACATCGAAAGGGAACCTTTTTAGGGATTGCTTCAAAAAGTGCCAATAGCGCAAATGCACAAATTGCTTCTCCTTGTTTTTTTTAATATACAAAGCTGACTCCATCTCAACATTCACTGGGGGTCAGCAGTTTAGATTCATTTTGGATGGTGAGACAGCACATTCAAACCTACTTGGGCTGCCCCAGATCTACGAGATGGGGGAGTGGTTTTCTACTCAAATATCCTTCATGATTGTCTTGTTAAAATACTCTTTGGTACACTTGGCAAGGTTTCCATCTTTTCACATTCCTTTGAAATTGGCTTGGCACAGGGAGGATGAGCTGCTTCCTAATTGGCATAAGGGCAGCCAAGCAACACAGTGCATATGCCGATGCTAGCAGTAATGGGATACTGCTGATATAAATGCTATTTAATCCACATTTCGCTAATCAATATTTCCCTTGAGCTCAGCCAGAATACAGAATAATGTATTTGTGGAATACACAGAAAGTAGCCGGGACATTTTCCTGATTAGGAGATATGAATGTAGATGATTTTGACTCCAAATTGAAATGCCGCCAGTAAGAGTGACTGGGAATTAGTGAATCCAGCAAACAGGATGATCCCAGTCAGTAAATATGGATTTATTATTGCATAGAACATCTACTTCCAGTATTAGTGAACTATAACTTTTATGTTTTACTTTTGCCTTATTGGTATCCTGGCCTTCCAAAGTTGAGTTTTCACAGTATGGCTTACAACACATCAAAATCACAATATATTATTTTAAAACTCAAAAATTAATCCAGGGCAAGAATAATGGCAGACTATTTATTTACAAACATTTGATACAGAAAGGTAGAAAGTGGCGAGCCTGCTGGGGTAGAGCATTCCAGAGACAGATGTCTACCACGGAGGAGATCTGCTCCCAGGTAGCCATTGGTCACAGGAAAGCAGGCAAGGTCCCTTGCCTCAGGCCTTGGAAGATTTCCTCGTTCCAGGGTTTCCCAAAGCGTGACACTCTATGTGGAATCTGAGCAACCTAGAAGGTGTGCCATATTTTTTTAACCGAGGCACAAGTTAGCCCTGTCAAAACTAGCAAGACCACAGCAGGCTTTGTAAACAATACAGGGAACAAAGCCTATGTTGCCTTTATGGACTAGGACAGTGATAGCTAACCTTTTTGCCATCGCATGTCAAAATGGGGGGGGGGTCGAGCACGCACGTGCCCATACCCATAGTGCAATCATCCCGCCCCCCCGTGCATGCATGCGCAACCACCCCTGTGTGACCCCTGCTTTTGGCACGTGATGACACTGTGGGCCTGATAGGCCTGTTTTTTGCCCTCCCCAGGCTCCAGAGGCTTTCTAGGAACCTGGGGAAGGCAAAAACGGCCTTCCCCACTCCCCCGGAAGTCCAGAAATGGCCCGTTTCCGAACTTCCAGTGGGCCCAAAAGGCCCAAAAATCAGCTGGCCAGCGCACGCATGCAGGCTGGAGCTGAACTAGGGCAATGCTTGCATGCCGACAGATATGGCTCTGATAGGTTCGCCATCACGGGACTAGGATATGGAGGTAAGGAAGTACAGGAAAAGAGGCAAATTGTGATTCCAAATCACGAGAGGCTTTACTTTTTAACTTAACTTCCTGAATTGGGATTGGGAATGAACTGGGAACCCGTGAAGGTAACATAAAACTGTGCAATATGTTCACAGTGCTCACTTCCAGTCAATATTCTTGCTGCATTACTTGTACAAACCTAATTTACTCACAAGGAAGCAAAGTCAGAGATGGGGGATTTGGGATGACAATGAACCGTTGCACTTCCCAAAATGCACCTTTGCTTTTCCTCAAAAATAATATTGCAACACCTGGAAAAGTGTGAAACCTGAAAGATAACTGAAAGATAATCCACATATTGGCATGAGAAATGCAAATCAAGCTGGGTTGCTTAAAGATGTGAACAGAATAAAAATAAATCATTGAACATCAATAGGAAAGAGTCAATCTTCACCGTATATGTGTCAGCACTGTTAGGAGGCAGGCAGAGAATGTCAATGACCAACACAATTTGCCTCTTTCTTCATGTATTTACTCTGCATATGGAAGAGAAAATGGGATGAGGATTTCTATGCTTATCGAACAGGCTCTCTCTCTATTTAAAATAATTTTTAAAAATCTAAACTTTAACGGTTCAAATTGCAGTTATTAGCATGACCACAAGATGGAGCTCAAATTTAAACAAGGATAGCCAGGCAGTGAATTGCAGATTAA
This sequence comes from Pituophis catenifer annectens, assembly GCF_029215685.1. Lineage (NCBI taxonomy): Eukaryota > Metazoa > Chordata > Lepidosauria > Squamata > Colubridae > Pituophis > Pituophis catenifer. Next base: position 68,473,397 of record NW_027256883.1, read on the forward strand.
CTAATAATAATGACTATGACTGTAACTCAGACAGATGATTTGGAGAAGCACAGAATGCAGCTGGGCCCCTGCTCACCCAAGTTGAATTTCTCAAATTGTCAATAGCCATTAACTTCTTGGGTCCACCTAGCTATCCACCACAACCGTAATCCTTAAGTGGCCAACTGGCCATCACACACCCTCATCCCTGAGGCTGCAGTCTCAAGTGTCCAAAATCTGTCACTTATTGTGAACTAGGCTTCAAATGTGTTTCCTCAAGCAGGCCATCTTACATTGTTAAAACAATCCTTAAATCACCTGCTTATGGAGGAGCTCCTTCCCAAGTTATAAAATAAGTATTTGAGTGATTTCAAAATAAGAGAGCAACACCTACCATTTGAGTTCCCTCTTTAATTCTTAAATTTCTAATGCCTACTAGGTTGACTGGTAGGTCATTAGAAGAAATCAGCCAGTTAACTACATTAATACACAGCAAGGATAATACCATTCTACAATAGAAATCTGATACGGACAAACTACCTAGACTTTTTTTTTTTAAAAAAAATATTATTTTTATTCCGCTTTTACTATTTTTATAAATAACTCAAGGCAGCAAACATACCTAATACTCCTTCTTCCTCCTATTTTCTCCACAACAACAACCCTGAGTTGGGCTGAGATACAGCAACTAGCCCAAAGCCACCCAGCCGGCTTTCATGCCTAAGGAATTCATAGTCTCCTGGTTTCTAGCTTGGAGCCTTAACCAATAGGCAAAACTGGGTCTCCAAACTTGTATAACATCCCCCCCCCGACATGAAAAATATAAAGAGAGCAGCAAAAGGTCATTATCCCAATCCTGGTTAATATTGTGCTATACAGATACGTATATTGGAGGGTGAAATCTGAAGAGTATAATGATTAATATAACTCATTTTGGATGCAGGTGAGTGTAGGATGCGCACAGAGGCTTGGGGAGGGTGAAAAACAGGCCTACTGGAAGTTCGGAAACCCATTTCCGATCTCCAGAGGGCCTCCGGAGGTTTTCACCCTTCCAGAGGCTTGAGGAAAGCCTCCGGAGCCTGGGGAGGGCAAATACATCCCTCCCCGGCCCCCGCTGTGGTGCAGGAGGCCGACTAGACCATGCCCACCATGGCCACGCCCACCCAGCAACCGGGCAGAGAACCCCTTGCTAAAATTTTTGAAACCCACCCTTGCTTAGAGCCTGGTCTAATGCTTGGAAAGATTTTTATTCACATCATTTCGGTTGTTCCATTTCACATTATCATCCAGAGTAGATATCCTAACTTACTAAATAGACAATGGTCCTTTGAGAGATATATATTACTTTTTACATTATTGTTAAAAATGTGGACATTTTCTATAGGCAGTAGTAGCTTACTAACCAGGATCACAGAGCACTGAAATCCAGCATAGAGACATATGAATGAATTTGAGTAGGAGTGGCAGGTGTGAAATTATAACATCTAAGGTCAATATTGATTGATTGGTTTACTTATTTATGTTGTTTATGGCCCCACATTTAACATTACAGTGCTTCCAATAAAGAGCTTCCAATAAAGAACCCAATTCAATATGGCAGCTAATAGCCTTTAAACCTCCAAGCGAATAGCAAGACAAATGAAAAATAATGAAATTCCCTGAAGCTATCAAGTAACAGATGAAGAACATTGTACCCTTCCTCAATAAAATTCCAGAATTTTATTATTTTTATATTTTATAAATTCCAGAGTATGATTAGTTTTATTTATCATAATCATGTAAAATAGCCATATGCCTAGGAAAAGGGTTCTGTAGAAAATTATAATCTCTTCTCTTTATCTTTATAGCTGTATATGTTGTCATAATGAGTCACCATGTGTGTTGGTGGAGCTATATGCTATATAAATGTGGAGGGGAGGAGAGAGAGAGATACATTGAGATACATTCAACTTTTCAATGTATACTGCTGGAACAAACCTGCAATATCAGCTCTGCCTTAAAGTTCTGCAACAATTCTTGGAATGTCCATGTAGAACTGTGAAACTATTTCTGATGTAGAAAGATCTAGCTAGAACATGGCTTTCAGGAAAGGAAGGAACGCAGGCCTTAGCCAGCCTCAGCAGAACCAAAAGGTTCTGGGAGGTATAAAGGTTGAATGGGGCATGAGCTTCTAGGGTTGAGAAGCGTTGCATGACTTAAATGGCCATTGCTGGATCAGACATTGCTGAATCAAAAAAACTCTTTATGTGGCAGTTCACAATCTTCTATGGATTGGAAAGGCAATGCAAGAATAACTATGGAATTGGTCTAGGCCAGTAATGGCTAACCTTTTTGCCATCGCGTGCCAGGAAGGGGGGGCGAGGGAAGTTTGTGCATGCGTGTGCCCACACCCATAATTCTATGTGCCCTGCCCTGCGCATGCGCACGCAACCCCCTCCCTCCCTGCTCCTGGCACGCAATGGCCCGGTAGACCTGTTTGTCTTTCTCACCTGGCTCCAGATCCTCTCTATGCATCTGGGGAGGGCGAAAACAGCTTTCCCCACCCCCTCCAAGGCCCTCCAGAGGCCAGAAATGGCCCAACTCCCGGTTGGACAGGAAGTGACATTTTTTGCTGTTCCTAACCTCCAGAGTTTCTCTAGGAGTCTCTGGAGGCTGGGGACAGCAAAAAACGTTACTTCCTGTCCAAATAGGAATTGGGAAATGGGCCGTTTCAGGTCTCCAGAGGGCGTGGGGATGGCTGTTTTTGCCCTTCCCAGATGTATACAGAGGATCTGGAGCCAGGTGAGAAAGAAAAACGGGCCTTCCCCACCCACCCCAGGCCCTCCGGAGGCAGGAAACAGCCTGTTTCCCTACTTCTGGTGGCCCAGAAGGCCCCCAAATCAGCTGGCTGGCGTGCGCCAGAGCTGAGCTCTGCCATAGGTTCACCACCACAGGTCTAGGCACCTCCACCCAGCAGCTTTAAGCTGCTTCTCTCTTCTGTGGGGGTGAATGAGGGGAGGCTGGTGTTGTTGAAGGCTTCTTGTGTTCCATAGCTAATCAGGGGGTGAAAGAATGGCTGCTTCAAGAAACAAAGACAGAAGCAGGAAGTGCTAGTAAGGGGATTTAACAGACTTGGAAGGGATCTTCTGGAAGATCTGCAGATCTTCTAGTCCAGCTCCCTTCTCAAGCAGAAGACCCTATACTATTTCAGACAAGTGGTTGTGCAAACTCTTCTTAAAAACCTCCAGTGACGGAGCACTCACAACTTCTAAAGACAAACCGTTCCACTGATTAATTGTTCTAACTGTCAGGAAATTTCTCTTTATTGGTTAGTTTCCATCCTTTGCTTCTTGTTCTGCCTTCAGCAAATTCTCTCAGCAAAGCTTGTCAATTTGGCTGAGCGGGTGGGGGAGGGGGGATATGTGTAAATGATATGTGAGAATGACCTTGGTCAGGCAAACAAATGCTGCCTAAGAAACAGTCAGATAAAAAGGGAGCTTAGCCCACGGCTGCACTGTGGGAAGAGCAAGGGGCTCAGGAGGGACCCTTCCTAAGTTATTGGGCTGTGAAGGTGCCTGTAGGAAAACTGTACTTTTAGATTTACAAGATTCTATAAATGTAGCTTTACAATAAAGCAGCTTATCCAGCTGTTTATTTATTTATCAAATTTATACACTGCACAGTTCACAGCGACTCTGAGCGGTGTTTCCTGACTGGTCTATTTGGTAAGGCTGGCAGCGTGGCTGCTAGTGAGGACAACATCCCTGCCAAGCACCAGGAAGAAGGGTCTTCATATGGGCCCTGCCAGCCACACTTTGCTCCTTAGGCTTGAGATTAAGAAGCTGTTTCATTGGTGCAGATGACTCCCTCTTAAAGTAGGGGTCCCCAACGTGGTGGTCTGCCTGGGGAGGTGGGGAAGTGGAACTGGGCTGTGCGAACGACAGGCCGACATGCACATGCGCATGCAACACTTGAGCAAGTGATGGGCCGGTGCGCATGTGCTCAGCTCGACTTGAATGAGCTGTGGGCTGACATACATGCATGATGTGAGTGCTCGCCGGCCTGCTTGCTGCACAGGTGTGTGAGCGCCCACCGACCGACTGCGGATGCGCACAAGTGCCCACCGGCCTTCCAGGCATGTGTGCAAGTGCCCTCCAGCCCACTGCTTGAGTAAATTGAGTTGCATGCGTGTGTTCTGGCTAGCCATTCATGTGGCCCAATTCCGAATAGGCCAGTGCCTGATAGTGGGCCGTGGCCTAGGGGTTGGGGACCTATGCTCTAAAGCAGGGGTCTCTAACCTTGGCAACTTTAAGCCTGGTGGACTTCAACTCCCAGAATTTCCCAGCCAGCAAGCTTTGCAGAACTTTGCTGGCTGGGGAATTCTGGGAGTTGCCAAGGTTGGAGACCCCTGCTCTAAAGCACTTTCCCTTGGAATAACAGGGCCCAGAGACAGCACTGTCCTTTCTTAGCCTGCACTTCCAAGATGGATATCTGTTACTTTATCTGTGTTGCGCTAGTATTTTGCTTCATCAAATCAATTTTTCTCATTAATTTGACTTTCCTTTGGTGTTGTATTTTTCAAACTTTGCTGCTCATTGACTGAATAAACAATATTTCAAATATTTAAATCCATTTTCAGGCTGCTTTTCACTAGAGGTAATCTGAAATGGAGCTAAAATCGCCAGAATTATAGCTTTTTATGAGCGGGTGACACATGCCAAATTGAAAACAAAATGTAGAATTTTTTTTCTTTTGAGAACCTCCAATATCAATTTTCTTTCTTGGCAGAATTTTTAGGAATAGTTCCCTGTTCCTTGAATTTAATCATCTGAAACTTGGCAGGATTCATCAACGATTTTATGTTCTTTTTCAACAAGCACCAGATCCAATATTGGTTTCCTGTTTAATGAAAACCACAACCAAGTAAGTGGCCCAAATTAAATGGCAAAAAAGTAGCTTTATTTTACAATGTTTTTATTTAATAAATTCATTTTAATGGCATACGGTGGTATTTTGGACTTATTAGAAATTTTTTATCAATGTATAAAAAGGCAGGATTTCAATTCTTGGCTCTCCTAATTGAGTTTGCTTTAATCTCTCAGTATTGGTAGGTGTGAAAATACATTAGCTACCAAAATTGATCTACATATTCAGACCAGAGGTTAAAAATAGGAAACATAAAGGCCAAAGTGCAAGGGAATCCTATTTTATCAGAAATGATTAGGTGTCCTCATCAAAGAGATCAATTTTCCCAGACATGTTTGGAGAGTCCAAAAAATGCCACCTCATTTGATCTGGAAGATGCCAGATTGAGGAAAACGGACATAAAATAAGAAGATACAGAATTCTGATAGATAACCAGAATGTAAATGAATTTGCTTTCAGAGGAATACAATGGAGTGGAGTAGAGTAGAAGAATAGAATAGAATAGAATAGAATAGAATAGAATAGAATAGAATAGAATAGAATAGAATAGAATAGAATACAATACAATACAATACAATACAATACAATACAATACAATACAATACTTTATTGGCCAAATGTGATTGGACACATGAGGAATTTGTCTTCAGTGCATAAGCTCTCAATGTACATACAAACAACAAAGTAATACAATCATAAGTTACCAATAGGAGAAGGTAGTAGAAAAGATGAGAAGGATAATAGTAATACAGTCATATTACAGTACATGGGTAAATATCCTTAGACACAAGACAGTTCTGTGGGAATTAGTTCAGCAAACTGATAACACAAGGTAAAAAACTGCCCTATGTCTAATTGTTATCCTTAGACATAAGACAAAAAAAGCACTTAATCTCAATGGTTACATGTGTTCCATCTACAAATGCTACCCAATGAAGTAATTTGTTCATAAATGCCATCCTTGATATAACAGAGAATGATCTGGGCATACCCCAGCAACAGTGATGTCACCAGCAAATATTTTCACCACTTTGGTGCTTCTGACAAGGAACTATTAGTATGATCGTAGATCAACAGAAAACATTCTGTTTATAGTACATCCAAAAACCTCAATTACCATTACTATAATTGAAACCTGAAGAAGCAAGGAAAAGTGATATTATATCAGCCTTAATGTTACAAAACTTAAGATGATCACATCAAATATCAGCTCATGTGGAAGGGCTTTGATAGCAACCTACCTGATCATTATCCTCTGTTGGCAGAAAAATAATATGGCTGCCATAAGTCCAAATGTACCCTAGGTTGCTGGCTACAAATAGGATGGAAAGTGCTGCCTTCTCAACAATCTTCAAATACTATAAGATTCAACTGCCAATCCAGTCAACCTCAGTATGAACACTAGGTAGAAAGTATACCACTTCTTCCTTTGTGGTTCAGGCAAAGTTCTTCGGGTTGTCTTCACATGTATTAACCCAAATGCCCTTACTAGATTGATTTACCAACTATACCCATCTCTCCTTTGCATAAAAATTAATATCCATGACTAATGTGTCATAAAAATATGAGCTACGGAACAAGTTTTTAACATTTTCATGGAGAAGGTTAGAAAGTTCTCTTGGCGGGAGAGGAAAGAAAAGCACAAATGTTCTTCTCAAAATAGCAGTCCCAACGAACCTGCTATTTTAATGCATCCTTATGTTTGGCATCATATTTAGCAAAGCTTTCAAGCACAGGATAATTGTAGCTATACGAACAATGTTGAGTAGGAAGACTAAAAATAAAATAAAGGGTAGAGTCACTTGATTGAGTTGGGCAGCTATAGGAATTGAATCAATGAATAAATAAATTCTGAAAAAATGCTATTAATTTGCCAGGTCACATAGCAAACAAGAAAGAAGGAAAAATAGAGTGAGAACAAAATCAAAGTGTAGAATTAGACTACAGGTAGTCCTTGATTTACAACAGTTGTTTTAGTGACCATTCGAAGTTACAACAGTACTGAAAAAAGTGACTTATGACCATTTTTTTACATTTAAAACTGTTACAAAATCCCCATGATCATGTGATCAAAATTCAGATGACTCATATTTACAACAGTTGCAATGTTCTGGGGTTATGTGATCACCTTTTGCAACCTTCTGACCAGCCAAGTCAGGGGTGAAATGCTCCCAGTTTGGACCGGATCGCACGATCCAGTAGTGATGGAGGCGGGTGGTTCGGAGAACCGGTAGCAAAAATCCCTGCCCCCCACCCCCCATGCCCAGCTGAGCCGTGCAATCATCAGAGGCTTTTTTTAAAAAAAAAATAAAAGCATTTTTTCTACAACCTCTTTGGCCAAAAAAAATGCTTTTAAAAGTAAAAAAAAAAAGCCTCTGATGATCAGGCAACTCAGCTGGGATCATCAGAGCCTTTTGAAAGCATTTTTTTACAACCTCTTCGCCGAAGAGGTTGCAAAAAAAATGGTTTTAAAAGAAAAAAAAATTGGCCACACCACCCAGTCATATTACCCCCCCACAGCAAGCCATGCCCACAGAACCAGTAGTAACAAATTTTAGATTTCACCACTGAGCCAAGCTAATGGAGAAGTTAGATTCGCTGAACAACCGTGTTACTAACTTAACAGCTGCAATGATTCACTTAACAACTGTGGCAAGAAAAGTTGTAAAATGGAGCAAAATTCACTTAGCAACTGTCTTGCTTAGCATCAGAAATTTTGGGCTCAATTGTGGTCATAAGCCAAGGGTTACCTGTACTTCCTCTATTCAATCACAAAAGGGATAATTTGGGTGGACCAGGATTGCAGCTGGCAACTGAGAGTGGATAATGGAAGTTTTAAATTTTTCCTCTATATTTGGTGGATTAATTGGAATTTTTGTTTGTTTCCAAACTTGTATGAAATCCGAGACTAATTTTTCTGGTAATGTTCCTTGAAGATGTAATCTACCAATGAAGCACTTCAGACTATTTCCTTTCTATGTGAAATGAATGGATGTTGTCCACCCAGAGTGACTAATCTTCCTTATTTTAAAATTAATTAAAATTTTATTCTCTTTCCCGGAGGGGTTTTTATGATGCTTCTGCCTCAGCTTACATTTTAACTGCAAAATAAATGAGCGAATGTGAAACTGAGAATTGACTTCCACAAACAGCTGACTGAGCACTTGAATGTGGACCAACAACGATGACACTCTCTGCAATTAAAAATCCCACAAAGAAACATTCTCATATCCACATCTGCATATGTGACAGCTTTCTTATATTCTTCACCTTCCATTTTACGCTATTAATCGGATGCTAAGATTGCTGGCTTTTAGTTGACAGCCCATTAGCAGAAATTTCCATGCCTTGGTAATTGTAAAATGAAATTATTAACAGTATTTTCAATGCAATATAAATGAAAGGCAGACTGGAAAAAGAAAATGCAAAGATTATCTTTTGCTTTTGAGAAGTTAAGAATTACCCAATAGTACCCCAAAGGTGCTTTTTCAAGAGGCAACTGGACTTTCTGAAGAAGTTTCTTGGATGAGAAGCGAAACATCTTTGAAGAAAAACCAGGAAGTCTAGTTGCCTCTTGAAAAAGCACCTTTGGGACAACCTGAGTGGCGCAGCAGACTAATGCTACTGTTAAAGGTAGTATTTAGCTTCCAGCTGCCTGCAATTACTGCGAGTTCAATTCTCACCACGCTCAAGGTCGACTCAGCCTTCCATCCTTTCTAAGGTAGGTAAAATGAGGACCCGGTTTGTGGGAGCAATAAGCTGACTTTGTATAAAATATACAAAAGTATGAAGGCTATTGCTTAACGCATTGTAAGCCGCCCTGAGTCTCCGGAGAAGGGCAGCATATAAATCAAAATTAAAAAATAAAAAATAAAAAACCATGACCTGGATGACTGAGAATGTCCACAGACATTTACCCAATGGTGTCTTTATAATTTAAAGATTGAATTTAAGCCCATGTGTCTACAATGGTAATCAAATAAGAACACGCTTCAACATGATAAATATTTAATTAACTAAAGTTGTATTATCTTACAAGAACCGGGGGAGTACTGGCAACCCATAATCTATTTACAAGATGGAAGTATCTATTTTGGTTTTGGTGCAAGTATATACCGAAATGCCAGTTATATCCAAAAAGCCTGTCCATTGTCAAGCCCCATCTTTTTTAAAAAAAAATTTGCATAGAACGTAATTTGGGGACTTGAAAAAAAACAAATCAATCTTTATTACTACACAGTGTCAGACCAAAATCGCACAACAAGAAAATGTTCCCAAACACAGTTGTATTTTCCAAAATGTCATTCCTGAATCCCGGTGTTTAGAAAGGTTTGATTGTGATTGTACATGTTGCCCTCCAAATAGTTCCTGCAGGCCACTCCAGGTGGCATTTATGCTTTTCTCATTGTGTGAAACAAGAACATTTCAAAACAAGACAAAGTGCTGTTGGAACAGAGTCTGAAGGCTGGTGGACATTTGTCAACCCATAGGCAGGTAAGTTAAGTACTGGCATTTTGCAATTTGGGGGTGGGTGATTTTAGATCCTTAGGGAGATTCTCCTTTTTGGACAGCCCTGTCTTTATTGTCATGTTTGTTTAGAAAACACACACATACAAACAAAGATACTCGTATCATTTGAAGATGGGGCTTAGACTTCAGACTCCAAGTTCAATTCTACCTTCTCAATTGTTGGACCAATTTACCACCAATTTCCCCTCCCTCCCTCCCTCCCTCTCCCTCCCTCCCTCCTTCCTTCCTTCCTCCGCATGATAGCTCTGCATGATAGCTCTTGTGGGCACCTGCAATTTCTTTACTCTCACTCCACAACATCTCAAATGCAAGAATATCAGAGATGCTGGGATGGAAGAATGGTGCCAAGGGTGGGAATTGTTTATACAACCTCTGTCAACAAAGAATAAAGAACTTGTGATAAAGAAGAGATGCATATATCACCCTGCTCTGAACTGGAATTCTTTCTTCCATGCTCTTCTTTGACAGAATAATTGGAATTTTCTGCCCCCAGTAATAAATCTTCTTTCCTGGATTTTATATGATTTCTGCAAATGCTTTGAAATTATTCCCCTGCTTGAGACCTTTTATTTGAGAATGTTCAGCGTAATAATAACGCCAACCCTTCTTTCCTGCTATTTTTCTCTTTGGGACTAACATGAAATATTACATTTATTCAGCCTGTAATGGAGACACGTATCTCTTTTCAGCAGCCTGAGTCTGCATGAGTTATAGCCCACGAGAAATGCAATTTGATTGGATAGGAAAGCCAAGCAGGATTTTGTATTAAATTAGCTGTTTTCTGCTTAGGCAATAATTACTATCCCAGAGGGAAAAACACGTGCATTCAGATGACAGAGCATCCTTTTTCAAATCTTCCTTCATGCAAAAATATTTATCATTTTTCCTGCAGGGCTGCAGAACAAAATAAGCAACCTGTTAATTAAAAAAGGGGGGATTATACCAACTGCATGTTTCAGAAAAAGCAACGATTTAAGACAAAGCTGAATTATAAAGCGTTTTTAAAATAGGAGCACAGAATGACTGAATCATAAAAAATTAAAAAAAGTTTATTCTAATTTGGGGAACATTGCTCCAAGACATATTATATTATAGCAAATAGTAAATCAGATATAACACATCTGAAGAAGAAAAAAAGAGTCTAGCTATTTCTTAACAATACTGCCTTCAACCATTCTCAAATCCAAAAATCTAATTTCTGATATTATTATTACAAATAGGATAGGATAGGATAGGATAGGATAGGATAGGATAGGATAGGATAGGATAGGATAGGATAGGATAGGATAGGACAGGACAGGACAGGACAGGACTTTACTCCATGTTCTGACAACTCTCCTGCACTTTCCCGACAGCTGTGTTTCTTAGCATTTCTCTTGTCCAGGTTTAAACTTGAAGTGCATAAACAGAAATACAATGTAGAGATCATCAGATGAGACAGTTCCTTTCTCTGTATTGTGGTCAGATTGTACCTGGAAAGCTGTGTCCTCATGCAGAAGGACATTGAGGAACTGAATGCAGAGAAGAACAATTAAGATGGTGAGGGGCTTGGAAGCTAAATCCTATGAATAATGATTAAAGAAAGTGGGCATGTTTAATCAAATGAACAGAAAGCTAAGAGAAGCATGATAGCAGTTTTCCAATACTTGAGGGACTGTCACAGAGATGAAGGAATGGATTTGCTCTTCATAGTTCCCTAATAGGCTGAAGTAAGAAAAATAATGACTGGCTCACTACCTTCCCATGAGTTTTCCTAACTAAAATTAGTTTTAGAACTACTAAGCATCTCCTTAGGTCTAACTAAGCAGGTGCCCACTCATTAATACATATTTGAATGTGATGGAGTTGGGTTCCAACAAAGTTCATACTATCTAGTTGTTACGAAGTCTAAAAATTTTAGTAGAAGCTAAATTCAATCACAAGACAAAGCAAACCTAAATGAGATTGTGGAGATGAAGCAGTGATAAAATTATGCTCATCATAGAAAAGTTTGACATCAGTGGACCAAGGGAATTCACAGGGCCCTTACTAACAGAACTTTCTTTCATCCGCTGTCATCTGAGTCCAACTGATTTCCTTATACCATTAATCTAAGCAACAGCATATAAAACTCAGGTTCTGTGCAAATCCATGATAAATATGAGCATCTATAGGGGGAGAAAAGGATGACTTGCATATGATGGACATCACCATGAAAATGACATGACTTATGTACTTGCATCTGATGTCATAAATATATATGCCTTTGCAAGATAATTTCATCATTATGAATATTGGCATGTTGTCATTTTGATGTCATTGAGGCTTGCTATGAATACTATGATGATAAGCTATGTATTTGAATTTTCAGACTTATAAATTCCCATATCCCCATTATATTGGCTATACAAAACCCAATTTTCAATTGTTTCTTGGTGACTTTTTTTTAAAAAGTCCCAATAAACAAAAGTTAGCTTTCTTAACTGAGATCCTAAAATGTGTTTTAAGATTCACTGTTACCACCAAATTTATCACCATACCAAGCAGAATTAAATAAGGTTTTGGCCCTTTCCAGGTTCTACAGAAACATACATGTTGGCCTTGCCATGGTCTTCCTGATCTCCTTGCGCTGAGTAGGAAATCTTATAGAAATGTTTAATTTTTCTGTGCATGGATATCTACAGTAGTGGCCAAAATTGTGGGAATCTTTTGGGGAAAGTGTATTTTTGAGGTTTGATGGCTAATAACACCACTTTTCAAGATAATCATATTCCACTTGAATATGCCTCAGAATAGCCCAGACCTTAACCCAATTGAAAATCTATGGAGCCAGCTAAAGAAACTTGTTAGTCAGAAGCTAACAAGAAACTTGTTAGCCAGCAATAAAACCCAGTTAATAGAAGTGATCATTCAATCTTGGTTTCACATTATAATAGCTGCAGAACTAAAAGACTTGGTTCACTACATGGGAAGACATTGTAAGGCCGTAATTCATGCTAAAGGTTACCCAACTAAGTATTAACTGATGTGATAATTTTTGTATATCTCGTTTTTTCTATGTGTTTCACTTTTCTTCTTTATACTGTAACTGCTATTCTAATAGCAAATCCTTCATAAAAGTTATTGCATTACATTGTTGATTAAATTATCTTTCCATTGATATATAATTTTATGGTAAAAGTAAAGGTTCCCCTCACACATATGTGCTAGTCGTTTCCGACTCTAGGGGGCAGTGCTCATCTCCGTTTCAAAGCCAAAGAGCCAGCACTGTCTGGCTCTTCAACGGCATGACTCAATGCCAAAGATGCACAGAACGCTGTTACCTTCCCACCAAAGGTGGTCCCTATTTTTCTACTTGCATTTTTTACATGCTTTCGAACTGCTAGGTTGGCAGAAGCTGGGACAAGTAATGGGAGCTCACCCCGTTACGCGGCGCTAGGGATTCGAACCGCTGAATTGCCAACCTTTCGATCGACAAGCTCAGCATCTTACCCACTAAGCCGCCGTGTCCCTTAATTTTATGGTACTACTCCAAAAAAAAAACCCTCTCAGTTTCTTAGAAGCTTCAACTTGTTCTTCAGCAGCCATAAATATAATGCATGTGAAATTCTTTTTACCATGGATGGCAAGTTGTAAGTATATTGTAAGTATATTTAGGTCTATGCACAGAGGAAAGGGAGATGTATAAAAATAGACAACCCACTACTGATATAATATTTTAATTGCAGAGCGGTTGTCAGGACAAAACAAAATATATACTAGTCTTTCTCTAAGTATGCACTTACTAAATTTGGTGAGGCTAGAACTTAACATGTACAATTTGAAAAAGCTGACACTGCAATAAGACAATAAAATACTAGGATTAAAATGTATAATCCTCACACTAAAAAAGCAGCATACAAACTGCACCTTAGGTTTTGCCAGCTATCATTCATGTGCTGGTAATTTTCACCAATCATATAATACATCTTTTGTCAACTGTAGTGATGGCCTATGAGCTTTGCAAATGCCATTGTAATGATGTTTGCACACAAAGCATAAATATAATGTAAAACTACATAGCAAAATGTACTTTTAAATTCCAGAATTTACTTGCTCTAATTAGGGTATTTTCAGGCTTAATTTAAAAAAGAGTAAAGCTCATTATCTATGCAAAGGCTATGGACATCAGCAGAAAAATAAATTGCTATTGTAAAATGAATCTGGAAATTTTAAGATAATTACGAGACAATTTAATTATCTATCTTAATCACCACACACGCCTCTTTGCTTACGTGGCTGCAGTCTTTCTATAAAAAATATTTATGCCTTTTTGCAGAGGACATAATTTAATCAAATGAATACTTGCCTGAATCTTTTTCTGCATATTTTTCAAACTTTCTTCTTTGACTGGAGGAAAGAAGGCGGCTTTCAATCTTCTTTTTGGAAGGAAAAGAAAATTTCAGCAACATCCTTGTGAACTCAGAATGAGATTCTGACATTTAGCTTAGTTGTTAGGTGACTGAAAGCAGGTCCAGCTCTAGTCATTTTGATGCCCTAGGCAAAGTCATATCTTGGCACCCCCTATGATGCTATTTAACCTTTGAGCAGGTCTACTGTGCATGGAGTGTGCTCTTATACTGCCTTTCTGGATATAACTTTGATAAATTGACAGTCACATAACTCACTCCCTGTGGACCTTTCTGTCAGACCTTTCCCTGCTTTGATATTATACATAGACCTCGACTTGCAACAGTTCATTTACTGACCATTCAAAGTTACAGTGGCACTGAAAAAAGTGACTTACAACCAGTGGTGGGATTCATCCAGTTCGCACCTATTCGGGAGAACTGGTTGTTAACTTTCTAAGCAGTTTGGAGAACCGGCGTTTGGAAGAAATCTTATTTTGTTTTTTCCACTTTACAGGGCTAATCCTGTAAGGAAGGCAGGAAGGAGACATTCTGCTGTTATTTCTAGCCTAATCTTTATTGCCCTGCTTACAGAAACTGGCTCTCTGGTTAAGCCTTGTTACATTGTAACAGCTAAGGCGAAGCGCCCATCGGCGTGAGTGACGTTGAGTTGGCCTCACCCACACGGTCACATGTCCACTGAGCCGCACCTCCCCAGCTGGTCATTAGGGCAGAGAACTGGTTGTTAAATTATTTGAATCCCACCACTGCTTACAACCATTTTCACACTTATGTCCATTGCAACATCCACATGATTATGTGATCAAAATTCAGACGCTTGGCAACTGACTCGTTGAAGCATCCCCATGGTCATGTGATCAAAATTCAGATGACTCATGTTTACAACTACCCACCTCACAGGGTTTTGTTCTGGGGAAAATAGGAGGAGGAAGGAGCATTAGATATGATTGCCACCTTGAGTTATTTATAAAAATAATACAGGCGGGATATAAATAAAATATTTTTTTAGCTAGTGAAATTCCAAGTACATGCTGAACTGCTTTACAACTGGGATATGCTGGAGGAATTTTTTTGCCCCTCGGGCCTGATCTGACCCATATTTGAACTCCCATCTTTTTTTTGCTGATTCCTCCCTGCACCAAAGTTGGTTCCCGTTGGAGGGGAGGCTTATCGTACTGAGGGGACATCATTTCCTTTCAACATTTTGTAGGTTAGAAGGAATAAAAAAACAAACTATCTTTCATATATTCAATTTTTTAAGATGAATTTTAAAATTGCATACCCAGTGCTCATAAAATTCTCACCCTGCTACCCCCAACATCAGTTGCACATTAAATTAATTTTTACTCAAGAAGACTTTAGGCCACATGGCATAGAAGATAACATTAAACTTGTTATGCTCTGATTGACCAAGTGGAAAAGGCTTCAATGTATTCAGTTTCCCACCCTCATGTGTGTATTTGGGGGAGAACCTTAGTCAGCTTTTCTTTTGAGAGTAGTTGGATGTTAATTACAGATTTGAGCATATATTGTTTCAAAATGTTTTGTTATTTTAATTAACCACTCAGTGTATGTAACTGCTGGCTGCATGTATCACAGTTACTAATTACATTTAGGCTGCTATTTTATTATTAAAACATAATGCGTCTGCTCTTTTGTTTTATTTCATTGAATGAAAGATTCTTTCACATTTAGGCTTCCTTATTCAGACAATCTTCTGAATTGTCTATATTCCCATCCACCATGTTCTGTAAACAGATGGTGGATGGAATTCCACTATGGTAAAATACAGTTTGGCATACAATGGTTATATTCAATCAGAATAGAGCTGTTGGATGCTTATCCTACGGTTGGGTAGGTAATATATAGAAAACTATGTTCTGTAACTTCAGCTGCTACAAGATGACTAATTGGCTGTGCTAAGCAGACATAAAAGAAGGCAGGAAGTTCATTCCCTTCTGCTCCTGCTATTAGAAGGTTGAACTGCTGAAAGGAACTGTATCTGTGTTACTGAAGAGAACTGGAATTGTAAGCAAACTATGTTTTCGTGTTGAACTGTGATTACTTGAAGAAGTGTTATCTTTGTTTTGAGAAGCCAAGTTTGTTTTTTTTACTACAAGTAAAGACTGTTTATTTTTCTTTAAACGTTCAGAGTCTGTGAGTATCTGTGTGTTTTGCTAAGCAACGTATCTATTCGCTGTCTGGTCCGTTGCACCACTTTGCAGAGGGCAGTTTTACCCTCAACAGGAAGCAACCAACTATTTATTTGGACTAGAAGACCAAGCTCCTGCTCAAGCAGGACACCCTATACCATTTCAAGTAGCTCTCCAGTCTCTTCTTAAAAAACTCCAGTGATGATGCACCCACAACTTCTGAAGGCAAGCTGTGCCACTGGTTAATTGTTCTCACTGTTAGGAAGTTTCACCTTAATTTCAGGTTGCTTCTCTCCTTGATTAGTTTCCATCCATTGTTTTTGGTCTTGTCTTCTGGTGCTTTGGAAAATCTTGTGACAGGGCTGCCCAATAGTTTTGGAATTGGTGAGCCCGATCGGAATCCCAAGATGATGTTGAGGCAAGCTTAGAAAATCATTTTCTAAGACAAGTTAGTCTTTCCAACCAAATTACCAGACTGCAGCTATATACTGTTTCTATTTTATAACCATGCATGTGGCATCTTTTTTATTTTTAATTTATCTTTATCGTTGACTTTTTCTGTATCCCCATCTTTTGTTTCTACCAACCCATAAGCCATCTTAGAACAATAAATGAAAATATAGCCTATGAAACCTAACAATCAAACTGATATAGTTAAAATCAAAACCAACATTTTAATCAATCGTTCAATCTTGGACCATGAAATGGCAATAAAACAGCTGGAAAAGGAGGTGCATCTTTGCCCTATTCCTAAATACTGAGAGAATAAAAAACCAAATCTATCTCTATGGAAATCACAGTTCATTATCTGAGAGTCACTCAACAAAAAAGGCATTTTTCCTGTGGGCCTGATAGTAGAGATTCCAACAGGGCTGTTCTATTTCCGAACAAAGTGGGTAAGGATTGAGGCAGAGACAGGATCATCGATTTTACAACTATTTATGCTATCATAATTTCAGCTAACCGTAGATCCGCTCTTAGCTAACAACGTGAGCAAGCCAGCTTTTCCTGTTCTGGCAGCTCTTTTATACAGCAGCTGTCAGATGGTTAAACCAATGAGGGAACAGTATTTTCCCGCCAGCTGGTTGCCGGCTGGACAGCCAATCAGATGCACCTCTGACATCATGTGCTTGCCGGGCCGAATGTAACAAGGGCCAACTTCAAAGAGTCTTCTTCTGATTTAATGGACTGGGAAGGTTCACAGTAGAAGAGGTGATCCCGCAGATAGTCAGATCCTAAATTCATTAGGAAATTAAAGGTCAACACCATCTTCTTACAATGCGTCCAGCAATCAACAAACACAGTTAGTCCTCAACCCACGTCCACGACTGAACCCGAAATTCCCATTGCTAAGCAAGACAGTTGTTAAGTGAGTTGTGCCCCATTTTCTGACCCTTTTTTGCCACGGTTGTTAAGCAAATCACCGTAGTTGTTAAATGAATCATGCAGCTGTTAAGCAAATCTGGCTTCCCCATTGACTTTGCTTGGTGGAAGCCAGCTGAGAAGGTTACAAATGATGATCACATGACCACATTGGACAAGTTCAACTGTCATAAATACATGCCAGTTGCCAGGCGCCCAAGTTTTGATCACGTGCAATGGATCTATGTGTGAAAAACAATCATCAGTCACTTTTTCCAGTGCTGTCATAACTTTGAATGGTCACTAAAAACGGTTGTAAGTCGAGGACTATTTGTAGTCAGGAAGTGCCAATATTTCAATACATGATGACTACACCTTGCAATAGTCAGTTGCTTGATATTTTGCAACAAGTAGAATTTCCAGACACTTTTTAATGGTTATTTCACAAATGGCATTTTGATTTACAACATGCCACTTATCCATTATTATGATTTAATTAAAAGATATATAAGATCAGTAAGGCTGGGAACTTGGGGGGCATGAAGTAAGGTATCTGTAACCTTAGCTACCACGCTCAGTGAATCACAGTCTTATAACACGACCTTAAATTCTTGTTCACAGAATTAGCCTTGGCAAACTTGATTTGTTATGCTAGGTAAGAGACAAGTGGGACAAAGTAAACAAAGGACTTAATTAAGTCTTAATTTAAAAGATCTATTTTCTATGTACTTCTCTGTGTTGACATTGGTAACTACTTCGTGTTAGAGGTGCTAGTGTTAATACTGAAAAATAATTAAAATTCACTTTTAATTGTTATTCCAGAAATCTTCCTTAATGCCTTTGGGCCTTTCAGACAGTATGGCCAATAAGAACAGTTTGTGGGACTGATTCAAAACATCCAATGGGTACCCAATCCATAATTAAAATGGGATTCTGTAGAAAGAAACTGACTGAAAAGCAAATGGACCAGAACCAAGGGGATTAAAAAAAAAAATCTTAGTAGCCAGCAAACCTTGCAATAATATGTTCTGATGTTGTTCAGTGAATGTTAACATTCCTAAAGATAATTCAAGAATAAATTAGGATTAAGTGAGGGCATAAATATTAGCAGTACCTATGATCCCTTTTTACCAACTCATTTTTCAATGAATAAATATTGTTATTCTTTTTTGTAAAATGTTCTATTTTATTCCGGCCAACTGAAACCTGGAAGAAAATTAGTGGGGAATATTTTTTTTTAAATGAAAGGAAATGATACAATTGCAAAGTAGAAAAGGCTATTTTAATTCCTACAGAGCAGGGGTGGGTTCTACTTACCTTTACTACCGGTTCGCAACAGGGCTACGCACGTGTGCTCTTCTGCACATACGCAGAAGCATTTTGATGATGTTGGGGTCGGTGGGTGGAGCCTCCCGCCGGTTTTACTACCGGTTCTATAGAACCAGTGTGAACCGGGGGCAACCCACCACTGCTACAGAGGTTTGCAGTACAAACACACAACCCCTCAGGCACCATTTATTTCTCTTCCATGCCTACAAATGGCAAAGTTCAAGGCATAGAGCAGAGTCTGGCTGAGGAATTCTGGGAGTTGAAATTCACAAGTCACAAAAGGGCCATCATTCCCCACCCTTGGTATAGAGAATTGTTTGGGAGGACATTAACAGACCTCTGTGTGTAATACAATGGTTACAAAACAGTCAAATTGTCTGTTACAGAGAACATAGTGATGGGAATTAAATCGTCTCACATCACACAATATTAACCAATTCTGCAGAAGCAGATTAAAAGCTGATAAGTCTGGACATAATTCAATCTTTCTGGAAGGTTGTTTATTAGCAATTCCATGCAAAATTTGCCCCTTCTCTCACTTATGCAAATGACCATAAAGAATTTGGGAATCCAAAATCCAGAATATAATGATAAAAATACGAAATAGCGCAAGCACAATAAAGCAAAAATTGAGAGAGAAAAAAAACCCTCACGTATTTGTAAGTGCATCTGAATCCTTATAGAGGTTTATGGATGCAGTATTATATTCTTATAATTTGAACCATATTTTCTGACTCTTTATTGCAAAACATTCCCCGATTAGCTCCATTTTTATGGCCTGAAACTGTCTCTTGAAAGTGTATCTTTCTGAATCTTTCATTTAATATTTTAAAAATGGTTTGAGCTTGCTTTAGAATGAAGTATCCATCACAGCAAGCATATGTCCCATTGGTCACTATGTCAAAGAATGCTGAATAATTATTGTTGAATTTGCAGCCATCCATAACATAGAATGAAGAAATGGCTTCCTTTTGCTCCTTGTGATAAATGTATTTTTTCCCTTTTGGCAATGGATAAGTGGTCAACCTACGAGAAAGGTATTTTCTAAGATTTCAAAAAAGGGCATATGTTGCTCAAATTGTATTGTATTTTAAGATTATTTTTATTATTATTATTATTATTATTATTATTATTATTATTATTATTATTATTTATTGGATTTATATGCCACCCTCTCTCCAAAGGACTCAGGGCAGCTCACATCAAACGAAACAATCCCAATAAATACAAATTAAAACATTCTAAAACAGACTAAAAACCAATTTAAAAAGTAGACTCCATCAGTCCTGGCTAGGGCGTTTAAACAGCCAAAGCTCATGGTGGAAGGTACGAAGGTCGGGGGCCAGCCGAAGACCCACGACCTTCTTCATCTTAACTACCTTCATCTACCTTCACCAAAGGTAGTTAAGATGAAGAATGCTGACAATCAAGTGCCAACTTTCTTGATCCACCTTACATTTTTAAGGATCCTTCTGATTTAAAAAATTGAGTTATAATAATTGAATATTAACTGCCTGTTAACCAAACAGTAGCTTTCCAAGGATGCTTAACCATTGAGCTACAGCAATTGTCTACCCTCATCAAAATCCAGCAGTACTACATACTATACAAAGTTCTCTAACTTGGCAAACTAGAGAAATATTTAAGTTTTAAGCCTCCCACTGAAATCCACCCTTGTGTACTACCTTTTACAAGCACAGTACAAGGAACACAAGTGGGTGTTGAATCTGATCAAGAACCATCGCTCAAGATTCTCGGCAGAGTTCCAAGCTTGTCAATCAGATTGTCACAGTGGTATTTTGCATTCAAATCCTCCCTGCTCATTTGAACCCACGTTGCTGCTTTCTGGATTATGTTTTTACAACCTTCTTCCAACCCAAGGTTAAAGCTTGGCCTGTTTTAGAAACTGCCCCATCACTTGTGCAAACAGGCATGAGTTGGATGGATGGATTTTAGGCAAACTACAGTATATTTTGAGCCCATAGAGCAATCACCATTTATTATTTTGTACCAAATCACATTCAGGGGTGTTTTTTTTTCCCCTCATGAGGCAATTTTGAAGTATTCTAAATGGTTAGAGAAAGGAGGGCAGAGAATTAATAGCTGCATTATGTTTATTCCCTGCTCTAAAAGCTTT
The DNA here is from genome assembly GCF_029215685.1 of Pituophis catenifer annectens. Classification (NCBI taxonomy): domain Eukaryota; kingdom Metazoa; phylum Chordata; class Lepidosauria; order Squamata; family Colubridae; genus Pituophis; species Pituophis catenifer. The sequence goes on from NW_027256883.1 coordinate 68,494,180, forward strand.
CTCTTTCATTCAGAGAAGGGCAGAAGAGACTATTATAATGTTTAAAAAAAAAGGGGGGGGGGGAATGTTGGAAAGAAAGTTTTGCCTGTTTACTTGGAAAACCTGAATACATTGTGCAATATGCATTTATCAATATTCATCTATGTGCCTTTAGATTAGGCGCCAGAGTACAAAGAGGTGGACTAAAGTTAATAAGAACTAGCAGTGCTTGCTCACATTTGTTCACAACACATTAATTAAAACCCTACTTGCTACATTGCTTTGTGAATGATTATTTCTGTATGTATTGAATGTATTCTTGAGTGGGTAGAGTCACCACAATGACAGGCAATTACTTTAAAAACAAAACAAGCACAAGTTTTGTGTGCCAAGGCATTAAATTGTTCTACCTCTGTAAGAGGTAATTCCATCCAGGTCAATGTATTTGGATGTCACAGCAGGTCTCTTATTCATGGTAAACTGGTTTTGTTGGCTGTTTTGGAGATACAGCATTTTATATCCAGGGCTATCAAGCTTGTTACAAGAGCGTGAGTCTCGCTCTCATGCTCTTGTAATGTATAAGTTTTCTTCCATTAAACATAGATGACATTATTCAATGATTGCTTTTTATTTTGGATTCTACAAAGAAATTCTAAAAACGGGGGGAAATTAAGGTACAGAATATGTTATTATTATGAGCCGTGGTGGCGCAGTACTGCATTAGAGTGCAGTGCTGCAGGCTACTTCTTCTGACTGCCGGCTGCCTGCAATTTGGCATTCAAATCTCATCAGGCTCAAGGTTGACTCAGCCTTCCATCCTACTGAGGTGGGTTAAATGAGGACTCAAATTGTTGGGGACAATATGCTGACTTTGTAAATCACTTAGAGAGGGCTGTAAAGCACTGTAAAGCAGTATATATGTTGAGCCCGACATCAGCTCAACACGTTTGTCAGCGGGAGAGGCATCTAAGGCCGGCTGGCGAATCCACGGAAAGGCAGTGGGGATTGTTGTTAGACATTCAAGTTAGGAGTGGTGACGGGTTCGATGGGTTCTGGTGGTGGTGGGTGCTAATACTTGCGCATAGGCTGCGGGTCAGGGTTGCCTGTACAAAAACCGTCATCTGCAAAGCCGTCTGCAACTCTCAAAATGCGGAAGTACTATCGGCTCAGAAAGGAGGAAATGAGGAGCAGCTGTGAAAGATAAATGTATGTGGGTGGGGCGTGGGCGTGGTCAGCGCACTGCTTTAAAAAGCGCTAAAGAAACCTAACATTCAGTGCTGACTTTGTTACATCCGTACTTGGCTTTTCCTTGATACCCGACCATTGCGGATTAAAGATTGTTTGGCTAAACTCTGTTTTTCCGTTTGGTGATTCATCTGAAGAGCCGCCCAGCCGCAGATCAGAAGAGCCGAGAATATACTGTAAGTCTAAGTGCTATTGCTATTGCTATTATTCCTTTTAATGTTTCATATATGCAATTATCATATTTTGCCAAATCCAAAGGACCACAATTTTTGTTACTTGGAAATAAAGAACTTCTGGAGATATAAATCTTGCAATTTACCTTTTTTCAGTTGTTTTTACTGAATTATGATTAACAAATAATTACATCACATTACAAAAAAGAACTACTACCCTGTTTCCCTGAAAATAAAATATCCCCTGATAATAAGCCCAATCAGGCTTTTGAGTGCAGGGCAATAAGGCCAAACACTTATTTCAGGGCTCCAAAAATTGTAAGACAGGGTCTTATTTTCGGGGAAACACGGTACAAGGTAAATAAAGAGACAGGTACTGTTCATGTATAAATTAATTTATCATATATATAAGTATATCATATTATGGTCTATTGCTATTGAGATAAATTATAAAATCCATCAAAATTTGATAAAATTGTGGTTCCTGCGTCTTGGGTCTCCTTATTTTAACTTTAGCTGTAGCTTATTTTCTAATGTGCAATTTGAGAGTTCTTGTTAATCAAATATGTTATCTACACTTTTCCAATGTTGTACAATTATTTTTATTTTGGTTGCTAAAATTAAATAGATAACAAGTCCTTTATTTTTAAGTTTGAGGCTTGGACATGTAAAAAAATGTAGGAGGTCTAACTCTGAGGAGCATTCAATTCAGTGGTAAAATGTAAAATTTTTTACTATCTGTTCTTTGGGCATGGCTTGATGGTGGGGGGGTAATATGACTAAGTGGACGTGGCCAACTTTTTTTTTTTTACTTTTAACATCATTTTTTCTACAACGTCTTCGGCTGAAGAGGTTGTAAAAAAAATGCTTTTAAAGCCTCTGATGATCCCAGCTGACTTGCCTGATTGGCAGAGGCTTTCTTTTTTTTTTAAAGCCTCTGACGATCCCATACACATCCTTCGGCTGAAGAGGTTGTAGAAAAAATCCTTTTAAAAGCCTCTGATGATCCCAGCTGAGCCGTGCGATCATCAGAGGCTTTTTTTTTTCTTTTAAAAGCATTTTTTCGGCCAAAGAGGTTGTAGAAAAAATGCTTTTAAAAAATAAAAAAAAGCCTCTGATGATTGCGCGGCTCAGCTGGGCAATGGGGAGGGGAGGCAGGGATTTTTGCTACCAGTTCTCCGAACCACCTGCCTCCATCGCTACCGGATCGGGCCATCCGGTCTGAACCAGGAGCATTTCACCCCTGTTTCAATTCTTTGTTTAGTGATGTTACTTATCTCAAAAGTTTTATATAAAGATATATTTTTATCACATGACCACCACAGATGAAAAACAAACACCTCTTTTTTGACAACCTCATCAACATTCGGAACAATAATTTCAATATATATCTGCCAATTTAGCAGAAGTCAAATACCAGTGATGTAGAATCTTCCACTATAGTGGAATGTAAGATTCTTCTTACATTGAAGCTGAGATGAATACAGCTGGTTTCATAATTTCTGCCAATTTATCTCCTGCATGGGGTTAATTAGATCAGTATTTTAAATTTTGGTTTAGACTGGATCTCTTATTTCTAATTGCAATAATAGTAATCTATACATTTTTGAGATTCTTCCTTTTGGTTGTTCTAAATAATGAAGTATTAAATCGTCAAAATTGGTATAAGGCTACGCAGCTGAAATTCTAATATTTCTATTGCCCAAAAAAGATTTGGAGTTGGTACCAAATTTATTACCTATTCATAGTTCTAGTTTATCTTTTTTCCTGTTTTTTATAGTAACAGGGAACCTCCTTGCAATTCACTTTTTGGTCTTAACTTCAAGCTGCCACCAGAACCTTCATGTATTATATACTAGTCTTTGTCCAGACTAATTTAAGGCCCCTCAAACTATGAAATCCACGCAGAGAGGCAGCAATCCAAAAGCAAGGAGGAAAACATCTGTCAAGATCACACACACAAAAAGGATGAGATCAATTCCTAAATCCCAGTAGCCAATTATTTCCTTGTGTAGCAAACAAAAGAAACAAAGTGCATTTGTTGTGTGAGAGGAGACACTATCCTATTCAAGTAGTGGGATTCATCCGATTCTGTCCAGATTGCACAAACCGGTAGCGGCGACTGCGAGAAGCTCCGCCCACCCACCCAGACGTAATGTGAGACTACTGCACATGCACAGAAGGCCATGCACATGCACACACGTGCTCACATTTGTGAACCAGTAGGGAAGGTAAGTAAATCCAACCTCTGATCCTATTACCTCTCACCAAAGTGAGGAAAAATGGGAATGGATCTGTTGACCTCTAGCATCTATTTGGCTCTTTTAGCTTTAATGATGCATAAAAATGGTAAGGAAATCGGGACATATACATTAACTCATCTCAAAATCAATTAGAGCAGAATTTCTTAACCTTGGCAGCTTTCAGATGTGTGGACTTAACTTCCCAGAGCTGAAGTGATGTTGAAGCGGTGTTGGCTGCTGAATTGGAAGTGATGCTGGCTGGAGAATTGAAGTTGAAGTCTATACGTCTGAAAACCCTCAAGGCTGAGAATCACTGGATTAGAAGTTATGCAAAAATCTTTCTTACAGACATAGCACCAAGGACTGCAAATGTTTCCCTTAAAAAATATTTTACTGCTGGACATCTTTCTGCCACATAGTTGTTGTGCCAACCCTAAAACTAGCAGTGAACTCAAATATCATGAATTGTAAAAGTTGTTGATTTGTAGGTCTGTAGTTCTTTGGCTGATGTATCCTTGGCTAGCAAAAGTACATTCAGTGAAAGGCCAGGCATGATATTTCAGATGGGTGCACAAGATGGCAGGAGATCTCAGCTTTGCCACAGCCAAGGCTCAGATGTTAATGCTTGGATAAATTTAATGCAAAAAGCATACACTGTATTTTAAAGAGAATTTGTGGAGGATATTTCTATTTCAATATAGTGCCATTAATGCTATTGGAATATATTAATCTTTTCTTTTTTTCTGTTCTTTTTCTTTCCAGAAAAATGGAGTTGAGTTTTAAGATGAATATATTTCAGCAGTAAAAAAAAATCCACCTCCTCTTTATTTTCTATGGGTGAGAAAGAATTTATCATCCCTTTTCCGCCCGCAGACTATTGTTACAATTTTACATACCACTCTGAAAAAAGGTAAATTCTCCTTCTAATTGACTAGGGAATTTTATGGACATGTTTCTGTAATTATCTTGGCAACACGTTTATAAGCCTTGGTTTTTCCAATGGCCTTTAACCAGATACAACCAGATTCTTTGTTTGTTTGTTATGATCAGCCAATGTTGGTTAGATACTCAAAGTTATGTGGGCCCTCTTAAAATTGATGTCTTTAGAAAACAAAAGCTGGGGCATCAAAAGGTTTAATAATAAAGGCTTTATTTATGTTCATTGGTTTTATAGAATGTTTTAATTGCTGGTTCTATTATATGCTGCCCAGAGTAACTGTAGAAGCAAACACAATCAAATAAATCGGTTATATGCTATTTTTGTCAAATATTTCTCTCTTAGAGCCTTGTTCCACAACAGCAAATTGATATAGGTGACCCTGAACCTCACAGAGTTAACATTCCTCCTGTTCTCAGCTACATACTTGTTCCAGCAATGTGGCAATGCAGTATTTCAGGCTGATTCTGCATTCCATTGTCAGCAGTTCGATCCTGACCGGTTTAAGATTGATTCAGCCTTCCATCCTTCCGAGGTTGGTAAAATGAGGACCCAGATTGTTGGGGCAATGCTCTGTAAACCACTTAGAGAGGGCAATAAAACACTGTGGAGTGGTATATAAATCTAAGTGCTATTGCTATTTACCGTCCTAATCCAACAAAAAGAGAAGGGCCTTTTTGCTACAAAATAAATCTGCACTTGACCATATACTTCTCCCATTGGTGCATTTTCCCCCCCTTTATGGTTAGGCATCATTTTCTTAGATTGCTTGACTGCTATTTGTCAGAAGGGGTGGAGGAAGGAGAAGAGGATCGAACTAGGCCAGGGCTGTCAAACTCACAGCCCACGGACTGCGTCATGTGCTGGCCACTCCCACCCCGTTTTAGCAAAGAGGGGAAAAAGTTGCAATACATCACGTGACGACGCAAGTTTGACACCCCTGAGCTAGGCAATGCTAGACAGACAACCCTAGATTGTTATGTATAGTATAGTTCAATTAAAAACTGACTTCACCCATGGACTAAATGCAGCCAGGCAGAACAGGCTTATTTTTCAAGAAATAATTGGTTAAACTGATACCTGTAGTTTTTATTTTGTCCCTCTCTCTTCAAAAACCTAGCAAAGAAGGTGTGTGTGTGTGTGTGTGTGTGTGTGTGTGTGTGTGTGTGTGTGTTAACCCTTAACAGATTCAGCTTTTATTCCCTTTTCAGTAGACCTGCGTTTGTCCACGGTGTATTGCAAGACCCACGTGAGCATATTTATCCAATCATTTTTTGCTCCCCAAATTCTTTAGAGCAGCTTGAAGCAAGGCTGCTGTCGCCTTTACCGCTGTCAATCTCGATAGGCAGACAGCAAAAGCTGAATTCAGCATGAGCCAGGAAGTGCTCCAGGGCTCCAAGTGACCATTATCAGACACACAAAAATGCAGAGTCAGTGTCCATCCTCAAGGTGTCTTCAGTTGTAGACTAATAAAAATTCCCTTCCAAAGTCTCTAATCCTAACTGCATTCTGCTACAATCATGGGAGAAGGGAGGAGGCTTAAACATTAAAATTAAAATAAAATATTAAAAAATATTTTTTGAAAAAAAAAATTCAGGATTGATCTGCCTGTTTGCAACCATTTCTCTCTGGCCAGAATTCAGATGGAGTGCAAAGCAATTGGCAGCATGCTTTGGGGATTTTTCACTCAAGCAATTACACCCAGTTTTCACCTGGGTCTCTACCTTGCTTAAGCCAATTCAGTGTAGTTCAGTAGGAGAGGCACTGGGAAAATAACCTAGCTAGAATAATCCAGCATTGCAAAAGGGCAGTTTTGCTATAGTTTCACTCACCAATCCAGAAAAAGAAATGGCTTCTGAAAAGAGCAGACATCATAGAAACAGATGAGTCTGGAGCCGATTTTGAACTGGTCCAAATTCTTTGCCCAGAGACGTTTTCATTCACAACAGATAATAAAGAGTTCATAATAATTATACTTTAAAGTTAATTCAAATGCTGAGAAGGAATCTGTTTCTGGTTTAGTAGGGCAGGTTTAGCTATTGGTTGTGAACATTATTACTTAGTGCCCCATGAGCCAGGGAGGCACAATGGTTAGAGTGCAGTACTGCAGGCTACTTCTGCTGACTGACAGCTGCCTGCAATTTGGCAATTCAAATCTCACCAGGCTCAAGGTTGACTCAGCCTTCCATCCTTCCGAGGTGGGTAAAATGAGGACCCAAATTGTTGGGGGCAATAGGCTGACTCTGTAAACCGCTTAGAGAGAGCTGTAAAGCACTGTAAAGCGGTATATAAGTCTAAGTAATATTGTTATTGCTATCCATATCAAGTGAGTTTTCCCCTCTGTTTAAACAAGGGTAATTAGTGATCTTGAGCAGCCACAGGTATTAGGACGCTTAGGAAATGGAGAAACTTGCCTTATGCCAAAAACTTGCCTTATGCCAAATCTCTTGGGATAGACTACTTCAAGGTTGCTGAGTGAGTTTTTTCTCAGACCTTACCTGAGGATGCTAGAACTGGCCCTTTGTAAGGAAAAACTCTGTACCACTCACATAAGAACTTGATCATGGCCTCAGTGGTATACTAATTAATTAGTGCTTAAAAGATTAATCCATCTACAACTAGCCCTCAGTTTAAAGGTAAAGGTTCCCCTCGCACATATGTGCTAGTCATTCCCGACTCTAGGGGGCGGTGCTCATCTCCATTTCAAAGCCGAAGAGTGAGCGCTGTCCGAAAACGTCTCCTTGGTCATGTGGCCAGCATGACTAAATGCCAAAGGCGCACAGAACACTGTTACCTTCCCACCAAAGGTTGTCCCTATTTTTCTACTTGCATTTTTTACGTGCTTTTGAACTGCTAGGTTGGCAGCTTACAACAGTCCATTTAATGAATGTTCAAAGTTATGATGCGGCTGAAAAAAGCAATTTATGACTGGTATAGCATCCCTGACAAAAATTCAGGTACTTGACAACCAGCATATATTTACAATGGCTTCAGCATCCTAGAGTTTTCCTGTTGGACTTCCAATGAACAAAGTCAATGGGGAAAGTTGGATTTGCTTAACAACCACATGATTTGCATAATGTTGTCAAGTATTTGCAAGCCATTGGCACATGTGTCATATAGACACCAGTGGAGGCAGAAAGTGTCTCCACTCCTATGTGGAAAGGAGGGGCTTACCCTGAGTATAAAACCCCCTCCAACCTTTTCCACAAGGCTCTCTCTTTTCGCGTTTGTTCCCCATGAGACTTGATCTCTGATCAGGGTAGTCATACACACTGTGTGCCCCCTATCCTATAATGAATACTAAGACAGCCTTTGTACATAGTCAATATGCTTTATTATATGAATAAATACATTTAAGACATTTATTCATGGATCTGCCTCTGGACTCTTCTATGCTCCTGGGTGTTTCTACGATCCCAATTCCACAAATGTCCATAGTGATTCGCTTAACAACTGTGGCAAAAAAGGTCATAAAATCAGGTGTGCCTCTGTTAATAATCACATCACTTAGCAATAAAAGTTTTGGTAACTGGGGTTGTAAGTCAAGGACTACCTGTACTGGCTATTATATGTTGGGAATGAACTCCTATGGGTGAAAAAGAAGAATGACTGCAAACAGGCAAACGTAATTGCCAATGTTCTCCTGTGGTAAGACTATTACATTTTCAAAATGAAGCCTCAATTAAGCAAATAAGCAAAAAATTTGATCCTGATGGAAGGAAAGGGAACTTTTTCTGTCTCCAAACTAAATCTAGTTTGCAGTACTGGGGAAAACATTAAAACTCCAGGAACCACACTGGATTCCAATCTCAATCAGGTATCCACCCTGGCATTTGTTCCCCAAATCCTGCCAAGGATATCTACATTTTTGAAAAGTCGCAACTAGTTTGGGCCTGTGTGTGAGATTAATGCAATGTGATTTTAGTAATCTAGTGCACATTCATAAATTTGAAGAAACAGCAATCCTAATCCCATTTGGGAAATGTTGAAGGATGTGCAGTCAGGCTCCAGTACTCTGAATTCAAAAACAAAACTTTAATCGTTGTTATTTTCCTACACAGAGATACATAAATACAACTGAAATGAATAGAACTTACTTTTGAATAGACTTCATCAGTTTGAACAATTTGAAATGCCCATTTAATGACTGAATAAATATTTGTCACAACCCACAGGAATGAAGTCAAGTTCCCAAATCATTGGGTCACACATTACAAGCCACGAAATGTCAATGACATAGTATCCTAAACTAGGTGATTAAAGATTTAAGATGATTAAATCTGATTTATGTCTTTTCAAATATTTGGATCCAGAAATTCTCATTTGCTTCCAGTTTTTCAAAGGTACTGATCCATGATTGACCAATTTTATATATTCGTTATTCATAAACCCATTCAAGCAGTTGCCAGGAGCCAACACTGACTCGAGGACATAAATATTTAAAAATCCTTTAAATATTTAGGATCTTTAGCAAAAAAAAGTGGTCAAGCAGCTTGCTTTGGACTGTTATTTGTCTTTTTGAGGAAAAAATATAATTTTACAAACAGCTGTAAATAAATTGTTCTGGTTTTCATGTAAGAGTTAAAGAACAGAAGTAATGCAATGGCCTTCTTAAAAAATAGATAGATAGATAGATAGATAGATAGATAGATAGATAGATAGATAGATAGATAGATAGAGACAGACAGACAGACAGACAGACAGACAGACAGACAGACATAGATTCTCTATCATTTTGCATTATTTCAATAGAGCAATAATATATGCCACAAAATATACTGTACTTAAAAGCATAAATGCAGCTTAGACTGGCATTTTAAAAACCACACACTTTTCAATCCTAAAGAATATATTTCTGTATCATATAACTTTGACATCTTAGAAAAGGAGATATTATATTACCAATCATATATTCATACTTAGAAGTCTACATTGAATTCTAAGATTGAAATTAAGCTGTTTTATATTCTATTATTTCAATGGACATCCTAAGTATAGGGACAGGTTTCTTTTCATTTAATAAATGTGACTTAAATGTGCCAGAATGAATGGGTGTATGCAAGCATATTTTTCTACATTATACAAAGCAAATTATACCTTTGTAGCCTGGTAACATAATGGTTTGATTAGTAGGTACCTTAAATCAGTGGACCTGGCTGAATCCCTTAAATTTTGCCATTCTCCCTGATTCTTTCTGCGATATAGCTATAGCAGTTTTAGAAGAATATATGACTGGGTTTTATTCATTTTGGCAGAGGTGCATATTGATTAACAAAATAATCCAATGTTCTCTTTGGAGAATAAAAAAGACTCATTAACAACTTCTTCTTAGGTTGCTGGGCCTTTCTGCTATAATTTCTGTCACAATTATGCCCAAAAAGAATGCTTCCAATGGAAGTGTAAATCACCCAAAATAATGGGATTCAGGCTTTATTGTAATACTGCAAGCAATTATGCATTAATGTAATTTATGTACACTCCATTTAGAACTCAAATACGAAAAGGTTTCTTTTCCTGTGCACCCTACCCAAAAATAATTCTACACTTTGCTCCTCTGTTAATCAGTTTTAAAAATTGCAAAAAAAAAAATTGAATGTGCCACACATTCACATCTGGATTCTATTCTCGCTTTTCTAATCCAACTTTCGTAGTTGTGATAGGTACCAGGCAGAGCAGAAGACCAGTTACAGAAAGTCTTAGTAAATCATCGCTTGCAGACCTGTCAAATCCTGCCTTTCTTGAAATATTTATAAGTAGGGGTGGGGAAGGAGGAGGAAAACCGTAGAATTGTTAGAGCATAGATTTTGGCATATAATAAAATAAAAGTATTAGAAGGGATCTTAGAGGTCTTCTAGTCCAACCTTTTCTAGTTCAGCCCCCTGCTCAAACAGGAAACCCTATAGCCGTGAGGGTGAACCTATGGCACACGTGCCGGAAGTGGCATGCAAAGCCATCTCTCCGGGCATGCGAGCCGTCACCCATTGCTCTTCCGGGTTCCAGCGTGCCGGCCAGTGGTCTTCAAGCGCGGGGGAGCACTGGAAACCAGAAAGCAGCCGCCCGGTGTGCATACATGCGCTGGGAAGATGATCTTCTGGTTTCCAGTGCATGCAAGCACACCAGCCAACTGGAAGACCAGGTGGCCAGTGCGCATGCGCGTGCCGGAAACCAGAAGGTCATCTTCCTGGCATACACATGCACACCAGGTGGCGGCTCTTCCAGCTTCCGGCATGCGCATGCACTCCCCCATTTCGGCACTCAGTGCCAAAAAGGTTCGCCAACACACTGCCCTATAGCATTTCAGACAAATGGTTGTCCAAACTCTTCTTAAAAACCTCCAGTGTTGGAGCATTCACAACTTCTGAAGGCAAGTTGTTCCACAGATTAATTGTTCTAACTATCAGGAAATTTCTCTTTAGGTATAGGTTGGTTCTCTGCTTGATTAGCTTCCATCCATTGCTTCTTGTCCTGCCCTCAGGTGCTTTGGAGAATAGGTTGACCCCAGGGGTGAAATGTAAAATTTGTTACTACCAGTTCTGTGGGCGTGGCTTGGTTGTGGGGGGCAATGTGACTGGGTGGGTGTGGCCAACTTTTTTTTTAACTTTTCAAAGCATTTTTTTTAATTCTTTGAAAAGCCTCTGCTGATCAGGCAACTCAGCTGGGATCGTCAGAGACTTTTCAAAGCATTTTTTTTACCACTTCTTCGGCCAAGAGGTTGCAGAAAAAAATGCTTTGAAAAGCCTCTAACTATCCCAGCTGAGCCGCCTGATCATCAGAGGTTTTTTTTTTTTACTTTTAAAAGCATTTTTTCGTCAGAAGAGGTTGTAGAAAAAATGCTTTTAAAAGTAAAAAAAAAAGCTTCTGATGATCGTGCGGCTCAGCTGGGCATGGTGCGGGGATTTTTGCTACCGGTTCTCCGAACCATCCACCGCCATCGCTACCGGATCGGGCGATCCGGTCCGAACCGGGAGCATTTCACCCCTGGTTGGCCCCTCCCTCTTTACGGCAGCTCCTTTGATATTGTATCACCTCTAGCCCCTCTTTTCATTAAATTAGACATATGATTTGAGCTTAGTTTATTCCTCAGAAAATGATCCTCTGACTGCCAAGAACAAATGCCTGTTAGAGACAGTATTTATTTAGGGATCCTTGGTTTCACTAGCACTGATGATTGTTACTCAGTTTGCAAGTCGCCAGAAAACAACCAAGGTCCGAGAAAACCAAGGTCCCCTCATGTCAAATATTTTCCTTTCGTGTTTATTTACAAGACTTTCCCATTCAAACTGGATTTGAATGGGAAAGAAAGGGCGGCAGTAGGGCTTTGAAGTAGCCCATTGAGAGATATACTCCAGAATACCAGCATGTAGATCACTGGCTCATGATGAAATATACCAAACTTTATTTTTTAAAAAACCAGTTTTTAAATTTTATAGACTCTTAAACTGAACAATTCATACATCAATAAAATGAAAATAAATTTATGAACATAAATTACCATAGGGATTCTTTTTTAAAAAAATTAGTTATTATAGGCAGGGGTGAAATCCAGCAGGTTCTGACAGGTTCTGGAGAACCGGTAGTGGAAATTTTGAGTAGTTTGGAGAACTGGCTCCAGAGTGGGGTGGGAATGGAGATTTTGTAATATCCTTCACCTGGAGTCAGGTGGGAATGGAGATTTTGCAGTATCCTTCCCCTGCCACGCCCACCAAGCCATGCCCACAGAACCAATAGTAAAAAAATTTGGATTTCACCACTGATTATAGGGCTGACTTTTCTCATATGAATTAGGCAGTACATTGAAATCTGTGTAAGTTCTCTGCTGGCTCTCACCAGATTCAAGAAACTGAGTTGCATTTTGTTGGTACTTAACCAAGGCAGGAATAAGCCACCCCCTCCAAAAAAAAAAAACTGTTCCCCAAAATGAAAAGAAGATCCACTACTCTCTACCTCCTCCAATGTGACCCTTCTACTGCTACCATAGGTGCAAGAGCAAGAAGACAACAAGTGGGGGCTTGCTTGTTTTCATGATCCCCAGCCTGGGGATCTTTGCTTTGTCTATCTAATAGTAGAACCGACCTTTAGAACAGAGTTTCTCAATTGTGGCAACTTGAAGTTGTGTGGCTGGCTGGGGAATTCTGGGAGTTGAAGTCAAGTTGCCAAGGCTGAAAAACACTGCTTTACAAGATTGTCTGCTCTGAAGTTTTGCCATGGAGGCCCGTATGACAACTCGCCATGGCCAACTTACCATGGGACAACTCACTGCAGGAGAAGACTTACACTAATATTGAAGAAATAGTGGAATAGAATCATTAAAGAAAGGATGCCAAAGGAGGGACAAAATGAAACTCTGGCCACGGTGAATTGGCTGTGATGAATTGTTCCATTCCGTTCCTTCCTTTCCATTGTTTAATTGACTCCCATTAATGTGAAATACAATTTTTCTTTCCCAGTTATCGAACTGTTAAATTTAAGTTCCCTGATTAATTTTGTTGATGTCTCTTCTTTCTCTTGTTGGGCTAGATCAGTGTTTCTCAACCTTGGTAGGTTGAAGATGGGTGGACTTCAACTCCCAGAATCCCCCAGCCAGCGTTGCTGGCTGGGGGATTCTGGGAGTTGAAGTCCACCCATCTTCAACCTACCAAGGTTGAGAAACACTGGGCTAGATGTTTGTTAACTGGCTAAAGTGTTAAACTAGAATCTAGAAGACCCAGATTCTAGACCATCCATAGCTGCAGAAATTCACTGGGTGACTTTGCTCCGTTTGCTTTAACCTCCCTCCTGGAGTTATGGTGGCTGCTTGAGGAAAAATTGGAGAAGGCAGTGCTATCTACTCCACCTTTAGCCCCTGAAGAAAAGGTAGGGTATAAATTTAACACTAGATAAATACGTATAGAATTTATCTTAAAAGATCACTTGTTTGGGGGCAAGCAAGAGAGTAAGAAAAGAACTGGCAATCTAGAAAAAGTAAACCCATTAGAAGGTGGGAACCCGGCCAGAAAAAGTTACTGAAGTTGAATGGTGGAGAAGAGATATTTGCATTCTGGATAGATGTGGGAATCTAAGACACACATTCAATAGTTTATTGAAAAGTAGATGGATTTGGGGGTTGGGGGTAAAAAAACTAAGTTATTTGCATACCTAATTTGCATACCTATAAATCATCCTAAATAGTTTTACTCTATATGCATTAGGAGAACAGAACATGTATCTATGAAATAAATAAACTTTTAAGCTTTGAATCATTTTAGAGAACTTTTTTTTCATACCTGGAAGAGTTCGTGCGCATGGTGGTACCGAAAAAGCCTACGCACCATTAAATTTTATGATATGTTAATAATACATTAAATCTGTCATCGAATGTAAAAAAAAACCCAGACTGAATAGGTGTTACTTACTGCCAAGCTTCCAAGACTATTCATCAGATGAACCGATCTCTGAGTCATTCTCTTAACATCACGACTTTTAGTAGAGACTTTTACAGAGAAAGATTACAAGAATCTCGAGTACAGGGTCATCCACCTAAACTTTTCTATCTTGTGGGAACAATCCCTGGATGACAGCATGAAGCAGTCATTCTAAGATGGGGGTTAAAATAGAGTACTGTATTTTTTGAAGTATAAGACGCACCTTCCCCCCCCTAAAAGGGGGTGAAAATTTAGGTGCGTCTTATACACCGAATGTAGCCCTGCCCACCCACTGGCCCCCGCCCTTTGGCCTCTGCCTCGCAGCAGTTACCTCCTTACAAGCAAACAGCAAGAAAAAAACAGCTTTCAGCTTCAGCACAGCCTAATTAGCACAAGTGATCGGCCTCCCGACTCTCAGCTGATTTGCTCTCAGCTGTTTTGCGCAGGGCTCTGCTGCTTGCTGCAAGGAAGAAAATTGTTGGAGCAGATTTTTCCCCCTTGTGCTAATCAAGCTATGCTGAAAATGAAAATGAAAGTAAAGCAGGCTGTTTGCTGTTTGCTGCAAGGAGGCAAAATTGCTCAGAGGCAGAGGGAGATTTCTTTTTCTTCTTTTCCTCACCAAAAAAGGTAGGTGCATCTTATACTCTGAAAAATATGGTAATTGGAACCCTTTCTCTGAGTTTTATCCTCCACAGAGAAATGTCCTGTTGAGAAACAGATACACTTCATAAAAACACTGTTTTGAGGTGGTAAACAGATTAATTTAACTATAGGATTTTGGCAATACAAGTAATCCTCAACTTACAACAGTTCATTTAGTGACCGTTTGAAATTACAACAGCACTGAAAAAAGCGACTTGTGAATATTTTTCAGACTTCAGACTTCAACAAATTTCTCACTTAGCAACATAAATTTTGAGCTCAACTGTGGTTATAAGTTGAGGACCACTTGTATAAGGTATATAAGAGAAATATCCCATTTAACATTAAATATTTTGGGTATTTAGCTGATTGGAAGATAAGTAGGCAGATGGATGGAGAAAAGGAGAGGGAGAGGGAGAGCAGACAGATGAATCAATGGCCAACTGTCTTGTTTAACAGAGGACATTCCGTTCCTACCCTAATTGTCAAAGGACAGGCAGGAAAGTATCTGCTTTTTAATGTAAGCTTAAGGCCAAAAGTAATAGTTCCAGGGCTGGAGATCAGCCATCATGCGACTACTCATCTTTATGGACAATAAGCGCTGTACCAAGTATTCAACAGAGTAGGCGTAAAAAGCAATTCTTTAAACTGGAGAATATATAGTCCTTAACATTTTGATGCTGAAAATTGAGCTGAAGAATCAACCCAAGCTATGATGTTAGCAGATTACTGTTCTCAGTCCAAGTCAGAAAAACAGACATTTAAAACCAATCCAATTCTGCTTGAAAAGTAGAACTACTTTAAGAAGGGAGAGGAATATTCCTGAAGACACCTAATCAATTGATTAGTTAAGGAGGCTTTGTATTGCTTCAATCACAGTGAATTATGAGTAGAATTAGTATTACTAAATTACTAATTTTATAACAAAATTATTTATAAATTAGCAGCTAAGCACATAGAATAAATCTTACCAATTCTGTGTAAACCATTTCCTTTCTTCCTGTTTTTAAACAAATTAGGCAATTTGTTTTGTGTTTTAATTGTGTTTTTTTACTAGTTTCCCATAAATTAATTTGCCATGTTTCAGTGGCTGTGCTGTTAAACTTCTAGATGAAATCAAATATATTATTATGAAGTCTCTCAACAAAGACGGTGTTGATTGGGTGCATATGTGAAATGATACGTCTTTCCTTCTAGCAATAGGAAAACAAAGTTGTTTCTCTAAAAATATAAACTCATGATGGCTAGTATGATCAGGAAATCACTCTGATGAATTTTGAAGCTTGCTTCTCAATATTTTATCTTTAGGCAATGTGCATTTTGGTGAAAGGAGTCATTGTACCATTAGTGGATTTCAAATCCCGGCACTACCGGTTCGCTATTGGTAGCGTGTGGGCGCTTTGCGAGCGCACGGCACTTCTGTGCATGCGCAGAGCATTTTTGATGACGTCTGGGCGGATGGGCGGAGCCTCCCGCCACCGCCACTACCGGTTCGCCCAAACTGGGGCGAACCAGGAGCAACCCACCACTGCATTGTACCCCTAGCTGTATCAAACAATTGGACCAGGGGTGGGTTCTACTTACCTTTACTACCAGTTTGCCACGTGCTCTTCTGAGCATGCGCAGAAGTGTTTTGATGACATTGGGGTCAGTGGGTGGAGCCTCCCGCCAGTTTTACTACCAGTTCTGTAGAACCGGTGCGAATTGGGGGCAACCCACCACTGAATTGGACCATCATCTCACAGTCATGCACAGAAATCAGGCAGAATGGAGGTCTAGGAATATTAGCCATTCTTTGAAAAAAAAATACAGCCCCATCTCTTATTGTATTCTGAAAGAGCAAATTGCAATCAATGTACTGATATCAATCATACTATAAAAGAACTAAACAGACACAGAAGAAGTAAGACGACTTCTCCTAGTTTGCAAAGTTCCAATTGACTTCCGTAAGAAAACTTAAAAGGTATCATCCCACACAAATCTGTGGGCCAGCATGGGAATTTTTACTTTTATCATTTGCTTTAAAAATGGAAAATTACTCACTGAGGTTTCTCCCCTACGGTTTCTTTAACAGGATCTCAATCTGTTTTCTTTAAATGGCATTTTTCATTGGGTTTATTTTATTCAAAGTGAAGTGACGGTTTCAAGAAAGATATATTTGTCATATTGACTATTTTTTTTTATTATATAATCTTTTTGTATTATTGGGGATAATTAAAAAAAAAAGGCGTAATACTGAGATATTTAGGGGCAGACTAATTTTTTTTTCATTTGCAGCATTGCAGTTAAGAAATTCATGTCTATGGAGATTCTCAATCATCCAGGTCATGGTTGTCCCAATAGTGCTTTTCAAAAGGCAACTGGACTTTCTTGCCTTTTTTTCCCCCTTGAAAACATTTCGCTTCTCATTCAAAAAGAAGCTTCTTGGATGAGAAGTGAAATGTTTTCAAGTGGAAAAAAAAAAACGAAACTCAGGAAAGTCCAGCTGCCTTTTGAAAAGCACCTTTGAGATGGTTAGGTATTCAGCTTTCCTACCGTGATTACAAAATTGAAAGGAAGAATATTGCTTATAATGCAGATCTCAAGGAAGAGGGGAATATTGGAGGGAATTTCCATATGGGTCTTGTATGCCAGCCCCAGAGTAGTATTCTGTCCCTGAATCGATGCCATTTTTTTGTTCTTAAGCCACGGGTGTCCAACTTTGGCAACTTTACAACTTTACAACTTGTGGACTTCAACTCCCAGAATTGCCCAGCCAGCATGGCTGGCTGGGGAATTCTGGGAGTTGAAGTCCACAAATCTTAACATTGCCCAGGGTTGGATAGCTCTGTCTTAAACCATTGAGCAGGCTATTCTTGGCCCGCTGTAACTCAGGAGGAATAATAAAACTTCTGTTCTAAGTATGAGAATACTGCATCTTTCTGGAACTTCTTTTAAGCTACTATACAGATTCTGTGGTGTTCCCAACACTGGATTCCCCAAATACAATGAAACTGGAGTGAGCCATGGTGGCGCAGTGGTTAGAGTGCAGTACTGCAGGCTACCTCTGCTGACTGCCGGCTGCCTGCAATTTGGCATTTCAAATCTCACCAGGCTCAAGGTTGACTCAGTGTTCCATCCTTCCAGGGTGAGTAAAATGAGAACCCAGATTGTTGGGGGCAATATTCTGACTCTGTAAAACTGCTTAGAGAAGGCTGTAAAGCACTATAAAGCGGTATATAAGTCTAAGTACTAGTGTTAGTGCTACTCCATAACTGCCTGTGAAGCTGGTTCTCTCGCTTTCAACAGTCGTCCATAACTTTTCCATAACTAGAGTGCAGAAAATTACTCTCTGTTTTATTTAATCAGATCTTTGATTTGCAAGCAGTCACAAATGAAGTACAGGACTTTCTCCTGTCATCTAGTTAATTGCATTTGCTTTCCTAATTTTCTGCTCAAATCAGTGGCTGAAATTGGAGGATGTCTCCATGGCGTATAGTGTTCTTTTATTTTATCTGATTCACTCGGTATCAATTATTTCTCATCAAAGCATTGTTTCAATTTATATAAAATATTCTGTATTTTATGTCCCAGGGGTCAGCACTAGAGAAAGATATTTGCCTGTAGAGTCTAAACAGTCAGCACTTGCCAATATAATTAAAGTAACTCTGTTCTTTGCAATCTAACCAGGAGGGGGAGGGCAATCGGTTATGTAAGAAGAGCCGCATCAATTTTCCTGTACAGTATGCCGAGTACTCTAACCATGATACATCAAATACTTATAAATTGAACAAATAAATAATCAAAATAAAATTGATGATAAGCTTCCACAAAACTTAACAGCACTGAATTGGGCAGAAAAGGGTAGATCTTATACATGACAAAATAAGCAGGAATTTTAATAGAGAAATCAAGAAACAAGGCCCCTTTATGGACTGGGTGTTCTTGAGTCCAGCAAATAAATGGGGAAGCGATATTTATACACGCAACTAAAAAAAACCATATTGCAATACCGGTAGTCCTCGATTTACAACAGTTCATTTAGTGACCGTTCAAAGTTACAGCGGCGCTGAAAAAAGGGACTTAGGACCGTGTTTCACAGTTACGACCTTTGCAGCATCCCCATGATCATGTGATCAAAATTCAGATGCTTGGCAACTGGTTCATCCTTATGACCGTTGCAGTGTCCCAAGGCCATGGGATCCCTTTTTGCAACCTTCTGACAAGCAAAGTCAATCAGGAAGACAGGTTCACTTAACAACCGGGGTACTAACTTAGCAACTGCAGTGATTCACTTAACAACTGAGGCAAGAAAGCAGGGGTGAAATGAACCGGATCGCGTGATCCGGTTCGGACCGGATCACCCGATCTGGTAGTGATGGCGGTGGGTGGTTCGGAGAATCGGTAGCAAAAATCCCTGCCCCCCCCCATGCCCAGCTGAGCCGTGCGATCATCAGAGGCTGATAGATAGATAATAGATAGATAAATAGATAGAACAGATTAACTGGAAGTGTCAACATACCTGCGGTCACATCTCCGGCTACCATTCCACATCACTTTCACTTTTCATATTAAAAGGATCCTTGTCATTTTAACCTTTTTTTAATTCCAGGGATGCCACATGTGCTTCAAATGGATGCCATCAGCTTTCTTGGACAGTAAAAATAGCTGCTGTATGCAGTCGCTGTAAGCTTTGTTTGGAATTTATGCCTACTGAGCGCTTGGGACTTGACACTCGAAATAGCAGGCTTGGAAGGGCACTTGGGTGACTTTGCAAAACACCCCTCTGAACAGTTGCATAGTTTTTATGTGTGCGCCTGACTCAAGGAAACCATTCCAAGTATTGTCTACAGAAGAGAGAGGAGTATGGTGGCTATTCCCATACTTGATCCAGATTCTGAGATGGGGAATGCTGTGGAACTCCAATCCCCATTAAGCTTGGCCAGTAGTGAGAGGTGATGGAAATTGTGATCCAAAACAGTCTGAGCACTCAAAGCTGAAATTTTGTGAGACGCTTCACTTGCAAAAAAAAAAAAAAAAAAAATCTGGAGAAAGGACCCAGTTGTTTGTCAAAGGAAAACACCAAGTAAGATATTGTTCTCAACAGCATCCAAAAACAATAATTTCCTTATGCAGAATGAGTTATACGCTAATTAACTAATGTTAATTTAGTGGAATGGGCCGCAATGAGGAAATGCCATTATAGAATAGAGTAGAGTAGAGTAGAGTAGAGTAGAGTAGAGTAGAGTAGAGTAGAGTAGGCTAGGCTAGGCTAGGCTAGGCTAGGCTAACAAATGTGTCAGGAAAAGTCGTAGACTGAGACAAAACTCACTTAACACATTTCTCTCTTGGGCAACATAAATTCTGGGCTCAAACATGGTCGTAAGTTGAGGATTACCTGTTTCATGTTTGGAAGAAGCTATCCCATTGTTTAAACCATATGGGACATGATCTTTGAAATGAGATGGTCTATCTGTTGTCCATAATAAAACCTGGCAAGGTTCTCCTAGACATTGTCACCTTGTTTGCTAGTTTCCGAAAAGCAAAGTCAATGGGGAAGCGGGCAGGAGGTCACAAATGGCAACTGTGTGACGCCCTCATTTAATGACTCACAATGATGGCAAATAGGAGTGCCAGAATAATTGTCATTGAGCGGCACTGACATGTTAACATTGTGCTGTATGGCTGCATTACTTAGCAGTAGCAATTCTGCTCCAAATTGCTGTTGTTAACCAAAGACTACATGTATGGGAATGGAGTACCTTTTTAAAAAATTATGAAACAGTTTTCCAGCTTTGTGATGCATTTTGGCAAGAGGAGGAGGAGGAGGAGAGGGGGAGAAGGAGAAGGAGAAGGAGAAAGAGAAGGAGAAGGAGAAGGAGAAGGAGAAGGAGAAGGAGAAGGAGAAGGAGAAGGAGAAGGAGAAGGAGAAGACCCTGACAATCGGGGGAGGGAGGAGTCAAGAAATGAGAAAAATGCCAATTTGGAACATCGGCTCAATCTCAATTCCTTCCCTTCTTCCAGCTAGCTAGATATTCTTACTAGTACTGACCACTAGGGGGCAGTAGATAATTGTTTTCATCCTATATTGGGGCTCATCAGGCATGCATGGACAGCTATTTCTATGGATTCAAACCCTATATACAGGTAATCCTCAACTTCCAACAGTTTGTTTAGTGACCGTTCGAAGTTACAACAGCACTGAAAAAAAGTGAACTGAGGACCGTTTTTCACACTTATGATCGTTGCAGCATCCCCGTCATCAAAATTCAGATGATTCATATTTATGACGATTGCAGTGTCCTGGGCTCATCTGATCATCTTTTGCGACATTCTGACAAGCCATATCAATGGGGAAGCCATATGCACTGAACAATCATTTTACTAATTTTAATCACGCCAGTGATTCGCTTAACAACTGTGACAAGACAGATGGTAAAATGGGGCAGAACTCATTTAATAAATGTCTCCCTTAGCAACATAAATTTTAGGCTCAATCGTGGTCGTAAGTTGAGGACTACCTGTAATGGGACATAACACAGTATATTCACTTTAAAAATAAGGAAACCTCCCTGCCTCCAGAAAAAGGGGTGGTAGTTACAGAAAACTTTGCACGTAGGGACAGAATATAACTTCCATGTCTCTCTTCTCTGGCAGCTTAAGGGAACGTGGACTGTATGCATGTATTTAATACATTGTATACCCACCCATGTTCAGACGAACTCTGGGCAGCTTACAGCCAATAAAACAATATAGGCAATCAAAAGCAAAACTGTAAAACCAACATACACACTGTGATGCCACAACTGCAGCCCCCTGCGGTTAAAAGAAAAAAGCCTTTTTTTCTTTTAAATGCCTCTGACGATCCAAGCTGAATTGCCTGATCGTCAGAGTCATTTAAAAGGAAACAAAGCCTCTGCCAATCAGGCAACTCAGCTGGGATCGTCAGAGCCTTTTGAAAGCATTTTTTTACAATCTCTTCACCGAAGAGGTTGTAGAAAAAATGGTTTTAAAAGTTAAAAAAAAATAATTGGCCACACCCACCCAGTCACATTACCCCCCCCTCCACCAAGCCACGCCCACAGAACTGGTAGTAACAAATTTTAGATTTCACCACTGCTCCTGATGCAACTCACATTCCTGTGCCATGTAGGGCTGGCTGTCAAAGTAACAGTCAGCATCTTGAATTTCCTCCCAACAAAACCAGGAGTCAATTCAGTTCACACAGCAGTGGTATAGTCTGAGCAAACTAAGGGGCACCCAACATAGTGCTCGACACTGCATACATATAACTACAGTTATAACTTATGGGGGGGGTCTTCAGGCCCACGCACCTACTATTTTGAGAGGCACTGTCACAAAGTAATTGCATCTTCTTCTTTCAAAAGCAGTTGTGTGACAGCAGGAAAAATATCATCTGACTTGTCTTAAAGAAAAGGGATCCTGCCTCTTCCAAAGACCACCCTGTGAGTTGGAGGCAAAGATGATGGTGGGGGGAGTTGGAGGAGTTAGAAGATTTGTGCTCTCTCAAGCTGTGCTCCATTTGTCTGCCTGTTGTCACAGAGAAGTGAGATCAGATCATAAATGCCCTACCCGGTTTGCTCTAGCACAATGCTTGCCAGCTTTCATTTTGGTTTCCCAGATTGCCTCACTCTTAGCCCCACTGGCATGGGTCTCTGCTGAAGGAGAAGGGTGCAAACGGCATCACACGTGTGATCTTGTAAATTATATTTCTGTGGCTTGTACTGGATGCCTACTCTCACATGGCAGGATCTTTTCTCTAAGGTAACGTAAGGATGTGGGATCAAGTTAGGCATAATATACTTTTCCGGGGAAATGAAAGGCCACAGAGGGATGCAGACTCAAATACTGAGAGGCAGTAGAAGTGCTAGAAAGCAAGGGCATTCGACAATACTAAAGAAAAGGTAACATCTTAACGAATACATTCTTAGACCCTTTTGCTCAAGGGCGGCATTACATTCATCCCCATTATGTCAACATTCTGATCATGTTAATATAAGGAGCCGTGGTGGCACAGTGGTTAGAATGTAGAATTGCAGGCTAACTCACTGTTCACTGCTAGGAGTTCGATCCTGACCAGCTCAAGGTTGACTCAGCCTTCCATCCTTCTGGGGTGGGTAAAATGAGGACCCAGATTGTTGGGGGCAATATGCCAATATGCTGACTCTGTAAATTGCTTAGAGAGGGCTGTAAAGCACTATAAAGCAGTATATAAGTGCTCTAAGTGCTTTTGCTAGTGCGATTGCTACATGCCATAACCCAATCAAATACTTCTTATTACAATGGAAGGTATATTGTAATCTGGGAGAGATGACATGCTGTCAAGTCAGTCTTGACTTCTGGGGACGGCATGGACACCAGTTTTCTTGGCAAGATTTCAGAAGTGGTTTGCTATTGCCTCTTTTCTAGGGCTGAGAGAGAATGGCTGGCCCAAGGTTGCCCCGCTCGATAAGGCAGGACTAGGACTCCCGGTCTCCTGGTTTCTAGCCAGGTGCCTTCACCACTTTGCCAAATGGGTTCATAATACAATCTGCAGAAGTCTCTACAGAGGGGTTCCACTCCAGACACTTTAAGCTTGCCTTTCGCCTCTAGTTCTGCAGTAAAATAATTTTGTGCTTCAGTGGAACTGCCTGCTATCTCTGATTTCAAACAAACTCTTCAACTTTCTCCTGCCCAAGCACCCACTGCCATTGGCCTGCAGGAGAAAAAAAAGGGAAAAGTCTGTCACTCTCTGCAGCAACCCCAGACCTCTACCTTGAAGTCCTGGCAAAACAGCCCCACTGGAAATAAGAGTAGCGTGGGGGCTTCCATATCAGCGGACAGGCGATCAGAGAGTGAGGTGCTTGCCCAGAGTGACAGTTCAGTCTATAGAAAATATCAGCTCCATGCATGCTTTGCACGACTGCTGCAATGTGAGTAGCAGGGAAGTGATTTCTGCAAGGGTGGGGGACGAAGGATGCAAATCTAAAGCCATTTTGGAGTGGAAAATGGGATATTTAAATCCAGCTGGTTGGCTTGTGTGATTCAGCTCCCTTCAAAGAGCCTTCATCCTGTGTTAAAAGAAGAAGAGCTTGATAGAAAGAAGGTGCTTTTTCTAGAAAATTACTGCATTCCTTAGTCAGGCCCAAGGATGCCAAGAGGGAAGACCGAAAACTTATTATATGGAAAAAGTCTTTCTGTGGAGAGCAATGGAGAGTTCCCTTATTGTTCCTCACACAGCAAATGTCATTTGAAATGACACCTCATCTGGTTTTCTTGCTGCCACTGGGAAATCTGCAAAGGCAGCCGCTGTGGGGGGGCTTATCACTAACACCTCCAGTGGAATTTCAGAGAACCGAATTGAATCATTGGCTTCCTGGTGACTCACTGGTGCCACTTGAAATACATGTTTTTCCATTTTAAATTCAGTACAGCAATTGCTTATAGAGCCACCTAACAGACAGCTGGCAGCTACTTTGTATTTAATATCTTATCACTGTACTAAATTCTCTCGGGTCTGTCAAATATAGAGAAAAACAATTTTTCTCTGGGGGTGGTGAGGAACTATGTACACTGTTTCACACCTGCCACAGTCACATCTAGATCACAACAGGTGTTGTCCTTTGACCAGTATATTTAATTTAAAATTGCCAATATTGGAAAGAGGCAATAGAAGACACCTAAAAACATTTAAGATGCACGAGAAAACAAAGCTTTGATAAATGGAAGAGGAGGACTTACTGCCTGAAGACAGAATTTTACTCGGATGGTCATTCTCCATCCAACCATTAGGCAATACTGCCCAATGTGGTTTCTATATTTTGTAACTAAGTGTTCCAGACATAATTGATCCCAGCTTCATAAATATAATCACTGCCAGATTCTTGTTATTTTGCAACAAGCTGAATGTTTACTTTGTAACAAGTTGAAGTTGGAAAAAAGACTATTTTTATATTTTTTTAAAATGATGGATCAGATCTTACATGTTTGTTTACCCAGCCAGTTACCTGAAACCTGCAGGGTGTTTAGAAGAGATGAATTCATTTAAGTCTGTATCTCTCCCTTGATATACATACTTAGAGATTTGCAGCATTTTCCATGATGGAAAGTTTAAAAGCTAAAACATATATTAAAATATATTTGGTGGGCATGGATTTTTTCCCCTTATGGACCAGTAGAGCTTAGTTTCTTACATACCTTCCTCATAATACTTTGAGGAACAGATTTAGATGGGCAACAGATTTTAATTATCTAAAAGACTGTTAGTTATTAATATACTCCTGCAACACTAATAATGGCACTTCACAGCATAAGCAACAGCAACAAAGAGCTAAATTCTTCTCTGGAGAAATCAGCAATCTAAAATACATTGCTTTGACTCCTTGGAGGAAAGAGGGATACAGAATATACTGGTAGTAGACACACAATAATGAACTTAATAACATGTACATCCATGAGCAAAAACAATTAATATAGTTGTTCTATAAACTGAAGCTTTACAGTTCTACCAGTAGACAAATCTCATCATGCCAGTCATTGGCCAAAAATGATAGGATTTTTTTTAATTTGATGTATATGGCTGCTACCAGATAGAACTAAGTTGCTACCCGGAATGGGACTTTTCGGCTCAAACTCTTGCTGCTGCCTGTTTCTCCACCAGGGTTTCACCTCCACATTATTATGCCTCGGCACTTTGGGCCACAGCCCTTCTGTCCCAGTCCCTTCACTGCAGCCAGGGCCGGATTTTCCTATAGGCTAACTAGGCTTCAGCCTAGGGCCTCAAGATCAAGAGGGGCCTACATTCAAATTGTTAGCAAAATTAAAATTACACTTTCACTATAGGTGAAAGGACCTCATAAGTGGAATAGCCTAGGGCCTCTTTTCATCTAAATCCGGCCCTGGCTGCAGCCCATTCGTCGCAGTACAGTTCGCATTGGGTTTTGGGTGCAGAGGACAGTTCGAAGCCAGCCAATCAGTGCAGGGGCTTGGGCGTTTGGGAGTAGAGTGTAGGGGTGAAATGTAAAATTTGTTACTACCGGTTCTGTGGGCGTGGCTTGGTGGTGGTGGGGGTAAATGTGATTGGGTGGGCATGGCCAACTTTTTTTTTTTTTTTAACTTTCAAAGCATTTTTTCTAATGCTTTGAAAAGCCTCTGCCAATCAGCTGGGATCGTGAGACAGGCTTTTAAAAAAATACCTCTCTGCCGATCAGGCAACTCAGCTGGGATCGTCAGAGACTTTTCAAAGCATTTTTTAAACCACCTCTTCGGCCAAGAGGTTGCAGAAAAAAATGCTTTGAAAAGCCTCTGACGATCCCAGCTGAGCTGCGCGATCATCAGAGGCTTTTTTTTTTTTTTTTTACTTTTAAAAGCATTTTTCGTCAGAAGAGGTTGTAGAAAAAATGCTTTTAAAAGTAAAAAAAAAAAAGCCTCTCATGATCGTGGGGCTCAGCTGGGCATGGGGGGGGGGGAGGGGAGGCGCAGGGATTTTTGGTACCGGTTCTCCAAACCACCCGCCGCCATCGCTACCAGATCGGGCGATCCAGTCCGAACCGGGAGCATTTCACCCCTGGTAGAGTGGGGGCTGCAGTTCAGAGGGAGGCTCAGAAGGTCCAGGAGGAGGAACCCTATACCTGATGCTGCCTCCCTGACACTGAACGGGAAGAGAAGGGGGGGGTGGAGAGAAAGAAAAAGAGAAAGAAAGGAAACAGATTAGATTGATAAGGCTAACGAGGAGTAGGAGTAGTGTCTTCCTTTTTGCAGGAAGACACAAATCGAATTAGGAAGCCAGGATGTTATTTTATGACGTTTCTGACTGTATAAAAAGGAGTTACACCTTCTCTGCAGTGTAGCCTCCGTTTAAGTTTCTTGCTGGGCATTTGAGCTTAAAAC
Source organism: Pituophis catenifer annectens (assembly GCF_029215685.1). Taxonomy (NCBI): domain Eukaryota; kingdom Metazoa; phylum Chordata; class Lepidosauria; order Squamata; family Colubridae; genus Pituophis; species Pituophis catenifer. Next base: position 68,520,671 of record NW_027256883.1, read on the forward strand.
GTTTATCCTTTTCTCTTTCTCTGCTCACGTTCCTTTCCCCAAACATCCCTGGGAGGGTTAGAGCCCCAGGTCAGGGTGGACGGTCTTTCCCTGGAATTCAATGGGGAGCTTGAAAGGAACGTGAGCAGAGAAAGAGAAAAGGAAAGTGGTTGGAATTAGTGTTGCTCCTCACTCCTCTTCATTTCCATCTGTAAGGTCCAATAATAATACGTTTAAGCTCATAAATGCCCAACAAGAAACTTAAACGGAGGCTACACTGCAGAGAAGGTGTAACTCCTTTTTATACAGTCAGAAACGTCATAAAATAACATCCTGGCTTCCTAACTAGATTTGTGTATTCCTGCAAAAAGGATAAAATACTCCTCGTTAGCCTTATCAGTCTAATCTCTTTCCTTTGGCCATTTGGCCATCCCCTGGCGTGAGGGAACAGATCAAAGCTGAGATACGTTCTTAGGCAGAAGGGGGAGACTCTGATCAAAGGTGAGACATATGTTTTGACAAATGCCAGGTACTTCATTCCCAGAAACCTGGGAGAAGCAGAGAGGGAATGAAGAGGTGGGGATGGGGGTTAGAAGAGAGCAGGGCTCTTGGGACAGGTGAGTCTTCAGAAACCCAGAAGGAAAAGCAAAAGATCAGGCCAGCCATTCCCACCAGCTGGTTGCAAAAGCCCCACCTGATGGATCCCTTGTCTTCTACAGCCCTCCTCCCCACGCGCTGCTCTTGGCTGCCTGGGGAAGTTCCGAACTGACAGGCGAAGGGCTCCTGGCCGGGGTGGGGGTGGGGGGTTTCAGAGCCCCGAGCGCTACTATCTAGCCCTGGTTGGGGTAGAAATACCTTTGCCGCCTCCCAGCCCCCTCTTCCACAGGGAGAAGCCCTGGGAACCTCTACAGCCCCCCTCACCCCATCTTTTGTGGCTGGATCCCTCCCCCGCGCTCCTCTCGGCCGCCTTGGGAGGCTCCAAACTGACAGAGCCTCCCTCTGAACTGCAGCCCCCGATCTACTCCCAAAGCCGCCGAGCCCCTGCACCGATTGGCTGGCTTCAAATGTCCTCTGCACCCAAAAGCCCAACGCGAACTGTACTGCGACGAATGGGCCATGGCGAAGGGACTGGGACGGAGGGGCCATGGCCCAAAGTGCTGAGGCGTAATAATGCGAAGGCAAAACCCTGGTGGAGAAACAGGCAGCACCAAGAGTTCCAGCCGAAAAGTCCTAGATCCCTTCCTACCAACTTAGTACATTCAACATGCTTGATTGAATTTATGAAGACTAAGAGGAAGAACTCTGAGGTTTTAATAGAATAACAAGAGTTGGAAGGGGCCTTGGAGGTTTTCTATTTCAGATAAATGATTGTGCAATCTCTTCTTAAAAACCTCCAGTGTTGGAGCACCCACAATTTCAGAAGGCAAGTAGTTCCACTGATTATTTGTTCTAACTGTCCAGAAATTTCTCCTTAGTTCTAAGTTGCTTCTGTTCTTGATTAGTTTCCATTCACTGCTTCTTGTCCTGCCCTCAGGTGCTTTGGAGAATAGCTTGACTCCCTCTTCTTAGTTGCAGCTCCTGGGATATTGGAAAACTGCTATCATGTCACCCCTAGTCCTTCTCTTCATTAAACTAGACATATTCAATTCCTGCAACAGTTCTTTGTACCTTTTAGGCGCCAGTCCCCGAATCGTCTTTGTTGCTTTTCTCTGAACTTCTTTTCAACGTTTGGTCATCCAGTGGTGACCAAAACTGGATGCAATATTCCAAGTGTTGTCTTATTACCAAAGCATAAAGTATAAAGACGTGAACATATTGTTGTGGGAGTAAAATAAATTTGGGCTGCAATAATTGACTTTCTTTTATACCATCTGAGAGCCTAATTGAAAATTGTTCTCCTGAAAAAGCCATATAGCCCAAATGATATGCATTAGGGACTAAAACAGTCAACTAAGAATTATACAGTATCGCTTTTTATCAAAACTCTAAATAAAATAAAAACATAATATGGTTTTGTAAGCTTTACAAGTGTTCTAAGTATTTAACAGTGAATGGGTTCACATATCACATTAATTCCAAATTATGGTTTCTGTCAGCGAACCCACCTCTGCAGAAAACCCTGGATTATGCATTATCATACTGTGGGCATCTAGTCATTGTGAAATATTTCAAAGTTACTGATAAAACAAATCATAGTTTACTGTAATGTGTGAACCCATTAATGCTAGATTGGCATTACTGTTCATCCATTAGATAAAAAGAAGTGAAGAGGGCAGGATGGTGAGATCCTATTATCTAAGGATAGCTGATGCATTCATGGAAGAAGTGAGATTCAGATTAAGAATGTTTTCCTTCATTGTCTCAAAAAGACAACCATGACCTGGATGACTGAGAATCTTCACAGACCTTTTTCCTTCATTAATCAAACCTCTTATCCAATAAATTCATCTTTAGAAAATTAAAACTAGATTTGCAGCATAATTTTTTGCGTGGCTAATATCTGAAGCAATGCTCATTCTGCACTCACCCTAAATAAATATGCACAGAACTATCAGCCAAATGCTGGAATTCGCTAGCTGTGGCTCAAGGATGGAGAATATTGAGCTATTCAGATATTGCTGAACTAGCATTTCCAGCAACCACGACAAATGGCCATGCAAGCTGGCTGATCTGGGAGTGATTGTTCAGCAATATCAAGGAGGCCATAAATTTCTCATCTTTGATATGGCTGAGTTTCAGATAGACAATTATACTTTTTTTTTTTTGCTGAATTTCAGCTTAGGCGAGTTAAAACTATACAGAAAGTCCTCGACTTACGACCACAATGGAGGCCAAAATTTCCATTGCTAAGCAAGGCAGCTAAGTGAGTTTTGCCCCGTTTTATGATCTTTTATGCCACAATTGTTAAGTGAATCCCTGCCGTTGTTAAGTGAATCATGCAGTCATTGAGTGAATCTGGCTTCCCCTATTTACTTGGCTTGTCAGAAGCTGGCTGGGAAGGTTACAAATGGTAATCACACAACCCTGGGACAGTGCAATTGTCATAAATACTTGCCAGTTGCCACCGGAATTTTGATCAACTGCTGCAACAGTTACAAGTGAGAAAGCCGGTTATAAGTCAATAAGTTGTAACTTCCAATGATCACTAAACAAATGGTTATAAGTGGAGGACAACCTGCAAGGGCTGGTGGGCCTGTCCATTGATTTATTTAAGACTACCATATCTGCGCTGCTGAAGTTGCTGACGGGCCACAACAAGTTGATCACTAGATGCAGGCTAGATGTTAGTGTTTTCTTTATCTCACTCTGCTAGCTGGTGGTCATTCCCATTTTTGTAGCACAGATATGGTAGCTTTAAATCCTGCTGAGACTCAACGGGTGAAAGGGCTATCGAGATAAAAAAGCAAAATAAATTCAAAGTTTTTGAATAAGAAGTCATACGCAGAAAAACCTGAGCTGACATCCCATTTGACAGAAAATGAATCACTAAGGTGACACTAAGGTTGCTAACTGCGATATATTTAGCAAGCAGTAGTGGGCTTCTACAGGTTCACTCCAGTTCAGGCGAACCGGTAGTGGCAGTGGCGGGAGGCTCCGCCCACCCACTCAGATGTCATCACGGACGCTCTGCGCATACGCAGAAGTTTCTGCACATGCACAGAAGTGCCGGGCATGCTCACAGTTCCGAACCGGTAGTGAAGGTAAGTGAAACTCACTATTGTTAGCAAGGTATGATTAAACAACCCATGGCTTTATGATATATGATCCTGGTAAATGAAGGAGAAACAAAAGTTGTGTAAAACTATGAGGTTGTCCGATGCCTGTTCCTCAGTGATACAAGGCTGATCCTATTAGAAAAAGACAAGTAGCATGCAACTGGCCCAAAGCGTTTCTTTCTCAGCCCAAACCACCTCACAGGGTTGTTGTGGGGAAAATAGGAGGAGGAAGTTGTGCTAGGTAAGTTTGCCACCTTGAGTTATTTGTAAAAAAATAATAAAGGCGGGATATAAATGAATACATATAAGCTTCATTCTTTGGTTTAATTCATTAAACATTCAGATTGAATAAAAATGAACTGCATGGATAATTTAAAAGACTTTTTAGCATCGTAATCAGCTGCTGCCTCTAATTTCATCAAACAGTTTAAAATACAGGATTCTTAATAACAACATCTCTATGAAAATTCAAATTGCCCAAGAACTAGTTCACTGAGAGTGAAAAATCAGGGTTTATTTATCAAATGGAAACATCACATGACAAAATAGCAGCAAGCATGAAATAATCATTGGAGATAAAAAGGGGAGATTAAAAAAGTGAGGGATTCCAACTTGTATCCAAGCAGTTGTTAAGAATATTTTACAATATAAAAGAAAATTGTAAAGAAAACCTCAGCTCAAAGACTTTATTGCACTTGGCTGCCAGTTGATTGATAAAAATATTGTAGTTAATGGTATCAAAAGCCACCAAGACTTCCATAAAACCCAGCAAAATCTCCCATCTAGTTTCTCAAATATTTTGTTCGTAAAGCCAACCAAAAAGTTAATAGCCCACTAGTAGAAAAAGGAAAGGGTGCTCAATTAAAACCAAAGCAAAACTTTAAATTTTTCAGCCGATACGGTTTGTAATTCAAAGTATCAGCCTTCTTTCAATGAACTCCTTTTCCATTGTGGAAAGAAAAGAAATCCTTGAATTCACTGAACAACAGTATTCATATTTGCTTCTAGTTTTCATTTCTGCTGAATAAGTGGATAGTGTACAGCATGTCTGCTAGGGGGGAAAAAGTACCTGGACCTCATACATTTTCATTTAGCTTCTTTGTTCTCTGGTTTATTAGGATTTCAACCAACTGTGGACATTTCAATACCACCTGCACTTCCAACCTCTCAGTTTTCAGTCACCTTCACTATCTGCTGTGCTCTGCTGACATTCTAAACCATATAATCTTTTGCAGGGGATCATGAGACAATCACTTTCCTTGTCTGCTCTTCCAGTGATCATAGAGTATTGTTTACTGCTTAATTGGAGTTAATCTTGGTGTTAATCCCTGCTTGTATGAGTGTTGACTGTTGGAAGAGATGCTCTGGTCTTTTTCTTTTTCTTTCTTTTTGGCAATGGTTTGGATGCAGCAATGGGACTTCCTGCTGGCTTCCCCATTGACCCTGCTTGTGGGAAGCTGGCAGAGAGCATCAGAAGTCACTCTTCCTCCTTCTAGGTTGACTTGGGGAACTGCCTGCCACTTTTCTGAGGGGCGGGATAACAATGGAATGACCACAGGTGGACAAAAAAAGCGATGAGAATTGAGCGACTCCCTTCCTGCCAAGAGACTTTGCTGGTGGGAAACTGGCAGGGAGCATTGGAAATCACCTCATCCTTGGCTGAACTGCAGAACTGCCTGCCACTTTGCTGGAGGGAGAGGGAATGAAAGGAACTGAAGACCACAAGGGAAACTGCAACTCAACTCTCCATACTGGCATGTCCCCAAGATCCCCCTCCCTCCAGGTAGAAGAGACACCATCCATCAACCATTAGCTTCCTCCAGGTAGACCTACCTCCCTTGCCCTTCCTTCACTAACCCCTGCTGTTTTAGTCTTGGCTCCAAAACAGCCAATCTCCTCTTGCCTGTTGGGCCTTGACACCAGCTGACTGGGTACAGGGCCAGAGGGAGGTGGGAAAAGGCACAGAGAAGTAACCCTCTCATCTTCCCTTGCTCAAGGTAATCCACAAGTTTCTGGGAAGCATAGTTGGAAGGCTAGGTTTCAGGAATGCAGCCACAACTTCCTCAAATGTCATTCCAATGGGAGTCATAGGTCATGCCTGGCAGTCTGTGAGCTAGCTCATTTGAGTTACCTTGCTTTAATAATTGTTGCCTAAACCTTCTAATTTTGCTCATCTGAAGGTTACAAACAGACATGACAGTTTTAGTAGTTCTATAGATCTGTGAAATGTGGATGTGCTTATAGCTCAGAGTAGAGATATGCAATGTGCATTCGAATGGGATAAATTGCTATTTTGAACGTTGGCATTGGAGCTTGTCTTAGGAGAAACGGTCTCTTGTCATGTCATACTTGGGTTTTGTTTAATTTGTTTACTTCATGGTATTGGGACCATTTTATGCCTTTGAAATAGGATTAGGGTAATAGGGTAATGAAGATTTAAAGCTGACCAGCCACTGTAAGATTGTAGAGCAGGATGATGAACTGAGGATGAGTCAGCAGGGTTATTGCCATTTTAAGAAGCTGTCTATATAAGGGATGCCATTAGAGGGCGTCTCTCTCTCTCTCCTCGTGTATCACTCTCCTCATTGTGTTCTATCTGCATTGTAGCTCTCTGTGTAGAGTTGAAGATTGCTTGCTTGCCTGGTATGTGCCTACCATATATATATCTGTATATAGAAGTCTTGTATATAAACCACTGTTTGCAAGACAAACCTCTGTGTCCTGTATTTTGCTCCTGGGTAGTCTCAAAACAGTAGTCATGCTGTAAACACTCTGACAGTTACTAGAGGATATATATAAAAAGGGGAGGGGGAACCTCCATATGGATTGAGCGTTCAAGTCCAAGGGACTGGGTCTTAGCTAAATGTAACAATACCAACATTTTAGAAATATTTCTTGAGGGAGAACATCTTAACATGTTGTTTTATTTGTGCACTTTACCTTGTGTTTCTAAACAACTGTGGAAGCTCTGCTGAGCATAAGCACACATAACTTTTAAATAAAACAAAACAGTAAATTTTTCATCGTATCTTTTTTACACGTCTTGTCTTTCTCTTCCTGGTGCAATCACACAGAACAATCTCATCCTAAAACACTGCAATGGAATCTCTTGTTTCAGGGAAAATACAAGTGACAACCAACCTCTTTCCAAAGAATAATTCCCCATTTCTGCATTGCTAAAATTTTCTTTTTCACTGGCAAAAATCTAATGTGCAACGACAACTATAGGCAATCCTTGACCTTTGACCCTAAATGAGCCTGGCGTTATGGCTGTAAATTGTGTTGGTTGTTAAGTGGGTCATCATGTAACTGATTCAATTTTACCACCTTTTTTTGGTGGCAGTTATTAAGCAAATGTTATAATTGTTATGCAAACCCATTGTCCACAATGGATGATTTTTTTTACCAGTGATAAATTGAGGACTACCCTGTTTCCACCAAAATAAGACATCCCCTGATAATAAGCCCAATCGGGCTTTTGAGTGCATGGCAGTAAGGCCGAAAAGGTTGTAGAAAAAATGCTTTTAAAAGCCTCTGACGATCCCAGCTGAGCTGCGCGATCATCAGAGGCTTTTTATTTTTTACTTTTAAAAGCATTTTTTCCGCCAAAAAATTATGCTGGGGAAGACTCCTGCGAGTCCCTTGGACTGCAAGGCGATCGAACCGGTCAGTCCTAGAGGAGATCAACCCTGACTGCTCTTTAGAAGGCCAGATCCTGAAGATGAAACTCAAATATTTTGGCCATTTAATGAGAAGAAAGGACTCACTGGAGAAGAGCCTAATGCTGGGAAAGATTGAGGGCAAAAGAAGAAGGGGACGACAGAGAACGAGGCGGCTGGATGGAGTCACTGAAGCAATAGGCATGAGCTTAAATGGACTCCAGAGGATGGTAGAGGACAGGAAGGCCTGGAGAAATGCTGTCCATGGGGTCGCGATGGGTCGGACACGACTTTGCAACTAACAACAACAACTTCCATCTTGGTACTGCCTCATGGTCTCCTATACAAATGCTAACTAGATCAAAACTTTCTGTCTGTCTCTCTCTCATCTATCTATCTATCTATCTATCTATCTATCTATCTATCTATCTATCTATCTATCTATCTACTTACCTACCTACCTACCTACCTACCTACCTACCTACCTACCCACCCACCTAACCTAACATATCTGCTTATCGATCTATGTATCAGCCATGTCACAAGGAACTGCCACATAAATTCAATCATTCCGTCTGTTACATTCTCTTTCTCTCTTTGCTTCAATTCTCACTGAAACTATGCTTCAGAAACATGGAATCAACTTCAGAATGAGTTGATACTTCTTTGATTTCAACTAATAAATTCAGTGTGTGCTAAATGATTACCTGGATTTACATTTTTAATGATGTCAGTTTTTTGCATTTCTCTCACTGAAAATGGAATATTCATCAGCAGCTCTGGATAGCAGGCAACCATCAATCAGATTCTGAATCTTGGCAAATCCCATATATATTTCCTTTAGTGTTGACCCAATAACATCTAATTCTTTGGGGGGTTTTTTTAGTCTCCTAAACCACTTCTGAAAAACCTTGCCAAGAAAACTGCAGGGACTTGTCCAGGCAGTCTACAAGAATCAAACATGACTGAATGAAAAAAAAAAGTATTAGGAACTTAAATACTTAAGATTTACATTTACATTTACATTTAAATCTGCTCTAGAAAACAGTAAGAAAATTGCTGACAAATGGGGGGGGGAATTAAACCAAGGAAGTGTACCTGCATTATTTCAATCTTTTTTTCAATAGTATAGTTTACTACAAAAAGGAGCAACTATTTTATTTTTGGAAGGCAGAAAATATAGCTTTTATTAGTAAGTCAGTGATTTACTAATAATTAAACAATTACTTAATCAGTGTTAACATTTTGCAGATTGTTTACTGCATTTTTTTTTCAAGGACGACAAATAAGTATCACAGTAGGCAGAGGAAGAATAATTAACATGTAGTGATTATGGTCTACAGTCCAACATTTAATTGTGAAAAAATTAAATGATCGCCAAATTCCTTTGTTTGCTGGTGTCTATAACAATAATAATATGTATGTTTGCCTGAAACTGAAGTGGCTTAGTTTTGATCACATAAACATAAATCACCCTGTACATTTGCTATATTTATATTGTATCCACGTGCTGATTTGAATGCACAGATAAATCAGGATAAAATGCTACGCTTCTGTGTCTCAACAATGAAAACTCCTGGGAACATGAGTGAGCAATTTAGTTGTTGGCTGTTCCATGAAAGGCACATCTGTACTGCTGTTGTAATCCATTGGGATTACAACAGAAAAACAATACAAAACTTATACCTCATTTTTAAAAAATCCCTTTTAAATATGTAAATAAAATAAAAGCAAAAATACAATCTTCCATGGAAGAAACTTATCTAGATGATCGAGGAAGGATCAAACCTAAGTGTGACACCAATGAATCACAATTGGCATATACAGTAGAACCTCTGGTCACAAACACTTCTGACCACGACCAAATCAGGTTCCGACCAAAAAATTCACAATTTTTTTTTTCGTGGCCGATTTCCCCTTCTGTGTCATTTTTTTTTGTAAAAATTTCCAAAATTAGGTTCAGATCATGACCAAATTGGTTTGTGACCAAAGTTATGGAATGAATTATGGTCATGACCAGAGGTTCTACTGTATCTATGAATTCTTAGGAGCACAATTTTCAGAATTCACAATTCGAGATTTAAGCAAATATTTGTCTCCCTTTCGCTTGGGATCATAAATTTGAAAGAAAATGTACTATACAAACATCTCAGTACTTTGAAGGGGTTATTTAATTATATTCTTCCTGATAGCCCTGGCATCTCTCTATCTATGATAGGTACCACAGCTATCCATGTAGATTCCATAGTAATATTCAATATTCCACACAGAATATTCAGCTGAAAATTGCTCTCACTTTCTTGTGGAGAAAGCAAATCTGTGCTGATGCATAAATGCTCAAAGGCAGCTGTGATTAAGGGAGCTAACTGACCTCTGGGACATCAGAGATAGAGAAGTCAAGGCCATAAATCCTGAGGCGAATGCTTCAAAAATAGCAAATGAAAATTTGACTGTTTTCCAGAATTCATTTTTAAATATCAGTTTCTTTCAGTTGCATTCCAGATTGTATCTTGCTCTGACTGATTCATGCCCTTCTATCAAAGACAGACAGACAGACAGACAGACAGACAGACAGACAGACAGACAAGATAGATTTCACAAATGTGTAAAAGCACCAATGACATTGTAGCTGGAATGAAATAGTTAAACTCTAGGAACAGGGCAGTTAAAGCTGAAATAACTGAATTTATGGATACACATAAATATATCCAGACAACAGCTCTACAAGAATGGGCAGAAATAATGCCTTTGATTAAAAAGAAAGAACATTGGTGTATTTGATTCACGCTCCCTAGCATTCAGCAAGGAAAATTAAAGAAGCATGAAGAAAAATAAACAGACTCCCCCATACACTGCCACCCTGAAAACCCTGTTGTGAAGTGAGGAGTGTGTTGAGTCTGCTGTTTTGGATTCTACCAAGCTTTTTAGGCTCAGGGACTGAGCCTTAATTATTTATTAAATCCATAGCTATACATTTAGTTATCTAGCTATTTATTAAACCAAAACACTGCACATATCTAGCAATTTAAAGTGTTTAAAGGGATTCCTAGTTGGAATGGGGCAGAGGAAGCAGGAAAACTTTATATGCAATCAGTCAAAAGAAGGCCCAACTTTATTTAACCTTTTTGCAAGTCTCTTTCAAATGTAAACAGTTCCATGGAGAAAAAAAGTCAAAATCACAGCTATGCAGTGGTGAAATCTGAACTGGTTTGCCACCGGTTCGCTGGCTGTGCATGCACAGTATGAGCCAAAAGGAGGCTTGGGAAGGTAAGTAGACAGCGAGGCGGGGGGGAATCAACTGTGGTGCGCGAGCTTGGGAACCTTTTTAAAAAACTTTTTAAAAGCATTTTTTACTACCGGTACTCCGGAACCAGTAGTTAAAAATGCTTTAATTTTTTTTTAAAAAAAAGTTCCAATGATCGCACGTCACTCAGCTGATCTTCAAAACTTTTTTAAAAACTTTTTCTTACTACTGGTTCGGCGAGCCAGTAGCATTTTTTACTACCGGTTCAGGCGAACCGACCCGAACCGGTAGTATTTCACCCCTGCAGCTATGGTATTTCCAACTCATAATTCAGACCTAAAGCTTTCTCTCTGCCTCACGTCCAACAAGAAAGAAATGAACGCAGAAGATGAATGGAAAGTATCAGACCAATTAATAAATAAAGTCTTGGCATCTTTCCTCATAACGGAATGCCTTTGGTCTAGTACAGTAGTTCTCAACCTTCCTAATGCTGCGACCCTTTAATACAGTTCCTCATGTTGTGGTGACCCCCAACCATAAAATTATTCCTAAAACCATTGAAAATATGTGTTTTCCGATGGTCTTAGGCGACCCCTGTGAAAGAGTCATTCGACCCCCAAAGGGGTCCCAACCCACAGGTTGAGAACCACTGATCTAGTAGATCCTCTCTATTATAACACTAGGTTTCCCCAAGTGCAGAAACCAAAAGCTCTGAATATTCAGCCCCAGCTCTTAGTTGAATTGCGCCAATCTACAGTCAATCACCCTGTGCTAAAGGAGGACCAGAAGCAATCCATAGTCATGACCTCAGTGCTACTTCATGCCAAGTCACAGTTTAATGCAAGACTTCTGCACCTAATGTAAGGGAAATTTGTTCCTGAAAGTCTACACAAAGCCAGAAAGGCAATAAAAGCATCTGATTAATCTTTGCAGCCAGCCGGAATCATTTGCAATCAGGAAAGGTAGAGCTGGTGAGAATGTTACTGCGCATTTTGGTAGAGGGGAGGGCTCAGGACAAGAGTTTATTGATGCAAAATTGCAGATTCATTCACAGTTTAGATGATCCAACCTCTCTAGATGCTGCTGCCGAGAATCCATTGCAGGACTGAAATTTCTCCTTTTCTTCCCTTAAGGCTTCCAGAGGTGTCAAACTGGCGGCCCATGGGCCAGATGCGTCACACACAGGCCACACCAACCCCAGCTCCGTGAAGGGGAAAAACATTATGATACGTCACGTGATGGCAATGTGATGCCGCGAGTTCAACACCCGTGCCTCAAGTCATCTTCTTTCATCACTGTTTGACTGAGTTCCTTTATTTCTGTCATCCTATCAGAGAAAGGACACAACATTCTCCTCAAGTTGAAGTGCAAGTTGGGAAAGTAACTAAAAAAGCAACAAAGACAAAGAACTAGGAGAGAAGAGGTTGAAGGAGCTATAGCTTATGACAATATCATTATGTGATAGTTGTTAAGTTCTTTGCACAAACAGTATAGAGCAGGGGTGTCAAATTCGATTTCATTGAGGGCCACATCAGGGTTGTGTTTGACCTTGGGGGGCAGGGGTGGGCATGACTGGGGTAGGTGTGGGCAGCTTGATGTCACTCTTGTTGGGGGCTCCCAAGCTCCATTTTCAGCTGCGATGGCCTCCTGCAACCCTCTGCTAGAGAAAACGGAGCTCGGGAGGGTCGCATGCAGCCCTCCCGAGCTCTGTTTTTGCTGGCAGAGGCACCACGGGCCAGTCCTTCGCTATTTCCAGGGTGGCCCCGCAAGCCAGATCTAAGCACCCCGCAGGCTGAATCTGGCCCCCAGGCCTTGAGTTTGACACCCCGATATAGAGGATGCTTTATAACTAGCTTCAAATTATACTGTCTAATAAGAATACAGGATACACTTTACCAAAGTTTACTCAATCAGGAAAGGAGGTCAAGTGTATTTAGACTCCTCATCTTTGAAGGCATCAGATGCCATATGATGACACGGTGATATCATGGAAAGCGCATGATTAATGTTTGGTGGCTTTTTGGGGGGGGGGAATTTAAGAGTGAAGATGGAATAAAATGGTCTCTGGGAAGAAAGCCACTACAAGACCCATTCCTAACCGTCTTAAACCCCAAGGATTAATTGAACCCTGGCATTGACTAGGGACTCATCCAATCCATTCCTGACCAAATACAACATTGTCTGTTCTTCATCTTTTTTTAATTTATAGGTTGAAAACGGTAATCTACTAAATGCAAAACACCTTTCAGGCATGTAGCTCTCCAACATAAGATAACATCTTCAGCTCATGAGGACTGTTTCAAGTCGATATAGTTAAATGAATTAGCAATTTTTCATAAGTTGGAACAGCACAATTAACATCATTGTGTGTGTGTGGTTTTTTTTTTTAAGCGCAAGCAGCACAGGAATAATGATCTCATCCGAAAGCAGGGGATTTTAAACCTAGCTTTCCTCTTATTGGGGATTAAACATTCTGTTAGATAAATTTACCTAAGATGTAATGTATCCTAATGATGTTAGCTCACTGGATGCTACTATATTTTGGCAACGTAATTTTAGATAGGGATAGGCTAAATCAGAGGTCTTCAAACTTGGCAGCTTTAACTCCCAGAATTCTCTAGCCAGCTATGCTCCAGCCAGCAATGCTGGCTGGAGAATTCTGGGAATTGAAGTCCACAAGTCTTAAAGCTGCCAAGTTTGAAGACCTTTGGGCTAAATAAATAAATAAATAAATTCTTAAAGCTTCCTGTAAAATAATTCCTACAGAGTCATCATGATTCTACAGTCAAGCATAGTGTTTTAACAAATGACTCAGGTTTTTAAAAAATAAATCTTTGCTTTTTTTTTACATTTCTTTCTTTCTTTCTAAACTTGAGGCCTCTAGCTGTGTTGAATGTCTTACAGATTTTCTCCCTCCTCTCTCTCTCTTGCTCTCTCACTCTCTCCCCCCTCCCTCTCCCTCTCTATGTAAGATAGGAATTTTGGGAATTGTATTCAATACCACTAGAGAGCACCAGATGAGGAATATTCTAGTGAACAGGAAGAACTTAATTAGCCTGCAGCCCTCTGTGGACTTAAAGGAGCATCCGAAGAGCTAAGATCTGCAGAGACTGGCATAGATGGTCTTATCCCCTCTATATCCATCCTCATATTTGTAAGACCTGTACAGAAACCCCTATTAACATATACAGGTCATCCTCGAGTTACAACAGTTCATTTAGTGACCATTTAAAGTTACAACGGCGCTGAAAAATATGACTTGTGGCCATTTTTCAGAGTTACGACCTTTGTAGCATCTGCATAATCATGTGATCAAAATTCAGATGCTTGGCAACTGGTTCATACTTATGACCTTTGCTATGTCCCCAAAACATGTGATCCCCTTCTGTGATCTTCTGACAAGCAAAATCAATGGGGAAGCCAGGTTTCACTTAACAGCCAGGTTACTAACTTATCAACTGCAGTGATTCACTTAATAACTGTGGCAAGAAATGTTGTAAAAAGGGGCAACTCTCACTTAATAAATGTTTCAGTTAGCAACAGAAATTTTGGGCTCAATTGTGGTCGTAAGTTCGAGGACTACTGGTACTTTCATTGTTTTTATTTATTATTGGTCATCCTTAAATGGTATGTTAGGGTCCATTTCTGTTGTTAAAAATCACAAGCATTTGGCCACATACATTGAGTTTTCATCCCCAATCACTGGTAAAAGAAAACAGAAATATTTCTGTATTTTTCCATGAATTATATCTTTTTCCTCCTTAATTTTATTTTAGCACACACCGGCCCAGAGCATTTCTATTGGATAAATTAAAATAAGAAAATAAATCACAATAAAGAAGTACATCATGACATTTAATAGCCTCCTTTGGCATTGCCTAAAAACAGAATAGTTTTACTTTGTCCATACTGTATCTAAAACTGTTAGAACAGACATCTAATGATGCCCAGAAAACTCTAATAAATTTTAAATTATAATACATGTAACTTGTCTCAGCCATCTTCCATTATAATGGCAGTATCTTAATTCTGAGCAGCGATGGAATGTTGGAAGTTTTTTAGGAATTTGGGGAGATTAATTTAGGAACTTAAATTCTGAAAAGACTGTGAACAGTAACCAAGCCCTTGCACAGGTAGTTTTATAAATGAAAGTGATCAATAAGATGACAAAAGAGAGAAGAGATCATGCCTTCTTACAACAGATCTGCTGAGTAATAGCTTGAGGGGAGGGGGAAACATAGATGTAACACAGCCACTCAGTCAGATTATCAAACAGAAGATCATAAACTATAGTTTATATATGTCTATAATCCCTCACTCAGAAAGCTTCTTACTGTACATATATCGTTCCATCATGAATCCGGACAAAACCTTCTGTGTTTCAGTGAAAATATCAGTTAGGTTCTGTTCTCTTTAAATTATAATTAAAAGCAAGTGGGGCCAAGAAAAACGAGCAATGCAGAAGGAGAGCCGCAATACAGGGAGTGGATTATTAATTAACAAATCAAACTACATTTAAACATTGATTCCTCCATTCCCATTTTAGCTTGCCTATTTACAGAAAATATTATCAGCAAAGGAGCACTGTTCATAATTGAGGGATGGGGGAGGGATAGGAAAGGAAGAAGGGATATAAAAAAACCCAGTTTTCATCCATCAATTTCAACTAAGAAACAAAAAAAAGACCTCTCACAGGATTGGCCCTAGCTGATGAACATTATTAGTTTGAAGTGAATCAATATTTGTAACATCTATTAAGGAAAACATTATCTTTATTTTTAGCCTTGCTAAGATACACTATATTCCAAGTGTCATTTTTACAGTTTTAAAACAAATGGACAAGCTATACTTCATTTTTTCTGCCATTATACAGTATAAACCAAGATTATACCCATATATTATTTCTGAATCATCCTCGTTCTTCACCAGATTTTCAGTTCTGTTATATGCAACTTAACCCAACTTGAAAATAAGCTTACAAAAATTAACTCCCATTCATGCAGTAATTATATGTGGCCCCACTGGGAAAACTTCAACAAACAATTATAAATTTTTCAATCCGATCGCCAAACACAATAATTTTTAGAGGCACAAGTAACCAAGAGGGTGGTTAAGTAAAAGCACAATTAAACAGACTCCTCTTTATCAAACTACAAGTTCATTATGTTATAAATTATGCATAACAGCAGTCTAAGAGTTGGATTAAAGTTGATGGTTTACATTTTATCATTCATCATGTTTATTATAATGTAGGCATGCCTCTAAGATATTCTAGAGCAAACAGACAGCCTTGTTCTTTGGGAAGGGACAAGCTAAATTCAATTTAGGTTTTAAATAAGTTTTCTCAAAGCATAGTGACGTGATCAAAATTCAGATGCTTGGCAATCATTTATGATGATTGTGGGGCCAAGTGATCATATTTTTTGACCTTCCAACTAGCAAAGTCAATGGGGAAACTGGATTCACCTAAGAACCACGTTACTAAGTTGAGAACTAAAGCGATTCACTTAACAATGGTGGCAAGAAAGATTGTAAAATGGGGCAAAACTCACTTAACCATTGTCTTGCTTAACAATGGAAATTTTGCTAATTTCAATTGCAGTCTTACGTTGAGGATTACTTGCATTGGTGGACCTGGCATGATGGGTTTGATTTATGGATGTGAGTTTTACCAGGGCATCAATGTTGTCCTGTTGTTTTCAATATTTTGGTCTTTTTTTTTCTAAAAAAAAGTATTATTTTTATTCTTGCTTGCTAGAGTTATTTTCTGGCAGTCAGGCAGCTAAATAAACCTGTTTAATAAATAAATAAATAAATAAATAAATAAATAAATAAATAAATAAATAAATAAATAAATAAATAAATATTATTTTATTCCTCCTTCCCTAAATTGGTACCTTCAGAAGTGTTGAGTCTAGAAGTCTGAGAATTCTCAGCAACAACAAGGGGAATTTGGAAGCTGGAGGGACCAGTTTGGAAAATGGAGTTAAGGGATAGTGGAGGTCTGCAGCAAAGTGACCCTTTTGGAAAAACTACTCTTTAACCACATCATTGAGCAAAGGCTGCTGTGTTCATGTATATCAAAAAGTTTCAGGCAATCTCAAAATATATCAACAACGCAATGGGCTTTTAAAACATTGCCTTTGTTTATTGATAAGATCCTTGTGTTCTAACTCACCTATAGCCTGCATTTGCATAACTAAACTTTCTTTTAAATTCTACAGCAGTCTAGCCATTCTATGCATCTGATAAAATGAGCTGTAGTTCCTAAAAAATGTACACATTTTAATAAAATTTGTTAGTTGGGAAAAGGTAATATCAACACTTTCTAATTTCTGGATGTATGTGTGTGTGAATCAAAAAAATCACTTCAGGATCTCCCCGCTTAATTGAGAAAAGGCACCCACAACAGTTTGGGTAAACAAAATGATAGATTTTTAAAAAATGTTTGGAAGCAATTACCAAGACTGAAAAGACTACCTCCAAATGTTTTAATTGATGTGTGCAATTCTGTAAATATCCAGCTATTTTACTCTTAACCTGAATAATAATAATATCCTAGATAGGCTGCAGGATTTAGGTTTGGCTAGTCTAAAGAAAAGAAGAATTAGGGGTGACATGATAGCAGTATTCCAGTACTTGAGGGGCTGCCTCAAAGAAAAGGGTGTCCAATTATTATCCAAAGCTCCAGAGGGCAGGACAAGAAACAATGGTTGGAAACTAATGCAAGCGAGAAGCAACCTGGAATTAAGGAGAAATTTCCTAATAGGAAGGACAATTAACCATGGAACAGCTTGCCTTCAGAAATTGTGGATGCTCCATCACTGGAGACAGTCACTTATGTGAAATGGTATAGGTTCTCCTGCTTGAACAGGGGGCTGGACTAGAAGATCTCCAAGGTCCCTTCCAGCTCTATTCTATTCTATTCTATTCTATTCTATTCTATTCTATTCTATTCTATTCTATTCTATTCTATTCTATTCTATTCTATTGATAGATGCTCATTATAAAACCCAAAATGTCTCTAATGTGGCTGCTTTTCTAGAAAGACAGAAGCACTCTATTATATTAGATAATTTATAACTAGGTCAGTTACTTCAATGGATGTTACTTTACATCAGTCTTAAGTCTGTTGCATTGCAATGAAGCTGTTTCCCATCCTCAAGCAGCTTATTAAATACAGCCAGGGTCTGGAAATGTGGGTTCCATCAGCCAAAAACAGCCAACCAACCAGTCAGATCCAAGAGTACCCTGTGGATTAATATATGGTTTCTGTTACCTCTAGAGATGTACAATGGGGGGAAAGTGCAGCAAGAGCATCAGGACGCAATATAATGCTACTAGTCATAGTTCATTTTGCTGAGTGACAAATCATGCAGGACCGTTGCAGCAAAAGAGTACTATAAATAGTGTTATGCTGTAAGTTGTGGCTGCCATAAAGAAAGAAAAAGAAAAATTCAATGTAAACTAGATCAGAGATGCTTATGAGATTTTGGAGCAAAATTTTAGATATTTTGAAAAGCCACCTTAAACTGGCTAAACTGTATCCTACACTGCTATCATCAGTCGGAATTCAAACAAACTCTGTTAACTGATATTTTAAGTCAGAGGATTATTTTTTGTAAGCCTTCTCAAAGATGCGTGTTGAGCTCCAAAGTCTACACATTTCCAGATGAGTTCTAAGAATTCAAGGATTTATCAAGGGAAGCCAACTACCTGGATATTTACAAGCCTATTCAAAACAGAAGGCATATGAGAATATTTTAAAGAAACCACATTCACAATTTCTGAACCTGATCCTGCAATGATCTGCAATGGAACTTTGTGCGGGAATGTTTTGCCAAGGCTTGTATACATAAGTTTTGAAAATAAGTCAGAGACAAACATTTAGGAAAATAACCACCAATGTTTAATAATTTAGTGAGAACCCCCCCCCCTTTTTTACAAATCTATTCAAATTTCTTTTGAAAGAGCTATAGAGCTGAATTAATAAAGCATCAATAATTTATAACAAGACCAATACAGTTTAAATGATCAGAGAATACAGAAATATTTAAGGATTGCCAAAATCGGCCTACCTCTACATTTGTTTCATACAGAGCCAATTAACATTAGATAACTCTTATCTAAATGATTTAATTCCATGTTATTGTTTTGATCACTTATATTAAAAAAATACAGTTCCTTCTGGCATAAACTAAATAATATATTTTACTAGCATGCCTAGCTGTGGATTAATGGGCATAGAGTCTTCAATGAGGTTGATAAAACCCCCAAATCATTTTGGCACATGGACCACTTAAATGTCTTTAATTTGTCCGGGCAGGTAATAATGACTAAAATCCAAAGTTTATCCCAGAATATTTGCTGAACTACAATATTTGTGCCACAGAATAAATGAAAGCTGACACAAGCTGTTATCAAAGACTACCTTAAATAATACCTTTAAAAACAAAAGAAGGAACTCACGTTTCTATCACCCTAAAAAAAAAGGATCAGGAAAGAATTCCCTTGAGACTCCGGCTTCTGCCTGTAATAAAGTTTTATCCTTTTTAATTCCCATCAAGATCAATAACTGTTAGCTATATTTGTAGCCAGGCAAAGAGAGGTAGGGGCGTTGAGAAATCTACACTTTGAAGGAAAATTAAAATGCACATTTTGGATCTGCTCCCTCCATTCCTGTGTTCATAGAGTAGATGTACAAAACTGCACTCAGTTTAATGAGCTACAATACTCTGCACAATTGGAAACCAAACTATCAATTATGTGAAATCTTGTCACCACATTCAACGGAACAGTTTTCCTGCAGACCATCTCTGTCGTCTCAGAGAAGTTAGGAACAGAAGAACCAGAGCTCCCAATCATTTCTGTATAGCAATGGTCCACTGGATCCTAATGTTTCTGCGAACATGGAACAGAACTTCCCAAGGTTTGGCTTACAAATTTGCAACAACAGTGGACAACAGATCTTGAAACACTAAAAACACAATCCAGTATGTGTATATAATAACTTCATAGTTTCTTTTTGCCCAAAGTAAATATCTTGTGCTGTGTGTGTGTGTGTGTGTGTGTGTGTGTGTGTGCTCATGCACATTTTAATAGAAAGCTGTAAAGAAGAACTCTCTTTAGATGGACAAGATTTTTTTCTCTTCAAATTTAGAGAAGCCAGCATGAGAGTTTGGGGAATCTGTAGAAGTTCTAGAGCTGTAGAATCGCATAAAGCCAGTGGCACATAGAATATATCCAACTGTGTTGGGTCTTGTTAGTATTTGAATGGGAGATCTTTAGGGAGCATCAGGATGCTAGATTAGATTGGATAGTGAAAACTACATGAATGTACCCATGAGGCCACCAAGAAATGAACTCAACCCAAAGGAGTTTTTTTTCTCTTCCATATATGCCATCAAATTATGTAAGCCAATGCAATATATTTTTTAAAAAAAATATTTAATCTAATGAAACAAGGCAATCATTCATCTAATTTGATTAGAAGGACAGTTAAACTGTCTCTTACCGCATTACTCCGGAGGGGGAAAAAAAGGAAATCCTGAATATTCCCAAACCACATGCTTGGCTTTACATGTTTAGATAACTAAAATAATACTAATAACTTTTGGCTCAAAGAGCTAACAAAACTGTTAGCCCCCAGTCATTTCCCAAGGAATATGGAATATGGATCTTTTGATTATTCAGCTGAAGAAAGACAAATATAAGCAAGGGCTGTTCTATGATTCAGCATATTCTTAAAAACAACAAAAAAAGTGACCAGATTCAGGAATCCTAAAAGCAGCATCTGACAGGCAAATACAGCAATGTTACCAGCAGTTGAACGGAAAGGACTATAATCATAAATGCATTAAGTGAGAAAGGAGGTAGCCTTTCTAATACTTCTAGAACTATTTTAGCTCTGTTTGCAATGTTAAACAGAAAAACAAATGATTTCTTTTCTTCCTTCCAGGTGCATTTAAAGGCAGACATGAATGAAAGAAAGCACAGTATATAAATATGTAGCTCTTTAAAAATAATTCTTCACCGGAAAGTACCTTTTCATTGTTTTATACAGGGCATCGTTTTCAGCACTATGCTGAAATGGACAGCGCCTGCCTCTCCTAACTCTGTTTCTGCCTTTCTCTTTTGCTCATAAACCAGAGCCAAAATGACACACCCCACATACAGGAGACCAACCTCAGCAGGTCTGAATGATTTCCAGATTTGCAGAAATATACATCTTGAGGGTGGGAAAACACTTAAAGGAAGAAAGTCCCAAAACCATCTCAGAGAAGGCGGAATAGTCAGACAATACTACTGAAGTGGAAATGGAGAAAAGAAATTGGGAAGGAGTTGAAATGGAACATCTTGGAGGAGAACACAGCAAATTGTTTTTAAATCAACAAGACAGTCCACACTGCAATATTTTATTATACACCTTATTGGCATGTAAAGAATTGTCCAGTTGACTTTCCAGTTGAGAAACTATAAAGAGCAATGCATTACCCAAAGGCAAAACTCAGTGATACTTACTTAAAATGCCATCTTATTCTACAAATATCTTCATAGTGTAATAAAAAAGCTCTATTTTTAGCATCAAGTAACATTTTATATTTTTTTAAATGCAAATAGCCTGTGTAAATATTAATGACAATGGCAAGATTATTCTTGTGGATTATGAGTAAAAACAACCTCTACCACCATCCAATTCAATATATATATATATATATATATATATATATATATATATATATATATATATATATATATATACTTCTTTTTTAGATCCAATGGATACACACTTACACACCTTCTATTTATAGTTAGTCTTAATAAAATCACTATCCTCATCCAGGCTAGGCACCCTTGCTTTACATTTTATGACCACTACAAGCATATTTCTTAGACTGTTTGCACATTAACATAAACATTGCTTAGCAACCAATTGATACCATATTTTTAAACTCCAGGCATCAAATGATTCCATGATTCTATGAAATGCAAGATGGGTTAATGAAAACAACCTCTAGTGTTCTATTGATAACTTATACCTCTGTGAATACAGATTCTTCCAAATGAGACCAATGACAGAATCTAATATTTAGAAGAAGAAAACTTATGCCTTCTAGATATATCTGTATATATTATTGGCTGAAATGTTGGCAGTGCAGATTGCTCTTTGGTTAGAATTAAATCCACTTGCAAGAATCTATTGAGTTTGATGTAGAATGGTAGAATTTGTTTTTTATTTTTTATAAAGTAAGGTACCAGTAATGGTGGAAGATGATTTTTTTTCAACTAAGACCTTTATGACAAAATTGTTTACCATGCACTCAGCAATTTTGGAATCATGTAATATCTCCTTTTCAATGACACATCTTATGCCTATCCTATACAATATCTTTCATCCTCTGACTTTTTTAGTCATCAGTATATGTCTTCAATAATCCAAAACATTTTTCAATTCCTGGGCTATTAAAGTAAACCAGTGACAATAAGTAATCCAATATGACAAGATCAATGCTGTCCAGAACATGAACTGATCAAATGAATATGCACAGTTGTTCCTATTTCACATCTTACTTGATACAAAATGTGAGCGAGGGCTTGGAGATGCAGAAGCACACATCACATTTCAATAGAAACCACTATAAAACCATTGGCCCTGGTCCAAACAATGTTTTAAGGAGTTGAGAAACATCATTCCAGTAGATAGATATGCTGAGATATCAGTATCCATACATTTAATTAAGGGAATTTTGCTGGGTTTCAGTGGGTTTTGCTAAACAATTGTTATGGAATGCTGGGTTTCTGTGGCTTCTTTCTCAAGAAAGATGTGCATCTAACATTTTCAAAAAGCGAACTGGAGCTCAGAATGGAAAGACAGCTTTCCCTTTCTCTAGTCATCCTTCAGAACTGGGGAAAAACAGGTGACAGGAGAGGGTAATTAGGATTGAAAACTGCAGTATTAAAGGACAAATGAAGGGAAAATGAGGACACGGATTGTGGGGGCAATAAGCTGACTTTGTATAAAAAAGAACACTGCTTAGGGGGGCCCGAAAGCCCTACTAAGCAGGTATATACAAAAGTATGAAGGCTATTGCTTAACGCATTGTAAACCATCCTGAGTCTCCGGAAAAGGGCGGCATATAAATCAAACTAATAAATAATAATAAAACAGAAAGGCATAGCTTGGGATGCAAGTATTAAGGGGAAATCTTTCCCTTGAAGGAACTAGACTAATCCAGGGCTAAATTGTGGGCCAGATATTCAGGCCTGGACTAAAGTATATCAGAAAGATCCAGAGACAGGGTCAAATTTCAGACAAATGGATGGGTTTTTGGTATGGAAGAAAAAGTCAATGCACATTAAAGAGAAAGAACAATATAAAGACATAGAAATTGGTAATGCAATCAGTGAGCTAAATTAATGTGGGCCAGAGGAATATGGTGAGAAATGAGTTAGAGGTGGAGGAGAGCATGACCACTGGCCCAAAGTGGAGGCAAGTCTCATTGGCTTTGCTCCTGTATCTTTAATATGAACTTAAAAGGACAGAGGCAAAACTTCATGTTTCATACCTTCTTGTGACAAAAAGCACTAGTGGTATGATTTCAGTAGATGGTAATCATAAGCAATCGTACAAACCACTGCATAAATAATTAGTAACCATTTGAAATACTGTGCTGTGGTAGGAGATGGACCAGCTTAGGAAAACCAAATGAGAAAGTAAGGGGTTCTTCACACCAGGAAGGTGACTGGGAGAAGGTGGAAGGCAGGAAGAGAAGGGAAAGTAGCCCTTCCCAACTTGAGAACCTGCAGATGTGGGGGATCACCCTCAACCCCTTCCTCCTAGATCAGAGGTCTTCAAATTTGGCAGCTTTAAGACTTGTGGACTTCAACTCCCAGAATTCTATGCTATGCTGGCTGGAGAATTCTGGGAGTTGAAGTCCACAAGTCTTAAAGCTGCCAAGTTTGAAGACTTCTGTCCTAGATGATAAGGGTCACAAACCAGTCTTCTGGGTTCGATGGGAAGTTTGAGTTGGAAAACGCAAGCAGGACTAAAAGGAAACCTGGACGCTAACAGGTTGTGAGCAGGAAAGGGAATGCAGAAGACCTTGGAAGACCTGAAGAGGAAATAAGGCCCCCAGAGGGAGAAGGTGAAATTTGAGGGTATGAGAAAGTGTGTCAGCTGAAGGAAGGAGAGGGGTGGGGGAGGCGTGAGGAGCATACAGAAAGGGCTACTAGGGGAATAGGAGAGAAGCTGAAAGCTGGATTCTGCCAGGTATAGCTGGCATGAGCACCAGTGCGGGTTTCTTCACCCTATGAAGTTTGAGATCACTTCCACCGGCTTCCAGATCCTGGCAGGAAATGTCAGACTTTCACTCAAGCACTTCTCAGGCTCCTTTCCATTGGGTGTGTGTCCGCGCGTGCGGGGGTGCTTTGTACTACACCAGCATCTAGATGAGGAGGAGGAGGAGAGGGAGAGGGGGAAAAAAAGCCAACCGCGTGTGTATGTGTCTGTCTGTCGTGTGTGTGTGTGTGTGACAGCCAGGACGTGTCAGGGAGGCACATTCCTGCAGCAAGAGCACGTCTCCCGCCCCCCCCCCACACACACACCCCCAACCCGGCAGACACAAAGAGGGCGGGGGAGTGCAAGAAACAGCCGCCGCTTTCGGCTTGGAGAGGGAGGGCGAAGGGCTTTGCGCTGGAGGCGGGGTAGGCGCCAACTCACCTGCTTCGAGATTGAAGGAGATCCTGGCCTCGGCTAGGTAAGGCGTGTCACTCTTGGACCGAACTCTCCGGATGGGTCTCCTGTCTATGTCCTCTTCGGAAGAAGCCGCCATTAATGTGGGTACGGTGAGCAGGGTCGCCCGGCGAGCTGGTGTAGAGGAAGCAGCGAGAGGGGTGGGGGTGGAAAAGAGGAGGAGGAGGGCGCACACGCAAAGGAGGAGAAGAGGAAAGAGAGGAGCAGGGACACAGTGAGGGAGAGACACCGGGAGGGAGGGAGGGAAAGGGGGGTGGAAGAAAAAAAAAAAAAAGAGAGAGAGAGAGAGATGGGGAGAGAAAAGGAAAACCCGTTAAGGATTTCTGGATTGGAGCTGAGCTGGAAACCCTGCCCTGTCACCTTCTGGCAGCCTTGAGCCAAGCGGGTGAGGCTCCACGTGGGACCCTACCCAATCTAACAAAGCCTGGCCCTTTGCTTGGAAGCTGCAGATAAAACGGCCCCTTGAGAATGGCTCATTCAAGTCCAGAGATTTGCCGATCAAAAATTGAGAAGCTTGGTTGCTTTCTTGTACATTTGGGTAGTAGTGGGAGAAAAGCAGCAAGCAAAAAAAAAAGCCAGCCGAGGAAACACGTGAGACCCTTTGACATGGCAATGCATCAGGTGGACCACCCTCTTTCTGTGCAGATTACACACACACACACACACACACACACATATTACACTGCAGGGATACAGATTGCACTAAGGTGGAATGCAGGTTCTTGGTTCTGTGTAAGTCTGAAGCCAGTTATTGTAGAGGGCAAATTATGTTTTAAGGTTTAGTGTTTGGTCATTGTGGTGTTTTCAGAATGTGAAGCCTTGGGGTGATGCATGACCTGAGCAGCACCTCTCTTTAAAAAAAAAAAAATGAATGCAAGAATGAGGGGTTGGGATTCTAATTCTTGGGAGTTTCCATCAGCAACATCAACAAAATTTTTGGAATTGAGATTCCAAACACACTTTGAGGTCTATAGCTGGGAACGTCGTTTTAGCAGCAATGTCATAAACCACTTATGTGACTTTCAGCTCCCAGGATTCACAGCAATGTCCATTCTGGTGGCAAAGTTCTGGGGATTACAAGAAAAAACTGTTCTCTCTCTATTTTTGCTAAATGATGAATAATTATAAATATGATTAGTTGATACAGCAAAGTAAACCCCTTTGTAGTAAAAAACTCAAGCACTCGCAGAATTTGGACAAACAACAATGGTAAAAAAAAATTAAAGGTAATTTTTTTAAAAAATGGTTGAGTTGATTAATAGTTTGTCTATACAACTACACTCAAGGAATCACTTTGTAGCCCTCAGTAACCTTCAGGAATGGACACCATACAAATGAAATAAATACTTTTTATAGGACTTTCTTGGGAGGCAGGAAACAACATTAATTGCCTTGTGTGAGAAACTGTTCTAAGAAACTATTTCAGTATCTATATTAATACTGGATAGATGTTTCTAGTGAAATTACAGAATCATAAACTGCACAGGTTAGAAAGGGGCTTGGAGATCCCCTGGAATTCACTCTTAAGCACCCCAACATATGCCCCCATCCCAACATCTACTCAAAAACCTTCAGCAATGGGAAAGCCATTGCTTCCTGAAGGAGTTTGTTCCATTTTCGAATATCTCTTACTATGAGGCAATGTCTCCTGCTGTAAAGAATCTGGGAGATGATTTTGAGGGAACTAGGCAAGAACTACAATATTACCTAAGGAAAGAGGGCTGAAAGGACCTTTCAGGAAAGGTTCTGAGAAAAGATGATAGTATTCAGAAGAGAAGCAGGCTCTCTTCAAGCTCCCCTGGTTCTCTGAGGTATTTATTTATTTATTTATTTTATTTATTAGATTTCTATACCGCCCTTCTCTCGAAGGACTCAGGGCGGTGTACAGCCATATTAAAACACATATAAATATACAAAATTTAAAACAATTTAAAATTGAATATATAAAATTTTGGCCCATAGATTAAACACACATACACCCATTCTAAAATTCGTATTAGGCCTGTCCAGCTTGTTGGAACAAGAGGGTCTTCAACGTGCGATGAAAGGTACGCAGGTTGGGTATGAGACGAATCTCAAGGGGCAGCTCATTCCAGAGGGCTGGTGCCCCTACAGAGAAGGCTCTCCCCCTGGGTGTCGCCAGTCGGCATTGTCTGGCCGACGGCACCCTGAGGAGCCCCTCTCTGTGGGAGCGTATTGGCCGATGGGAGGCTGTTGCTGGCAGCAGGCGGTCTCGTATATACCCCGGTCCTAAGACATGGAGCGCTTTAAAGGTGGTGACCAACACCTTGAATCGCACTCGGAAGACCACCGGGAGCCAGTGCAGCTTGCGCAGGAGGTGTGTTACATGGGTGCGCCAAGTCACCCCCATAACAACCCGCGCGGCCGCATTCTGGACTAGTTGGAGCCTCCGAGCTCTCTTTAAGGGGAGCCCCATGTAGAGAGCGTTGCAGTAGTCCAGACGGGATGGGAGGAGGGCATGAGTGACCGTGCGCAGGGCATCCCGGTCCAGAAAGGGACGCAACTGGTGTATCAGGCGAACCTGATAAAAAGCTCCCCTGGCCATGGCCGTCATATGATCTTCCAAGGACAGCCGTGCATCCAGGAGAACACCCAAGTTGCGAACCCTCTCTGAGGGGGACAAGATCTCACCCCCAATAGTCAGCGATGGAGCCAGCTGACTATACCGGGACACCGGAAACCACAGCCACTCGGTCTTGGAAGGGTTGAGTCTGAGCTTGTTCCTCCCCATCCAGATCTGCACGGCCTCCAGGCACTGGGACATCACATCAAGAGCATCATTGGGGTGGTCCGGGGTGGAGATGTACAGCTGAGTATCATCAGCGTACTGATGGTACTTCACCCCGAAACCACGGATGATCTCACCCAGTGGCTTCACATAAATGTTGAACAGAAGGGGCGAGAGGACTGATCCTTGTGGCACTCCACATATAAGGCACCTCTGGTCGACCTCTGCCCCCTGCCAACACAGACTGTGACCGGTCGGAGAGAAAGGAGGAGAACCACCACAACACAGTGCCCCCCACCCCCAACTCTTCCAAGCAGTGCAGCATGATACCATGGTCGATGGTATCAAAAGCCACTGAGAGGTCTAATAGGACCAGGACAGAGGAACAACCCCTGTCCCAAGCCCTCCAGAGATGATCAACCAACGCGACCAATGCCGTTTCCATGCTGTACCCAGGCCTGAAGCCCGACTGGAATGGATCCAAATAAACCATTTCATCCAGGTACTGGGGAAGCTGTCGCGACACCACGCTCTCAACAACCTTTGCCACAAAGTGAAGGTTGGAGACTGGACAATAATTTGCTAACACTGCCGGGTCCAAGGAAGGCTTCTTGAGGAGAGGCCTCACCACCACCTCTTTCAAGGCGGCGGGAAAGTCACCCTCACTCAATGAAGCATTTATAATCCCCTGGAGGCAGTCTCGTGTCATCTCCCGAGAGGCCAGCACCAACCAGGAGGGACACGGGTCCAATAAACATGTGGCTGCGCTCAGTCTACCCAGAATCCTGTCCATGTCTTCGGGAGTCACAGGATCAAACTCTTCCCAGATAATATTCTCAAGACCTGCCTCCATCATCCCTCCTGAATCTACCCAGTCAGAATTCAAGTCTACACGAGGTATAAGAGGGAAGGGATATAAGATGCAACCAGGCTTTTAAGGTTCTGCATTCATTGTATTCGCAATAAAATAAAGTTCTCGACTTTCTTTAAAGTTGGTTTTCTGACTTCATAGGGCTGATACCTGGTGACCAATAAAAATATCTACTTTCTGTCTTTAAAGATTCCCAGTGCTCCTTGTTCTGTCTTCTGGAACAATATTGATCAGTTCTGGCTCACTTTCCTCTTTCAGATTTTTGAAGATTGCTATCATATCTCTCCCTCTTTTCTTTTACCTGATCCAAACATTTATTTATTCATTTCACTTTATATGGCTGCCCATCTCAACTCTATGCACTTTATGTACCAGTCAATGGTGGGATTCAAATAATTTAACAAGCGGTTCTTTGCCCTAATGATTTCTTCCAACAACCAGTTCACCAAACTGCTCAGAAAGTTAACAACCGGTTCTCCCGAAGTGGTGCGAACTGGCTGAATCCCACCACTGGTACCAGTGGTGAAATCTGAACCGGTTTACTACCGGTTTGCTGGCTGCACATGCGCAGTGCGCACCACGCACCAAATGCCAAAAGGAAGCATGTAGTAAGTAGAACAGCGCGGGGGGGGGGGTGATCAGCTGTGGTGTGCAAAAAAAAGCCTCTGATGATTGTGCGTCTCAGCTGTGATCATCAGAGGCTTTTTTTAACCTTTTAAAAGCATTTTTTTACAACCTCTTCGGCTGAAGAAGTTGTCGAAAAAAATGCTTTTAAAAGTAAAAAAAAAAAAAGCCTCTGATGATCACACGATTCAGCTGGGCATGGGTGGGGGGCAGGGATTTTTGCTACCAGTTCTCCGAACTACCCTCCGCCATCGCTACCGGATCAGGCGATCCAGTCTGAAACAGGAGCATTTCACCCCTCCTATTTACCCAGCCATTCCTCATACATTTTCTCCCTTTTGGCTCTATTATTATTATTATTTAAATGTATAGGCTCCCCATTCGTTTATAATGCAAGTTGTTCCTCTTTGGTCCTATTCCAATCTGGATGATTCTTTTTCTCAAATGTGATGCCCAGGATTGGGCACAATAGTGAAAGTGCCTTCCGACCAATGCAGAATAGAGAGGAATAATGAGAAGTACAGTACATATTTTCACATTTCAGATTCTGATATTACTTTTTTGCATGAGCAGTGCCCCAAAGAACATCTTTCTGATTCTTGAAGTAGTACATAAATTTCAATCTAAGCATGATTTTGGCCTTCAATCATTCTCTAGGCTTGAACATGCCAAAATGCCAAAATGATGGAGGAGACTTTGCATCAAAAGTATTGTCTTACCTTCAGTGGTGCAAAGGAAGATGCACAATGGAACGGATAACACAATCCATACTAAAGTCCTTATCTAGGGCCCAAGAAATGATTGTTTGATATGCACTTAATGCAGTTGAGACTAGTACTAGTCCACAACAAATTCTTGATGTCTTCCATGAACAACACTGATTAGGCTCAGAGACATTAAGTATATTTATTTTGTTTTTGGTGCAGCAAGGAAGTGGAATGTAATGGATGTAGGCACTTGCAGACTCCAAAACCAATTTGCAAGAACAATACATTTCATCAAATAATGCCATGTGGGTATTTATCACATGCATAAAGACATTGGGGCAGATGGTACTGTGAAAATTGGAAAACTATTACCATCAAACATAAGCAGCTGTTTTAATCAAACAACCACAAGGAAATGGATCTATTAGGCACTTAACATTTCAAAATGTAAATGTTTAGGTATTTTATAAATGTGTAATTATACATATATTATAGAAGAACCCAAAAGGGGCAAAGGGATTGGATTAATGCAGAAGGCCTGATACTCCAGCCTAATAGTCAAACATTCAGTATCAATATTCAATCTTACACCATTGGGTATCAGCTAGAAATCCTGAATGAAGGGATGGAGAAAAGCACATTGGAAGTGATACTTCAGAACAAAGCCTATTGTCAAAGAGCTCTTGTTAGAAATCAATTATTAATCCCTGGTCTCCACAGTTTTTATTCAGCCATGGCAATCCTATGCCTAATCTTTCTCTCCCTCCCACCCCCCTTAATTTTTATCATACTTGATTTTTAGCATTTGTTTTGTTGGCTGATAATTCCCATTTAACTTTTCTGCTTTTGCTTGGATCTTGGGACCCAACTCTCTCTGAAAATCAAAATCATTGGCTGGCATCTATTCTCCCTCTCATGAGATAATTAGGCAGCATGTCCAAGATGTAGAACATAGAACATAAAATAATAGTGTTGGAAGGGACCTCAGAGGCCTAGAAGCCCAAGCCCCTGCTTGAGTAGGAAATCCTGTATCATTTCAGACAAATGTCCAATTTGTCCAATCTCTTTTTGAAAGCCTTCAGTGATGAAGCACCCACAACTTCTGAAGGCAAGTTATTCCATTGGTTAATTGCTCTCACCATTAGGAAATTTCTCCTTAGATCTAGATTGCTTCTCTTTTTGGTTAGTTTCCAACAGAGGTGGGTTTCAGCAGGTTCTGACCAGTTCTGGAGAACTGGTAGCAGAAATTCTGACTGGCCCCGCCCCCATCTATTCTCTGCCTCCCAAGTCCCGGCTGATCGGGAAGAAATGGGAATTTTGCAGTAACCTTCCCCTGGAGTGGGGTGGGAATGGAGATTTTACAGTATCCTTCCCCTGCCACGTCCACCAAGCTATGCCCACCAAGCCATGCCACACCCACCAAGCCACACCCACAGAACCGGTAGTAAAAAATTTTGAAACCCATCACTGGTTTCCAACCATTGTTTATTGTCTTGCCTGTTGGTGCTTTGGAAAATAGTTTGACCCCCTCATCTTTATAGGAGCCCCTCAAATATTGGAACAATGGTATCATGTCCCCCCTAGTCCTTCTTTTCATTAAACTAGACATACCCAATTCCTATATGTAATCCTTGCCTGCATTCCTCATCATCTCCAAAAAGGTGATATAAAGTATAATCTATATCAGTGTTTCTCAACCTTGGCAATTTGAAGATGTGTGGAGTTAAACCTCCAGAATTCCCCAGTCAGCTATGCTGGCTGGGGAATTCTGGGAGTTGAAGTCCATGTATCTTATAGTTTCCAAGGTTGAGAAACACTGATCTATATAATGAAATGTAATACATTTGGTAGGAGGTAATCACAAACCAGTTCAGTACTGTTGATTAGAAAACTACGTGGGTATGTCTATTAGAAGATGAGTTGAGTTCAAAAGAATGTTTACCTTAAAATTTTTGAGGGATTGGAGCTCCGTTCTTCAACTAATTCTCCTATGTAGGTGGATCCCTAGGATTTCATGTTTTTTAATGGCTTGTTTGTTTGTTTCATAATTGATTAATGGCAATTATACATAATGATTGACATAGCATATACGTTTAATTTTATTACTATTACTGATTACCACTACTATTAATAATATTTTCTTTCATGAATCCATGATATTTTGTTCAAGAACATTCAAAGGGACACACTTCTTAGTTGTGTTAGTGATTTAAATTATTGTTTCTTAGCTGCCTGTACTTTTAGTTTTTATAATGTTTGTTATTGTTTTTATTTTAACTCTTTTTCCTGCCCAGAGTCATTTATTGAGAGGGATAGATAAGTAAATAAGTAAATAAACATTCTTTTATTTCCCCTTGGTAAAAATTCTAGTCTAATAAGGATTTTACTTATTTTATGTCAAATTACAACTCTACCAACAAGCCAGAAACCTTGACCTGTTTAGCTTCAGGAGAAATTTGTAGTTGAAAGAAATCTCAGACACCTGGCATTCCCCTCCCCCAAATGTGAGTAAATTTGTATTTATAAATGTATAATTTTCTCAGAACTTTGTAGGGAGGGGCAGAAGAGGAGGGAAAACAGATTTTTTTGAAGTGGATTTTAAATGAGTTACTTTCTGGATAAATCTATATAAATTAATTTTAATTGGGATACCCATGATGTTAATTGAGAGCCTTTCTTTTAAAAAAATTATGTGACAGTCAGAGTGCTCATTAAATAATGATCTTGCACTCTAATTTGTTGCCATTTTCTTTTCAGAACTTGCTCTTCCCTTAGTGAAGCTTTCTGTAATAAACACAAATGATGGTAAATGGCTACCTCAAAGAACACAGTTAGTTATAAGTCTACAGCACTCTTTCTCTCCTCAGGAGTTAATGAGATTTTCTTCTGAGGAGACATTCATAGAATAGCACTGTAAATCATTTTTATGGGTAGGGCCTTCTATAAAAATATTTTTTGTGACCAGTCTGAGGATTCGGAAGTCATAATGTAATCCTTCCAATCAGATGCCCTCCAGGGATGCTGGAATATAATATTGGCTATACAGGTTGGATTTTACGAGAGTTGTGACCAATATATCTTTAAGACCCTTGGTAAATTGGGAAATGACTTATTCAAAAAGCAGAGGAATTGCTATCTACTGCAGTTTTCAACCAAATAGCTCTTAAAATTTGCAAAAGTAATAGAACCTCCTCAAATGTTAACTAATCTTCAGATTGAGTTTGATGCTGCTACTCATCTATCAATTAAAATCAAATTGCAAGATTCAATCTGAGTCAGTCACCAGGACCTGAAGTTTTGTCTTCTGAGCTTTCGAACTCGTGCTGGAGCCCATCCTCTGGGACCTTCTCACAGAGATTGGATCCTGCAACATTATATATATATATAAACATATATTTGCCTTCATTCATAAAATCAAATTCTACTTCCTGGTTCCATTTTGTACACTTTTATTTGACTGAAAAACTCATATAACTGATCTATGAAAGATATGCCACCAGCTGAGCATATAGAAAATAAAACATGAATGGCTGCATTAATCCTTCGGACAATGTTTTTCAAGCAGAACGTGTTTCTTGCGGTTGTTTCTAAATTAAAACAAGGACAGATGAACAAGGCGGTGAAGAATTAAGACACTTAGCAGAATAAAGCATTTGAAAGGTAATGCGTTCACAGATAAGTTATTCAATGAGTAGCAGGTGAGGCTGAAAAATAGGAGTTGATGCTGTCACGTTACCTCTGTGGTTACTGTGCACTCTTGGGCAAATTATTTTATTTAACAGTAACAGTAACAGAGTTGAAAGGGACCTTGGAGGTTATCTAGCCCAACTCCCTCTATGAGAAAAGGAATAACCTATTTCAATTTTACTCCTACAGGCGATTTTCTTAAATTGGTCAATTCCTGACCAACAGCTAGGGAACTGGTTCTTCCCAACCTGCCTTCCAGATGAGTTGGACTTCCATCATCCCCAGCCAGTCTGTTTCACACCAAATTTGTTCAGAGTGGGGAAGGAATCCTAACTGACATATGCTTTATTAAAGGGAAGGTGGAAGGCTACACATAAATATTTGATAGGAAGAAATTTAAAAGGCTAGAGAAAGCATGCATCTAAAGGTAGCTAAAATAATAACAACAGTTTCTCTTAAATTGCTCCAGTGTTCTTTTAAAAAGTATAATTTACCCTGATTATCACACCATGCTGCAAAAATACTATCAGAACAATGCCTAGATTAAACAATGTCCTGTGGAAATGGATTTGCAAAAGTATCTACTCCTTTTATTTATTTATTTTATTTTATTAGTCATATTTTTATGCCGCCCACTCTCCGAGGACTCTGGGCGGCTTACACCAAAGACAGTATACTAACTAGCATATTGCCCCCAACAATCTGGGTCCTCATTTTACCCACCTGAGAAGGATGGAAGGCTGAGTCAACCTTGAGCCGGTGAGATTTGATCTGCTGATCTGCTGAACTAGCAGTCAGTGGAAGTAGCTGCAGTACTGCCCTCTAACCACTGCGCCACCTTGGCTTTTCCACCTCAATATCTGCCAAAGACTGACACTTTTTTTCAGGTGCATTGGAGACACCTTTGTGCCACTCCTTTCCTTTAGTAAAAATACCGACAAAATTGTCTGATAATGTTATTTTACAAAGGGATATTACAAAGGCAATTTGAGCACAATATACTACTTTGTATGGCATACATAGGCAGGCCCAGCATTACATCTTAAAAATCCACTTCACTTATAACTCTCCTGTTATAGTTATTATGGTCTAGCAATAATTCCCATATACGTACTGTGCATAGTGATACTGAATTCTTACTTAACTAAATTTTTTTTGTGAGACAATTTTAACCTGAATGAGAAAGGGATGTATTGGTTATATGGTATAATGGTGCACTGTGCTGGATTTGATTTCAGAATGTGCTTCAGAATGCACAGTTGAAAGAATCAAACATACCATCTGCCTGCAGGTTCTTAAAGTAGTGGTATCCTTTCTTAACATTGCATTATCCCAAAAATAAATGTGCTGCTTTAAAGAATTGCAGACAGATGGTCGGTCCATACCTGGATTACCTTTTGGTCTTTAATCCAAAAACCTTCACAATATTAGGCAACAATTTTGAAGTTTAAAAAGAATTGAAAACATTGCACAGGCCCATATGCTGCTAGGATTATGAACTATAATCTCAAAAATATCATTGGATTAGAAATTACAAGGTATTTAGTAATTAGTGAAATTTTCCTATTGGCTTTCAATTACTGAATGAACTAAACCTATTCTGATAGCATAGAGGTGTGAGATGAAAATGTATATGTTGGAAAATACCTCCTCTCCTCCATTTTTTTTAACATTGAGAAAATGCATTATTTTATTCAGTTTAGTAGTCAGTTACTTTTGTAAAACAAGAGCCACAATTAAGAGTACTCTAATCAGTTATTGAATCTGGTTGAAAATTCACACTGAAGAGGCAGTCCTTTTCCATTGCAGTGCCATCTGCTGGCAGAAAGTGAGAAAGACAAGGCAGTCCTACTATTGTGTGTGGTGGGGGTGGGGGGGCAAGTCAGTGAACTCAGAAATGATTTTGTTTCAGGGGTGAAATGCTGCCGGTTCGGACCAGATCACCCAATCCGGTAGCGATGGAGGCGGGTGGTTTGGAGAACCGGTAGCAAAAATCCCTGCCCCCCCCCCCATGCCCAGCTGAGCCACTCGATCATCAGAGTTTTTAACCCTCTGCCGATCAAGGCAACTCAGCTGGGATCGTCAGAGCCATTTAAAAGAAAAAAAACTGTTTTCTTTTAAATGCCTCTGATGATCCCAGCTGAGTTGCCTGATCGTCAGAGGGTTTTTTAAAAACCCTCTGACGATCAGGCAACTCAGCTGGGATCGTCAGAGCCTTTTGAAAGCATTTTTTTACAACCTCTTCGCCGAAGAGGTTGTAGAAAAAATGGTTTTAAAAGTTTTTTTTAAAAAATTGGCCACGCCCACCCAGTCACATTAACCTCACCACCAAGCCACGCCCTCAGAACCGGTAGTAACAAATTTTAGATTTCACCACTGTTTTGTTTACTTTAAATCCAGTTACAATTAATGTTATTCAGTTAATACAATCTAATAAGGACAGAATAAGCATTTCAAATATAGCACCGACTATTACTCTGGGAATGTGGTTTTCCATTTTGGCAACAACACAACTTGCCATGTATTAATAATGCAATATTAATATCCTGCTCATGTTTGCACAATTGATTCATAGCCTTATTTATCCCACTTTATTTTAAATCACATACATTTATTTATACAGCAGAATGTGTGTGACCTAACCAGGTAAAATAGATAACACACGTTTTAAACTCTGGTCTTTTTAAAGTACTGCTGTGTTTATTACAACACAACAGCAAAAATCAACTTCCCCTACAAGAAATCTCTTACCATGGGAAAGAGAATGAGTCTTGTCTTAGTAGTTATATTAATGATATAATTCTATAATATTAGAATTTTTGGGTTGAATATCTTAATCACAGTACTGAAGAAGAGTCAGTTACTCCATGCTTTTTCTAAAAATGGGTTTCTTTGAAGTGATTTAAATTGAGTAGCAACTATGTGCAGTTTTCAGGAGAACCTTTACTTGATAAGTGTTTTCTTTTAAAATCACATACAGGAAGATACAAGGTAAAAAAAGCAAGATCCCCCCCAGGCTACTCAAGCTGAAAAAGATAATTCCACCTTAAAGTTCTTTTTATTACAAGTTGGTTTTATTAAAAATGGATATCATTACACTAATGTCTGTTAGATGAGAATAGATTACATTGACAAATTATCATACTTCACTCTCTCTTTCCAAAGCCTAAATGCGTGAGAGGTAATGGTCCTATTCCAATAATCACAGAATACAATAGTTGTAAGATTTTGAATTAAACTTTGGAATGATTTCAGAGAGTCCTTTAAACCCATGGAATAAGACACTAAGGACAGAGGCCAATATCATGATCAGCTCAGTACCAGGGAACTATTTTGTTCTGGCTAGTTCTCTGTAGTTTCATGCCCAGATTGAGGAATATCCTTAATGGATCACATCACAATCTGAATATTATTTCAGAGGGACAGTATGGAAGCTAAGCATGGTTTCTCAAAAGTAAATTCTTCTGAATTAAGACCCATTTTTTGTTCAGAGAATGGTTTAGGTCTATGTTTCCGCATCTTGACAACTTTAAGATGTGTAGACTTCAACTCCCAGAATTCTGGGAGTTCTGGAGAATTCTGGGAGTTAAAGTCCACACATCTTAAAGTTGTCCAGGATGAGAAACACTGGTGTAGATGAAAGACTTTAGAAGATCTATATCCTTTCCATCTCCTACAGTTCCATTCCTAAACTGCATATTTAGTGTAATGCGTAACTTGGCCCTTTCTTTAGGATTAGTTGTCAACTTTGAAGGATGGGTCCAATATTAAGATAACACCAAAAGAAAAGACATTCTTGAGGCAAACCCTATTTCCTCCAACTTTCCACAGTTACATTACATTTCTTCTTTTCTACCAATTGTGCAAGAGGATGGCTGTGAAGACTTTACAGTGTAAAGTGAACTCCCTTTCAATAAAAATGGCAAGTCCCAAATGATCAATTAAAATGGCATTGCTTGGTTACACAGCTCTTTAACTAATTCATTAAATCCTGATATTTCCCCATCTCCAAAGTTTTTGCCCAAAAGTCCAATTGTTATGTTGTGGTGGCTGGTGATGGGTTGAGATAAATAAATGACTTAACATCACTAGAATTTGCTTTCTGCAAATCTTGGTAGCATCTGGACAATAAATATTATACCTCCATCAAATAAATATTATATCTCCATCAATCTAGAAGTTTTCTTATATTTTCCTTGAGCACATTCTACTGCCTCCATTCTCCTGATAATGTCCCTTTGTCCTTTCACCTTTGATGAAAGAATTTATTTGAATTTATCCCTTAGGATTAAATATTTCCCACAAGGCCTTAGTTGTAAAGGTATAGATGACCAAACAAATCATAACAGTGGAAGACTCAGGATTGCATCTCCCATTTTGAAGCTTAAAAGGAGCCTATGTATGCATTGGACAATAGCCACATTTCTAATAAATGTGAGGCATGTATACTTGTTCATTCTTAAACATAGATCTAT
Source organism: Pituophis catenifer annectens (assembly GCF_029215685.1). NCBI lineage: Eukaryota > Metazoa > Chordata > Lepidosauria > Squamata > Colubridae > Pituophis > Pituophis catenifer. Next base: position 68,558,135 of record NW_027256883.1, read on the forward strand.
TTCATGTACAATATAGATAGTCCTCGATTTACAACAGTTCATTTAGTGACTGAAGTTACAATGGAACTGAAGAGAGTGGTTTATGACCATTTTTCACACGTCTGTTGCAACATCCCCATGGTCACATGATCAAAATTCAGATACTTGGCAACTGACTCATATTTATGACTATTGCAGTGTCCTGGGGTTATGTAATCCCCTTTTGTGACCTTCTGACAAGCAAAGTCAATGGGGAACTCAGATTTACTTAACAACCGTGTAACTGACTTAACAATTGCAGTGATTCACGTAACAGCTATGGCAAGAAAGATTTAAATTGGAACAAAATTCACTTAGCTGTCTTGCTTAGCAACATAAATTTTGGGTTCAATTGTCATAAGTCAAGGACTAGCTAATTTTTGCCTTCATACCATACTATGTTTGTTACATTACTTATATAACAAATACGGTATGGTATGAAGGAAAACTTTATGTATGTATGTATGTATGTATGTATGTATGTATGTATGTATGTATCTCTTTAGCCAGGTTCTTCCTATGTAAACCAAGATTTTTATGCAGCCCTAGTTCAGTGAAATCCCAATCCACTAGTTTCTAGGCTTTTTTTTTAGAAAAGAAAAAAAAAGGGAAAAAAAGACTAGAAACTAGTGGATTGGGATTTCACTGAACTAGGGCTGCATAAAAATCTTGGTATACGTAGGAAGAATCTGGCTAAAGAGAAATATACATAAAGGCCTACGAAAAGAAAAGAAAACATATACATACATATACATATACATATACATATACATATACATACATACATACATACATACATACATACATACATACATATATATGATTATACCAACCCTCCTGTCTAATATTCTCCATTGTTTTGTTTGCTATCAATCTTTAAAAATTGTCTGGAAGAGCCAATCCCAGGAAGAATAATTGTAGTATATTGGTTCACTTTAGTGATAACAGCAAAGGCATAATTTCAGACTCTATGAGAGAACACAATGCTAAACCCCTTCTGCATTTTACTAAGAAAATCACATGGACAAAACACCATGTTGAGGATTTACAGTATCATCCTAGAGAAAGTCCATCTATTTAATTACTAAGATTCAGCATTAAGCTGACAGCATGGGATGGGATGGGATGGACTGAACTGGACTGGACTGGAATAGAATAGAATATTAGTCATACGCTTAATCTTTAGATATTTTTTAAACTTTGAAAATACATTATTATACATTGGCTTCAATCTGGGCCAGGAAAAGTGTATCAATGTTTATCTTTTTTCTTTCTTTCTTTCTTTCTTTCTTTCTTTCTTTCTTTCTTTCTTTCTTTCTTTCTTTCTTTCTTTTCTTTTCTTTTCTTTTCTTTTTTTCTTTTCTTTTGGAGTGCTGGCCCTTTGCCACCACTATCTTGTTTCATTTACTATTATTTGAAAGAAAGGCACCCATCATTCTGTTTGAAGATGACAGCTGATCTAGAACAGCTTGTGTTCACAATCTCTACCAATCTGTTTTGCATATTAAATCTGAGCCAAAATTATGTAATAATTTTAATTATTTTTAACTGATGTTTGTCTTTGTGTTTTTAATAGGTTGTACACCGCCCTGAGTTCTTTGGGAGAAGGGTGGTATAGAAATAAATTTATTTATTTATTTATTTATTTATTTATTTATTTATTTATTTATATCATATTTCCACATTTAAAAAAATAAATACTTCCTTTATACAGTTTTAGACCTCAAGCTGCCTTGATGTCTTCAGTTCTCAGCTCATTCTGGAGAAAGGAGCTTTAATTTTCCCTGGTGCCTTTTCCACCAGAGGGCCACCATGTCTTTAATGGTGAGCAGTGCAAAAATATCCATCTCAAAACAATACCTTGAGCTCCTTGACTGTAAAACAGCCGGTAAGCAGCATCGACATCCAGCAGATAATCCATCTTGAATGGACTATCCATCTTGGAGGATTTCGCGGTCAGTTATTCAGCTGCCCAAATTGATATAGCCAGTTTCCTGAAAAAGGAAGAAATATCTTTAAATATAAAATCCCTGCAATATTAAAGTAACTTAATTTAATGAACATATATGCAATGTTTATGTTAACCTAGCATAGTCATTGAATTCCCCCAATATTTACCGCTATAAAACACATACACGCATATATATACCTTCATGTATCATGAAGGTTTTTAGATCTTAGGTGTTTCTGTATACAAAACACATCCTTTAAAACACCTCTTGCTATCTACTTGCCTCTTAAAAGTATTGACGGTGACTATATTATGTTAACTGCATTAAAATTCTAAGCAACCCAGATATCTATTAGCAAAGAAATTATAACAATTACAGCTTAGGTAGGGGGGGAAATGGTAGTTCCAAGAGGATTAGATTTTTATTTTTTTTTTGCTTGAAATGAGTCAGTCGATTTTAAATTCTTAAAGATTTCATGAGGGAGGGTTAAAATGACTTCACACTGACAGCTTTTAAATGCTAGAGACAGTAATTAGCCTTACCAATTGTCAGAGGTTTTTGGTAAAAATTGAGTTCTGAGGTGTAGTGTTTTTCTTGACACACATACAGATATGCACACAGTATTTTTTAAAACAGCAATCCTGGATCTATCTTACCTTTCACTGGTTTATAAGTTTTCTTCCTCTGCAAAATAGTTATGTTATGTGTTTAGGTGCAGCATTTGCCAAACAATTATATGTAGACATAGATTTTACTGCATTCTTCTCTTTTAAAAATGCTTGCTTTGAAACAGATGGTTTCCTTTTCTTAGCATTTCTAAAGATCTTTTAAGAGTGTATATCTCAAAAGAAAAAAAAACCCAACTCTATTAACCTAATTTAGCACTTTAATTTCAATAGTTAGCATTAACTGATTTTGGTAATTACATGCCTGTGGAATCAGCCAACCTCTGCAATTCTTCAATATAGGTTTCTGCTAGTATCGATAACACCAAAATATAATTACTAATAATAATGTGTGTGTATGTGTACACATGCACACAGACATATATGGACACATACCAAAAACTGCCTGCCAGTGGCAATAATTCAGTGCTTTCCAGTCCAGATTCTTTTGATCTGGTTAAATATTCCCCAGTGCAAGCAAATAATTTTGATTATTTGATTGGAACGCAGATGAATAATGTATAACATTGACTGGGCTTCTTTTATCTGATAGCAAAACAGCAGGGAAGGACGTTACCAGGCAACAGAAGGTGACACTACCCTCAAGATGATCAGATAGACACCCCCCCCCAGCTCCATCTACTAAACAAACTTTCTCAACAACAGCATATGTGTGTATGTGGTATGCGTGAATGTGGGTCTGTGAATGAGAATATTTGTATGAAAATGAAGATTCTGGCCCACTTTCCTCCATTCTTTTGTTCTGCCATTGTTTCGCACCAAATTGCTAAGAACACACAAACACAATTATTAACTTATATCAGTGCTTCCTGCCTAGTCATTTACTCATCCATTTGCCCCGTTTTGATGATTGACCAAAAGAGTAATGAGGCTATAAAGTTACATTATGAGAAACACGCAATAAAAGGCTTCAGTGACCAGGACCAGCTCTTATCAAGAACTACCATCCTAGCAGTTTGAGGCTTGCTTCTCCCCTCCTTCAATAATGCCATAAAGTAAGATGCGTTAGAAATGTTTCAGCGATGAAAAGTGAGCACAAAGTTTAAGCCCCCTAGTTTGCCAAAAATGTTCATTCAGAATGGGAAATAAGGACAATGAAGAGCTGCCACCATAGATTTACAAGGGGGGGGGGAATACATGTTATAAAGCTTCTCTCCCCTTCCCCCGCCTGCCCACCCCCAAGCATTCAAAAGATACAGAGCAGGAGCAAACTAAAGATATTTTGTTTTAAAGAAAGCAAGTCTGTTTCTAGGGGGGGGGAAATGGTACAGTACTCACCAATATCACGTCCCTTGCTGAATCGTCCTATATACCATCGAGTAAAGCTAAGCAGTCGGTCTCTGTTGTAGGATTCTTTTAAATCCTCTCTCAATTCCAGCAAGTGGCTTCTCTCAACCTGCTACCTGAATTTGGTAGTCCTTTGCCCAGAGATGAGACGAAAGAGCCCCTATTCTCAGAATATGTTTGTCTGCTAATTAAAGAAAATTAAGGGGTGGGTGGGGGAACAGGAAGAGAAGCTTTATAATACTGGCTCGTCTATCTCTTTCCTGCTATCCTTTCCATTTTATTTACATTTTAAAAAAAATTATCCTGTCTGTCTTCTCCACTGTTCCTGAAAAGGTTTTGGAGTATTTGTTAATCAGGACGAAATATGCTGGGTGATTTCAAGCAACGCAACTCATCTTCTGAGCCAAGTAACAGTGTGAGCAATTATAAATGGCATTTTCTAAAATGAAATGCAGAGTCTCTCTCTCTCTCTCTCTCTCTCTCTCTCCCCCCTCCAACCTCTCTCTCAGGCAGAACCTGCTTTTTCCTCCTCCCTTTGGAAACGCATGGCAACAATTGCTCATGAAAAGCCACTGATTGTATGTTTGATTGTGTGTGTGTGTGTATGTGTGTGTGTGTAACAACCCTACCCTAGTTGAACTATTCTGATTATTGCGTTTGCACCCGCAAGAATCCTCAACAAAACCTTTCACAGATGAGTTTAAATAACTATGAAAAGTTGGAACTCTTCTCTCCCCCCTCTTCCTGTTCTTAGATCTTCTGTAGAATTTTCTCCCCATCCAATTCTTCCTGGTAGGAAGTTTTCTGGCAGCCCTCTCCTCCTTTCTCTATGTCGGGGTCAGCAACCCGCAGCTCTGGAGCTGCATGTGGCTCTTTCATTCCTCTGCTGTGGCTCCCCGACACCAGTCAGCTCCACAATTGATAGGGCTTTCAGTTAGGACAGGTAGAGGAAAAAGGATGCCACGCTAGGAGGAGACTCTGTGGTGGGGGAACCGGACTTCCGGTTGGCTCCAGAATTGAACAGGGGGCTTCCCGTTAGGACCTTTGTGGCTCTTTGAGTGTTTAAGGTTGCTGACCCCTGCTCTATGTCATACCACTTCTTTAACCACTTTTGCATTGTATTCCTGCTTCTTGGGTTATAAGTAGTCCTCAACTTACGATCGCAATTGAGTCCAATATTTTAGTTGCTAAGCAAGGCAGTGGTAAAATCAGGTTTTGCCCCATCTTGACCCCTTTCTTGTCACAGTGGTTAAGTAAATCACTCAGTAACAGGATTGTCGAGTGACTCTGGCTTCCCCATTGACTTTGTTTGTCAGAAGGTTGCAAAAGGTCAACACATGACACTGCGATCATCATAAATACCTGCCAGTTGCCAAGCCTTTTTTTGATCACATGACCATGTGGGTGCTGCAAAGGTCATATGGGTGAAAACTGGTCATGAGTCACTTTTATCAGTGCTGTTGTAACTTTGAACAATCACTAAACAAAAGGTTGTAAGTTGAGGACTACCTGTATTATTTACTACTGTATTTCCTTTGCTTTAACTGAGGTCTGTCTTCTTGGCTTAGCCATTTGATTATTGTGGCTGTCCAGGAATCAAACTTTTGTCTTCTCTTTCCCCTATACCAGGGGTCTCCAACCTTGGCAACTTTAAGACTTGTGGACTTCAACTCCCAGAATTCCTCAGCCAGCAAAGCTGGGAGTTGAAGTCCACAAGTCTTAAAGTTGCCAAGGTTGGAGACCCCTGCCCTATACAACTCACCACTTTTTCTGCCCCAAGATTTTAACTGATGCTTCAGCCAGATGATTTCCACTTCGGGATACTGCTCACGTTTGGTAGAATGTTGATGAATGTTCTATATAATGGCACAATAAATATGCTTCCGAACCTGACTAAACCTCACCCTCACCAAACTTTTTTCTTTGAATTAATAGTTGCCCATTTCTAATAAATAAGCTTTCAAAAGTCTCTCGATTACAAATGTGTCTCCATTACATTTTTTTAATGTAATGTACATTCAAGAAATTCAATCTAGTATTCTATGGTTATGTATAAATCATTGCATAGCTTTTATATCATGTTTCTCTGTGCGTCACCCAGCTACAGAATCCTTCTTACCCACTAAGATGATAAACCAGCCAAAATTCACTGTTCCTGGATGTTATCTCCCTTGAGAAATTCATCAGGTGAAGGTTAAATTGTACATCAAAAGGGGAAACAAATATTTCCATTTCATTAGAAGGGTATGTGCACCTGCTGAAGAAACAGACAATACTATAATGTATTGAGTTCCCCATTTTCAGTCAATTGATGCTATATAAATCAGTTCTACCATCTTTCAACAAAAGAAATGCTGAGAAATATTAAATTTCTGTATAGAGGAGAACAACTGTATCAGCTAATTGTGTAAATTGTTACACTAGAAACCTAGTATATTGCAAAACCTATGTGCTTTAAATAATACATTGTTGTTGTTTTTCTTTCAAAAAGTAAGAGAAGAAAGGAAATTCAGATTAGTTGAGCCGGCAGAGGCAGTGATCACAACATGAATGGGAAACCTTTCTGTCACAGATTACATTTGGGAATGAAATCAATGTATGTTCCTCTTATAAGGAAAAATGCAAATGTAATGAATTATAAGCCAATTAGTATAGAAATTTTGCCATTTGGATTTTAGCAAAATTGGATTCTGGATTAGCTGAACCTAATTTTGTTTTCCATATCATGCAAAATTCTCTTTAAGGAATTTGCAGGATTAAAAAGCAGGATTCCAAAAGATCAAATTAATAACCTCCTTTTTGAATGCTTGGTATATAAAAGATTAAAGTGCACACTGATGTATTGGTAACAGATTTGCCTTACCTCCCTCTAATCACTGGATTGTGTTTATAACTGTTGCTATAATGATTCAGATCCTGGAAGGGAAGGAAAAAGAGACTGGAAGCTGACAGACATTCATATGCTCTGCAGTATGAGCTGTTCCTCTTGGGGCTGGGATTCATGGTTTCCCTGCAGAATGTAAGCAACTGGATTAGGAAATTGCCGACACCTCTCTCAGGGAGGAAGTAATGACATCTATTTTAAAGGAAGTGGTTCAGTACCCCCTCTTGAAGCCCTTCCCCAGTTTGTTTGTTTTTTTTTACTCCTTATATCCTATCTCTAACCTTCCTTTTGGGGGAAGGTTGTTGAGAAAGAAGTGTTGACTCAACTTCAGAGTTCTACAAAATGGATAATGGATAACTCATATCCACTTGTGGGATAGAAATGACATTAACCACTCTGGTGGATGATCTTTGTTGGGACATGGATGAAGGGACTGCTCCTCTCCTGGTCCTACTAGACCTCTCAGCATCTTTCAATACAATTGATCATGGTATCTTACTGGATTGCTTGCAAGGAACGGGATTAGCAGCACTGTTTTGCAGCCATTGCACTCCTGAGTTAACAGTTATGGAGGGACAGTACTTGAAGCCTTGTTCATTCCAAAGCAAGATACTGTAATGCTCAGGACTTCTCCCCATACAAAGACTCTGGAGGGAGGCCATCTAACTGATGACATTCAGTGTATATTTCCACCCTGGGCCAAGATGAAAAACTGGGGCCTGGAGTCTGTCAAACTCTGGATGATGCAACCTAAGATCAACTTAGCTTCTGTATATCAGTTACCATCCAAGGAAATGAGAGAGGAGGGCACCTACTATCTGGAACGAGCTCCCCCCGGAGATACGGAGGATCCCGGATCTGCGCACTTTCCGCCGTGCTTTGAAGACACTTCTATTCCAGCAGGCCGGCCTGGCCTAATTTTCTCCCCTTCTTTTAAATTTTTAAATTGAAATTTTAATTTGTTTTAAATTATTGGGAATTTTAATTGTCTCGGGCAAAAATTATTTAATTTGGTTTTAATTATGTTTTTTAACTTTTGTATTTATGTGTTTTATTTTGTGCCTGTTCACCACCCTGAGTCCTTCGGGAGTAGGGCGGTATACAAATTTAATAAAATGAAATGAAATTTAATAAAATGAAGATGATTCTGGACTCCTTCTTCTTCTTCTTCTTGTGCCATGTCTGTCATCGGACGTTGGTGATCCTATTTTTGTCAACAGCCATATGAACAAGTGTCGCTGAGTTTTGTCCAAACCAGTCCTTTAGGTTTTGAAGCCATGATGTTCTTCTTCTGGACGCCTTACTCGCATGATTTAGATATCCTTCTGGATCTCCCTACTTCAAAAGCAAGTAGAGGCTGGGTGGGAAAAGGTACTTTGTGCCAAACTTTGCTTTGTACATCAGTTAGGACATTACCTTGGCCAAGTTGTTCTGATGTCAGCATGATTTGGTCAGCAGCTGGCTGGATTGCTGTAATGTACTCTATCTGGCTCGACTTCTAGAGATGATCAAGAAGCTACAACTAGTTCAGAATGATCTAAAACATTTATAGTAGATCCTCAGATCTATACACTGATCATCTACAGAATGATCAGTCCCACCATTGGTAATCTGGGCAACTACTTGTTGCCCAGATTACCAGAAGGCCCAATTCCATGCGTGGTAATGATCTATAACTTGATATAGAGTTGCATTGGGTTATACCAAGCATCACCTAGCCCAAATTGAAATTGTTGGAAGATCCATTAAGTATCTGATTCCCCTCTGAATTCAGGTGTCGTGGACAAGACCACCAGTCTTCTCTGTGGTGGCTTCCACCTCTATGTTTAGTAACACCTTACCCCAGAGGTCTACAAAGCTTTCTCCCTCATTATTTTTAGAAAATCTTCATGTTTTATTTCATACATTTTCAACCTATGGAGTATCAGAAACAAGCAGTTTCTAAGGCATGAGAAATCTCTGCTTTATAATCACTTGAATGATATGGAGTATAAATTTACGAACTGTGAATTGCTATGGAAAGGGAAATCAATCTTTTTTATAAATGCCTGTCTTCTCTTCTCTTCTCTTCTCTTCTCTTCTCTTCTCTTCTCTTCTCTTCTCTTCTCTTCTCTTCTCTTCTCTTCTCTTCTCTTCTCTTCTCTTCCCTTCCCTTACCTTACCTTACCTTACCTTACCTTACCTTACCTTACCTTACCTTCCCCGTCCAATAACTTCTTCCCCATCCATTCTAACCCCCCCCCCTGTTTTTTATGCTGTTTCTACTGAAACAAAGAAAGGAAACCAGTGTTAAGTATGTTTCTGAGTGTGAAAATGAATCCTTATCATTTCTCAGGTCAATGTTGTGGTAAAAAATGGTGAAGAGAGTCTTATACAAACCTGAATTTCTGGAGAAAGGGAGAGCATAGAAACCTAACAAAGAACAATAATAAATAAAAATTTGCATCTTTCAGTTTTGTTTCCATTAGTCCGAGACATCCCTTCAGTGTTTTCTTCATTCTTCATGTAGGTCATTTTTATAATAATACAAATAATAATAATAAGTGCAACAATTCAAGCATCCACGTGACTTCCTTTTTAAAATATTGTGGAGCATAAAGAAGCTGTCACTTAAACTGAACTTATGCCCATCTCTATGGCAACTAATAGTAACATTTAATGTTCTCTTTTGCTATACACAAAAAAATGTAATGTGCTCCCCCGCTACACTTTTCTTTTTGTGCTAAATCACTCTGTGCCGCCTACACTATGGCAAGATTGCATATAAACTGAAATGCATCAAAGAAGCTTTGACATCACAAAGTTGTACTTGAAATAGTGATGGACTACAGTTTCCTAGGTTGTGGAGCTTTTGACCCATCAAGCTGAGCAGAATTAGTATTCATGTTTAGTGATCACTTCCCCTCTGCCCCTTCCTTTACAGACTCCGACAAGTAACATAACTGTACAAGTAATCATACAGTTTAAATTTGTAGATCACTCTGTGCTATTCAAAGTCTGTGTCCGAGAATCCTAAAATTCAGCTGAAAGGAAATTTCAAAACTGTATTAACGTAGCAGATCTTAATTCATGCTATTTTATAAAGTAGCTACAGTGCAAAAGCAGTGGTGGGACTCAGCCGGTTCTCTCCAGATTGCGCAAACTGGTAGCAGAGATTGCGGGAGGCTCCGCCCACCCACCCAGACATAATGCGCGACTATTGCGCATGCACAGAAGGCCTTGTACATGCACAGTGGTGGTGCTTGTGAGCGAAACGAGCACGCACTCTCACATTTGCAAACCCATAGGGAAGGTAAGTGAATCCCACCTCTGGTACAAAGCACTTAACATTTGCCTCCAACTGTATGCAAACTGATAATTCAGGATTTTAGGGATGTTAATTATATGCATTATTTGAGTAGGGGTTTAGGCTGGTTCTGACAGATAAGTTGCTGGGACCTTATGATGGCTGATCCATAAAAAGGCTTGCCCTGATTACGCTAATGTGCTGACTCTCTGGGTATAAAATCAGCTTATGTCAATGGTTCTGATCCTATTTTCAGGTCAGTTTTTGAAAATATGGGGAAATTAATCCTTGGCATCATGGCTTCTTTTGTGGAGCTCTACAGGGCCGGATTCTATTCTTTCCCACCACCTTCAGCTTTTGGACCCAACATCCAAAGTTTCTATTTAAATTTAATTTTTTAGAATCATATGAGATGTCATAGTAGTGGTGTGGTGGTCTAGAAATGGAGCTCTCACCTCACAATCAGGAGGCTGTGAAGTCAATCCTAGGCAGAGGCAGATATTTCTCTCTCTGGGCACAATGAGAATATATCTGAACAAAACTCCGCATTGGCGACAGGAAGGGCATTCGGCCAGTAAACACTCTGCTAGCTCCATTCAGTTGCCCAGACTCCACCCCACAAGGGATTATGGGGTAGTTAAAAGAAGAAGATAATGATGATATGAGATGTCATAGGAACTCTGCAATCCATCTCTCATTTCTGTCCTGTTTTAGATCGAAAACATAAATGTGATGATTCTCGGTTCATATTTTTAAACTTCAGCTCAAATTCAGGAGAATTCAACTCGACTAGAGGTCAAGAGAATTAAGGGTGACTTTTGAATATACTTTTCTATAATCTGCTTTGTTATATCATTGAATTTTTTGGGTGTTTGATACATTCATATGTAACAAATAATACAATTATTCTCAATAATAAACTGTCTCTGAAGATACCTGAACTGTGTTCCCTATTAAGAAGGCATGAAATTCTAATTAGATTTCATAATTAGATGTCATTAGTGCTACTTCCTGAGAAGAGGATATCTTAATTCAATTTTCTATTCTTTCTCTTGCAAATATGGATACAAGATTAACTTAATTTTGATAGCCTAAATGGCCAGTGTAGTATAAATAAGCTCAGATGTTTAAAAGAAGAGATAATAAATAATATCAGCATAGGCAAATATGCATGAAAAAATAATGATGGTGGTTCATCCAGTCAACAGTGAAAGTCTATAGAGTAAGTTTTTGTCATCTAGGTGGTACTTTGCAAAAAATAAAAATGAATGGAGAAAATGAAATACCTTAGTTTCCCTGATGTCATTTTGACCATGCTATTTTGGCATGTCATTTTACTGACTTGGCTTGGGTAACACAATTTGAGGTTCGCTTTTATCCTTTATGATGGGATATTCCATCAGAATCTGATGGGATGTACTAATTAACAGTAGTTAGTACTAGTGGGTTTTGTTTTTTTTTTCAGAGAGGGAAGGGAAAATACAGTGAGACTTTTAAGGCTCAGTTCCTGTAGCCTATATCATGGTGGCTATTGGAATTCTAGGAGTTGGAGTTCACACTTCTTAAAATTGTTAACGTTGAGAAACACTGATCTACAGTATAACAATAAAGTTGATGTCCAGAATTTTTATAAATGGTCTACGTTGAACAGCTAACATCAATCTTGAAATCCTAACTATGTTTTCCATTCCCTCCTTCTTATACCCATGAAATTAAGACAGACTCAGTTTGAGTGTTTAATTTTTTTTTCTGTTGTGGCCCACCAGCTGCCAGCGGAGCTGGCAGCAGACTTGGACGATGAGGAGGTTGGGGAAGAACTTGGGCCAGTTCTGGGGTCTGGGGAAAGCTCTGATGGATGCTCTGTATCGGACACAGAGATAGAGTCAGGACCGTCTGACATTTCCCAGCCACTGGAGAGGCAGCTGCCTTTGGAGGCTGATATGAATGAGGAGGAATAACAGCTGGGGCCTGTTCCAGATGCACGTATGCGCAGAGCAGTTAGGAGAGGTGAACAACAAAGGTTTAGGAGTCGACTCAGGAAGCAAAGCAAATGTGGATGCTGAATGGCCCCTCCCTGGCTGGGGAATAAATAGAATGAAAGGGGAGTGGTTGTCGTAGGAGACAACAGTTTGTATTTCTGAAGATTTTGCTCATTGTGTTTCCTGCCACAAAGACTGCTTGCCAGAACTTAATTTGCAGCCTTTTGGCTGGGAGCTCATGGCCTTGCAATTATCACAAGGTACTGATAAGATTTGTTACTGCAGTAAACTCCTTGAAGGACTATTGCCTGGACTTTTCGGTGGGTGCATGCAATTAATTCACAAGTGGTAAATAAAGAGGGGTTTTTCGTGACAAGGAGTCTGTTTCTTGCTTCTGCTAAGGTTGGGTCACAACACGTTCTTTATTTCTTAAGTTAAAACATGTTTTTGTAACTGCTGCTGTACACACAGTTTTTCCAAGTTTAGCTCTTTGTACACTATACTGTACCAGCAGAATATGCCATTTACGCAAAGGTATTAAAATAGGAATTAGCAAAATCTTCACTTCCTAACTCCTCTATCTTCTGTATTCATTATCTGTAGTTTTAAATGTGTTGGTAGAATGGGGGGAAAGCAAGAAAAGACAAGCGTTTTCTGGGCAAGGATCCAGTGCATGTTCAGCCCCATAGGGTATAGCAATAGCAATAGCATTTAAACTTATATACCACTTCATAGTGCTTTACAGCCCTTTCTAAGTGGTTTACAGAGTCAACATATTCCCCCCAACAATCTGGATCCTCATTTTACCAACCTCGGAAGGATGGAAGGCTGAGTCAACTTTGAGTTGAAGGCTCAACTCAACCTTGAAGGGTGAGTCAACATGAGACTGGAAGCCATGTAGGGAAGATAGATTTTATTCACACAATCCTTCATTTAGGATTTCATCCAGTGATGCTATGGGCTAGGTACCCTTATCATAAAAGATGATTTCGTATTGCTATTGTAAAGACAAGTCCTTTACCACTCTTTATCAAGCAATCAATTAATTATGTGCCATCAAGGTTTTATTAATCGACTTCATACCTTGGTACTGCATTGGGGCCTATATAAAATAGTAACAGTGTAGGCTTTTCTATCTTATAATTCTCCATACTCATCCTTCATCCCAAAAAGTCTGGAAGAAAGATAAGACAACACAATTATGTATCTGAGAAGCGGTTCCGTGAATAGAGGTTTTTCCATGGACCGGAAGGGGCTTGCTGCCTGCATCCCGCAGATGGGGCTTTGCTTGTTTGTGTGGCCCAGTTTCTGGCATTCCATGGCTCGGTGCCAGTTCACAGGCCAGGGGTTGTGGATCCCTGTTTTAGAGCAATGTATACAAGATATACATTGCATATAATATTGTCAGTGGGGGGTTTCAAAATTTTTTACTACTTACTCTGTAGGTGTGGCTTGGTGGGCGTGGCATGGCTTGGTGGGCATGGCAGGGGAAGGATACTGTAAAATCTCCATTCCCACCCCACTCCAGAGGAAGGATACTGCAAAATCCCCATTTCCTCCTGATCAGCTAGGACTCGGGAGGCAGAGAATAGATGGAGGCAGGGCCAGCCAGAGGTGGTATTTACCAGTTCTCCGAACTATTCAAAATTTCTGCTACCAGTTCTCCAGAACTGGTCAGAACCTGCTGAAACCGACCTCTGAACATAGTGCATATAGAAAGCATCTCAGGCTTTTTCTATTTCCATACGCATGTATAACTTATACCTGACAAAATCAACGCCATCTATACATTCCCTCTTGTGTACAAGTAGTAGCTTTAAAGAGAATTTAAATGGGAAAAAACTATAATGTAAAATAATAACACAATAATAATGTTAATATATAACAAAACAATATACAATATACAAAACAACACACAAACAAAAATATTAATGACTAATAAATGATTTGCTAAGCAACACATGAAAATATAACTAAAGCTAAGATAAATTGGAATGATTCAACAATAATTTATTTTTAACTGGCTAAATAATACCCCATTCAAAGGAATTGCAAAAAGATTTGATGATGTATTACCAAATTCCTGAGACTGAAAAATATGCTTAAATAATAACAAATGAATGTGGAGATTATATCACAGCAGGATTCAAAGGTCCAGTTCTTCAACATCAGTTTGTCCCCACTAATTACCATATTTTTCGGAGTATAAGACGCACCTTTTTCCCCCCAAAAGAGGGTGCGTCTTATATTCCGAATGTAGCCCTGTCCAGCTTCTCAGATGGAGGTTTCAGAGGTTGAAAAAAGCATCAGAAACAAAGCTTCAGAAAAGAAGCCCCCAAACAGAGCTTCAGAGACTTTTTTTTTTTGAAGCTCTGTTTTGGAGGCTTTCAGAGGCAGAAAAAAAAGCAAAAAAAAAAAAAAAAAAGCAAGACACAGAGCTCACAACCAAGGAACCTGTTGCTAAAATTCACCTCTGGGAACAGCTGACTGGGGGTATTCCAGGCGGCTGATCCACCTGCCAATCAGTTTTTTTCTTATTTTCCTCCCCAAAAACTAAGATGCGTCTTATACTCCGAAAAATACAGTTCATATGTCCTTTTCCATCCTGTTCCCAATGTTCTCATAAAAACAACAAAAGAGAGACTGCATTTATGTTGATTTATCCTTAGTAGATTGGAGGAATGCTTTGGACTTCATTTATCTTGATTTCAGCAACCTATTCAACAAATATACCTCATGATATTCCTATTAGCAAGGTAGGTAGGTGTGGAATGAGTCACATAGCTGGTTTGAAAACTGTATTGATTTGAAAATTGTACCCAAATAATTGCCTACAGTGGTGTTTCATCAAACTGGAGCGAAATATTGAATGGGGTACGTCAAGGTTCAATCCTGGACCCAATATTCTTTAGCCAAGATAATCAGGATAATTTAGAGAAGTGGACTAAAATAGTAGAAAGAGATTCAACAGGGAAAAAATGGTAAACTTCTTCACCTAAAAAATATTAAATCAAATCCAGAGGTATATGATGGAGGATACCTGGTCGATACACATGAAAAGTATATTAGAACAGATTGGCAATGGTGATGTTAAAAACGAATATGAGTTAATCAAGTTCTAATCAATTTTTGAAAAGAGAAATGTAATTTTAGATTGCCATAACAGAATGAGTGTTACTAAATCATAGGAAGTCATTTTTTCTGCATTTGGTCACATCCCATCCCACATCAAGTATTTTGTCTAGTTCTGGGTAATATTCTTTAAAAATTCACACAAATTGGGACACATGCAGAGAAGAGCCATGTGTATAATCAGTATTTAAAAACTCAATCACATAACTGGAAATGTTTAGCCTTGAAGAGAACGAACTGAATAGCACCCTCCAAATATCTAAAAGGATATAAAAAGAGGAAGGCCAAGAGTACTTCTCTATTGTCTCAGAATGTGGACTAGGTGTGGAATAATGATTTTAAGTTACAAAAGAACAGATTTGGAGCGAATGTTAGGGGGGGGAAAGACATCCTAACAGTAAAAACAGTTGAATAATAGAAAAGTTACTCTGAGAATGGTTAGGTTCCTCCTCACTGAATGAGTTAATGGGGGCGTTAGATAGGAATGTATTTGGGGGGTTGTTTTCATTTGATTTTTTATTTTTTTTTTGCATTTAGCAGAGAGTGGTTCTTCATGATTATACAGTCCTTTTCATAGCTATATCAAAAAAGAAATTTTGTGTTAGCTTCTCTTTCCAAACCTAATGCAAGCTAATAAATATAAAAGACCACAAGGTATGATGTATTGAAGCAGCTTAGTTTTGCTAGTCATCAATTATATAGACATACATTTATTTATTTTATTTTATTTCCAATTTATATACTGCCCTTCTCCCTGAGGACTCAGGGCGGTGTACAGCCAGAATTAAAAACATAAAATACAAATATTAAAAAACAATTAAAATATATATAAATTTGGTCTAAAAATTAAAAATCACAAACCAATTAAAACATTTAAAATTTCTTCTTAAACCAGCCTGGCTTGCTGGAAAAAATGGGTTTTAAGGGCACGGTGGAAGGCGCTGAGGTCTTGGATTCTCCTTATCTCTGGGGGCAACTGATTCCAGAGGATAGGTGCCCCCACAGAGAAGGCCCTCCCCCTGGGGGTCACCAGCCTACATTGTTTGGCTGATGGCACCCTGAGGAGGCCCTCTCTGTGGGAGCACATGGGTTGATGGGAGGTCATTGGTAGCAGCAGGCGGTCTCGAAGATAGCTAGGCCCTATGCCATAGAGCGCTTTAAAGGTGATGACCAACACCTTGAAGTGCACCCGGAAGACCACTGGGAGCCAGTGCAGCTCGCGCAGGAGCGGTGTTACATGGGAGCGCCATGTTGCTCCCGTCACTACCCGCACTGCTGCATTCTGGACCAGTTGGAGCCTCCGGGTGCTCTTCAAGGGGAGCCCCATGTAGAGAGTGTTGCAGTAGTCAAGGCGAGAGGTGATGAGGGCGTGAGTGACTGTGCACAGGGAATCCCGATCAAGAAAGGGCTGCAACTGGCGAATCAGGCGAACCTGACAAAAGGTCCCCCTGGTTACAGCCGTCAGATGTTCCTCCAAGGACAGCTGCATGTCCAGGAGGACTCCCAGATTGCAAGCCCTTTCTGTGGGGGCCAAAGACTCGCCCCCAATAGTCAGTGATGGAGTCAACTGGCTATATCGGGATGCCGGGAGCCACAGCCACTCAGTCTTGGAAGGGTTGAGCTTGAGCCTGTTCCTCCCCATCCAGATCCGCACAGCCTCCAGACACTGGGACATCACTTCAAGGGCATCGTTGGGGTGGCTGGGGTGGAGATGTACAGCTGGGTGTCATCAGCGTACTGGTGGGATCTCACCCCGAAGCCACGGATGATCTCGCCTAGCGGCTTCACATAAATGTTGAACAGAAGGGGTGAGAGGACCAATCCCTGCGGCACTCCACATATACATATACTAGTAAGTGCCAAAAGATCCTTAGTTCCAAGCTATGATGCTTCTGTTTTCTAAAAAGTTATTTAAGAGCCTTAGTAGTACAGGGGTTTAAGGCACCCTGTTATTAAGCTTATTAAGACCAGCTGCCTGCAATTATTGCAGGGTTCGAATCTCGCCAAGGCTCAAGGTTGACTCAGCCTTCCATCCTTTCTAAGGTAGGTGAAATGAGGACCCAGTTGTGGGGGCAATAAGCTGACTTTGTATAAATATACAAAAGGATGAAGGCTATTGCTGAGCACATTGTAAGCCGCCCTGAGTCTTCGGAGAAGGGCGGCATATAAATCAAATTAAAAAAAAAACAAAAAAAACCAGTGGTGAGATTCAGCCGGTTCGGGACGGTCCGGGTGAACCGGTAGTTAAATTTCTGGCTGGCTCCACCTCTTCCCACTCTGCCTCTTCCAGGAGTCCCCACATGCCCCATTTTGGCTCCCAGGTAAATGCAAGGAGGCTGCCTAGGCCTAAAATGGGGCCTAGCCCCCCCACACCCCCAATGGCGTTTTCGCTCCCAGGAGGCTTCAGGGAGGCCTACCAGGCCCAAAACGGGCTGCGGGTGGGGCAGCGTCCCCCTTCGCAGCCCATTTTCACTCCCGGGGGGGTGCAGGAGGCTGGGTGCTACCTGTCACACCCCCTTGCCACGCCCACCATGGCCACACCCACCCAGCTGGTCATTAGGGCAGAGAACCGGTTGTTAAATTATTTGAATCCCACCACTGATTTAACCCTCTGATTAATTACACATAACCACATGTCTGGGAACAAGAGTTCACTGTATCCATTTTTCTGAAGTTCAACTAATTTGGGCAACAATGTGTTTTATATTTAAAACATTAGGGAAACAATTCTTTGATACAGCATTAAAAAACTGAAATCCCTTTGTGGAAAGTTGGGGAGGGAGAGAAAGAACATGAACAAGGTAAATTTTATATAGCAGTTTTAATACCCTTCTTTTGTTTGCATCTCTCGTCATTTCCCATGCACAACCAGACCTCCTGCATCCCATGAAACACAGGACCCCCTGTCTTTCTACTGCTGCATCTGTGATGAGATTGGGGGAAAACATTGATGATAGACACATTTAAGGGGCAGCTGCAGAACAGTTAAATTACCTTGCTGTAGACATGACTCCATTTGTTAGCAATCAGTTCCCTACTGTACTTTTGCTACATTCTCTTTTAAACTCAAAAAGGAACATTGCATTCCAAATTATACATTGCCCTGAACTTCAATTTCTTTGTAGGTTATACTTTTTATGCATGTGAGGTTTTCCAAGCTGTTTTGTCACTTTTGGCACTCAGACAATTGGCCATCAACAGGTACATAGAGATAATCAACATCTACATACCTTTCAAAAGAGATAATCAAAAAGCCAAAAAGGAAACAAAATGACCAAAACACCCCCTCACCAGCAATCAGCACCCAGATGAATAGAGATTAATATCAAGATTAACACTAGACCAACAATCAAGAAGTGAACAACAGTTCCCAATCATGGAGCTATCAACTCAGATAAACAAGCTAACTGTCAGCGTTCCAGAAAAACCTCTGCTCCAATTAAAAACTCTGAGGCAAGCATTTTCTCAAAGTTCCATTTATTAGAGTAGCTATACTGGCACATCTTGGGAAAACCTGAATCTGAGAGTTCCGGGTTTTCCCTCAGTAAATCAAAAACCCCAAAACCATCCCCTCACCCATCAGTCGATCAAATGCTCCAATCACCATCCGTCCCATCTCGAGACAGCTCTCCAACCACTCCTTCTTCAGATGCAGGCTCGTCCTGACCTTGACTGACGGGAAGAATGCTATTTTGTCTAAATACAAACCCTCAATTAAATCCCCCCTCCTACTTTCCCACACATGAGAAGGTGGCAGCTTGGAAGCTTCCGGCCCAATATGGCTTCCAAAACTGACACTAACAGTAAGTAACAGCTTAGGAACTGCCAAGACCACTCCCACCAACATTGACAGGGCAAGCCATTAGTATATAAAATGAGAGCAAACCCCACTCTCTTCTAGCATTGATGATCTTACCTAGCTTGGTAATGAAACATCTCCAAGAAAACAACCAAGGTCAGGGAGAACCATGGAGCCCAGAAATTCAGAAGCCCTGAAGCATTTTCAGAAACAAGTGAATAAAAGCTTCAGCTGAAAATTTGTCTTTCAGGGAAGGCATGCCCTTTGACATGCACATATTGCATGAAACATTTAGTTTCTTTTATATTATATGCAAAGAACATGTAACACTGTTCCCTTCCCACCTATTTAACTATTTGCATTTACATGCTTGCGAATTGCTACGTTGGCAGGAGCTGAGGCTAGAATGGGAACTCACCCGCTCATGTGGTGGTTGGGTCCCAAACCGCCAACCTTCCAGTCAACAAGCCCAGCATTTTAACCACTAGGCCACTGTGCATAGCATAAGACCTATCATAAGTGCAAATAATATTTGCCAAAGCTTTCCTAATTAAATGACTTGTTAGTGGAAAGACTGAATAGAGGAATGAAGGAGCAAGCCTACTGTATAGTTTTTCTTAAATCTTGTTGTTCATTAAAATATTTGTGGAGAAAAGAAGGGGCACTAATTAGCATAAAACAAAAGAAGTCAATATGGAGAATCAGGAACCAATTAAGGGATTGTCATATGTGAGATTAAAGAAGTGATGACTCAGTTTACAAGAGGATGTCTCTAATTGAAGGCAACAAATAAGGATGATTCATAAGCTATACAAAAGAGGAAACACTTTCTTTTCATAATCATTGGTCCTTGTAATGCGAACAGAATTAATAACACACTTATTCAAGCCCTTTTTACTTGGAAATCAATTTTCCTGGGATTTATTTGCAACAATAAATATATATTGGACTGAAGCATTTGAATGTATATTTGAATGTCTTATTTTTTTAATTTTCCGTATATCTACTATGAATTTTCTCACTGTATATTCAGTGATATTATGTATCTATATAATTTATTTTATACTAGCTGTACCCGGCCACACATTGCTGTGGCCCAGTCTGGTGCTTCCGCTGGGCTAAAAGAGCAAGGCTGAAGTTCCAAACTCTCCACGAACATTTGGTGGGCGTGGCCAACTCGACATCGCTCACTTTCATCAATCACATGACAACCCCGAGCCACGCCTACCCATCTGGTGATTAGGGCAAAGAACCGGTTGCTAAAAAACAATGGGAACCACAAAATCCTCCCTGTCTCCCCCTCTCTCTTTGTCTCTCTCTATGTTTCTCTCTCCCCCCGTCTGTATCTCTCTTATCTCTCTCTCTCCCCACTCTGTATCTTTCTATGTGTCTCTCTCTCCCCCTCTCTCTGTATCTCTATGTCTCTCTCTCTCTCCTCCCCTCTCTGTATCTCTGTCTCTCTCTCCCACCCTCTCTCTCTGTATCTCTGTATCTCTCTCTCCTCCCTGTCTCTCTGTATTTCTCTATGTCTCTCTCTCCCTCTCTCTCCCCTCTCTCTGTCTCTGGCCCGGCCTCTTCTGCATCCCCACCATCGCTCTTACCTTTTCAGCCAGGCCTTCGCAGCTCTCCGCACCACAGCAGAAACTCGGGGGGCCCCTCCGTCCTCCCTACACAGATGTTCTCTGGGGGTTCAACACAGAGATGCATAGCAGGGAAGGGAAGGGAGGGAGGGAGGGGGTGCGGTGGGGGTTCAAGGCTGGTTTGGGGCTTCCCACCCGAAGGAAGAAAGTGGCAAAGCCAGGAGCCACGCACAGCCCACTGGACCCCTACTGCGCAGTTCTCCTCCCCCGCCTGCCAAGGGCAGGGGAATGATTAAATCCCCCGCTCTGCCAGACAAAACAAAGGAGGGCCAGCCATCCTCCCTCCTGCCTGTTTCCGCCCCCCAAAGCCTCCCCGGAGCCCCTTTTCTGCCAGAGGCCAAAATTTTCATGTAGGCTCCATGAACTGCCAGAGCACCCACCTGGGAATCAAAGGCGGTGCTGGTCAAAGGCGACCCCGAGGCTCCAGTTGCCTCCATCTCCCGCTCACTGACCGGATTCACATAGCGCTGGTTAGCGGCTGGTCTTTCTTACCTCGGGGCTCATGATAGCGCTGGGCCAGGCGCGATTTGGGCCAGGCGAGGGATGGAGGTTTCCTGCTCGGTGGACCCAGGCAGCCTCGTTGCCAGGTGTTCTTTGAAGGGAGCCCCAAGAGCGGCTGGCGAGGGGGTTGGGCAGCAGCAGCGGGCAAGGCTAGTTTGCGGGGTGGCTGGGGGAGGGGGAGATCAGATCTGGCTGCGAGGGCTTCCCGGTGGGGAGCCAGCTGCCTACCTGCTGAGCCTGGTGGCAGGATATGGCCCTCGGGCGTCTCTGCCTTCCAAATGTGCAGTTTCGTGGAAGCAATATGGAGAGTCTAAATATAAGGAGTAGAAATCTGTTGAGTGTAATCAGGGCTGGGAGGCTGCCATGTTGCTTTTACGTCCAGCAGATGGCACTGTTTTTCAATGTTTGTCAATGTCTTTCAATGTTTTCCAATGTTTTTCATGTTTTTACCTGTCACAGGTTTGACATGTATATAATATAGGTATATAAAAACATACCCGTAGTCAAATGCAACATTGTATCAAAATTTGAAAGCAATTGGTGAAGAACTTTCGGAGATGTGTGGTTATGTACAAATGGACATTTACATTTTTTTTTATATAGATATATCTTTCATTCTGAGTAATATTTCTAAGGTAGCTCACTTCATTTAGAAAGCATTAAAAACATAAACGAGATGAATGTCAAATAATTTAATACATAATAAAAGATCAATCAATATAAAAATAAAACAGATAAAACAGCAATATTAAAGCAGTCATATAAGAGCAGAGAGACATTAATGTAGCATGGTAGGGTCATGTGGGGAAGACCATTTTTTCAGACAGAACATGATAGTCATATACAGATTGCCAAAATAGCAGACATGAACTGTTGAGTATTGAGTGGCAGATTTGAATGGACCAATCAGGGACAAGAGCAGGAAATTCAGGGGACCGTCAGTGGCTGAAGCCACGGACAGCTCCTAGCTATAAAAGGAGCTGCCGTGGCTGGGATTCTCCATTGCGATTTACGGAGCTAATGAAAGTGTTGGAGTTTACTGCGTGTCCTGTCCTTATTGCGCCCACAATCTAACATGAACAATATGAAAAATAACTAAGGTTTCTCTCTCTCTCTCTCTCTCTCTCTCTCTCTCTCTCTCTCTCTCTCTCTCTCTCTCTCTCTCTCTCTCTCCCTCCCTCTCCTTCCCTCCCTCCCCCTCCTCCTCCCCCTCTGATTTCTAGAAACACATATAACTGTGCATGTTTATATACACAAGTGTTCTTAATGGATGGCTTCTGCTAGATAATTTACTTTGCTCTGAGACACCTACTTTGCATGGACCACAGAATTTTAGGCAATAGTTCTGCTAAAATATGTTGTGGTAGCCTTGTATGACTTTGGAAATGGCCAGGGGTGAAATCTACTTACCTTCCTTACCGGTTCAGAAGTGCAGGCGTCGCACGTCACATGCGCGCACAGACCCTCTGCGCATGCACAAACCCTTCTGCGCATGCACAGAGGGTAAAAAACAGGTTACTTCCTGGTTAAAACCAGGAAGTAACGATGACCAGGTGGGGGGGTGGAGCCTTGCACTGCCATCACTACCGGTTCTCCAAACCACCCGCCACCATTATTACCGTTTCGGCCGAAGCGGTCCAAACCAGTAGCATTTCATCCCTGAAATGGGTTATATAAAGGAAACCTTATTATTTGAGGAGCAAGCCAGTATTCACTGACAGAGAGCATTTCAAAGCAACCATGCTTCTGCTTTGAGAAGTAATTACATAGGCCTGTCCACCAAAATATTCAGCACATACCTCTGATTCTGTTAGGGTGGGTGCAGCACCTGCTATGTTTGTTCTTATGACAGGGCAAGCATTAGCATTGGAACATTTACCTTATACTTTCCAGCTATTGCAACATACTAGGTGTTCTGCCCCAGCTCCGGATTTCCGAGGATATTGACACACACCAACGGTCCTTATGAAATTTATTAAGTAGCAAGAATAAACAAGACCAGCAAAGATTGGCAACCAGCCCAGAAAACAAGATATGATAAACCAAAATACTCTGATAATAAATATGAGTTGTTTCCAGCAAGAAAGCGCTAGCTGCGTGCGATTTAAATAGGCTAAGGGAGTGGCCAATTATCCTCAAGCCCTACTCTCGAGTAGACCTCCTTCTCCTGAGGAGCTACTCCTCCTTTTGGCAGCCCTGCGTGCTCGAGCATTGTGGAGAGGCTCCTCCACTTCGCCCTCTCCACTTGAAGGAACCTCTGGAGGTTCTGAAGGCCCTGGCTGAGTCTCTGCCTCTGGCACCACATCCTCTTCAGCCTCCTCACTGTCTGACGTGAGCACTGGCTGCGCAGGCTGCTGGCGCGACACCAAACCAGCCTCCTCTTCGTCGGGATCAGCCACAATCCGTGCAGGCCGCTGGTGGGCCACAACGCTAGGCAACATTAAATATGATGAAAAAAAGCAAAAAACAACCTATAAAGATTAGTTATACTGATGATTTGCTGATATGAAAACCTAGGAGTGGGTGGGTAGGAATTGTTATAAAAGAATATGAAGACATCATTGTGACTATATATTACTGAAGATCTTTGCACTTTAATGGATATAGAGTAGCTAGGAATGCAACAAGGAATATGGGAGGATTTGTCACAGGGGCTTTGAAGAAATTATTTTCAGTAAAGGAGAATATTTGTAGCTCAGGGTTGAAATGAAAGGTCCTTGGTGCTTTTTGAGCTTGGTTATTTTCCTGCAGATGTTTCATTACCCAAAGAAAGCCTTGGTGACGCAGCAGACTAAAGCACTGTTAAGTAACACCAGCTGCCTGCAATTACTGTAAGTTCAAATCTCACCAGGCTCAAAGTTGACTCAGCCTTCCATCCTTTCGAGGTAGGTAAAATGAGGACATGGTTTGTGGGGGCAATAAACTGACTTTGTATAAAAAAGAACACCGCTTGGGGGGGGGCGAAAGCCCTACTAAGCGGGTATATATAAAAGTATGAAGGCTATTGCTTAACGCATTGTAAGCCACCCTGAGTCTCCTGAAAAGGGCAACATATAAATCAAAATCGAACCAAATCGAATCAATAAAACTAGATAATATCATCAGTCCTAATCTGTACTGATGTTACCTAACAATAAAGGAGAATATTTGTTTTTATGAATAAATACTATTCATAAAATTTATTATTCATACAGTCAGGTCCAGAAATATTGGGACATCAATACAATTCTAACATCTTTGGCTCTATACACCACCACAATGGAGTTGGAATGAAACAAACACAATGTGCGTTAACTGCAGACTGTCAGCTTTAATTTGAGGGTATGTACATCCAACTCAGGTGAACGGTGTAGGACTTACAGCAGTTTGCATATGTGCCTCCCACTTGTTAAGGGACCAAAAGTAATGGGACAATTGGCTTCTCAGCTGTTCCATGGCCAGGTGTGTGATATTCCCTCATTACCCTAATTACAACGTGCAGATAAAAGGCCCAGAGTTCATTTCAAGTGTGCTATTTGCATTTGGAATCTGTTGCTGTCAACTTTCAAGATGAGATCCAAAGAGCTGTCACTATGAGTGAAGCAAGCCATCATTAGGCTGAAGAAACAAAACAAACCCATCAGAGAGATAGCAAGAACATTAGGCGTGGCCAAAACAACTGTTTGAAACATTCTCAAAAAGAAGGAATGCACCGGTGAGCTCAGCAACACCAAAAGACCTGGGAGACCACGGAAAACAAGTGTGGTGGATGACCGAAGAATTCTTTCCCTGGTGAAGAAAACACCCTTCACAACAGTTGGCCAGATCAAGAACACTCTCCAGGAGGTAGGTGTATGTGTGTCGAAGTCAACAATCAAGAGAAGACTTCACCAGAGTGAATAGAGAGGGTTCACCACAAGATGTAAACCATTGGTGAGCCTCAAAAACAGGAAGGCCAGATTAGAGTTTGCCAAACAACATCTAACAAAGCCTTCACAGTTCTGGAACAAGATCCTATGGACAGATGAGACCAAGATCAACTTGTACCAGAGTGATGGGAAGAGAAGAATATGGAGAAGGAAAGGAATTGCTCATGATCCTAAGCATACCACCTCATCAGTGAAGCATGGTGGTGGTAGTGTCATGGCGTGGGCATGTATGGCTGCCAATGGAACTGGTTCTCTTGTATTTATTGATGATGTGACTGCTGACAAAAGCAGCAGGATGAATTCTGAAGTGTTTTGGGCAATATTATCTGCTCACATTCAGCCAAATGCTGCAGAACTCATTGGACGGCGCTTCACAGTGCAGATGGACAATGACCCAAAGCATACTGCAAAAGCAACCAAAGAGTTTTTGAAGGGACAGAAGTGGAATGTTATGCAATGGCCAAGTCAGTCACCTGACCTGAATCCCATTGAGCATGCATTTCACTTGCTGAAGACAAAACTGAAGGGAAAATGCCCCAAAAACAAGCAGGAACTGAAGACAGTTGCAGTAGAGGCCTGGCAGAGCATCACCAGGGATGAAACCCAGCATCTGGTGATGTCTATGTGTTCCAGACTTCAGGCTGTGATTGACTGCAAAGGATTTGCAACCAAGTATTAAGAAGGGAAAGTTTGATTTATGATTATTATTCTGTCCCATTACTTTTGGTCCCTTAACAAGTGGGAGGCACATATGCAAACTGCTGTAAGTCCTACACCGTTCACCTGAGTTGGATGTACATACCCTCAAATTAAAGCTGACAGTCTGCAGTTAACGCACATTGTATTTGTTTCATTCCAACTCCATTGTGGTGGTGTATAGAGCCAAAGATGTTAGAATTGTGTCGATGTCCCAATATTTCTGGACCTGACTGTAAATATATTATTATTATTATTATTATTATTATTATTATTATTATTATTATTATTATTATTATTTTATTTATTTTATGAATAAATAAATATAGAAATATTTAAATAAATATACGAACAGAGAATATTTATGGCTCAGAGTTGAAATGAAGGGGCATTTGGTGCTCTCTCAACTTGTTTTCTTGCAAATGTTTCATTATCCAAACTAGGTACCATCATCAGTGCTGATGATACTATTAATGCATTAGGAGACATCTTGACTGTATAGCTTTTTGATTAAATAACAAGTTGCGTGTAAAAACTGAACATGTGAGTTGCTCATTGGGGTTGTGTTGATGACGTTACCTGATGACATTACCAAATTTGGGTAACGAAATGTTTGCAAGAAAACAACTAATTTCAGAGAGCACCAAGGACCCCTCAGATTATTTTCATTTAGATGATCTTATAAGTAACTCATATATTCAGTTTTTATGTACAATTTGTTATTTAATCAAAAAGCCACACAGTCAAGATTTCTCCCAATATATTATTAGTATGGAAAGCTCTTCCACACCCCAAAACAGCCTTGTATTTCTGCAGCCTATCAATTAAATTCACCTTAGTTGGTAAATTATTGGGTTGGTTATTACCCTATACAGAATACACTAGTTTCTATTCTTTTTGCAAAGATTTCATTGCGTGCTCCAAGTTTCTTTGTAGGGTGACATTTTATGGCAGAATTATGAACAAAACCCTCCCAATTAAGAGCTTGACATAGTATTCTTCTCCTTTATTGCTATAACCACATTGTGTCCATAGGCACCATTATACAACAGCATAAATAAAAGTGTTGATTTGCTTTCAAATTTTAAGAGAAGCATAAAAGTTGATTGATTGATACAGTATTTAAAAGCAAAGAGAGATTCCCCAGTGAAGCTGGAATATTAATAACATGCTTTTGTTAATTAATCTCTCTATATTCTGACATTTTACAGAACAGTATTATAAGAATTTTTGCTATAATTTGTAATAATGCTTTTATTATTATTTTATTAAATCTTCTACAGCAGTGTTTCTCAACCGTCACAACTTTAAGATGCATAGACTCCCAGATTCCTCAATGAGCCATGCTACCTAGGGATATCTGGGAGTTGAAGTCCATACATCTTAAAGTTTCCCAAATAAGAAATACTGCTCTAGATAACCAGTCTTATTCAGAAAAACTACAGATGCTAACCTCTTCAAATAACCAACACAATACAATACAATTCTCTTTCAGATCACCATGAGACTGGACAGTCACGGCTGTGGTGCCAAACCTATGGCATGCGTGCCACAGAGCCATCTCTGCGGACACATGAGCTGTTGCCCGTTGCTCTTCCAGGTTCCGGCGCACTGGCCAGCTGGTGCTCTTCACACGTGTGGGAGTGACGGAAACCGGAAGAGCAGCTTCCCGGAGCACACCTGCCACCTGGTTTCCGGCATGTGCAGGTTTGATGATCTTCTGGTTTCCGGCATGTGCATACGCACCATCCACCTGGTCTTCTGGTTTCTGGCACACATGCGCATGTGAAGACCAGCTGGCCGGCACGCATGTGCATGCAGGAAACCAAAATATCATCTTCCTGGTGTGCGCATGCGCACCAGATGCTTGCTCTTCCAGTTTCCGGCGCTCCCGTGTATGTGAAAACCAGCTGGCCGGCACACCGGAAACCAGAAGAGCAACAGACAATGGCTCACATGCCCAGAGACATGGAGAAGGGATCCTGGCAGTCAATTCCTAGTGGAGCAGAGCTATCGGCCAGGACGGGCGAGCAAGCTGGGGCTTCCCTCCCTCCCCGCCCTAGCGGGCTTCTTGCACAGCCCCAGCCCTCCAGCCCATGGCACCGATGTGCATCCACAATCTGGAGCACCTGGCCATCTCAGGTGCATGGGGCAGCAGGACAGCAGGGCAGCATTTGCTGGCTGGGCAGCTGGCTGCCCAGTCCACTGTTCCTGCTGCCTCCAGGGGCGAGGGGCAAGGGCATGGTGATGGTTCTCGTGCTGCTTCCGGCCGGGATGCTGGAGCAGCCAGGAGAAAGAGGAGAAGGAGCCGCCATTGGGGATGCAAGCTGCCCCAGGAGGGCTGGAGAAGAAAGCAGCTCTTCATGCATGGAGACGCTGCTGAGGGCCTGGCTCACCGGTGGGGGAGCAGCTGCGGGGGCCAGCTGGTCGCTCCTACCCCTCCCCTGCGGCTGCCACTGCTGCTGATGCTCTTCTGAGGTGGTGGGGCTGCGCAGGAGCTGAGTCTGCATGGGAGGAATGTCTGTCCAGCACTGGAGTAAGAGGCACATCGTCTGGGAAGCGGTCACACTCCCTTGGCAGAAATGGTGGGATGGGGGGCTGTGCTGGCTTGTTCTCGGTGGTGAGCTGGGGGGGGCGCTTCATTGACACTCTTCCCGTTTCTGGCGTACACATGCGTACTGGCTAGCTGGTCTCTGCACATACTGGCATGTTGCTGCTGTGCTCATGCGCTCCTGTTTTGGCACTCAGTGCCGAAAAGGTTCCCCAACATTGAAATAGAGTCTCCTGCTTGAGCAGGGGTTGGACTAGATTTCCAAGGCCCCTTCCAGCTCTATTCTGATTGATTGATTGATTGATTGATTGATTGATTGATTGATTGATTGATTGATGCTATGGTTCTGTACTGTGCCAAGCTACATCGCCAGGCATTTT
This sequence comes from Pituophis catenifer annectens, assembly GCF_029215685.1. Lineage (NCBI taxonomy): Eukaryota > Metazoa > Chordata > Lepidosauria > Squamata > Colubridae > Pituophis > Pituophis catenifer. Next base: position 68,586,834 of record NW_027256883.1, read on the forward strand.
CCAACACACAACTTCCAGGCATGATGTACACGGTCAGGAAAAGCCTTGGAGGCACAGACATCCAACAGAAGCTACAATGATATCATGATGTGAATGACTTCACCTGGTCCTTTCTTACCATATTGTGTTTTTTGATATTCGTGGCACTGTATGATGCAACAATTTCTACATAGCAAGGGGGGGAAAAAGATTCATTTCAAAAGCAGATACCCATTCCTAGCTTTTAACCTCATTTTTAACCTCACTAACGCCCAGCTTTTAATCTCATTTTTGTTTAATCCCTCTGATTTCTTAATGCAGTCATGTGATCTGCAGTATACCCATATTCTCTTTCATGGCCTTCCTGAAAAACTTTCCCACCCGCAAAGCCCTTAACTATTTCTCAGAGCTCAGTGGCATGACTAAGTTCTGCTAAATTGGGCACTCAGGATTGAAATACATTTTGAAGATGAAGATACCAAACAAACCGCTTTGTTACTTGATAGACCCATGATGGCGAACCTATGGCACGCATGCCACAGGTGGCACGCATAGCCATATCAGTGGGCACGCCAGCTCAGCTCTGGTGCGCATGTGCGTGCCAGCTAGCTAATTTTCGGACGTTCTGGGCCCACCAGAAGTAGGGAAACAGGCTGCTTCCTGCTTCTGGAGGGCCTGGGAGGGTGTGTGGAAGGCCCGTTTTTCTTTCTCACCTGGCTCCAGATCCCCTCTATGCATCCGGGAAGGGCGAAAACAGCCTTTCCTACTCCCTCGGAGGCCCTCCAGAGGCCAGAAACGGCCCATTTCCCAACTCCCGGTGGGACAGGAAGTGACTTTTTTGCTGTCCCCAGCCTCCAGAGACTCCTAGAGATATTATAGATGGGTCAGCATTTTGTATGTACTGTTTTTCCTATAATTTTGAATTTGGCTTAATTTCTGTTTTATATTGAGTTAGAGTATATTACTTAGTTCATTTCATTTCAATGGATTTTCTTCCAAATCCATGGGCTGTTCTGAGTTTTCCTGGCTAGAAGCTTTTCGATTATTACAATCTGTTTAAAATATGGAAAAGTATATTTAATTCTTATCTACTTTGCTTTGGCATTTTAGATCTAAACAGTTCCAGAATGAATTTGTCTTCTTTGGGAATACAGAAGGAATTAAATGGCACTTTACCACAAATAAACACATTTGTCTCAGTTTTGACTTACAGTTATTTGCATAAAACAAGACATTACAATCAGTGAGAATAAACAAGAGAAAAAAATTTTAAAATGCAAAGCAAAATTTGGAAATAATTGCAAAACTTTCACTCAGCCTTGGGCAGAGAAGGAAGAAGAGGGGAAATGGATAATAATTCCATCTAATCCAGCATTGAAATGTTCAAGATATAGGAAAGAAATTTATTTCAGCATTTGTGTGGGTGGTTATTTTAGCAATATTTTTATTATGCTGATATGCTTGAACAGCCTGAGGACAGAGGTAAATAGTTTCAGCAAAACATTAACTATTATACTTCTAAATTCACCTCAGGTTTTTTATTTGCATTTCAGTAAAACATAAATGAGGCCCCACCAGTTTAACATATTATCTGTTTGAAACTGTGTTCAGTCTTATGCTACATAAACCCAACAGAGAGCTGAATTCTTTCTAGAAAACTAAATGAAAACTTGAATTGTATTTATATGCTCAGAAGATTAGCCAAGTCTCTTTGTGACTTTCATCCCAAATCAACAACACTAAACAGTGAATATTGGTTACTATTTTTTGCACAGCATTTCATTCATTGTACTTGCTCAGTTTTCACTGAAGCAAATTAATGTGTATTATGATTTTGTTCTGACAGATATGTGTGTGTGTGTGTGTGTGTGTGTGTGTGTGTGTGTGTGTGTGTATAAGCAAAAACCACTCACGCCGTAATCACGAAATCTCCAGAACTGTAAAGCCTACAAACTTGAAATTTGCCATGTATGTTCCTCTTGGCTTCTAGGTGCTCACTAAGAAAGGATTTTTCTAAAAGACCAGAGCATTAGTATTTAGATTTTTCTAAAAGCATCAGAGCATTAGTATTTCCTATATTATGATTAACACGCTCTGATGCTAAGGTGTTCTACTCCTGAAAAGAAATCTGTTCCAAATGCAAAACACAAGCAGAGGAGAGGAGTTTCACTTTCAGTTTTACTTTCATAGCAGGAAGCAGCTTTAATACAGAACACTTGAGCTAAGCCATGGCCAGGCTCCTTCCTGTTAACCTTCTTGTTCATACAGCAAATACTGTTTCACTTTCCAAACAGCCCTCTGATGCTAAGGAGTTCTACTCCCCCTCCCCACTTGAAAAGAAATCTGTTCCAAATGCAAAACACAAGCAGAGGAAAGGAGTTTCACTTTCAGTTTTACTTTCAAGCCGCAACCAGGGGTTAGGATAAGGGAGGCTTCTGTGGGGCAAACCTGAGGCAGACAAGGGGATAGGATAGGGGAGGCTTCTGTGGGGCAAGGCTGAGGGAGAGAAGGGGATGGGATAGAGGAGGCTTCTGTGGGGCAAGGCTGAGGGAGAGAAGGGGATGGAATAGGAGAGGTTTCTGTGGGACAAGGCTGAGGGAGAAATGGGGAGAGGAGAGGCCAATCATAGCTACTCATTAATTTTCAAGCTGTAAGTGTTGATTTATCAAGCCCGATCACATAGTTTCGAGCAATTCATGGGTATCCAGGTTGTGTGTGTGTGTGTGTGTGTGTGTGTGTGTGTGTGTGTGTGTGTGTGTATACCTGGAATTTGTATTTTTAGAGTAGTTTGAATATATATGTATTTCTCCTCAGCCAGGTATTTTCCTACGTAAACCAAGATTTTAAAATGCAGCCATAGCTCAGTGAAATCACACCCACTAGTTCTAGGCTATTGGTCAGCAACCAAGCAGTTTTCTGCCTTTTGGGAGACTAATATAGATCTATTTCAGACTAATTAGTCCTCATCAGTTAGCTACACCCTCATCACATGTTTCCTCCCCGTAGAGGTCAAGTATTTGTTTTCTTCTCTTATTGTAGGCCCTTTATGTGTATTTCTCCTCAGCCGGGTATTTTCCTACATAAACCAAGATATATAGATATAGATATAGATATAGATATAGATATAGATATAGATATAGATATAGATATAGATATAGATATAGATATAGATATAGATATAGATATAGATATATATACACACACATACACACACACACACACACAGAGACAGAGAGAGAGAGAGAGAGAGAGAGGGAGGGAGGGAGGGAGAGAGAGAGAGAGAGAGAGAGAGAGAGAGAGAGAGAGAGAGAAGGCAGGATATGAGGCCTTCTGATACAACAAATCTGGGTAGTTTTAAGAATAATACTATAAGGATCCCCACAATGGACAAATGGCTGCAAAAATTGATGAAGTTAGAAGAGATGGTTAAATTGATTTCTTTGATCAAAGAAAAAAATACAAATACTTTTATTTCTACTATTTGGAAACCGCTTCTGAACTTTGTGCTTGAGGTGGAAATGAAACTTTGACGTTGGGTTTTATCGATTAGATAGATTTGTTGTTATAGAAATGGCTAGTTTAAACTATCATGTAAAAGTAAAAAAGTTGAGGTTTGATGTTAATGCTTCATTCTACTGTACCAAAGGGAGTCGGAAGTCAATGCCTTTTCTTTCTTTTTTTTCTTCTTTTTTCCTCACTTTTCCCTTCCCTATTTTTCCTATTATTTGCTTTTATATTTTCTTTGTATGCTATTTTATAAACTAATTTTAAAAAAAGAATAATACTTTAAGTAGGGCAGAATAGTTATTGTTCCCACTTCTACAGTTGCAGACATGTTACCTGAAACAGCATGGGGAGAAAAAAACAACAACCAAAAGAGTAAAAGAGATTACAGTACTTTGTTGCCTCCAAAACCCATATTTTCAAATTCTTTTCCCTTAGATTTTGCCATCAGGGTTTCGTTAGATGCCACATGTAGCTTCTGTTCCTTCCAGCTGTCTTCCTGATTTTTCACCTCAAGATTGCACTGAATGCTCAGAGAACCTTCACTATGGGAAGCTATATAAATAGTATAAGAAACTAAATGCTCCCATTTTTTGTTTCACCTAACAATGGAATACGATGATTCTGGGTTCCACACAATAATAACATGGTTTATTATTTTCATGAATTTACTAAAATCCCTCTGAGTAAATGGGAGGAAAGAATACAGCTAGTCCCCGACATACAACAGTTCAGTGACTGTTCAAAGTTACAACGGCACTGAAAAAAATGATTGATTATCGTTTTTCACACTTAGGACTGTTGCAGAATCCCCCATGGTCACCTGATCAAAATTCAGATGCTTGGCAACTGACTCATACTTATGACGGTTGCCATGTCCTGGGGTCATTTGATCCTCTTTTGCCACCTTCTGACAAACAAAGTAAATGGGGAAGCTAGATTCACTTAACAACAGGTTTACTAATTTAACAACTGCAGTGATTAACTTAACTGTATCAAGACAGGTTGTAAAATGGGGCAAAATCCACTTAGCAAATGTGGCCCTCCCAAGCTCCGTTTTCACTGGCAGAGGGTTGCATGATGTCGTCGCAGCCAAAACGGAGCTTGGGAGCCCATTTTTGCTGGCAGAGTGCTTGGGCCACCACAGGGCCCCCCAACATGAGTGACGTTGAGCTGGCCATGCCCACCCTGGCCCCCCTAGGTCAAACAAAACCCTGATGCGGCCGTGAACCGAGTTTGACACTCCCAATCTACTTTATGGGATCAGTGGTAGTGCAGAAGCCTCATTAGAGGGCAGTATTTGGCTGACCACGTATGAACTCAGAGATTAAGGAGGGTTGGGAAATGTTATAATAATACTAAGTTAAACTAGAAAGTCAAACCACGTCTTGGCAGAGGCAATGGCAAATTTCTTCATTATGGTTCCCAAGAAAACTGCACTGATATATCCATGAAGACAGTAAGAATTAACATTTGACTTGAAGGAGACAACCGTGTAGGACAATGTTATCGGAACATTAAATCTAGCATTGTGCTGGCTGATGACTTATCCACCCTTAATTTATGAAGTATCGGTAAGGAGTGGCCAACACTGAAATCTTAGGCATTCTTGGGAAGGATTATAATTAGCCATGTTTGCCAAAGTCCCTGCAAGATATTATATGGTCACCTCCATGGTTTCCTTGCTTGGGGCCTGATGCCAAGCTCACTGAAAGGGCATTTCAAGTCATTACAACTGTTTTGACAGTCTTTAGATGTGAACCAAAACAGGTCTTACTTCCTGGCTTAATAGTGGAAATCTACCATGAAGCTTTAGGCTCTGTTGTGTATATACATATTTAGCTCTTCAGAAAGGGAACTGTTTGCTGAATAGCTTTTTGCCCACCAAGACTCTGACTTCTATGGAAGGCTTGAGGCGCCGCTGTTACTATAAGCACATCTGTCCTAGAAGTATGCACAGAAATGCCTAAAGGGGGGGATGTCACTCTGATGACATCAGGCAGACATTGCAGGAAAACAAGGATTCCAAGACTGCCTAAAAGGTAGTGACCTCTTCAGGAAATAAGCAAACACAGATACTAGCTCCACAAGAGGACTTATTTCTGAAATTGGAAAACCCTGTCCTTTCACCACAAAGATATCTGCAAAGACATGAATAAAAATGTCAAATGTGTTCACAAAAACAAAATTAGCATTGGTCTGTGTAATCATGCCAAAAAACTACATTGACATTTCAAATTTGATGGGAAAAAATAAAGCGATATTGGATATCAGCTAAAAACATCCTCAAAGTGGCGTAGGAGGCTAATGCCTCCTACTACGGCAGCATTTAACATCCAGCTGCCTGCAATTACTGCGAGTTTGATTCTCACCAGGCTCAAGGTCGACTCAGCCTTCCATCCTTTCTAAGGTGGGTAAAATGAGGACCCGGTTTGTGGGGGCAATAAGCTGACTTTGTATTAAAAAAAATATACAAAAAGTATGAAGGCTATTGCTTAATGCATTGTAAGCCGCCCTGAGTCTCTGGAGAAGGGTGGCATATAAAAATAAATAAATAAAAATAAATAAATAAATAAAAAGCTGTGGAGATAAACATTGTGCATAAGGGGTCTCATATTGGGTCCTGCAGCCATATCACACTAGATTGCATCTTGCAGACATATTTAAAATGCACTTGCCGCACCGATTCTCATGCATATTACCGGTAACAGCCTTCCCATGGAAACTCCGTAGGTACACCTGGCCAGCTTTGCAAGTGCTGATCAGTTTATTAGGCTGATAGTGGCAAATCAGAACCATAAGAGCATTCCTAGATATTTGGATATGTGCTGATCTTGATCAAACAACAATAACCTCAGTACAAATATTTTATCATCTTGTCTCTGCCTTGTCCATGAATGGTACGGTGGCCTAGAGGTGGAGCTCTTGCCTCACAATCAGTGAGTTCAATCCTAGGTAGAGGCAGATATTTTTCTCTCTGGGCACAATGAGACTATATCTGCTGAACAAAACTTGGCTTTGGTGACAGGAAGGGCATCCGGCCAGTAAACACTCTGCTAGCTCCATTCAGTTGCCTAGACTCCATCCCACAAGGGATTATGGGGTCATTAATAGATGATGATGATATAACTTCTAATATAACTGAATCCAAATTTCATCTGAAGTTTCTCCACCAATGGTACGCTGTTTCACATTAGATGTAGCAAATTGCTACAGGGCATTCCAGCAGCCCTTTAATCCAGTAATTTGATGGACTCTATTTGGATATGCCTAATAATGGCAGTAAGGGAAGAGTTGAGATTGTAATGAACTAATGTGTTATCTCAAATTTTGCTGCCCCTCCCCAAATTCTTTCAGTATACCCTCTCCTCCCTGGAGGAGGTTATCTTGAATTAATTATTGTAATTTTGTATTTGTATAATTTATTTAAACTGGGGGGTTTTTTTTCTATTAAATTATTGTAATAAAAGTTTCCTGCTTTAAAAAAAAAAAAGATGATGATGATGATGTCTCTGCCTTGTCCATTTCTTTGCCTAGGGATCTCAATCCGAAGGTACCTTAATCATGATCAATGATCAGTAGATTAAGTTGGAGGTCATCCAGGTATTTCCCAATCTCCCTATGCCCATGTTTTGGGCCATAGCACCCTAGCAAACTTACAGGTTTCTAAGTGTCTCAGCACACTGCGGTACACAGAACTGCTAAGGACACCCTGAAACACTAAATAGAGCACTAAGGATGCCATAAATGGATTTGGGTACCTCTGCCCTATGCAGTTGGAAATTTCCTGGAGCAAAATATTGGGAAGTAAACCATATGGGATGAGTTAAGGATTACTTTCACACTGTCCCAAAATTGCCAATTCTTGAAAACAGGAATGTAATACTATGCACAGCCTGAGGTTGAGAAAAGCACAGAGCTATAAATAGGAAAGCCTAGAGAGGGGGCAACTACTTCTATTTAATGACATTTGTTATTAGGGAACTGTTTAAGAATATACTTTTGTGCCCTTTTCCTGACTGCTCCCAAAGCATATCAGAAAATGCGTCAGTAGCACTTGCTGACTTCATAAGCACATCCACTTAGTTTGCTTGGCACAATATAGAATGGGTTTGTTAATGTCTTCTTCCAGGTTTTTTTTTTCCAACTTCCTAACCCAGTTTACAGACCTCGTATTCTCTGGTAATCTCCATCAAAGCACTAACTAGACCAAATCCTGTTTTTTAAGACAAGATCAGCTAGATCAGTGATGGCTAACCTTTTCGGCACCAAGTGTCCAAAACGGAACATGTGTGCATGCGTGTGCATGTGCGTGCATGTGCATGTGCTGGAGCACCGGAAACCTGAAGACCAGCTGGCTGGCGTGCACATGCCTATTTTTGGGGTGTTTTTGGACGTTTTTGAGGCTGTTTTCAGGCCATTTCTTTGGGCTCTGGTGCCCGAGAAGTCCAGCTGGCAACGGCGCACGTGTCCACAGAGAGGGTTCTGCGTGCCACCTCTGGCACGCGTGCCATAGGTTCGCCATCACAGCACTAGATGTTCATCAGACCCTTTTCTGGGACTCAGAAGGTAAAACAGCATGTAGAATGTCAATCTAATAAATGCATCTCATCTTAATATTAACTATACAGGAGATATGTAGATCATCCCATCCTTCCTGCAACATATTACATGACCTTAGCAACAAATCCTTGAAGCAGTCCAGTTACCTATAAGGAATTTTGAAAACAGGGGTCCAATTAGACACTGAACTGAAAATCAAGTTGTGGAAGAATAGAAGGGCGCAACTCTGCATTTCCAAAATCTAGAGAGATATGAATATTTACATTCGGGTTCCTTGCCTTTATGAGGGCTCAATTACAAAACCAGCCTCAAGGCATTAATCATTCCATCAGATTGACGACTTTTTCAGCGCAGCTTTAACAGGAATAGTTGCCTTTTACAATACGGTGGAGCAGACCAGCCTTTGTAGCGGCCACTTAGCAGACTAGCGCTAAAATAGATACATGCAAATTAGGAACAGCGCTTTTCATTTAATGTTGACTCGGGGCAGGATGGCTAATACCGTCTGCTTCATCTTGGTGCCTAACAGCGTCTTGAGCTGCAATGATTTACTCTGAATTTGGCCTTTGTTCCCCTCCACCCCCAAAAATACGAGTACAGTCTTAATAGTTAGATGTGAACTCCCTCTTTTTTATGACTCAGCTTCCTTATCTTGCTTGGCCAAGAGCGTAGCCTTCTGCCTAAAGCATCTGCTCTGGACACCACCAAAATTATATGGAGCATTGTATTTTACAAAGTGTGACAGTTCTTGAGTTGTTAAATTGACAATTAGCTTTCCAGCCATCTGCTCTACTCTCAGTCACTTCTTAATATTAAGTTTTTTATGAGAGAATTAAATATGAACGGGGGAGGGGATGGGGATGAGGATGCGATGAACTTTAGGAGAATATGTATGAATTCAGATATTTTTAGCAGCAACTTTGAATACATCTTTCTTTAATCATGACTTCTCAGGTTGTTTCTCAACCTACGCTATAACAGCATAAAGGTTAAAGACTCCGTTGAGTCCTCCTTGGCTTCTGGTGATTTCAAGCATATGAATGTTCTTCCCAAGGACTCAAGAGAGGTTTGCCATGGCCTTTTTGCCACTTACTGTAGCTGTAGTATTCATGGCACTCTTCAATGCAACACTAACCAGCCCCAACTTTACATATTTTCTGAGCTCCAACAAGATCAACTAGAAGCTGCCACTTGCTGAGGCTATAGCATCCATTTATTTCTGTTACAAACATTTGCCAGATTTTGCTTCTTGGGTTGTGAGGCTTACCTAAGTGATGGCAGTACAAATGAAAGCAGAAGAACTTGATTCCCTAATTTTTTTTTTCTAGTTTTCCACACGGAAAATATTCTTCGCTTTTGAAAGGTTCAAGGCAGTTTTCTGTTGCAAACTGCAAGCTTGAAATGGGCCACAATTATTTTTAGGAGAAAATCCTTTGCTCAAGAATACAACGGTAGATCTTTGAGAAAGCCCACAATAATTGGTGCCAGATTCTTCTGAGGATTCTGTATCCTTTCTGTTCCTACGTATCACATTCTTATCATTCTACTTTCCCCCCACCCATCCAAAAAGCAAATGAAATCCCTGTCCTGGATCAACAGAAATAAAACTTCCAAATCAAGGAAGTAATAGTTGCATTTTGTTCTTTGCTGGTCAAATCCACATCAAGCACTCTGTCTGCAGATTATAGACCTGTCAGACACAGAGAATCAGGACCATTCCTTAAGATTGCAGCATAGAAGATTTATTCAAGCTGGTCAACTAAAGTTCAACACTAAATTGGTGCCAAATAAGGGTCAATGGAATTCAGAAGAGGTTACACTTGGAGCGCTTATGGGAATGCAACAACTCTAAACTGATGACGCATTTAACTCCGTCTCTCACAGCACTGCCTGCTCTTCCCCAACAGTAGGACAAACAAGAGCAGATGACAATAAGATTTCATGTGGTCTAGGTTTAATCCATTGCTTAAAATTGAAGCATAATTGTAATTTTTTTTATTTTTTATTTTTTTATTGCACTTTTTCTCTTTACATATCTCTGTTACATATTTAACAGATCTGCAACATTATTCATACAACTAGAATCAATATTCAATACATTGTATACATTGTATTTCTAAACGTTCTATTCCTTTATGTACATTTCCATTTCTTATTTCTATTATCTATCTATTCATACTGCATAATATTCTGAGTCATCCTTTCCCTTTAACTCTAATGTGAGTTTATCCATTTCCACACAATCAAATATTTTTTGAATTACTAATCCCTCTGGTGGTAATTGTAATTTTAATAGCTTCATTTTTTTTTTCTTGATGAGGGCTTTTTGAGAATTAAATAATAATTTTTAATCTGATTTTGTTTTAAATTGTTTTGTTTTGGATTTTTGTCTTTTTTCACTGCTATACAGTTATATTATTGACTAGTTGATGCACTAAATTCTTCAAATGTAAATCCTTGCTCTAAAACCTGCTGATGAATGGTCTCCTATGCTTCTTCAGCCAATGATTTATAGACATCCTGGATCTGCATTTTCTGCCTATGGTAATTGTTATGCTAGGGAAAATTTCAAATTCATGATTCTAATTTAAAAGACTTTGGGTGATTGATGGTGAAGATACAGAGTTCATGTTTAACTTGTAGAAATTAACATTACAGTCATCCTTTTAGCAATTCTTCACATCTTCTGTCCTCAATTAAGGAGCTTTTCGGAGGAAGTTAAGTCCTAAATGGACAGTTCCAGTGGATTTGGTGTTACTAGTTCATCTATCTTGATGGTGCACCCTAGCAGGTTCTCCTGCAGAATATTTGAGTTTAATGGCATATCATCCGTCTTTTTGTCCAATTCATGCATTATTCTCAAAGAAGCCAATAATAATTTTATTACAAGAAGCCACTTGGTTTGTGAGACTATCTAATATAGTCAGCTCCTGTGCCTTCTCAATACCATTGGCATTCCTGATTGTCTCACACAGTTCATTTGGCCTCAAACAAGAAACTGCTTCCTCTCTTTCTCTGCATATAAATAAAGATTGTGTAACACTTCCAATCCACCCTCAAAGAGTAGCTCATTCAAGATACTTTAGGACAAAGGCCACCCCAACCTTTTGGGCACCAGGGATGGGTTCCATGGAGAAAGGTTTTTCCATGGACCAGAGGGGGTATGGTTTTGCATGCTGCCTGCATCCCGCAGATGGGGCTTCGCTTGTTTGCATGGCCCAGTTTCTGGCATGCTGTGACCTGTGCCAGTCCATGGACTGGGGGTTGGGGACCAGAGATGGGTTTCAGCAGGTTCTGACCAGTTCTGGAGAACCGGTAGTGGAAATTTTGAGTATTTCAGAGAACCGGTAGTAAAAATTCTGACTAGCCCCACCCCCATCTATTCTTTGCCTCCCGATTCCCAGCTGATTGGGAAAAAATGGGGATTTTGCAGTAACCTTCCCCTGGAGTGGGGCGGGAAGGGAGATTTTACAGTATCCTTCCCCTGCCACACCCATCAAGCCATGCCACACCCACCAAACCACACCCACAGAACTGGTAGTAAAAATTTTTGAAACCCACCACTGTTGGAGACCTCTGCTTTAAGATGCACAGTAAGACAAATGTAGCTCTTATCTCCCATAGTTTAACTGAGCTACACGTTTTCTTACACCAGGCAACTGCTTTTAGGTGTTGCAATCAAATGTTCTGTTTGTGTCCCCATTACATTCACAATGATCTTCTTTGTTTTAAATTGTTTCAATTACATTGCCTTGGATTGTCCTTCTCCGTCCTCTCTACAGCCAATGCTTCTGCCCCACTACTATTTTCTCTAGCCAAATTGCTTGGATCTAAAATTTAAAAATTATGGACTCATAAAAGAAATTAAGGAAAACTTGGTGTCAGAGTTCCAAGCAACACCCCCAACGAAAGAAGACTCCGAGGCTAGAAGTTTCTCAAAGTTCCATTTTATTAGAGATGTCATATTGGCACATCTGGGAAAACCCGAATCTGAAAGCTTCCAGGTTTTCCCCACCCAAAAGAAAGTCCAAGTCCCTTCCCCCTGCAGCCAAATGTCCATCACATGGTCCAATCAATGCACCGTCCCAACTGGAGATGCCTCCCAGTCACACCACTCCAGGTGCAGGGCAGGATGTCCCTGACTCTCAGAGGAAAGAATGTTATTATGGCTCGATATCTCCCCAACTCTATGCAACCCCCTCCCCTCTCAGTTTCCCACAGCACTAAATGTGGCAGCCCTGAAGAGCCAAAGTAAAAGATTCCTCCAGGACTGGCACTTTGGTCTCTACTCTGTTAAAAAACCCACAATTCCTGGTTCAAGATCAGTTCCTATCTACTTTTCATCTTTCTGTTCTGCTGCAGCTGCTCTTTTTTTCCAGCAACACTCCATTTGTGCAATTATTTTATCTCCCCTGTTCTCACTACAAAAGGCAATTCATGTAAGTCATTTTCAAAATTGTAGTAATTAAATTAATTAATACTAAGCAAATGGAAGAAGAAAGACTTTTTATTTTCAGAGGAGGAATAATAATTCCTATCATGTATAAAACATTTCTGAATAACAAGGGAAAAGTGGGGGCAAAACTGGTTTTCTTCAGCTTCGACTCTTAACTAGCATCAGACATGAAATTGTGGCAGTTGGCTTCATTATCAGCAAGAGTTGGTGACCATGTCAGATACGTCACCTAGGATTCATGTGGATTCATAGTGATGTGAAACAGTGGTTCTCAACCTTTTCTTCACCATGGACTCCCTTTAAAGACCTTTTGTGGCCATGGACCATGGCCACCGACCCCCAAGACTTAGCTCAAGATTTAAAACATAACATATCTTCAAGCCTTCGTGGACTCCCTGTGACAACATCACAGCCCCCCAAGTGTCCGTGGAGAACCAGTGGTGTAGAAGATTGTCACAGTTTATTAGGGTAACATGAACTTCATGGAGGATTAAAGTGATGGAACCCAAGGAGATCAAATCTTAATTCAAGGCTTCAACCCAAAGGGAATTAAAGTCATTTAAAAACCAATCAAATCAATAGACTTAAGTGTGGCCATTTCTCAGTTGGAAAGGGATTGCTACCTAGATCATACTAGCTTCCTTAAAGGATCAGCTTATGGTTTTAGTGGCTTGCAAGATATAAATTATACAAGATTTATTTCAGTTATTGGAGGCCAAATAAAGTCAGTTCTGTTTAAAAGACTGTACACTGTATAGCCACTTAATTCCAGAGGTGGACAGTATAGATATATACTCTTCCTTAAAGTAACTTTTATATTAAAATCATGTCTAAGAACTCTGGAAATGGCTTAACAACAGGCAATTATACCCAGTAGAGTAGGAATTCTGGCTGGATATTTGACAGGACTGATAAGTATAGATAAATCTGGGTTTGATTGAATTAGTATTATTTAATATTTGTTGCCAGAGAAACCTGCTGATGCGCTTAAGTAAGGTTGTGTTGCTCTTGCTTCATTCCCTCCCACATAAAATATTTCTTAAAAGTGGAAGTTCATTACAACATTATTTTTTTACTAAGGATGGATTTACCCATGGACCCAAAGAAAGATGGGATATAACCCTCTGCCGGTAATTAGAGATTCTGTATATATTTTTTTATAATTGTGATCAGAAGGAAAGCTTGTCAAAACTGATATCCAGAGACATTTCTGAGTGTGGTTTCTATGCGATTTGTACAATGACTCGGGGTAATGAAAGCTGCAGCTATAAAATGCTTCCTTCCAATTATTATTTGGTTGGTTTCTGGAGACACAGAGGGTGGCATAGAGAGCAGTAAGGAACAGCCAGTAATGAATGAGTTCCATCCCTGATAAGTATTACAAGACAAAGGCTCTACTGATATTGTGCAAGTTTTGACCTCATTGCCAAAAGCAACTAGACCCAGTGTCTGGATGACCATAGATAATACTTATAAGAGAATAACAGAATTGGAAGGGACCTTGAAGGTCTTCTAGTCCAACCCCCTGCTCAGGCAGGAAGCCCTATACTATTTCAGTCAAATAGTTACCCAATCTCTTCTTTAAAATTTCCAGTGTTGGAGCATTGACAATTTCTGAAGGCAAGTTGTTCCACTGATGTGGGATGCCAAATTTGGGATTGAAATGTATGCTCTCCTAACTCTATTCAATGCACCATTCCTTAATTCATTTGAATTACACTTAACCTTAAGAGATTATCCAAGATAGTTAATAGCAATAATAATAAAAGAGAAGCAAGTATGGATAATTGATGCAGAAATAGAATAGAATAACAGAGTTGGTCCAACCCCCTGCTTAGGCAGGAGACCCTATAACCATTTCAGACAAATGGTTGTCCAATCTCTTCTTAAAAACCTACAGTATTGGAGCATTCACAACTTCTGGAGGTAAGTCGTTCCACTGATTAATTGTTCTGTCAGGAAAATTAGGTTGCTTCTCTCCTTAATTAGTTTCCATCCTTTGCTTCTTGTCCTGCTCCCAGATGTTTTGGAGAATAACTTGACTCCCTCTTCTTCGTGGCAACACCTGAGATATTGGGTAACTGATAGTTCATGTTACCCCTGATCCTTCTTTTCATTAAAATAGACATACCCAATTCCTGCAACTGTTCTTTATGTGTTTTAGCCTCCTGTCCCTAATCATCTTTGTCTCTCTTCTCTGGGCTCTTATGCTATACTGGACTTTCCACACAGTCATGATTGTCCCACATATAGCAGCAACGTTCTTCACCATGGCACAAGTTCTGCCAAGGCCCGAATGGAATAGGACACAGGATGCCTATCTTATAAATAAATAAGATATAAACAACTATGATGTAGCAGAAACATCTGCTACAACATTATATCAATGGCAGAAACCAGGTCAAGAACAAAGGAATAACCACTTTTTAAAAACTGATAGAGTAAAAGGATAACTTTAAGCATCCTCAAGCATGGCCTGAGGATAAGACGAAGGCTGTACCATGAATAGCATGCCAGAAAAAAAAAAACAGTTACCGTGTTAATGCTGTTAAAGCCAACTGAGAAAGAATCCTATGACTGCAGAGAACGAGTTTTGTTCCAAGACTATTTCAGTGGAAGATGCTTAAGTACACCCACGAAATGAGATAAGTTTGTTGGACAGATAATTGTTTTCTGCATCCACCCACATGCCAATTTCTTGTCTTGAGGCTTGCAATTGTTAAAAACACATCTTCAGTTCTAAACAGAGTCAAGATGCTTAGAAAGAATTGGCAGCTACAATGAAACAAGCCAAGTAACTCCATGAATAGTGAAAGTTGTTGATATAGTTAGGCAGCTGGTAGGTTTCCTGAAATAAAATCTTATCAAATCTTTAAGATTTATTCAGATAATGCCAATCAGGCTCGAATAACATATAGGAGACGTTTTAACCCTTGGTTCCTCTCCTCCACTCCCAAGAATGTGGGACCACTGAACCAATACCAGATCACATGTTTTCCAAGGAATCTGAGCATGAAAAAAACAACAAATATACATTTTGTTGTCATAAGAACAAATATGGATTAAAGCATTTTCCCCAACTATTTTATAATCTCATCCTTCGAGTTTTGGAGTCTTTGGACTGGACAAGTGGTGAAATTCAGCTGGTTCTATCTGTCTTGGGCGAACCGGTAGTGTCGGCGGCAGGAGGCTCCGCTCATTACGTCCCGCTTTTTACCGTCTGTGCATGCATAGAAGGCTCTGTGCATGTGTGAAGGAGGCGTGCATGAGCTTAGCAAGTTGCTTAACGCACTGTAAGCCGCCCTGAGTCTCCGGAGAAGGGCGGCATATAAAACAAATAAAAAAAAAAAGTGTAGCAAGCGTGCAAGCTCGCACACTCACATTTGCAAACTGGTAGCGAAGGTAAGTAAATTTCATCCCTGGACTGGACCCTATGTGGAATAACAATAATTCCAGTTGATTGGAAGAACCAAACTGGTTTTTAGGGTATTTTGGGGCCTATGCTTGCCTCTTTAGATTATTTTGATTGCCAAGAGAGGAAACAATAGAGAAATTACACAGTAGACATGAAATATATATCTGTTTCTTTAGTATTCGCTTTTCCCTGAAAAGCACATAAATATATAAAAGAAAAATAGTGAGATTGAGAATAAATACATACAAAATCTTTCTTCAATTGTTCCAAATAGACATCTCGAGATATCTTTTTTTCCTAGTTCTCTTCAAACCTTAATTTTACAAACATCAAATCAAATCCAAAAAATTGATTTGAAACATGTGCTGAATTTGTGCCTCTACATCTGAGATTCTGTTCATGGGATCCTTGGTGCTCTCTGAGTTTGGTTATTGCAGATGTTTCATTATCCAAATGCTACAAGGAAATGGGGTTTGCTCTCTTTTTATATACTAGTGCCTTGCCCGATCAGTGTTGACGGGGGTGTCCTTGGTGGTTCCTTGGCTGCCATTTACTGTTAGAATGTTTGTCTGAGTTAGTAGTTCCTGATTGGGATATTGTTTACAGCTTCATTGTTGGCCTAATATTAATCTTGGTGTTAATTCCTGCTGATCTGGGTGTTGATTGATGGCAAGGAGGTGGTTTAGGGCTTTTTGTTCCCTTTTTGACTTTTTAAACATCTTCCAATAAAATGGATAACCATGCAAAAAAAAAAATGCCTGGCCACTCAACCCACCACAACACAACCAACACAAGCTGTGAAAAGGATATCACCATCATACATCAAAAACATCTCTGAAACAACCAACAGACTATTACAACCATATGGCATCATTGTAGTTACAAGCCAACTTAAGCCCTCCAAAACATCCTAAGTAAATCAAAAGACCCAGAAGCCCCGGAAGGAAAAACAACAGTCATCTACAATATACAGCATAACGATTGTAAGTAAAGGTAAAGGTTCCTTTTGCCCCAAAATGCTAGAACATTCCTGGAAGCCTGGCACTCAGACAAATCACCCTTTGACAGGTACATAGAAATAAACAACATCTACATACCAGTCAAAAGAGATAATCAAACATCCAATTACTTTAGTCATTCTAGAAATTGGCTTGAGTTCTACACTATCTACATTTCCAGACTACTGTAGGTACAAAGGCAGCCCAGCATAGAGAGCACTGCCCAGCCTGGATAAGACCCATGTTTGCCAAAACAGATATAAGGTAATCTTATTCCTTGCTCAGTCTGGAAGATCAGAAAGAAATACAAATCTTGTAGTGCCCCAAACTGTGCATAGTATATACTTATTTTGGGGACAATGTAACTCTTTCCAGGACAGGGCAAATTCATGGCTTTCTTAGAATTATGATTCCCTAAATGAGGATCATTTTCTTTAGATTCCATTTCTTTTGTGGTTGTTATACCATTACTGACAAGATAGCTACCATATCTGGGCTGCAAAAACCAGTAATAATCCAGATTCTAGCAGCCCAGACTTGGTAGCCCTACTGAAGAGATCAACAAGGAACAAGTGTGAGTGTCATCAACGTGTTCACCCAGATAATCAGATACTATTGAGACGTTTGTGAAGCATTTAGTTGTTAACCAACATGGATTGACCAAATGTCATGCAGCTCATGAGCCATGATCTCATGAGCTGCTCCAGACAAACCAATCCAAAATGGGTATTGAATACCAATATCTGCTTAGGACTCAATTCCCCTAGCGAGACAGTTGATGCATCAATAAAATGCTCATGGTCCCACATATGCAGTACATATATGAAAAATAATCCTACTAGAACAAACATTGGTTTTAAAGATCATAGCCACTCCCCTCCCCTGCCTGATCCATTGAGGTGTTCAAGTATCATACCAGCTCCTTGTTTTAAAAAGCAAAAGCAAAATGAAGCTGCCCCTTGCCTCTGCTTCATGTTGTTCTGACGGCCTTTTCTGCAATATCATCTTATAGCTACTAGATGCGCTGGAATGACACAGCATGCCTGAGTGCAGTGAATAAGGCCATCTCCATGGTGTAAATCAGCCTTCTGCAGCATTCAGACCAAAAAAAAACCAAAACAAAATGTAATATGCCAACATTTTTTGCTAAACACACTAGCCAAAACGAAGTATGAACAACAGCACTGTCAAAACTGCTCTCTTTTCCTTTTCTCTTTCTTTCTCTCACTCTTTGATTCTGCAAAGCAGTTTCCCTCTAGCCTTCACATTTGCCCAGTTTTTAAAAAACCTGAACTGATATCGTACCATAAGTGCACATGCTTGGAAGTTAATTTCAAGCACTGAACTTACAGGCTGAACTAAATTAAGATTATCTGTGCATATTTTTTTTAAATAAAAGCCAGTGCAATTATTTTGTTCTCATTCTTTTGTTGGAAGTCAGACAGTGCACAATGATAAAAGACACAAAAGAATTATAATAAATCAGTAACATTTCATTCTGAAGTTTTTCTTTCTGTTCGTACCTCTCTTCAGATCCGTGTGCAAAAACATCTCCTGCTCATTGTCTTTGTGGTATGATTTTCCATTTGACTAAGTAAATTGCTATTAAACTGCTATTTTTGAGATACTCTTTTAAAATGAACTTCCAATAGGCGATCTGATCAATGGAATGAAGAAACATTTCTTGGGCAAATGATCTGAACTCTTACTGGAAAAAGTAATTCATCTTGTTTTGAGCCGTGGTGGCACAATGGTTAGAATGCAGTATTGTGGCCTCACTCTGCATTCCACTGCCAGCAGTTCGATGCTGACCAGCTCAAGGTTGACTCAGCCTTCCGTGTTTCTAAGGTTAGTAAAATGAGGACCCAGATTGTTGGGGACCAATATGCTGACTCTGTAAACTGCTTAGAGAGGGCTGTAAAGTACTATGAAGTGGTATATAAGTCTAAGTGCTAGTACTAGCTTTAAGATTACACATTAATCATTTTACCCAAATTTATGTGGTCATACAGTATGTACTAAGCCTCAGTGTCCTAACTAATTAAGCAAAGCATGAGGTTTTACTATGCTCACTGAGCCTTATGGATGTTGATCTGACACATCTGCAGCATATCATGATGGGGAGTGCTGAGTAGCTCAATAATTCAGAGGCTTATTTCATATGGGGATGAGTCTTGGCAAGAAGGGAAGCTGTCACTCTTTGCATTTCTTTCTTCCTAAGTGCTAGCACAATACAGAACTCCTTGGCAACCAGAGCAGCATACAAGAGGAATAGCCAGGTTAATCCTTCTGCATGAAGTTTTGTAAGTACCATCTTGAGACACAGCTGCTGAGCTGCCACCAGCCAGCTCCAAGTCATAGTGCTTTTCCTTACCAAGTGTCATCAAATGGCAAAGAGAATGGATGAATCGGATTTCTTGATCAACAGCACATGCGACACCCTTGGAGCTTCAGGCTTCTCTGTGGAATTGCTTGTGTGCTGCTTGTGTGAAAAGAGGGACTAGGGGGGACATGATTCCAATATTTGAGGGGTTGCCACAAGGAAAAGGGAAGTCAACCTAGTCTCCTGAAGGCAGGACAAAAAGCAATGGATGGAAACTAATCAAGGAGAGAACCAACCTAGAAGAAACTTCCTGAAAGTGAGAATAATTACTGTAAGTGGAACGACTTGCTTCCAGAAATGGTGGGTATTCCAACACTGGAGATTTTTAAGAAGAGATTGGGCAACCATTTGTGTGAAATGGTATAGGGTCTCCTGCTTGAGCAGGTTGGACTAGAAGACCTCCAAGATCCCTTCCAACTCTGTTATTCTGTTAGATGCTCTGTGATCATTCAGAAATAACTTGGACTGACCAGACTTTTCTTCTTTAATATAATAGGGCTTTCCATCATTGCTTCCAGTGTTGGTATAATGCTTCCTATGCTGCCCAGATAACTTCCTATATTACTTTTTCAATCTGGTTGCTGCTGTTTGTTCTAGCTACTACTCTTGCTGCTGCTGCTGCTGTTGCTGCTGTCACCCACAGGGTCCACCAATGGATGATTTTTCTCTGCTGCCACTCTGACAACCAGCAAGCACAATTCCACACTAAAATAAAACAAGCCTCTCCAGAATCATGGCGCTTTTAGAATTAGGGGAAGGGGAAACAGATGTGCCAGCTCACAGGTTTGCCACGGGTATCTTGGGTGGCCAAGGTACTTTCTAGGTGCAATGCATTTGGGGGGAAAGGGGGGGATGGGAAATTACAAAAAATAATAATATCCACAATGGCTTTATTAAATGTTTGCATTACTGCCATCTCTGGCCCTAAATAGAATAGAATTCAATAGAATGGAATGGAATGGAATTCCTTATTGTGATTGGACCCACAAGGAATTTGTTGTTGGTGCATATGCTCTCAGTGTACATAAAAAGACAAGACAGATTTGTTAAGAATCATAAGGTACAACACTTAATGATAGTCATAGGGTACAAATAAGCAATCAGGAAACAATTTATTGTAAGGATCCAACCAACAAAGTTACAGTCATGCAGTCATAAGTGGAAGGAGATGGGTGGTGGGAACAATGAGAAGATTAATAGTAATAGTGATGCAGACTTAGTGAATAGTTTGACAGTGTTGAGGGAATTATTTGTTTAGCAGAGTGATGGCGTTCGGGGAAAAAATTGTTCTTGTGTCTAGTTGTTTTGGTGTGCGGAGCTCTATAGCATCGTTTTGAGGGTAGGAGCTGAAACAATTTATGTCCAGGATACGAGGGGTGGTTCTGGTTCTGCCCTTAATGAGTTGAACACGAATGAGTAACCCAACACAGCCCTAGAATATAATCCTAGAGTAGACTGATTATTATTTCTACAGACCCACTCTAACAAAGTACCAAGCTCTCTCCAACTGCAGAGATGGCCTGCCAAATCTATGTGCCCATGAAATAAAACGGATCTGAGGATATTTTTATTCTTGTGGTCTGTCATGACATGCAATTCCTGCCAGCTTTTGATTTAGGGTTAGGGTGATCAATAGAAGGAAAAAAAATGTATTTTTGTTTTAAAAGGAAAATAGTGGGAGGTGATGCTGAAATACATCACAAGATTGCTACTGGATTACCTATGAAAACGATATCATTCTGATAATTACACTGATAATTCTCATTGATTGTGAATTTGGGTTGGTTATATAAACCATGCTTCAAATTTCCACATTTGAGTTAAACATCACCAGTGGCCAAGAACCACAGGTTCAAACATGTAACTGGAACAAATTAATTTGATTTACTGCATACTAAAAATGCTATCTAGTAAAAGAAATGCAATTATTGCGATCAATGTAATGGCAACTTAATGATATAGAAGTAGCATACATAACTTTAAAAAAAAACACATCAATGAAATAACTAAGAATTAGATATCTTTTTTCTTAAATACGTTTTATAGTTTCTGGTAATTTTAGATCAAATTAATATTTGCACAGCCAAAATAAAGCATTATAATTAAACACATTTCACCTTCTGATACATCTTTCCAACTCTATAAATCATCATTTTGAGACATTATAATAAGGTCCATGTTAGAGCAGGTCCCTGTTCTGGAGAATTAAAAGTACATTCTGATTTCTTTAAAGTAGGGATAGAAAACCTATGAATCCGATGGATATTGCTGAATAAGGCTCCTATTATCCCTTATGGTCAGCCCTTCCACAAAATCCAGACAGGAAAGAAGATAAGATGAGCTAATTTCTACTTCATTGTAAAACTACAGCATATTAACAGAATCGTGCAACTCTGGAGGCACATACTTCCTGCTACCACTTTGAACTGTCTGGTCAGTTAAGGTGGGTCTTTCCTAAATTTCTTCCTCTGACCATTAATCCATTGGGGGCTCTTCCCTCTCTTGTCTGGTTGTTTTCTAGGTAGCGTCCCTTCCTTTTGTTTCATTTCCCAAGGTCATCCCAAGGGGGAGCTGCTGGGAATTCAACAACACTGAGAGGGCATAGGATTCCTATTCCAGCTCGAGGCTAACTTTCTTTACATCCCCAAGAAAAATAGGTGCCAAGGATGGAATCTGAATCTGTGCAATCATGTGATTGTCAATTGTGTAATCAATACACTGGGGCAATAAAGCGAAGGACATGTTGATAGAGAAATCAATGAGTCGAAGTGGTGCAGTGGCTAGAGTGCAGTACTGCAGCTACTTCAGCTGACTGCTAGTTCAGCAGATCAGCAGATCAAATCTCACTGGCTCAGCCTTCCATCCTTCCGAGGTGGGTAAAATGAGGACCCAGATTGTTGGGGGCAATATGCTAATGCTAATGCAATATGCTAATATGCTATATGCTAACTTTGTAAACCGCTTAGAGAGGGCTGTAAAGCACTATGAAGCGGTATAGAAGTCTATATATAAAAAAGTGAATCCAACTCTTTGAGGGACCACACAAAATCCCTTCTCCTCATCCCCATAATAGTGTTGTCAGTATAAAAGGCATTGGTTAGATCTGTTTTCACAAGCCAAGTGGCCTGCAATAGGTATAGGATTAGAGTTTCTATTATCCTTATTTACAGTAGTGACCAAAATTGTGGAAACCTTTTGGAAAAAGTGTATATTTGAGGTTTGATGGCTAATAACACTACTTTTTTTTGGAGTTTCAAGATAATCATATTCCACTGCTGGAATGGCCTGGGAATAGCCCAGGCCTTAACCCAATTGAAAATCTATGGAGACAACTAAAGAAACTTGTTAGTCAGAAGCGACCCAGCAATAAAACCCAGTTAATAGAAGCAATCATTCAATCTTGGTTTCACATTATAACAGTTGCAGAACTAAAAGACTTGGTTCACTCCATGGGAAGACTTTGTAAGGCTGTAATTCATGCTAAAGGTTACCCAACTAAGTATTAACTGATGTGATAATTTTGGTATATCTCATTTTTTCTTTGTGTTTCACTTTTCTTCTTTATACTATAACTGCTATTCTAATAGCAAATCCTTCACAAAAGTTATTGCATTACATTCTTGATTAAATTATCTTTCCATTGATATACGTATAATTTTATGGTACTGCTCCAAAAAAAAGTGGTATTATTAGCTAGTTTTAGAAAATACACTTTTCCCAAAAGGTTTCCACAATTTTGGCCACTACTGTATTTTTATTTATTTATTTATTTATATTTAAATTTATATACCGCCCTTCTCCCGAAGGACTCAGGGCGATGAACAGCCAAAGGTAAAAAACATAGAATACAGAAATTTAAAAGCAATTTAAAATATATTAAACAATTTGGCCCAACAATTAAAATACCCCATTTAAAATTAAAATTAAAATTAAACAATTGGAGAAGTTAGGCCAGAAGTATGATGCAACCATGTTAGCTGGAGATAATGCAGAATTATGCTCTAACTTCCCTGGACAATTTTAGGTTAAGAACTGCCCAACACTGAACAATGCTCACCTAAATTTGAAGGATAGATAGATTGAAGCTGTTGCTGCCTTAAAAGAAAAAACAAATAAACTAGTGTCACTCAAGTGGTGACTACATAGAGATGACGGGTTATTAGTAATAATGCAAAAATGGTTTGCCGCTGCCTTTTTTCAGAAATTCATCAATTTCTTAGTTTTAATCTACAGCCCTAAGACTCCTTAATGCCCTCCCATCAAAATACTAACCAAATATGATCTTATTTTCCTTCTTCAAGATCGGCCAAGGCTAGCTATCTTATGTACCTCCAAATGTATTCCCTCCCACTCAAAAAATGTGTACAATTTTTCAGAAAAATAATTAAAGAATTTGCCTGCAAAATCAGTATTACACTAGAAAGTTCATGCCAAAATATGTACCTTAGAATCCTTCACTTACAATCCTCAGTTTAGTCAACGTGTGAAGTTACAACAGCACTGAAAAAAATGATTTATGGCCATTTTTCACACACTTACAATCATTGGAGCATCCCTGTGGTCATGTGATCAAAATTCAGATGCTTGACAACTGACACTACAGTGTCCCGGGGTCATGTGATCACCAGTAACCAATCCAGGGGAAGGTTACTGCAAAATCCACATTTCCTCCCAATCAGCTGGGACTTGGAAGGCAGAGAATAAATGGGGGCGGGGCCAGTCAGAATTTTTACTACCGGTTCTCCGAACTACTCAAAATTTCTGCTACCGGTTCTCCAGAACTGGTCAGAACCTGCTGAAGCCCACCTCTGAACTGTGGGCAAGAAAGGTTTGTAAAATGGAACCAAAACTCACTTAGCCGCTGCCTTGCCTAGCAACAGAAATTTTGGGCTCGGTTGTGAACGTAAGTTACCGACCGCTTGTCAATGCACACAGAAATTAATATGGTATATTAATTTATATACCAACTTGAAAAGAATCTCCTTCCTCAGATATGGAAGTGGAATCGATTTGTGACTAGAAAGAAAAAATGAGGTGATGCATTCAGGTGTAATTAGTAAAAACAGCAGCCAGAAATACAACCCCAAATTTTTTTTCCCACCCAAAAGTGGGGTTAGATATATGATCATGACAACTGGCCTTTTTTTTAGCAATCTAGCCACAGCATTTACAAGCAGCTGAAATTTCTGAACACTTTCCAGAGAAAGCTTTACATAGAGCATGCTGCAAGCGATAAGATATATTTAAAATCCACTTATACCATCTGGCATCCAGAACATGAGCTGTGACTAGGAATATACATCCATCCGGGCGGGTGAGGGGAGAGCCACTCTTTCTTAATGCCACACCACCATCGCAACCATCTGTCAAATTCCCATCAGCCTCGATCAAATGCTCAGTTCCAAGGGTCCTATGATTGCTTATATAAAGACTAAAACGATGGGCAGAGGGATCCCAGAAATCTAAAGCAGGGTTCTCCAAATTTGGCAAGTTTAAGACTTGTGGACTTCAGCTCCCAGAATTCTTCAGCCAGCATAGTTAGGAATCGAAGTCCACAAGTCTTTAAATTGCCAAGTTTGGGGACCCCTGATCTTGAGTTAGGAACTGCAACCCTCTAGATCAGGGGTCTCCAACCGTGGCAACTTTAAGCCTGGTGGACTTCAACTCCTGAGTCCTGAGTCCTATTTTGGAGAAGGGCGGTATAGAAATTTAAATAATAATAAAATAAATAAATAAAATAAACTCCCAGAATTCCCCAGCCAGCAAAGCTGGGGAATTCTGGGAGTTGAAGTCCACCAGGTTTAAAGTTGCCAAGGTTGGAGACCCCTGATTTAGATACTGCCAAACTACAACTCCCAAAAATCCCAGCCAGCACAGCCAACACAGATGAAATGTTACTGGTTCCCTATTCCTTTTATTAATCCTTCTCAGTTATCTTGGAAGTATCTACACTTAACCTTCTTCCATCTTCACTTCATTGCTGGCATTTCTGATCTCCCACTGATTAAAACAAAAATACTTTTCTTTCACACCGTTGATGTCAAATTTTGACAAACGCTTTTTTTCTTCCTGCCCACCTTAAGTTCATATAAATCAGGCTTTTATGTAACGAGGTTTTATTTTTCCAGAAATAAGACCTGCTCTTCAATAGAGCTATTAGTGGTAGCAAGGCTGAATCAGAAGAAGTGTTGTTGATGCAT
Organism: Pituophis catenifer annectens; assembly: GCF_029215685.1. Taxonomy (NCBI): domain Eukaryota; kingdom Metazoa; phylum Chordata; class Lepidosauria; order Squamata; family Colubridae; genus Pituophis; species Pituophis catenifer. Next base: position 68,612,332 of record NW_027256883.1, read on the forward strand.
ATTCTTTGTAATGCCATTGCAATTACTGAAATTTAATGAACAACCATTACAGAGCCTATAATCTAGGCAGGATTGACAAATGAGTGAACTATAACGTTAGTCGATTGCAGTCTTAGTAGAAAGATTATGTAGGCTGAATATTATTTCGCAGGAACTGAGTTCTTAAATCCCATCTCTACAGAAGAAAGGCTACTTCATCTAAGAACAGCTTGGATGCTCTCTCCATCAGGGGTTAAATTCAGCCGGTTCGGACCAACTCGGGCGAACCAGTAGGGACTATTTGAATTGGTTCACTGAACTGGTAAAAAATACCCCGGTTGGCCCCGCCCATGCCCACCTGCTCACTGCTCACCCCTTCTGGCCACTTGCCCCATTCAACATTAAATGCTGAAGCAGAGAGAATCTGAACTTTTCTCCCTCTGTTCACAGCAAAGCTGCTGCAGCCTGTCCCGTTAAGGTACTTCGACCCCCGGGAGGGAGGGGGCCAGGGGGCACCATAAAGAGAGCAGCAGCTCCATTGTGAATGGAGGGAGAAAACTTTGGCTTTTCTCTGCCACAGCATTCACTATGAGCCCTTCTGGTGCTCATACACACATTTTTTCCTACCGGGTTCTGTGGGTGTGGCTTGTTGGGGGAGTCATGTGACTGGGCGTGGGCATGAGTGACATTGAGTTGGCCACACCCACTCAGTCACAGGACTCCCCCTCCACCAAGCCACGCCCACAGAACCGGTAGGGAAAAAATTTGAATGTCACCACTGTGCTCCATCTATCAAAATTTAGGTCTAGCAAAGTCGCAGCTGTGCACTGTAGCACTAAAATATTAATGGGGGGGGGGGGGGTTTGCAAGACACTTAGGATATTGTTCATCCATTACAATCTTACCCAGGAGTAAATACCTTTGATTCCTTTCTGGATAAAGATAGGATAAATCTGCAGCATTAGACAGTTTTCTACTCTGGAAAGGTCAGAATGCAAAAATATGCTGTGGGCTGCTAAATTCAATATATACACAATGCAATCGAAGTGTGAAAGACTTGAACGCAAATGGTATAAATGTTAAGGTGTTCTGTTATTTTAATATAGCCTTCCCTGATCTGGGTCCTTCCTTCCACATGTGCTGGGATAAGAACTCCAAAATTCCCAACCAACTTGGCCAACAATTAGGGGGAGAGATACAGATACAAGTACAAATTCAGCATGATTCATCAAATCACTCAAGTAATTCCATTTACAAAACTACTAAGCAGATAATGGAAAAAAATTAAGTCCTTGAGAAGAGGAGGAGGAAGAGGAGGAGGAGGAGGAGGAGGAGGAGGAGGAGGAGGAGGAGGAGGAGGAGGAGGAGGAGGAGGAGGAGGAGGAGAAGAAGAAGAAGAAGAAGCGGCTAGTTAAAGGAAATAACCTCTACAATGTGTGATGAACACATCCTATCCTATCTGTTTGGAATCATAGACCCTTTTGGATTTCAGAGGGAACTTGAGGCTTTTTCTGAAGTTTCTGAAATTTTGATAGATGGTTTGATTGACCGCAATGAGGTGGGGAAGACAGCTTTAGATTGGATTGTACCTGTGCAGACTAGAAAGTGCTCACTAAAAAATGGAAATAATTTGTAGTCACTAGAGGGCACTAAGAGTTCAGTTTCAGAATTATAAATTGTTTTTTTTTTTTAATGCAGGTAATTGTGTAAGCTGAGGGGCACTCAAAAGCAACAATAATATAAGAAATGCCTTTAATAAGGAGCAACTAAATGATCACAAGGAGGAGTGTGATGTTTGAGTTCACGCTAACTCTTCTTCAGCCCTCACAAAAAGACAGCAAACAGTAGCCTGAAGGCTGGGGTGGGTTCTACTTATCTTTACTACCGGTTCGCAACGGGATCGCGTGCACACGCTTGCTTCGCACGCACATACGCTTCTGCGCATGCGTAGATCACCAATGATGATGTCGTGGTGGGTGGGCGGAGCCTCCTGCTGGTTTTACTACCGGTTCTATAGAACCGGACGGAACCGGGAGCAACCCACCACTGCCTGAAGGTAAGGAAAGGCAGGAGCCGAACCATTTCCCCCGCTGCCCTGTTTCGACTGTAACGTTCAATAATCTTCAAATGACTGGAAAGGAACACAGAATGTATTTTGCCAGTTTAATTCGTTTGATCCTGCTAAGATCTCAGCTTGCATCTAACACGCTGGAACAATGAAACCATCCTAGCTTTTCCTTTGAAAATATGAAAGCCAGCAATTATTCGGATGGATCCGTAACACCACACAGGCCCTCTATCAAGCAAAACATAGAAATAAAGACAGTTGCGGCAGGTCTAAGTCGAAAGTGATGGCGAATTTTTTGGGCTCGATTCAAAGATTCAGAAAACGCCTATCTTGACTTACTGACATGTCACACACACACAAGACAAAAAAGGAAAAAAAAATGACAAAGACTAATAAATTATTTAAATTTATTATTTAATAAACACATACAGGTAGTCCTCGACTTACAACAGTTCATTTAGTGACTATTCAAAGTTATAACGGCACTGGAAAAAGTGACTTATGACTGTTCTTCACACTTACAATCTTTCTATCAGCCCCATGATACAAAGCCCCATGTATCAGCCCCATGATCGTGAAATCAAAATTCAGATGGTTGGCAATTGGTTCATACTTACGACCGTTGCTGTGTCCCAAGGTCATGTGATCCCCTTTTGCAACCTTCTGACAAGCAAAGTCAAAGGGGAAGCCAGATTCACTTAAGAACCATGTTACTAACTTATCAACTGCAGTGATTCACTTAACAACGGTGGCAAGAAAGGTTGTAAAATGGGGCAAAACTCACTTAACACATCTCTCACTTAACAACAGAAATATTGGGCTCAATTATGGTCGTACGTGGATAACTACCCGTAATTGTAAATGTTTTTTTGTAATGGCTATCCGAGACACCTCCGGGTTGCATGAGGCCTGGAAACTTTGGAAAATGCTCCTGTGTGGCCTTGTAGCCTCCAAAGATAATGGCATAGCACATCCAGTTCTTGTGTGAATTTCAGAGGTCTCAGAGGCTGTCCAACTCGCGGTGTCACAGCAGCTTTGCATGACGTACCGTGACTTTTTTCCCCTTCGCTAAACCGGGCATGGGCGTGGCCAGCGCACGATGCATCCGCCCCGCAGCCCACAATTTTGACTGCCCTGTGTTAGTTCGAAAAGGCGCTACCAGATGCTTCTCAGGTGACTGAGACCAGTCTATGAGATACTATGGAATCAGGACCTTCAGTAAGTCTATTGGCCTGGAACAGTTAACTTTTTATTTAGACACAGCTAGGACACTTTTAAAGGGACATGGTGGCTCAGTGGCTAAGATGCTGAGCTTGTCGATCGAAAGGTTGGCAATTCAGCGGTTCGAATCCCCAGTCCCGTGTAACGGGGTGAGCTCCCGTTACTTGTCCCAGCTTCTGACAACCTAGCAGTTCGAAAGCACATAAAAAAAAGCAAGTAGAAAAATAGGGACCACCTTCGGTGGGAAGGTAACAGCGTTCCGTGTGCTTTTGGTGTTTAGTCATGCCGGTCACATGACCACGGAGACGTCTTCAGACAGCGCTGGCTCTTCGGCTTTGAAACAGAGATGAGCACCGCCCCCTAGAGTCAGGAACGACTAGCACATATGTGTGAGGGGAACCTTTACCTTTACCTTTAGTTTTAGAACACCTTTATCAAAACAGATTGTTTATTTATGATTGTAGACTTTACTGACTTTTCCACTATTCTTTCACAGTATCAGAGTTTGAAAGTCACCCAGTAAGTCATCCAGTCCAACTTTCTCATCTTTTGCCAAATTCAGGCTTTGTTTGAAGAGTTCTATCAAAGGAGAGCTCACCATTTCCTGTGGCAAGCTGTTCCACTGACTGACTGCTCATACAGTAAGGAATTCCTTTTTAAAATAAACCTTTATTTAAAGCTGGACCAGAGAACTATGCAGATTATCTTTGCATCTTTAAGGGATTGCCTCTTCCGCATTCCTAGACTGCTTTTATACCATTCTGCCTAAGGAAAGGAGAGTGGAATGAGGCTGGACTGCCCTCTTCTAGGTGATTTACAATGTCATTGTCTTGCACACCTCCCATTGTTCAGGTAGTCCTTGATTTACAACCACAATTGAGTTCAACATTTCTGTTGCTAAGCAAGGTACTTGTTAAGTGAGTCATGCCTCATTTTGCAACCTTTTTCCATGGTTGTCAAGCAAATCACTACAATTGTTAAATGAAACATGCAGTCGTTTAGCGAATCTGACTTCCTCCATTCACTTTGCTTGTTTGAAGCTCCCTGGGAAGGTTCCTAGAACCCTGGGACACTGTAGCCATCCTAAATACATGCTAATTGCCAAGTACCCCAGGTATGTGGCTGTGGGAATGCTGCAATAGTTATAAGTGTGAGAACTGGTCTTAAGTCCCTTTTTCGGTGCCATTGTAACTTTGAACCAAAATTAAATGAATGGTTGTAAATCAAGGACTATTTTATACAAAAATAATTTCAATTTATATTATGGAGACCTGGTTGGGCCAAGAGGGGGGGTCCCCCTCGTCGAGATGTGCCCGCCAGGTTTCCGTGCATTTCATCAGCCAAGAGCCCAGGGGAGGGGTGGGGGAGTGGCGGTGATCATTAGGGAGAGTCTCTGTCCGAGGGAGACCACTGTTCCTCAGATAGCCGGATGTGAGTCCCTTTGTGTGAAGTGGGGCTGTGAGGTGCAGATGGGTTTGCTGACTACGTACCTGGCTCCCTGCCATGTGGCAGCAACCCTGCCCGAGCTACTCGACGTCATTGCTGGGGTAGCAGTTGATACCCCCAGACTTATTGTCATGGGGGATTTCAACCTCCCATCTGAGGCGTCAGAGGTGGCTCAGGAGTTCATGGCTTCCATGACAGCCTTGGACCTGACCCAGTTAGTTCAAGGCCCCACTCACATAGGGGGACACACTCTGGACTTGATTTTTATCTCTGGTCAGTGGTTGAATGATCTTGGTAGAGGGGACCTAGATATTAAACCCTTGTCATGGACAGATCATTCACTCCTTCAATTAGACTTTCCTACCGCCTGCCCCCACCGCAGGGAGACGGAACCGACCAGATGGTTCCGTCCCAGGCACCTGATGGATCCCGAAAGGTTCCTGAAGGAGCTTGGGCCGTTTCCTGAGTCTCTAACACATGACTCAACTGAAGAGCTGGTGGCCGCCTGGGAAAGGGCAGCCGCTGGAGCTTTCCACCGCGTCGTGCCTTTGCGGCCTCTGACCCGATGACGATCTCAATTAGCTCCTTGGTTCTCTGAGGAGCTGAGAGAGATGAAGCGTCGGAAAAGACGCCTAGAGAGCATTTGGAGGACTAGTCAATCCGATTCCGACCGGACACAGGTGAGGTCTTATATCAAGACCTACCTAGTGGCGATAAAAGCGGCAAAATCTAACCATTTTTCCACTCTTATCGCATCTGCAGAGAACTGCTCAGCCGCCCTGTTTAGGGTGACCCACTCCCTTCTTCGGGGGGGAGTGCGGGAAGATCCCTTGCAGGGTTGTGCTGAGGATTTTGTGCAATTCCTGCACGATAAAGTCGCTCGGATTCGGGATGGCTTGGACTCCGATTGGATGAGTCCACAGGAGGAGACCAGGGCAGGTCTTGAGAATGTTATCTGGGAGGAGTTTGATCCTGTGACTCCCGAGGATGTGGACAGGGTTCTGGGTAAGATTAGTGCCGCCACGTGTTTATTGGACCCATGTCCCTTCTGGTTGGTACTGGCCTCTCGGGAGGTTACACGAGGCTGGCTCCAGGGGATTATAGGTGCTTCTCTGAATGAGGGTGCCTTTCCTGCCGCCTTGAAAGAGGCAGTAGTGAGGCCCCTCCTCAAGAAGCCTTCCCTGGACCCGGCTGAATTAGCCAACTATCGTCCAGTCTCCAACCTTCATTTTGTGGCGAAGGTTGTTGAGAGCGTGGTGGCACGACAACTTCCCTGGCACCTGGATGAAGCTATCTATCTAGACCCGTACCAGTCGGGCTTCAGGCAGGGGTACAGCACAGAAACATTGGTTGTGTTGGTGGATGATCTCTGGAGGGCTCGGGACAGGGGTTGCTCCCTAATACAAGACATACAATTTAGATGTTAAATATTTGTGTTGCTTAGAAGGTAAAGGCTTTGTCAATATGTCAGCTAATTGTTCTGAAGTATCACAATGCACTGCTTTAATAAATCCATCCTGAGATAATTGCCTCACATGTTTAAATTTTATATCTATATGCCTGGACCTTTGTCCAATGGCATCAGATCTAGATATTTCAATGGCTGCTTTATTGTCTTCATGCATAACAAAAGGCAAAGCAGGTTTTTTCCAAACATCTGAAATTAAATCATTAAACCATACAAGGTTATTTGCAGCTTTGGATAAACAAACATATTCCGCTTCTGTCGTTGAAGTGGCTACTAGTTCTTGTTTACCAGTATACCAGTAAACTGGACAGTCATTTAAGAGAAAAATATAACCAGATGTACTTTTTCTGCATGATGTGTCTCCAGCCCAGTCCGCATCTGCATAACATGCAAGCTTTGGTTCTTTATTATCACTAGGTTCTAATACTAAGCAAAAATCTAGTGTACTTTTCAGATATCTTAAAATTCTTTTAACAGCTTCCCAGTGATACATTGTTGGTTTGCTGACGTGTCTGGATAATAAATTGAGTGGTAAGGCGATATCTGGTCTAGTCCAATTAGATATATAAAGAAGTGAACCTATGATTGATCTATAAAACGTGTTATCCTTGAATTCAGGGGAAGATTCATCAGTATTTCTAAGAAAATCAGTTTGCATAGGAGTATCACAGGGTTTGGCATTGTTTAAATTGCATTTATTTAAAAGTTCTATAATCTTATCTCTCTGGGTAAGTTTGAATCCCCTTCTAGTCTTATTAATTTGAACACCAAGATATTTGTTCACTTTACCTAGAGATTTCAACGAGAAATGTTCATTTAACTTATTTACAAAAGTTTCTCTTCTCTCTTTGTGTTTTCCTATATATAAAATGTCATCTACATAAATCAACACAAATTCAATGTGATCATCACCCTTTTTGACAAAGAAACAGTTATCAGCAGTGGTAGCGTTGAAATCCATGGTCTTAAGTACTTTTACTAGACAATCATACCATCTTTTACCAGATTGTTTTAATCCGTATAAACTCTTGTTCAACAGCCAAATTTCATTTTTGTTGGTGTATTGACTGTGAGGTGCTCTTACGTATATTTCTTTATCTAGTTTTGCGTGTAGATACGCAGTCTGTATGTCATATTGAAATACATCAAGATTGAGTGCTGATGCTACCACTAGAGCTGTTTTGACACTCTCTGTTCTTACAGTGGGGGAATACGTGTCAGTATAGTCCTCCGGATATTTCTGTGCATAACCTTGTGCAACTAATCTAGCTTTATATAGAGTATTGCCTCCTTCTAAGTTCTTAATTTTATATATCCACCTGGTACCAATAATTGTTTTATCTTTAGGTGCAATTGCAGGTGTAAATACATTTAATCCTTGTAAACTTTCCATCTCTTTTTTCATAGCTAATTCCCATTTTTCTTTTTCTTCACGAGGGAGTTTTAACACTTCCTCATAAGCATTAGGTGTTATTGGTTCACCATCCATATGCATTATGTAATCTCTGTATTTATTTGGCATTTGATTTCTGTTGTTTCTAATGACTCTTTCAGGTTTGCTATTGTTATCATGCAAATATCTTGCTTCTTTTTTTGTTAGTGTGTCTGTCTTTATTTTGTGTTGGCTATTTGTCCAAGTTTTGGTTTTGCTTTTATATTTGTTGATATCCTGTTTTTCTATGGTCCCTTTCTCATGAGATTTTGTATCTTTACATTTATTTGGAAATATTTCATTAAGATGTAATTTAGACCAGTTGGCCTGTTCATGGAACACAGCTGTTCTGGAAACTATAAATTTGTTATTATTATCAATGAATCTGTACCCTTTGGTGCCAGTTTCATATCCCATAAATCTGAGTCTTCTGGATACGTTTTCTCCCTTTCTTCTCAACTGCTTAGGTATGTGTACGTCTGCAGTGACTCCAAATATGTGCATGTGTGCTAATTTTGGTTTCCTATTATACATTACTTCATATGGTGTCTTATTTACAATACTGGACCAGGTTCTATTTTGTGTGTAATTTGAATAATGTAAGGCTTCTGACCAAAATTGTTTGCTTAAGCCAGCATCCTCCAATGTGCATCTAATCATGGTTTGTAATGTGGAATTCTTTCTCTCTGCAATCCCGTTCTGAAACGCAGAAAATGGACTAGACGTGTAATGTAGCATTCCTCTATCCTTTAACCATTGGGAGAATTCTTTAGACATGAATTCACATCCCCTATCTGTCATAATTTGTTTTATTCTGATATTGTGTTGTGTTTCTATGCGTTTGTAAAATTCCTTAAAATTTTTGAAAGGTTTCATCTTTGTGTTTTAATGTATAAACAAACCCATAACGGCTATAATCGTCTACTATTGTCAGGAAGTAACGTTTTCTATAGGTGATTGATGGAGTTAATGGGCCAACTAAGTCCATGTGTACTAAGTCAAAAATTTTGTTAGTTGATCTAGTAGATTTTCTTGGCCTGGGACTAGTTTTTAGTTTTGTAGATTTACATACTGAGCATTCCAAATAGTTTTCACAATTTTTTATTTTGACACCTTCTGCGTGTTCAGTCATTTTTTGTACTACAGGAAAACTGGCATGTCCTAACTTCCTATGTAAGATGTGAGCACACTCATCATGAATTGGTTTACCTATTTTTGGTTTTTTTTCATTGTGTGCATCTGCGTGATCATGAGATATTTTACATTCATCATTGTCACTGTTACTAATATTTTCATCATCTGCTTCAATACAATCTTCCATATTTGAATCAATGTTATGCAACCATTTTTCCTTCGTTATCAGATAAGGTAGGCCTCCTTTAATCATCACAGTGCCTATATTTATTTTATTCTTCTCCAAAGTCGCTTTTCCCTTTGAGAAAACTATATTAATGTCAGAATCTCTACTTAGTTTTATGGCACTTAGTATGTTATGAGGTATTTCAGGTATTAACAATACCCCCTCTATTTTTCCTAGACCAGGCAAGGTTACATTTCCTCTGCCTAATACTTGAACCTTTTCTTGGTTAGCTACCTTTATTACAAATTTATCTTCTGTAAATGAAGACAATATATTTTTGTTATTAGTGGTGTGATTAGTTGCTCCAGAATCAATAAGCCAATTATTGTTCTCATTTTGCTGTATTTTAGTGTTATCTTGTTTATTTAATCCATTCAGTGAACCAGATTTTCTATCCTTTGAATTATCTCTGCCCCCTCTATTCTCTTTGTAATTTGGTGGGCTTCTATATCTATGTCTATCTATGGAAGACTGTCTATAATTGTATTTGTTCCTATATTCTGACCTATGTCTTTCCTTTGAAATTTTGGGACAATCTCTTCTATTGTGTTCCCTGGATCCACAATTGTGACATTTGAATGTTTCATTATATTTTTCTTGGAAAGCTACTTTCCTATAAGGTTTGTGTTCTGTGTGATTGCTAGAACGATTTCTTCTTGAATTGTCTTCTGCTATCAATTTATTGGATAGACTTTCTATGGATAAATATCCTAGATTGATAGTGTCTAAATGTGACATAAAACTGTCCCATGATGAATCAAGTGAGTTGATAATAACACTTTTCATTGTTTGGTCTGAAATCACCTCCCCCCTCAAATGCAGCTCAGCTCTTATTTTGTTTAAAGATATTAAATGCTCACTTATGGAAACCCCTGGCTTCACTCTAGATGAAAAGAAATCCTTAGACATTCTTGTGGTGGTAGCCACACTATCGCTGTGAAACAAATTAAACATGCATTGAATAATTTCTGAAACAGTCAGATTAGGTTTGATGCTATGATACATTGCAGGAGACACACTAGATATTATTAAGAAAAATGCTCTATGGTGTAAACAATCTATTTTTAAAGTCCAAGGTCTTTTTGGGGGACTAGTGATAAAAAATAGTAAATTTTCCTTCATAAAGACAACCTGGAGCTGTTGATACCATTCTTGCAAATTAATGCCATCAACCCTTAGTTTTGGGAAGTCACTGGGTAAATTTCCGACATTATTTTGTCCATTACTTACGACCTGAGGTAGTCCGTGGTCTCGCAAGTGTAGAAAATTGCAAAACGGCATGGGGATGCTCGCAACGAGTCTGCGTGGTTCTCTCGCCAGTTCATGTCTTCCCGGACCGTCTGCGTAGTTTCGCGCATGCGCGTTGTCCATTTCTTCTTTGGAGTCGTCGTGGAAGGTTCTCTCCATTGCGGCTCGCTCGCTCTGCTCTGCTTCAGACGAGTCGGTCTCTGGTTCGACCTTGGGAGTTCTGACGACGGCGACTGCTCTTCTTTTTCTTTTGGGGGCGTTGGCACTTGCTTCGGTCTGTGGTGTAGGGCGGAATCGACAAGGCTCTCTGGGTTCGGGCGTCGTCGCTTTCGAAGTCAGGATGGGAGCGGGCAGGTCTTGAGGTATCGGCTTGCTCGCTCGCTTCTTCGGTGGCTCTTTGGTAATTTTTAGTTTTGGCCCAAATGCAGCAAAAAGTGTTTTCATTGCTGATTTTATTTGGGATTTTGTTGAGTCATCTTCACTTTCTGATTCTGATTCTTCTGAGGAGTTCGAATCTTCTTTTTCATTTTCGTTGTCTGATAACGTTTTTCGCGCCAGAAATTTTGAATTGAGCATTTTGATTGGCTCTGCTTCGCTCACCTTGGAGGCCTGTTGAAACCAAGATGGCTGCCATTCAAAATTTCGCGCGGGATCACTGTTTTTCTTCTTCGTAATGACTTTCTCTGCAGTCATATCACTCACTATTTTTGGGTCTTTAGACTTCTCATTAGTGATGTTTTTCTCTCTCGCTGCTCCGCTGTTCTTCAGCATTTCTTGGAGGTTCGCGATGAGGCTTTCATCATTCTTCTGGCTTTTTAATAGTTTTAATATCTCTGACCTGAGTTCGTTATTCTCTATTTCGATTTCCTCCTGGTCATCATTTTCGTCTATTATTTCTTCGTCTTCAGTGGTGTATTCTTCGGATTCTCTCGAAATTGCGTTTGTGTATTCGTTGATTATTTCTTGTTCTGTTTCCATTTCTTTGCTGTAGGCCCTGGTGTTGGGCCTATCTTTCTTAGACATTTTTTAAGTTTTTTATTGAGTCAATTAACCATCCTCTGCTACCAGCTTGTTGCAATATTTTCAGGATCAGACTCAATAAAATTAGTGAGAGTTAAAGGTTTAAATATACTTCCTTTTATTTACAATAGGCATTCTATATTCACCGAATATTCACAGATAGAAGCAAGGAAAAGGGTGTAGGTGGCTCCTTATATATACAATGGGTGGAGCTATAAGTGGGAGTGGTGAATTATGAATACATTAAGAAGTGAAGAATAAGTTAACCCCTGATACCCCATTCATATACTATTTACACATTAGAGAATAAGGCATTTACATCTGACAAGCCCTTTCTGGATCGGGACGCCCTGCGCACGGTCACTCATGCCCTTGTTACTTACCGGTTGGACTATTGTAATGCTCTCTACATGGGGCTCCCCTTGAAGAGCACTCGGAGGCTCCAACTGGTCCAGAATGTGGCCGCGCGGGTAGTTATGGGAGCAACTTGTTGTGCCCATGTGACACCCCTCCTGCGCGAGCTACACTGGCTCCCAGTGGTCTTCCGGGTGCAATTCAAGGTGTTGGTTACCACCTTTAAAGTGCTCCATGGCATAGGACCCAGGTACCTCTGAGACCGTCTTCTGCCACCAATAGCCTCCCACCGACCAATTCACTCCCACAGAGAGGGTCTCCTCCGGGTGCCATCGGCCAAGTTATGTCGGCTGGCGACACCCAGGGGGAGGGCCTTCTCTGTGGGAGCCCCAGCCCTGTGGAACAAACTGCCCCCAGAAATACATAAGATCTCCGACCTCCGGGTGTTTTGCTGCGCACTGAAGACCCTGTTGTTCCGCCAGGCCGGACTATCAACATAATAGTTTTAAATTGGGGTATTTAAATTTTTTGGGGTTTTAAATCTGAGCCAATTTATTTAATTATTTTAAATTTTAATTGCTGTTTTGTCTGTGTTTTTAAATAGGCTGTACACCGCCCTGAGTCCTTCGGGAGAAGGGCGGTATAGAAATATTATTATTATTATTATTATTATTATTATTATTATTATTATTATCATCATCATCATCATCATCATCATCATCATCATCATCATTATCATTATCATTATTATTATTATCTGACTCATTTGACTAAGTAAACCTCCCTATTTTGCTGGCCAAATAATTCTGTACTGGTGTACAGCTCCATGGAGTTGTAATGGTATATGAGAGCAGTAATTAGCTACTCTTATTCAAGCAACAATTTAGGGGGATTGTTCTAAGGGCAAAGAATGATTCAGAGCTCATCTGCCCAAAATGCCAAATAGTTTAGAAGAAGGCCTTGTTCCTCTTGGCTCTTGCTATAGAGGTATGCTGGAGGCAGCCTAAAATTTCTTCAGCATATAAAGATAGGAAAGAAACAAACATATTGGCCTCACTGAAGGCCATGATTGCCACCTGCTGGTCATATCATTGCATTACATTTTGTTTTCCTTGGCTAGAGTTGCACTTGGGCCACTGTTTTCGCAAAAGGAGCCAAATGTATTTGAATTAAAGCAGTCCTGCTTTCCTAGCACGGCGAATGAATTCTTTTTCAGAACTGTTGGATGAAAATTTCTGTCTAACTCAAGAGCAGGCAGTAATTCAATTGAAACCGGTTCATAAAAAGCAATATGTTACAATATTTTGTGTTTTCACCAAGGGATTATTTATAAGCAACAACTATAAATACACTTTTCTTTTTCTGAAAATCCTGGAGTTCCAGGCCTATCTAGAATAAATCAGTTATCAAATTTATACAGGGAGGAGAGGGACAGAAAAGCAGGCATGTGAGTAGAAATTATTGCATTGCCTTTATGCCCCACTCTTCCTTCGAGAGCTCTTAAGTAATGTTCATGGTTTTTTTCCCCTCTGTTTCATCCTCATAATGACCTTGTGAGATAGAGTGAAAAACAGAGTGACTAAGCTAAAATCACTTCATCTGGGTTATGTGAGAATTTGTTGGACAACATTCTTGAGAGTCACTTGGACGACAAGATCAAATCAGTCAATTCTAAAGGAAAGCAACCCTGGCTGTTCTTTGGAAGGACAGATGCAGAGGTTGAAGCTCAAATACTCTGGCCACCAAATGAGAAGAGAGGACTCAGTGGAAAAGACCCTGATGCTGGGAAAAATTGAAAGCAAAAGGAGAAGGGGACAGTAGAGGATGAGATGCAGGGGCAGGTTTTAAAACCCGTCGCTACCAGTTCGCTCATGGGCGTGTGCAGAAGCATCCGGGCAGGTGGGCGGAGCCACTTGCTGCCACCGCTACTGGTTCTCCCGATCTGGTACGGACCAGTAACAACCCACCACTGATGACATGGTTAGATAGTGTCATTGACACAATGAACATAAATTTGGACGCACTCCAAGAGACTGTGGAGGGACAAAGGGGCCTGGCATGCTGTGAACCATGGGGTTCTAAAGAGTTGGACACGACTTAGCGACTGAACAAATGTGAGAACTGGAATCTGTTCTTCAAATTCTCATTGTAACAACTTAACTGCTATACCATAATATGTAATAAATGAAATTCTCCAACAGATAAAATTGGCATAGCAGGAGGAAAAAAAGCTCATTGATCCTTTCTTAAATATTCATGAAGTGTGGAAAGGTTTTTCTTTCCTCATCCTAGATCATGGGTTTCGAACTCGCGGCGTCACATGGCCGCCATGTGATGTTTTGTGATGTTTTTTTTCCCTTCGCAGAGCCGGGGTGGGCGTGGCCTATGCATCCTGCCCACGGGCCGCCAGTTTAACATCCCTGTCCTAGATGAACAAAATCACCGTATGCATTTGTATGCCTCTCTTCACACTTGGGTACCACTCTTTTCATTTTATTTCCACTTAAACATGATGTAGGATTATCACAGCAGCTATTGTCCTAACCTGATGGAATAGTGAGACCGAATGATTAAAAGGACTGAAGTTTACACTGTAACCTAAAAGAGAATGTTTATATAACAATGGAGATTGGGATATAACTCCAGAAAAATAGTCTAGAATGTATAAAGGGACTTCAAATGTATGTTTGCCTGGTGAGCTTGTGAAAATGACATAAATGTCTGGATTTAAATACATATAATGATACAGAGAATCGTAAAGATCAACATTCAACTAAATCCAAAACTTTTCTTGCTGGGATTAATGTACAATCAATTAGAAAAGAGCATGGAAGATTATTGTTATATATGATTACTGCTGCAAGAATATTATATGTGTAAAAATGGAAAGATTGTGATGCAGCCACAACAAGGAATGGTTAGTGAAGATGACAGAACTAGCAGAGATGGCAAAATTAACTTGATTAGAGAAGGATCAATAACTACATTTATCAGTGACTGGAAACCCCTTATGGACTTTTTGCTGAACAAAGAGAAAAATGAACTTAAATTTATGCGTTTGAGGATTACAAAGGGTAGTTTATATAAAGAAGGAAATTACAGTCTAATCTTAGATGTAGGTGTAAAATAAGGCATTTATAACAACGGTCAAAAAGATCAGAAGCTGCTTGCTAGAAGTAAGCCACCTAAAATCATTGGATACGAGATGGGCGGCAAATAAATTTCATAAATAAATAAATAACACTTCTTCAACAAAAATTATCTTTAAAAAAAAAAGAACCAGATTTGCAAACTATGGCTTGAAATACTATTGATAATGAACTTGCTTGCATTGATGAAATGGAGAACCATGCTTAATTTCAAGAATGAATGAACGAGGGATGTTGTGCACAACAGCCAAATAAGAAATTGAAATATAAACCAGATCAAGCATCCTAAATATGGAGAGGAAGGACCTCAACATTGTTCCATACCAGTTAAATTGACTCCACCAATAGTATTGTAGAAAGTTAGCATTCACTCCCCCTCCTAGAAGAATGAAACATTCTAGGAAATATTTAAAACGCAGAATATTATACCTCCCTGGATGAGAAAAGGAGATACATGCTCTTGGAAAGCAGCCCCCACCTTTAATAGCCCCAGAAAGACTGGGCCATCTTATCTACAAAACAAAAGGCCTTCAGCTCCAGGGTGATAGGATTAGCCCTCACTCAAGATCCAAACCAGGACAGAGCCATTAAGCCATAATAGGGATTTCCCAACACCCTTTCAGAACACATGCCTCTTCATTACATCACCCAGCACAGTTCAACCAAGCTTGACTCAGAAAACCTACAGGGTTAGCTATAACCCCTACAGCAGACAATAGCTTGTCACAGGAACAGGAAGCTCAAATTCAAAGTCCAAGAGAGGGTATAAATCTCCCTCCCTCCCTTCCCCCCCTTTCTCTCCCATGTGCTCATTTGCCCAGGACCCAAAAAACTCATGTGGTCCTGTCCACCATTAAACCAGCTTTCCAAACAGCCTCCATGTTTCCAGTGGTTTTTTTTTCCCCACTCAGAACTGAACTTAGATGGACATTTCTTCCAACAGTATTATTTACCCCACAATTTATATTTTCATGATATGCCAGTGCAATAAAGTTAAGATTTCCCACTTTGCATTAAGCGGGGGTGGGGGGGGACTTCAAAAGAGCGGACAGATAAGAGCTAATAGAAAATGGCAACAGGAAAATATACCACAAATTATAATGCTGTCAAAAGTCTAAGAATGTTACATTGAGAAATAACAGGAATTAAGGGCCCCACAGCTGTGTGATGTGAAATGATAAGGAACTGCCATCCTAACCATAAGGCATTCTTTTCTCCTAGCCAAATAAACAGCATCTGCAGGAGGAAAAAAAATTGTTACTGCGTTTGCCTTTGTTTATAAGACAAAAATGCAGGTAAATTTATTTGCAATGAGGTATGTTAGGAGAATCTGTTGGTCGATTGTGAACAGGAAGCAAAGCATACTAACAGAATATTAAATTGCAGCTGCTGGCAATCTATCAACAATGCACACTCTAGAGCTTTTCTGATTAACCCAACAGATACAGGGGATACTGGTAGGTTATTAATCTCTGATTCGGTTGCAACCGGTATACTCTGAAGAATAAAGATATACAAATAATCCTCCCCAAGAGGTATCCCATGTTGAAAGAAGCTTATCTAAATGTGTACTTTAGCAGCAATCTGTCTTTAATTTTCCTGAAACACACAAGCACACACACTTTTTCTAGCTGCTGTATAAACTTTGCTGGTTACTTTCACTCCCACTGAGATAGAAACATGTTTGGGTTATTTTTCCATCCAGGCTAGAACTCTTGATAGTCTGTTTGCATGCAATTCCCTGAGCAGCTTGTATGCAAATGGTATTTCTCTAGCCCTATTTCATTAGATAGAATAATTTACTTAAAGATTTTGTGTCAAGTCAAGTGTAATCTAGCTAGCAAAGATACATTCTTATCTGGAGCATAATTTGTATATAGGAGTGGGCCAGAAAGATAAAATTCAGCAGGGGATATGACAGAAAGAATAAAAATTAAGTTACATTAAGAAGGGAGGCCGGGTGTAAAACTTGGAACCATGGTGTATAGTTTTAAACAAGAAGCTGGTTTATAACTTTCAAAAAAAGTGCATTTTTGGAAGAAGAATGTTTAGAACTGGGTTGTGGAATTCATAATCATTATGCTTGTGTGTCAAGACTCAAAATGCAAAAAAGCCAATGAAGAGAGTTCACCATTTATTATGAATAAGTAAGAAATGTTTATTTAGATATACATATCTAAAATGTCACATTTACCCTACAACTCTTTTCTAGGCAACATGCAATAAATTGATATCGATCAACAAAAAGCAATGCAATAAAAAACTAGACAGTATATTTAAAAGCACTGTTAAAAGGGGTTAAAAACAGACATCACTAAAAAAAAATTAAAAGTGCCAAAGGGCAGAAAAAACCCAAATATTCTTTTTAAAAAAAGCTTCTACTTTGTTGGACTACCAAAAGAAGTTCTGCATTCAAGCAGCTATCTGCCAAATTAGGCATGCAAAGAGGCACTCAAGATTATTTTTAAAATGTGGTCCAAAAACATCATGCAGTCTACTGTATCTTTTCTTTTTATGTACGCTGAGAGCATATGCACCAAAAGCAAATTCCTTGTGTGCCCAATCACACTTGGC
The DNA here is from genome assembly GCF_029215685.1 of Pituophis catenifer annectens. Taxonomy (NCBI): domain Eukaryota; kingdom Metazoa; phylum Chordata; class Lepidosauria; order Squamata; family Colubridae; genus Pituophis; species Pituophis catenifer. The sequence goes on from NW_027256883.1 coordinate 68,629,651, forward strand.
CAATAAAGAATTCTATTCTATTCTAAGATACTTTCTGTGGTCCTCAGATCCAGAACGGGTAGCTGCAAAACTGTCCTTATATTTTGCATTTGGAAGACCTGGGCAAAAAATACATTATTTAAAAATCAGTGTCTTGGCCTTGTCCATTTTTCAAATGGGTGCTTTCTTGAATGTCTCTTAGTGAATGGAACAGGTGCTCTTTCAATCTGCTGTGGCTTTTTAAATTATGTAAATAAACCAATTTTAACTGACCTCCAGTTGATCAGACGATACATACAAATCAGTGAGGTCTTTTGTAAGTTTCAAAGATCAACAGGCTTATAGGATGCATGTATTAAGAACATGTGTTAAGAAGATTTATGGCAAGCTTTATTTGGTAATTATATATTTTAAAAAAACCACTGGTGACACAAATGAATAGCTATATTAATATCAAACTGGGTTGATTGATTTTTAAGATTTTTGAAGCTGAATATCAAAAGCTACTGCCTTAGTTTGTATATTATTGACTCCAGAAATGAATCTTGTTGAGAGAGGCTTGTTTGAAATGCTCAGAATTCCTACCCTTCCTGAGAAGAAGGAGGAAAAAATAATACAAGGCAGTTGACTTAAAGCAGGAAATTTAGATTTCAATCTCTCTTCCTAAAGTGCAACATTAATTTGCCCTTACTGCCAAATGTGATTATAGTACCTCCTGTTCACAAACACTCAGATGATGGTCCTGTTGATGACAGCAGCAGCTGAAGACAACTTTACAGGCTCACATTAGATATGATACATTTAATCGTATAAAAATTACATTAACCAGGAAAGAAAGAAAAATGAAAAATGTATTCATGGAAAATGACCATAGGTAGCACCAATGACATCTTAAAAATACCTGTGGAGATCTCAGTCACCCAGGTCATGATTGTCCCAAGGGCGCTTTTTCTAACAAGCAACTGGAAGAAGCAAGACGAAGAACTGAAGAAGCTTCTTGGATGAGAAGTGAAACATTTTCAAAGGAAAAAAAGAAGTCCTTTTTGCCTTTTGGAAAAAGCATCTTTGAGACACCTTAAAAACCAGCACGTTTCATACAGAACAAGCCTTCAGCACAGAAGTGTCACAATAAGGGCACAACAATCATTCCACAAAATTCATTCAACTGTGCTATTATATTATTGCTCAGCAAGGATCAATGAGGTTTAACCAAGATTTGGAATAAGCAAGTAGGCAATGATGTTCTTATGATTCTCTTCTCTGGTCTTCTAAATGAAGGAACAGAAATTTCAGACTTAATAATACTTGAGTTGATAGTTCTAAAACAAGTGCACTTGTTCTAAAATAATACGTCCTGGATAGGATTTGTGGCTATAATATGAGGGTAGAAGCATTCTACAGGTGGCACTTACCCCCTTTGAGATTAGCGAAAATGTACCCTAAAATGAGCCCCATATGTTGGAAATGTCAAAAGAAAGAGGGAACATACTACCATATGTGGTTGTCCTACCCTGAGGCTCGAAAATATTGGCTAAAAATTAAAGACTGGCTACAGGAAATTACTAATGAACAATTAGACTTAGAACCAGAACTCTTCCTATTGAGGATCTTCAAGAAAAAAAAAATGTGAAGGGCACAAAATATCTAGTACTACACATATTAACCGCTGCCAGAATTGCCTACGCTCAATGTTGGAAACAGCCATGTATACCCGCAGAGAACCTGGTCATACAAAAGGTCATGAATTGCGCAGAAATGGACAAATTAACGCTGAGTTTAAAAGATAAAGAGACATCGATATTTTACAATGTGTGGGAACAGTGATATAACTGTATAGAACGGAGATAGATTGAAGATAGATAGTTATTAAGTACAAGTAATAGATAAAATAAGAATGTAAATATGCACAATTTAATTTTTTAATTTAATTTTTGTAAATAATGCACGAATTATTGTCACAAGAAAAACACCACCATTAGCTTTTGTTGAGTGAAATAAGTTTTTATGTTTTTAATGTAATAAAAGTTTAATAAAGTGTTTATAAAAAAAAAAAAGAACATCTTCCCACGTGCTGATTCTAACAGATCTACATTCATAAAGATCACACATTATAAAGATCACCCATTTACCATTATGTGTTTGTGGTCTATTTAGCAAGTGGGTAGTGCAAAAGGCAATTGGAAGTCTTTCTTCCTTTGTGTAGTGGAAAACTGAAGTGCTTTTGAGAAACGTAACTTTTCTTTTTCTTTTTTTTTCTTTTTTGAGAAACGTAACTTTTCTAAAGGTGAATAACAATAGCACTTAGACTTATATACCACTTCACAGTGCTTTACAGCCCTCTCTAAGCGGTTTACAGAGTCAGCATATTGCCCCCAGCAATCTGGGTCCTCAAGCAATAGGACTGGGTTCTATGGTGAGAGTTGAGATGTTACTGGGGAGATTAAGAAATCCAGTTTTCCAGGTTAGTGCAGCTAGCTGAGGCTCATAGAGTAGGGGAAAGGAAGGGAATAGAAATAAGGGATAAGAAATAATATAATTTTTTCAAGTTTGGGGAAATATCTGGGTTAATTTCCAGTCCTAATGCGATATGGGCTGGAGGGATTAGATTCACTCATAGGGTTAATGGCACGATCTTTGGCCAATTTTAGTGTTACTGGTTTAATTAATTAAGTAAAGGTGGCACAATGTTAAAATGCTGAGCTTGTCAGCTGGAAAGGTTCGAGACCCAAACGTCACACGATGGGGTGAGCTCCTGTTACTTGCCCAGCTCCCACCAATGTAGCAGTTTGAAAGCATCCAAATGTGAATAGATAAATAGGTACCACTTTGGGGGAAAGGTTCTGTATTTTCATGTTGGCCACATGGTGACAGTTGGCCACATGGTGACATGTGGCTGAGGGTCCCTCAGCTGAGAATCGGAGATGAGCACTGCCTCCTTGAGTTGGTCATGACTGGATAGAGGAAACATTTAAACCTTTAAGGTAACCTTTAAGGAAATCTCCAATTGCCATAACCAACAACTTTGAGATAAGTGATAGGAGCACAAGGGGAAACGGGCAATTGCCAAGTATTGGAAATGGTGGTTATGGGGGGAAGGATCAGGGTATCAGGATATTTAGCTCTCTTCTATATATAGAGAGAATATATGAAGTAACTAATTTTTCCTCGTATAGATTTGTATAATCCCTGGTGCACTTAAGCCTCAACTTAATAGATTTAAGGGATACCGTAATTCTAAAGGGAATTTTACACAGACATATTTTATGCATGTGCAGAAACAAAACAGCTTATTGTTTATTTATGTCTGTAATCTACTAAATATAGATCTGTTAAACAAAGGATTTATCATATGATTTGTTTGTGCATTACAGGTATATGCTGTCTTCATCTGAGAACTCAAGGCAGCAAATAAGTCACGTTAGATTTGGCACAGGAAGGTTTTACAGGGTTCTTTCTAAACGGCAAACGACATCAGTTCTCAACTGCTGCCAGACTCGTAACCAATCTTGTCTTAGAATTAAGCAGGTTTTATTGCATGGGAGATCATCAAGGAATATAGATTAGATTGGAAGTAAACAACAACAACAATAACAAAACATTGAAGGAAGTGGCAAGCTCTGTCCATACTGGTACATCAAGTTTTTCAGTTCTCTATTCAAGAGTATCTTTACAAGTAATCCTCGAATTATGACAGGTTATTTAATTGCCCATTCAAAGTTATGACAGACTTCCCCAGAGCCTATTTATGATTCATTTTTGGAGTTACAATGATAGCACAATCTCCTGCAGTCATGTAATCAATCGCATGACTGCTGGTTCCATAAGGTTGGTAGGAAGCAACTGTATTGTCTCTGTTCTTTAAACCAGGGGTCTCCAACCTTGGCAACTTTAAGCCTGGCGGACGTCAACTCCCAGGAGTTGAAGTCCCCCAGGCTTAAATTTGCCAAGGTTGGAGACCCCTGCTTTAAACAACATTGCTTCTCCTCACATGGGAATCCCGATGGTGTGATTGTCTTTTGCCCACATTGCCGCTCTTCTTTTCCTCAAAACGGGAATGCAATGCTTGGCAGGACACATACCTTCCCTTGGTTGACATGGTCAATGCCAGAGGAAACCGGCAATCCAAACAGGGCATGCCCATTGACTCTCTTGTCATCCGAACCTCGCTTGTGGGACTTCGTGACTTATTGCACACCCTGTCCTATTTGAAGTGGACATGATGGACAACCCTCCTCTGAACACTGCCCGAGAGCGCTGCCAAATAGGCACATGATGGATTCTTCATGTCATTCCATAAAAGAGACTCCCAACACAGGGCTTTCCGAACCCGAATAGCAGGGAAAACAATACAGCCTGTACTTGGGTTCATAAACATTCTCCGTTACACAAAGGGCATTCGGAGCGCAGCGTGATACGGTGTGACCTTAAAAAGCTATAGACAATCTAGCAGAGCACAGACGGTTTCATAAAGTATAATCACTTCCTGGAATTCTTGGGGCAGCAGAGACGGAGCCATGCAAATCCTGTTTTCTTTGCGTGGTTTCCTGCGTGTGAATATCATCAGTTCAGGGAGGCCCGTAACCATGGCACTTGTTAAACAAGAGACCCTTCTGATAAAAGCCATCCTGTATATGAGGCTTTCAAGGATTTTCCGGAGGGCAACAACCCAACTCTGCCAGCCATCACTTCACAATGCAGTGTGCACGCATAATAACTATTGGCAGTTTGAAAAATGCCCTTAGGGGACACACACACACACACACACACACACACACACACACACACACAGAGAGAGAGAGAGAGAAATTGTGTTTGAATTCCTGCTGGCAAACTATTTGTGCTGTGCAGAATGCAGAACATTTGATGCACATTTGTTCTAAAACATAAAGTAGCCATGTGGGACCCTTCATTTTCAAAACAAAAAGTACTCACGAGCCTGGCTGGTAGTTCTGTAGGTGGAAAAAAGAAAAAAAAAGATCATTTCTGTCACTTTTTCCCAATGACGTTTTTAGCTTTGGGGAGAATGTAAGAATGAGAATTACAGGTAGTTCTCGATTTACAACAGTCCATTTAGTGACCACAAAGTTACAATGGCACTGAAACAAGTGACTTACAACTGTGGCAGTATCCCCATGGTCATGTGATCAAAATTCAGATGCTTGGCCACTGACTCATAGTTATGACAATTGCAGTATTCTGGGGTCATGTGATTCCCTTTTGCGACCTTCTGCTAAGCAAAGTCAACAGGGAAAGCCAGATTCACTTAAGAACCGTGTTACTAACTTTAACAACTGTGGCAAGCAAGGTCGTAAAACGAGGCACTTAACAAATGTTTCACTTAGCAGGTCTGCCAAGTGCACAAAACGCGATTACATGACTGCAGGGAGTTGTGTGACCAAATTTTGGGCTCAGTGGTGGTCGTAAGTCGAGGACTACCCGTACAGTAAATAGAAAAGCCAAAATAAACACTGGGAGATCTTGGAACTATCTTATAATGTGCAGGTATCTCTTCAACTTCACAGATAGCAAGATTGGAAGATACAGAGAGTCCTGGCCCATAGAATCACCAAAGTTGGACATGACTGAGTGGATATCATCATCATCATCATCATCATTTCTTAGGGGTGGGGAACTTTGGGTCTTTTATGACCTGTGGACTTTAACTCCCAGAATTCCTGAGCCAGCCATGCTCTTAATTTGAAATCTCTGTTTCTGTAACAGAAAACCAGTAAGGTATTGAGCTATCTTTCTAGTGCTGTAAATCTGACCTCACCTAAGCTCACCTTTGAGAGCTAACTAGGATACCCTACCAGTGGTGGGTTGCTCCCAGTTCATACCGGTTCGCAAGAACTGGTAGTAAAAATTTGTAGTAGTTTGGAGAACCGGTAATAACGTTGGCTGGCCACGCCCTCGAACCAGTCCCCGGTCCGGTCGCTGCTCACTTACACTGCCCATCTCATCAGAGGCTTTTTTTTTTTTACTTTTAAAAGCATTTTTTCTACAACCTATTCGACTGAAAAAATGCTTTTAAAAGTAAAAAAAAAAAGCCTCTGATGATCGTGCGGCTCAGCTGGGATCATCAGAGGCTTTTAAAAGCATTTTTTCTACAACCTCTTCAGCCAATCCCTCCACCAAGCCACGCCCACAAAATAAGTCACGTCCACAGAAGTGAGTAGTAAAAAATTTTAGAACCCACCCCTGTATCCTACCGTATGTAGGACAGTGCTTCCTATTTCTCAGTCGAAGAAGCCAGTAGTCCCACTGGCTGAAGGCATTACTTGTTGCTTACACATCTGGTAACCCCAGCCTGAAAGGAGTAACCTAATTCTCTCTTACTGGCTCAGCTGAGGAGAGATGTATAGAACAGCCAAGCACATCAGTGTTGAGATTGAAAAACACTGATAGAGCTAGCTAATTCGTCCCCCACTCCTTTTTTGTCCTGCTGGTAAACAATCTTGTTTTGTGTGGAAGTAGTTCAAGTGCTAGTTTTTGTTCCCCTAGGAATCTTGCCACAAAACATTTTTTTTCACCTCTGCACAATTCTCTTGTACTGTACTCACAGCACTTTAAACCTAGTTGTCACATCACTTTAAAACCGTAGTTTGTTCTGGTTCTCGCGTCACTTTAAACCTGGTTCTCACGTCACCTTGAACCATAGTTTGTTTAACCAACTTTCTGAAGAAAACACGATTGGTTAGATGCAGTCAACATATAAACCGTAACAAATCAAATCACATTATGACTTAATGGGTGAATTTGGTTAAGGGACACTGTATACCCTCTGATCTCAATGCAGTAGGGAGAATAATTCCATACGGGTAAGATAGCATGCAGTAAAGAGGCTGCCCCTAAATTTGACAATGACATTCAAAGAGAAAAGGGGCCACAACTGAATGGTAGAGCACAGGCCTGGCATATCTGAAGCAGAAAATTACACAGGCCTATTTTGAAGAGATAAGTAAGAGATCATTGCTTGCTTTTTGGAGGCAACAGTAAACCATGCTTTGTCACAATAAACTTACCGTATCAATATAAAGCTACCTGCATACATACAATACATATCATCATATCCCGCAACACTGGTGTGTTTGTGATATCTCACCTCTCCTTCTCCCGACCAAACTCCTTTCTCCAATGCTCTTGATTCTTTTCTAGGGTCTTTAAATAAATAAAAAATAATTGGAAAGTTGGCAAAATTGCAAAACAAAGTAAATCTTGCATCATCTACGTATACACAGGCCCAACATATTTTAGAAAGTATAAGCACTGGGTGACTGTGGATTAATCCTTATTTGAAAATCTTTCCTTCATCTGCCCAGAAAAATGACAGAATAGAGAACAGCCTAGAGATCCTCCCCCTCCACCCTGTGTGTGTGAGTCTGTGTGTATGTCTAGAAAATTTTTTGTTAAATGAATACTTTGTAGCTGGTCACACCTACTACAAATGCAGAAATGCGGCCATGTCATACCACGAACTTTTCAAAGGTGTTCACCAGCCCATGAAAAATTGCCTAACCTTGGGTTAGCAATGCAAAGCCAGGCAGATTAATAATATAATGATTAGCTCCCTATTATGGTTTATAGAAGCATGAAAATAATAAATCCTACCCTGTGACCAAAGTCAAACTTACACCTAGCCCTTATCTGGCTTATTTGGTTTCTGGCATTGGATTAAATCATAATTAAACACAAGCCATGGTTTAGCAAAATATGTGAATCCAGCCCAGTGGTGGGTTTCAAAATTTTTTACTACCAGTTCTGTGGCTTTGGCTTGGTGGGCGTGCCATGGCTTGGTGGGCGTAGCAGGGGAAGAATACTGTAAAATCTCCATTCCCACCCCACTCCAGGGGAAGGATACTGTAAAATCTCCATTCCCTCCCCAATCCAGGCGAAGGTTACTGCAAAATCCCCATTTTCCCCCGATCAGCTGGGACTTGGGAGGCAGAGAATAGATGGGGACTGGGCCAATCAGAATTTTTACTACTGGTTCTCCGAACTATTCAAAATTTCTGCTACCAATTCTCCAGAACTGGTCAGAACCTGCTGAAACCCACCTCTGATCCAGCCTCTTTCTTGAGGGATCTAGAAGTCAAAGGATTAAGCAGTACGAGAATGAGGAAGAATAAGGGGTTAGGAAGCAGCACTACTATTGGTACATATACTGCTACTAAAGAAAAAGAAAATGGTAGGCATCTGTGAGAGATAATAAGAGCTGGGAATGGATTGTACAGAGAAAGTATACATTGTTCTCCCCAAATTTAATCTACATTTATCAATTTCAGAGTTAGGGTGAATGGCTGAGCCTTAGAAGAAACTGCTTTATCGTAGTATTTTTCCTCTAGAGGTGGGAAATGCAGATAGTCCTCGATTTATGACCACAATTGAGCCCCGAATTGATGTTGTTAAATGAGAAATTTGTTAAGTAAATTTTGTCCAATTTTACGACTTTTCTTGCCACATTTGTTAAGTGAATCACTGCAGTTGTTAAATTAGTAACACAGTTGTGAAGTGAATCTGGCTTCCCCATTGTGTTTTCTTGTCAGAAAGTCACAAAGGATGGTCCCATGACCCTGGGACACTGCAACAATCATAAATATGAACCAGTTGTCAAGTGTCCAAATGTAAGTCATGTGACCATGGGGATGCTGCAACGATCATAAGTGTGAAAAACAGCCATAAGTCACTTTTTTCAGTTGTAACTTTGAGCGGTCACTAAACGGACTGTTGTAAGTCGAGGACTACCTGTAGGGAAATCCTTTGGATGTTACTGAGTAGTAAGAACAGCACATTATTGTCTACAGTTGTGATGGCTCCAACTGATGAAGGCTTCCAACTACTATACTTTTTTTCAATTTCCAGCAAATCATTCATCATAGAGAGAAACAAATTTAATCCTATCACAGCTGTACATGAACTATGTAGACATTTTTTTAAAGATCATCTTTGAAGTTTCTATTGTTTAATGCTTAATTGTACATAGATTTCCTTCAACAAAGGAACAACAAGCTCCCAAAAGAAAGAAAGTTGGAAACAAACAACCTAAAATATTTCCTTTCTCTCAGGACCAGCTGCCACATCTACGGGGCGCATGCAGTACCCCCGTTAAAAAAACAAAGCTAAGCTGACCTGACATACTTTAATTTTTAAACCAATTATGTTTTATTGACATCAAGCTGCTGACTGACGTCAATAGAGTTGAACGAGCCAAAATTCCAGTTTTTGACTGCACGGTGCTGTGGACCCAACTGTTTAATTGTCCCATTTCACATCTTAATTATATCAACACTGACCTTTGTATACAGCGATGTACAGTAGGAACATTTTGCTGATGTGGCAGGTTTTTGGAATGAGCTACTGTTATTTATAATGGCAGCCAAGTAATATTGGTATAACTTAAGATCTAAGAGACGCCAGCAGAAGCCCTTATCTGATTAAGTCCAATTATATTCAGTGGGAGTTATTTTTGATATACCCTGGAGTAGCTATGAGCTTAGAACTGAACTGCACAGTTTAAATCTTGAAATTCCCTAAATGGTCTTAGGCAAGTCATTCTCTAGAGAGGAATAATAGCATAGAGCTTTTTCCTAAGACAGTGTTTCTTAGAGTGTGGCCCTAGGGACTCCTGGGAACTCCCCCAAGACTCTCTCAGGGATCCAGAATAAAAATTATTTCCCAGCCTATGTTGAAAAAAGAATATAATATTACAATCCCATCAAACATTTGTGAGAAGCAATAGGGGCAGCAAATTATCCATTTTTAAATTTTAATAAGGTAAATATCAGTAAATATTTTATTGTTTTTAAAATTTAAGTTAAATAGCAACATAAAAACACAAAGAACAAAACACAAAGAAAATTATGATGCAAATACATACATTTTCAAGGGGGGGGGAAGCTCTCACAAGAAATGAACAAAGGAAAAAGGTATAATATATCGTTATCAATTGACAATAAATAAAATTTATATTAGAGATATATAAATATTTATATTAGACAGTGGTCGGTTCGGACCAGTTCGCAAGAACCGGAAATAAAACCGGTGGGAGGCCCCACCCACTGTCCCGGATGTCATCATCGGCAATCTGCGTATGCACGATCCCATTGCGAACCGGTAGTAAAGGTAAGTAGAACCCACCCGTGATATTAGATATATACTTCTCTAATGTAAATATTCAAAACAATACATGTTGATTTCTAATATACTTATATAACTAACATTCTTTTTTATGCTACTGTATTTTCTATAAATGACTTCCATATTTCATTATATTTGCCCTTACAAAGTCTATGTCTGTAGGCAATGTGTTCATAGGTGATACATGTAACTAGGTTTTCAATCCATTGAGTAAATGGGGCATACATTTATATTTCCAATATTAGTCTTCAATATTATTAATCTATAATATTAGTCCTCTGATAATAGTCTGCCATATTAGTGGTCTGGCCATAGTAAAGGCATGGAGAATGCATGTTGTCTGGTTGTCAATTCCATGTAACAGGTATATAATTCAAAAGAATATTGTCCCTTGAAAATTTTAGTTTTTGTTGCGCAGTTGTATTTATATAGTCCACTACTTTCTCCCGAAAATAGTAAATGTAGGACATTGTAACAAAATGTATTTTAAAGAAGCGTCATAGTCATTACAACTCCAACAAAATGCTGTCCTAGTCTTTTTTTTATGCAACTTGTGTCCAATAAATTCTAAACATTATTTTTAATTTGATTAGTCATAGTTTGAGGTCCATTGACACCTTTGCTATAGAACAACTGTCTCCAGATTTGGCAACTTTGAGATTTGTGGACTTCAACTCCCAGAATTTCTTAGCCTGCCATAGAGGTTAAGACACTCTCCCAATTATCTAGCCCAGGGGTGTTAAACTCAACGCCCGGGGGCCAGATCTTGCCTGCGGGGTACTTAGATCTGGCCCGTGGGGCTGCCCTGGAAACAGTGAAGGATTGGCCTGCGGTGCTTCTGCCAGCAAAAATGAGCTCCTAAGCTCCATTTTTTGCTGCCACGGCCTCCTGCAACCCTCTGCCAGTGAAAACGGAGATCGGGAGGGCCTCCCAAGCTGTTTTCACTGGCAGAGGGTTGCAAGAGGCCATGGCAGCCAAAAACGGAGCTTAGTAGCCTGTTTTCGCTGACAGAGCGCTTGGGCCATCACAGGCGCACCCAACAGGAGTGACGTTGAGCTGGCCACACCCACCCTGGCCACGCCCACCCTGGTCCCCCAAGGTCAAACACAACCCTGATGCAGCCCTCAATGAAATTGAGTTTGACACCCTTGATCTAACCTGTATGGGAAACTCTAATTCTTTATTTCACTCATTTCTTTGCCTCTGCATATCAAATTGATTTATTGATAGCGAATATCTATAAAAAGCTAACTGTAGAGGGTTTCTTTAATCTTAAAGGATTTGACAAGTTGTTTTAGTATCTCAGGTAATTCACAAGCTGAAAATGCTACTGGTACAAACCATGTTGTTGATAAAATGTTGTAGCTGTAAATATTACGTTTTGGTTACATCTGATAGATGATGTACTATATATCTCTTATCACAGTGTCTGTTAAAAGTTCATCTTCATCATCTATTAGTTGGTCCAAGGTCAATATCCCTACCTCCATCCAACCTTCCATGTCATCATATTTTTCCTGTTTTTTTTTTTGACATGGGGTTTTCCCCATAAAATGAATAGCAATGGATGATGAACTTTATGAATTGTATGAGGAATACTCAACTCCCATTAAGTACATGCAGATCATTTGAAGCAAAGGCAGTGGTGAAATGTAAAATTTGTTATTACCAGTTCTGTGGGTGTGGCTTGGTGGGGGGTAATGTGACTGGGTGGGCGTGGCCAACTTTTTCTTTTTAATTTTAAAAGCATTTTTTTTACAACCTCTTTGGTGGAACAGATTGTAAAAAAAAAAATGCTTTTAAAAGGCTCTAATGATCCCAGCTGAGTTGCCTGATCGTCAGAGGCTTTTGTTTTCTTTTAAAAGCATTTTTTCGGCCAAAGAAAAAATGCTTTTAAAAGTTTTTTAAAAAGCCTCTGATGATCGCTCAGCTCAGCTGGGCATGGGGGTGGCAGGGATTTTTGCTACCGGTTCTCCGAACCACCCGCAGCCATCGCTACCGGATTGGATGATCCGGTCCGAACCGGGAGCATTTCACCCCTGAGCAAAGGTATATAACAATGAAAAACATGCTAGAATAGACTAAAACAATGATGTACCAAAAGCCAGAAGATCAGTATGTAACTGATGGATAAAAGTACCAAGAATCAGGACATAAATTCCCCAAACCTCTCCCCAAATTGTCTTTTAAATTGTAACAATATTCAATGGAAGACAAGATAGATTAAAACCAGCAGCTCAGAGTCCAACACCTCTAGGTTATAAAACAGGAGATGGGAGTACTGTGTGTAAACTATGAGAAGTGTGTACAGGATGAAAGGATGTGTATATGTAGAGTGTAAAAGCTTCCCTGTTTTACAGCTTATTATCTTTTCCACACTGAGAAATTATTCTGGAATCAAAGAGCTACAAGACAACCTTGTGCAGCTATCAAATTACCAATTTAGATAACCTCTCTGCTTGCATTAGCTGGGAAAGTCATGTTGATCAGGAATGTGTATCTCTAATTAGGTTAATATGAAGTGAGAAATGTGTAAAAGAATAACTGTTTTCAAAATTTGATTCCATAAACCTATTGCAATTAGATAGGTGGTGTTATTTTCTGTATGACTGTGTCTACTGGGAACAAAAATCGTGTGTGTGTGTGTGAAAGAGAGGGGGGAGGGAGGGAAGGAGGGAGAGAGAGGGAGGGAGGAAGGGAGAGAGAGAGGGAGAGGGAGAGGGAGAGGGAGGGAGGGAGAGAGAGAGAGAGAGAGAGAGAGAGAGAGAGAGAGAGAGAGAGACATTCTGTTTCCAAGGCAGCCAGAGACTGCTTAACTACCAGGGAGAAAGTCTTTTAATTTTCATAAGCCTTTAAATTATCTTATGATTTTATATAGATTTACCTCTGGGACATCCTTTCTGAATTAATTTTAAATTGTGCTGTTACTCCAAAGTTTCTTCTCTCTTTTTCTCTCCCTTCTTCCTGATTTTTTTTCCAGTGAATCTTATTACTTTGTTGTAACATCATTTTCATTTCCACAGAACGTCACCTATAAGGTTGCCCTTTTATGTTGAAGAAAATATATGAAAATAAAATACAACTAAGACATTCCTAGTGTTTAGTAGACATTAAATAACAGGAGAGCCAGTTTGGGACTATAGTTAAAGAATTCGAGCTAGAAACTGGGAGACTGGGAATTCTAGTCTATGAGCACAAAGCCAGTTAGGTGACCTTGGGCCACTTTCTCTCTAGCCTAGGAAGGAGGCAATGGCAAACCACTTCTGAAAATCCTTGCCAAGAAAGCTCAGAGATGTGGCCAGGCAGTCTCTGAGAATTAGATACAATTGAATAGAAGAAAAAAAAATAGTAGAAATAATTATTTCTTTTAATGGGTGCTTTAAATCATAACAAATAATAAAAGTTAAGTGAGTACCGTAAATTATTGAGATAAACTGCCTTTGCTGCCTTGAAGACATGGGGGTGATTTCAGCAAGATATCCTAACATCTTAACTGAATACCACTTCTTCCCAACCCCGATTATTCTCTCTGTTTAAGAACTAACCAAATGTATAATGCCTAAACAGTGGAAAACATGTGAATGAAAGCTTTAAAATTTATATTAAATTATATCTAAAAGAAAAAATTTATAACATGATGTATTGTTGGTATTTCCCCTTCATGGATTACTGCCTTGTCGTGGTGAAGGGGCTTGCGTAGCTCAATGAAGTTATGAGCTATGCCATTCAGGGCCACCCAAGACAGACAGGTCATAGCAGAGAGTTCTGACAAAACATGATCCACTGGAGAAGGAAATGGTATTTAATACCAGACAAATTGTCAAGAATGAATAAAGGTACTTCAAATGAATGTTGGAAATGTAAATGTAAAGAAAGAACTTTTTATCATTTATGGTGAACATGTGACAAAGCAAAGGAATATTGGAGTAGGATTCACATCTTAATACAGAAGATTCTTAAAGTGAGTATAAAGATAAACCAGAGATTTTTCTTCTAGGCTTAATGAATAAAGAACTTGAAAAACAATTTGGAACTTTGATGTTTTATATGTTGACAGCAGCAAAAAATACTTTATGCACAGAAATGGAAGGATACTTTGATTCCCACAATGGGCGGATGGCCACAAAAGTTGATGGAGTTTGCAGAGGTGGCGAAATTGGCTGCTTTGATTAAAGAAAAGAATACAATTAATTTTGTTCCTTCTTGAAAACCGCTTTTGGACTTTGTGCTTTAGGTGGAAAAAATGAAACTTTGATTTTGGGCTTTGCTGATTAGAAAGGTTTGTTGTTATAGAAATGGCTGGTATACATTGTTATGTAAAAGTAAAAAGTTGAGGTTGTATGTTATTATCTTATTCTACTGCTCTAAAAGAAGTTGGAAGACAGTGCTTGTCTTTTTTCCTTTACCCCACATTTTTTCCTCTTCCTCTTTTCCTCCCCTATTTTCCCATTATTTTCATTTTCCTTTGTATTTTTGTGTTTTATATTCTGATAAACTAATAAAAATATCAAGAAAGTAGGAAGAACTAAGAAAGGAGCATTCCTTTCCTGCAGTTTGCTGCATCATGAAATGACTTGGTCTCCCTTTTTCCCCCTATGCAGTCGGTCTTCTTGTCATTTTGGGTAGTAGAAGCGGTGGAAGGAAGGAATACTACTTTCTTGAATCGAAACACGAATGCTTTCATGAATCAAAATAGAGCCAACATGAGCGATTTTTAAATCTTTTTAATCTTTTTTTCTGACAAGTGACTTTCCAGTTTCTTTTTAAGAAGTTGTTTGTCTGAAATGGTATAGGGTTTCCTGCTTGACCAGAAATTGGACTAGAACAGGGATCACCAACCTTTCGGACCTCAGGGACCATTAAGTTCATAAATTTAAATCTCGCAGACCACTAATATGATCTGCCTAATGAGCGGCTGGGTGGGTGTGGCTTGGTGGTCATGTGACTGGGTGGGCATGGCCAGCTCCTCACCTCCCTGCCCAGCTCCTTAGGGCCCCAACAGGAAGCAGTTGTTGGAGATAAGCAGCCACCATGAGAAAGAGTTGGCAAAACAGCTCAGTTCAAATTGGATCTGACCGAGAAGGAGGCTCAACAGAAGCACCTCACTGAGGACAATGAGCATAGGCTTTCCAAGCAAAGGGACCAGGTTCTGGCACCTGGAGGCTCAGCGGGCTGAGATGGTCAGCCAGTTCCAGGCCATGATGGACTCCCACTGGAACAAGGCCCTCCGGTTCTTTGCCACCAGTGGCACTTCCTTCCAGCCTTCGCCCAAAGCCCTGCACCAGGAGGCCGAAGCAGACCCTAAATCAGAATGTCTGTCCCCTTCCGACCCACACAAAAAGACCTCGAAGGGGGAGACTCTCTGCAGCAACACAAACATTCATTGCATGTATCCATCCCAGGGGGCGTAGTTTGAGGACCCCTGATTTAGTGCAATATTAAAAATGCAAATAATTTTTCTGCGGACCACCAAAATTTTCTCGTGGACCACCAGTGGTCCATGGATCACCAGCTGGTGACCGCTGGACTAGAAGACCTCCAAGGTCCCTTCTGGCTCCATTCTGATTGAAAGATGAGAATGCAAGCCAGAATGCTGAATGCCTGCATGTCCAATTTAATGAAAAAAAGGACTAGGGGTGACATGATAGCATTGTTCTAATATCTCAGGGGCTGCCACAAAGAAGAGGGAGTCAACCTATTCTCCAAAGCACTCGAGGGAAGGACAAGAAGCAATAGATGGAAACTAATCAAGGAGAAGAGCAACCTAGAATTAAGAAGAAATTTCCTGACAGTTAGAACAATTAATCAGTGGAACAACTTACCTCCAGAAGTTGTGAATGCTCCAACATTGGAAGTTTTTAAGAAGATCTTGGACAACCTTTTGTCTGAAATGGTAGGGTTTCCTGCCTGAGCAAGGGGTTGGACTCTTTTAAGCATTAGAGTCCATGGAAGATCCCTTCCAACTCTGTTATTCTGTTAATGCTTAAATAAAGCATAAAAATGTCCCTTGGAGTTTCTTTCTGAACTAGGCTTCTATTGTCAATATGGTAGAACTTAAACTTGCCTTGACTGACCTGGTATGTGTCACTTTCCCACCTTTTCAGATAAGGATCAGCCCGGCAACCTCAACCTCAGTGCTGCAAAAATATTGGAAAGGAATTTGGCAATGAGGAGGCCAGCCCAGAATACAAGACTGTTGATTTATTTATTTTTCTGCATTCTTCTGGGCCACCAATGACGTCTGGCCCATTAATCATCGCATGGATGCCTCTCATTCAGAAAGCTGCAGGTGTCCCCTGCAGCAAGGTATCACCTAAGTTTCAAGAGGGCAGCAGAAGAGAAACCTGCTCAGAGATATGCCTCAGAAAGATATCAATAAATATGCAATTCCCCTCCTCAGGCAGAAGAAAACGACTGAAAAAAGGCTGCTCACTGGGGTCGTGTCTGTTGCTAGGCTGCTTTAAAGACTTTACAGAAGAGAGAATAGCTTTCACCAGAAACCTTGGCTTGAAAAATCTATATGAGGGAGAGATACAAAGAGAGCAACTGGGGTATAGAATTATTATTTTCCTCTGCACTAATATTTTAGTAATTATCTTTTAGTATTGGTGAATGTCCCAGATTCTCCAACTGGCAACACATTTCAGGGCAGCCTTTTAAAAAACAATAATAATTTCCTTACAAAAAGAAATGGCTCTTAGACTTTTTATGTCTATATTCAATATTTCCTCCCCCAAAACCTGGACTGAACTTAGAGGAATGGCACGGATATCAAACCCAGCAATTCCAAGTTGTTTCTCCAAGGAAGCATCCGTCATGCAGTCACCCAACGTCAAAAAGTCAAAATGGCAGCTGCCAGTGCACAATTGAAACCCTGCCTATTTGTACGTGTGTTGCACATACAATGCACATTGAAAAGCAGGTGGGCCTTGGATTCCTTGGCATTTTTAAAACTCTCTCTGCATCTGAAGTTTCGACTGCAAATTCAGATCACAACATTTCGCCCCCTCTGTGTTCCAGCCAGGGTCAATTGTTAGGTGTCTGGCAGTTCACGTCCATTTAGAAGTATCTTCTTTTAGTGAGGTATATATATAAAAAAAGATTATTTCACCACTACTGTGCAACCTGGGAAGGTTTCAACTTTGTCGATGACTACAGGAAAGCTCAATTTACTTCAACTCTAAAAAGGGCTTATGTTGCTTACCTTTTAAATCTCCATGACTGAGATAGCAGTGCAGATTAAACACTACCAAGAAAAAAGAAATCAATATTTCCATCTTAGTATACTAAGTTCATGCTTAAATGAAGTGTGATATAGATTTCCAAAATCTGGTGTGCAATGAAGTAAGATGGAGATGTAAGTAGTTCTCAGCTTATGACCATAATAGAGCCTGGTAATTATGGTCCTAAATCATGATGGTCATAAATTAGGTCATTGTGCACCAGCCCAATTTTATGACTTTTGTGTGGTCTCAGCCTGCAACTAATGTGTTAGTTAGAGTTAGAAATCTTTCAAAGTCTATTTTCTAAGATGTCGTTTTGGAGTGCTGGAATCACGATAATCCTCAGAGATTCTTCGTCTCGTCTGCTGTTTATAAAGCTCAGCTTGCCTAAAATCAAAAAAGAAATACAAACCTGATTATTCAATCACTTTGCTGAATTCACCACAGAAAGTAAATGTGAATGGCTAAACTAATAAATGGCACATACTGCTTGGTTTTCCAAAGTTTACTTCACTGCTCAAACTCTCATACTTTTTTTCCAGATCTTAGTCAGATGCCATCTACTGACTGAGTGAGAAATTAAAATTTCTATTTCAAGGCATTGATGCTAAGGCAAAATCTTTATTAAGGATTCAGATGAATACATACATTTTCTAAATTCAAAGAGTTCCTCATCAAGCAAAATGACAAAGCACAAAATGAATATTAATATGGGAGGAGTGGCTAATACCTATACTTAATTAACTTTAATTTGGATATGGATTCAAACTGTAGATATGGAGATTGGGTGGGACAGACGTGGGATCAACTACATTTAGGATTCTCCCAAGAACCATGGGGATTTTTAAAAAGAAATATTAAAACCTTGGATTTGGAAACATACATTTACTTTTTAAACTCAAGAATGTACCCTTAGTTAAATATAATCATTTTTTAATGGCTATACAACTGAAGAAGGGAATATTTTACACAATGTATTACTAAAGCTGGAAATAATTTTTGTATTTAATTGTTCATAAAATGTTTTACCAACTTGTCATTAAAACATAATCTTAAAGTGGTAATGCAAGTTAAATTAATTAATTAATTAATTAAGGTTTTGGGGTTTTTTAATGAACAAAATCCTAATTTGGAGGTATTATTCTAACATAATGAAATAACAATCTAGGAATGCTTAGTATAAAATGTTTTAGGGCAGCTTTTCATTTTCCATGGCTATTCTCCAGACCATGTAAAAAGCATAAGTAACTGGGTTGGTCCTATTGGGGGGAAACAATGTTAAGAAAATATATCTGAGGGGCCATGTGTGACTTATGAGATACAAGCAAAGATCCACTTCCATTTTAAGTGGAATAACTACAATTTTTTTCAGCTTACAATGGAACAGGGAAATCTTCATATCTAGCATGGGCATCTTTGTTTGTGTGACTTGAATTAAAATTCCCAAATATCGCAAACATTTTTGATTTTACCCTGATTAAATAATTTGGACATCTTATGGGCAAATTCTCAAATATAAAAAAAAAAAATCTAATATTGAAAAATGTTTCTGAAGAGTAGTTGAAAACCCTTAATCTGAAGGATTTTTTTTTTCCTGTGTATTGGATAGCAGATTCCAGGTGCAAAGTTTATTGCACTACTGCGGTCTTCCTGGAATTAATTTATAGCATAAGTCATGTTCCTTTCTTTTTTTTCCTGTCTGAGGACCACGATTTAAACCTCTGGCTAGCATTTGTTTGTGCAATGAAAACACATTTTTTTTCCATACAAGGACAATGGTAGTCCAGGCCAACACGAAACCCACAGAAACTGAAGAGACTATCAGCCATTCGTAATGCACCCAAAAAAAGGGGTTGGAAAATCCATAAATTCCATGCATATTTATCTCATGAGCCACTAGGTAAAAGACAAAGAATAGAGAATATGTTCATTGTATTATTTTTTTTTATGCCTATTCAATTACTGTTTCCTTTGGGATGGGGTTATTTTGTTTGTATTTGCTAAATATGGAGTTTGATGTTACAGCGGAAGATTATCATTTTGAGTATGAAGTTTGGGAGGGGATTTTAGTGTTAATTATATATACAATTATCCTCAAATCACAATGCATATCCTGATTCTTCTCTTAGATACAGAAGCAGAAAGACATTATTCTTCTCATTTAGGGCTGGATAGAAAAGGCGTTGACATCTTAACATTTATAAGAATATAATTGCATGAAGTTTTCTCAGTGCTTTGCAGTGCATTCTCTGTGGAAAAAAAACTGCCCTGGAAAAAAAAATTACTTCCTGAAAAGTAAAACATAGTTTTCTATCGTGTTTATTCCATGATAAATCAAATGTGATAGTCTCCAAGATTAAACAGATTAAAAGCTAAAACACTTTACGTAATCCTTCCAACAACCAGAGAAAAATGGCCAATAGTTTTAATTAGGGACATGAAAAGCCACAATCTTCTACCTTTTAGCTACGAATTGTTTTCCAATTTCTTTACAAATTAACATCTGCGTTATATTGAGTGACAATCTTTTTAGTCACATTAAGGGGAAGGGGGCAATCCTATTATATCAGTTTTTATTTCAAACTGTGTTTAACTGAACCAATTACGTAATTGTGTTTTTTTTTCCTTTGTAGAAAGTTAACACCCTCCCCTCTCCTAGAAAAATGAAATATTCTAGGAAATATTAAAAAGGCAGAATATTATATCTCCCTGGATGAGAAAAGGAGAAACATGCTCTTGGAAAGCAGCCCCCACCTTTGTTAATAGCCCCAGAAAGACTGGACCATCCTATCTACAAGACAAAAGGCTGGGCCAGCTTATCTACAAAACAAAAGACCTTCATCCTCAGGACATAATAGGATTAGCCCTCACTCAAGATCCAAACCAGGACAAAGCCAATAAGCCATAATAGGAACTGCCCAACTCTCTTTCAGAACACAACCCTCTTCATTACATCATCGCTCAGCAAGATTCAACCAAGCCTGGGACACAGACAAACTACAAGGTTAGCTGGTCCCCTGTATAGCCCCCTGGGAGTCTGACAAACAATAGGATACATTTCTTGCAAAGCCCAAGAGAGGATATAAATCTCTCTCTCTCTCTCTCTCTCTCTCACCCATGTGCTCAATTGCCCAGGACCTCAAACCATGTGGTCCTTGTCCACCATTAAACCATCTTTCCAAATACCCTCCATGTTTCCAGTTTCTTTCTCCTCCACTTGGAATTGAACCCAGATGGACATTTCTTCCAACACTTTCCAGGTACATTTTCTCACTACAACAGCAACATATTATTGCTGTTTTTCAGCCCCTGCAAGAGTAACTAGCCTCCATCATAAAAATAGCCAAAAAAAGGAAAGAAAAAAAAGAAAAAGAATGGCTTCTGACTTTCTTTTTCTTTAGATAAAGGTTTAGATAAAAATACATCCAACTCTTACTTTAAGATTAACAACAGTCTACATTATTTCTGTAATCTGATATAATTCTAATCATCAAATCTCCAAATCAAAATTACATTCCACTTAGTTTTTTGCAAAAATTCCACTTTCTTTAAAAATGCATCGCTATCCCTTAAAATGCTACCATATACCTCTTCATCACACCTCATCCATTTTCTATAAATTCATCTCTAAATCTTCAGCTCTCCTTATTAATCAGAAAAGTTCCAGTAAAAATTAGCAAAAATACCTAGTAACTGAAATATATAGCCCCCTTTTCCATTTAGTCTAAGTTCTCTCAGCTCTATCTTAATAATTAAACTTAATAAAACTTAATAAATAAAACAATTACAAAAAAAGAATTTTTTTAAAAAAATATTATCTTCTTTTGCTTATAGTTTTTGAAAAAAAATCCCAAGTTTTTTGAAACAGCAACAAACTTCCTGCATACTTGAATGTCTCTTGCTTCCAGCTATTATGTCTTTGCAAGAAATTAATGATTTCCTAACCATAGATTACAATATTTTATTTTCTTCATACAGGCCTTTCTAAAAATTAACCTGTGTTTTTTTTAAAAAAAACAGGTCTGTGCACTTACAACAGAATGGGAAAAGTGTATTTATAAGAAACCCATATAAAACCCAACAAATGCTTCAGAAAGCCCTGGTTAAACATTACACAGGTCAATGCCTCTACAGAAGCCAGGTGTTCAGTCTTCCTACATTTGACACAATGGGATAAGCGATAAGAAAAGTAATTTAGACCGGGGTTTCTAAAACTTAGCAGCTTTAAGATGGATGTACTTTACCTCTCAGAATTCCCCTGTCAAATGTCTGGGGAATTCTGGGAATTGAAGTCCACCCATCTTAAAGCTACCAGGGTTGAGAAACACTGGTTTAGATACTTTTAATAGGCTAAGGTCAGTGTCCTGAAACTGGAGGACAGGAAACATGGTTCCAGCAGCCTAAAGTAGCCAATAAGAGTTCAACAAATCTCATCGCTGATGGTGGATGAAGTATGCTAGATCATGTTAATGGAGAAAACTGTTTTAGGATAAGAACAAAAACAGTACTTTAAACTTGGGACAATGAGGAACAATTTTAGGTTGCCTCAACTACAGAATGAAAGTAGGAAAATAAGGGCACCAAGAGCCTTGGTGGCGCAGCAGACTAAAGTGCTGTTAAGTAACATCAGCTGCCTGCAATTACTGCAAGTTCGAATCTCACCAGGCTCAAGGTTGACTCAGCCTTCCATCCTTTCGAGGTAGGTAAAATGAGGACCCGGATTGTGGGGGCAATAAGATGACTTTGTATAAAAAAGAACACTGCTTGGGGGGGGGGGGCGAAAGCCCTACTAAACAGATATATACAAAAGTATGAAGGCTATTGCTTAATGCATTGTAAGCCACCCTGAGTCTCTGGAGAAGGGCAGCATATAAATTGAACCAATAAATAAATAAATAATAAACATCCCAAAAACATGGCATGAAAAATGCTACCATGGCAAGTCTTTTCCCCTAGTGATCAGAATATGAGGATGGAGGGCTTCTCCAATTCTGCTTCCTACCGGTATAATCATTGAATTATTCCCTTTTCATTTGTGAAGCCAACATCTTCAATAAGACAAGGGTTTTTTTTAATGAAAATTGTAGTTAGACACATGTGAAGGAAACTAGATTGAGAAAAGTTTTTTCTAGACTGAAAGATAGGAGTTGTGAAAAACAAAATGAACTAAAAGCACCTATTCCAGACTTCTGTATCATAGTGATAGTGTCCCTCTATTACTTTTTCTATCTTTTCCTGTTATGTACACAAATGACATTGTCTCACTTACCCCTTTGATGGCTCATGTCAAAGCCTAATCACCCAAAGAACAAGGAATTTCCCTCTCCCTCCCCCCCATGTCTGTTCAAAATTCTTTCCATTCTTAATTTTAGCCTTTGGTCACATTTCTCTATGATAACCAACATAATCCTTGGCCAGTTTTTTTCTTTAATGCACTGATAGAGCTATTAGCTTGTCTCCAAAATTCCACATTTTTCCCAAATGGTGCCAAGTCATTTAAATGCCTTCTTCCAGCACCAATCAGATTCCCTGAATTTAACTCCAGGGCTTTTAACTATATTGTTATATTAAGTACTATATTTCTAATTTTATATAATAGAATCAATAGACCTTTAATTTTGTAAAGAAAGGAGGAGGAGGAGGAGAAGGCAGCTGAGACTGAACTTGCATGGGGTAGACAGTTTCATGTATCTTTCTCCCAATTTGTTAAGTAAAAGCAGTTTGAGAAAGTTACAGGCTTAAGTTGGGTGGAGCTGTACATCTCCACCCCAGACCACCCCAATGATGCCCTTAATGTGATGTCTCGCTGCCTGGAGGCCGTGCAGGTCTGGATGGGGAGGAACAGACTCAGACTCAACCCTTCCAAGACCGAGTGGCTGTGGCTTCCGGCGTCCCGATATAGTCAGCAGGTGCCATCGCTGACTATTGGGGGTGAATCTTTGCCCCCCACAGAGAGGGCTCGCAATCTGGGTGTCCTGGATGCACGGCTGTCTTTAGAAGAGCATATGACGACCGTGGCCAGGGGGGCCTTTTATCAGGTCCTCCTGATTCGCCAGTTGCAGCCCTTTCTGGACCGGGACGCCTTGTGCGCGGTCACTCACGCCCTTGTCACCTCCCGGCTGGACTATTGTAATGCTCTCTACATGGGGCTCCCCTTGAAGAGCACTCAGAGGCTCCAACTGCTCCAGAATGCGGCCGTGCGGGTGGTTATGGGCGCAACTCGTTGTGCCCACGTGACACCCCTCCTGCGTGAGCTGCACTGGCTCCCAGTGGTCTTCTGGGTGCGATTCAAGGTGTTGGTCACCACCTTTAAAGCGCTCCATGGCATAGGACCCGGGTACCTTCGAGACCGACTTCTGCCACCAATAGCCTCCCACCGGCCAGTCCGCTCCCACAGAGAGGGTCTCCTCAGGGTGTCATCGGCCAAATTATGTCGGCTGGCGACACCCAGGGGGAGGGCCTTCTCTGTGGGAGCCCCAGCCCTGTGGAATGAACTGCCCCCGGAAGTGCATAAGATCTCCGACCTCCAGGTATTTCGCTGTGCACTCAAGACCCTGTTGTTCCACCAGGCCGGGCTATCAACATAATAATTTTAAATTGGGTGTTTTAAATTTCTGGGGTTTTAAATTGAGCCGAATTATTTAATAATTTTAAATAATTTTAATTTATGTTTGTCTTGTGCTTTTAATAGGCTGTACACCGCCCTGAGTCCTTCGGGAGAAGGGTGGTATCGAAATAAAATTATTATTATTATTATTATTATTATTATTATTATTATTATTATTATTATTATTATTATTATTATTTATTGGTTAATCTTTAGTGAGGTTCACAGCCTTTGAGGCTGATTAATAGCTCAGCAGCTCGAGTCCTAACCAAGGACCTAGGAACTGTTAAGGTATCGTCGGAGGATGTAAGCTGTTCTGAGTAAGGTGGTTTTTTGTAGAGTCAAAATGTTCAAGTCCGGCAAATTTAGGATTTCTAAATAGCGGGGTAGCCCTTTGGGTATTGCTCCGAGGGCTCCAATTACAATCGGGACAACACACGATTTCTTTTTCCACAGTCGCTCAACTTCAATTTGTAAGTCCTGGTACTTTGTGATTTTTTCTTGCTGCTTATCTTCAATTCGTGCATCACCAGGTATTGCAATGTCAATGAACCATACTTTTTTTCTTTTCAACTTATTATTATTATTATTATTATTATTATTATTATTATTATTATTATTATTATTGGATTAACAAGCAGGAACAGGAAAATCACATGGATGGAAAATAATGACTGATTCCTCCCCTATCCTCCCAGGCAGGTCAGATGGCACTCAACATGCTATTGAGGAAGAGCTGAAGATCTTTCACGCTTCCATCCTGCTATGTCAGCAAGCGGCCAGCAGATTGGAGGAGATCAATCTATATCCCAATTCCCCAAAGAGAAGACTTAACAGAGAGTCCGAACTATCATAAATTATCAATTTCTATCAAGAGCCTTGATAGTACAGGGGTTTAGTGCACCCTGTTATTAACACAGCTGCCTGCAATTTCTGCTGGTTTGAATCTCTCCAAGGCTCAAGGTTGACTCAGCCTTCCATCCTTTCTAAGGTAGGTGAAATGAGGACCCAGTTTGTGGGGGCAATAAGCTGACTTTGTATAAAAAAAAATATATACAAAAGAATGAAGGCTATTGCTTAACGCATTGTAAGCCGCCCTGAGTCTCCGGAGAAGGGCGGCATATAAATCAAATTAAAAAAAAAAAAAAATTTCGCCTGCTAGCAAAATAATGCTTACGATCATCCATTGCGGATTACAGCCCTATGTAGAACGTCTGATGCCAGATGTTTAAACTGGCACTAGAAAAGGCCAAGGTACACGAAACATTATTTGAAATGAACTGTAAAAAGGCAAATATCAAAAAGAAATCTGTACGTGCTTTGGTGGTTACAGAAAGGCTTCCCGTTGTGCCAATCAGGTCAAGTAGGTACTGTAGGATGTTTTTGGAACAACGGGAATCCCAGAACATCTCATTATACTCATGCAAAAACCTATACACAGGTCAAGGAGCCACAGTGTGCACAGAGGGAAACTGATTGGCTTCAAGTTGATAAAGAAGTGAGACACGGTTGCATGTTCTTTTATTTATTCCATCTGCTGTATGTGCAGAATTTATATTGAGGAAAGTTGGATTGGAGGAAGATGAGCATAGAGCATAAATCATTTCCACCTATGTGGAAGGTAGTCTGATAGTTGAAAGTGCAAATGATCGGCACGCTCTAGTAATAAAAGTCAAGGGATATACTGAAAAAATGTGACCGAGTTTAAATATAAAAAGACTAAATTAATGATGATGGGACAGCAATTAAACTTAGACATTACAGGTAGCCCTCAACTTACGACTACAATTGAGCCCAAATTTTATGTTGTTAAGTGAGAATGTTTATGGAGATTCTCAGTCATCCAGGTCATGATGCTTTTTCAAGAGGCAACAGGATTTTCTGGTTTTTCTTTTCCCCACCATCCAGTCAGAGCTAAAGAAGCTTCTTGGATGAGAAGCAAAACATCCTCAAAGAAAAACCAGAAAGTCCAGTTGCCTTTTGAAAAAAACACCTTTAGGCTAAATGAGAAATTGGTTAAGTGAGTTTTGCACCCCTTTTATGACTTTTTCTGCCACCGTTGTTAAGCGAATCATTGCAGTTGTTAAGTTAGTCACCCAGTTGCTAAGTAAATCTGGTTTCCCCATTGACTTTGCTTGTCAGAAGGTTTCAAAGGGTGATCACATGACCTAGGACAGTGATGGCTAATCTTTTTGTCATCGCATGCCAAAAGCGGGGGGACTGTGGGAGGGTCACGCACACATGTGCCCAACCCATAATTCAATACACCCTGCCCCCCCATGCATGTGCACGCAACCCCCCCTGCGCTCCCACTTTTGGCACGTGATGGCACAGTAGGCCGGTTTTTTGCCTCTCCCCAGGTTCCAGAGGCTTTCTAGGAACCTGGGGAGGGTGAAAACAGCCTTCCCCACCCTCCTGGAGGCCCTCCGGAGGCCGGAAACTGCCCGATTCCCAACTTCTAGTGGGCCCAAAAATCAGCTGGCATGCCCACTGTTATGGCTCTGCGTGCCACCTGTGGTTCGCCATCATGGACGTAGGAACATTGCGACCATCATAAATGCAAGCCAGTTGCCAAGCATCCGAATGTAACTCTCATGACCATGGGAATGCTGAAATAGTCATAAGTGTGAAAAATGGTCATAACTCACTTTTTGCAGTGCCATTGTAATTTCGAACCGTCACTAAGTGAACTGTTGTAAGGACTGCCCATACAGAGGTAAATCTTGAAATTTTATAAAAAGAAAGAAAGAAAAAAATCCTCATTATTCAGTAAAGAAAACAATATTTCCCTGATCCCCTCAAGTTAACTTCTGATTATTAAAGGCTCAGGTGAAGAAGTCTGATTGAGCAAGCATGATCACCATTGAAAGCAGGGGTTCCAGAGGTGGGTTTCAGTAGGTTCTGACCAGTTCTGGAGAACCGGTAGCGGAAATTTTGAGTAGTTCGGAGAACCGGTAGTAAAAATTCTGACTGGCCCCGCCCCCATATATTCTCTGCCTGCCAAGTCCCAGCTGATTGGGAAGAAATGGGGATTTTGCAGTATCATTCCCCTGGACTGGGGTGGGAATGGAAATTTTACAGTATCCTTCCCCTGCCACGCCCACCAAGCCACACCCACCAAGCAATACCACGCCCACCAAGCCACACCCACAGAACCGGTAGTAAAAAATGTTGAAACCTACCACTGAGTGGTTCCAAGGGTATATCTGCCTTCTCACCTATTTTTTTTAAGAATTTGGGGGGAGGGCGTTATTGAAATCACTTTTTCTTCTGTTTGTATATTGATGGATTATAAATTTGTATGATTAATTTTAATGTTTTTAAAAATTGTCAAGCAAAAAAAAGTAGCTGTCGCCTAACTGAAGATATTGCTTTAATAGAAGTTCTGATATTTCCTAATATTATTTTATGATAGCCCCTTGCTTCTAAGGATTTTAAGACAATGGTAGAGAGCACTGAGCCAAAGTGGGCACGAAAAGAAACGAGTTATGAACCTTCATGTAATTAATTTGAAAATGGGTCTTAATGTTCCAAACATATTATTAAGCTGCAACATTACTTTATTTAGTTCAGCAGGAGTTCCCACCAAATTGAGTAAAAGCTAAATAATGAAGTTAATTTGGAATATCAGTCTTGTTCAAAGAAGGAAGAAAAAAATTAGATTTCAAAAGAAATCATGTTGCATAAAAGATTATGGGTAATAAATTGGAAATAGTTTGAAGCTAAACATTTTTTATTGTTGATAGAGCCACACAAATTTAGGCAACGTTTCACTAAAAATAAATACTGTACTTGCACAGAATCATATTTTCTAAAGATGTACTCATCATACATCAAAAAACTGTGCACATGAGCATCAGAATGGTATGGGTTCCAAGAGAAAATTAATTACATGAGAAATTTCTTGTAAATTAATTCATTGTATCTTTTCTAGTCTGGTGGCAATTTCACAGGAAAACTCTAAATTCTAATATGATGGAAGAGGGAGAAATACCTATTTTTCTCTCTCAACATAATTTTATAATCTAGTTAATCATGTTTAAAAAGATTTTTCTAAAGTCCTTAACTATTGTGAATACTGGCTCTCAAAGGTGCTTTTTTGAAAAGACAACTGGACTGTTTTTGTTTTGCCTGAAGACCTTTTGCTTCTCATCCAAGAAGCTTTTTCAGTTCTGATGGTTCTTCCATCCAAAAGGCTTCTTCAGTCAGAACTGATGAAGCCTCTTGGATGAGTAGCGAAACGTCTTCAAGCAAAACAAAGAAAGTCCAGTTGCCTTAAGAAAAAAAACAAAGCACCTTTGGGATAACTACAACCTGGATGACTGAGAATCTCCATAGATCTTTATTGGCTCTCAAGGAGAGAATTACTAATTATTTTTCTTTACTTGTTTAGATATTATATGAAGAAGCATGCATATTTTTTCTCAACCATATTTTTCTAGGCAATCATAAAAGCAAAGATTTCAGAATCCGGTGCAGAATCCGGTGGTCTGCAGACGAAAATTTTGGTGGTCCACAGAAAAATTATTAGCAGGCCGGTGCACCCAGGTGGAGGAGCTGCTCCAGGATGACCAATGGGCCAGTCCTGTGGGTAGAGCTCCGGAATATGGGACCAGCTGGGCAACCAAGCGGTGAGGCTGGAAATCTCCGCTGTAGAGAGCGATACATGCAACATTGCAAGTGGTGCACACGTACAAGGAGTAGCGCAGTCCTCACTGGCTGGAATGAGGTAATGGTGCTATCATATTTTCCCCTCAATCAACTATTTTTAAGCAAAATCTACCCAGATTTAGCTATTCCTCATATCCCTTGATTTTTAGATCTCATATCATCTTGGTAGCTGCCCTCAGAATACAATCTAATTTGAAACTAATACAGTATACCAAGGCAGAACAGAGAGAAAGAATAATAGTGAATAAATCCCCTAAGTAGCTGCCCAATAGTGAGCATAACTATTTGATAATTCAACTCTATATAGAATAGGTTCTTCTGCCCCCAGAATGTCACCCTGAGACTTTATCCTGACTGCCTAGTAATAGCAAACATCTCACCAGTGATTGTCTATCATTTCTTTTAACCATTGAAGCTTCAGAGTGAAATATAACCATTTATTTGCAAAGATAGCCTTTGAACACCTAGAGAAAGGTGGAGGAGTGACATACTACAGCAGCTTTAGGTCTTTGATGATAGATTAAAATGGAGCTTCTTAAAACATGTGTTCAACAAAGTGATAAGGGTCAGTGCAAAGAGTGGCAGGTAATGAACAGAGGTTAATAGAGTATGACTTCCCAGTGTATTGTCTTGCCAAAGCTAGCATGTCCAAGGAATGGACCACACAAACATCAGAGCCAATAGGAGAATTATTTAAAGGGTAACTCAATGTTCTAAAAGGCTCTCACTAAAATGAGCACCCAAAAACTAGTATACGGAAGAATATTTTAGAATAATTGATAAAAGTTGCGTTGCTCATATTTTAAGAACTCCTTGAGTTTGGATTATTCTCCACTTTTAATTTGTTTTCTTATGACTTTACAGAGATAGATGATGAATTCCTCCTGTACTTTTATTTCTCTAATTTATGCAGTCAGCCAAATTAACCCAATGAATATTTATATCTAATACTCTATATACATCCAATCCCGTTCGATCTCTAGCACCTTGTAAGAAGCAATCCCAAAAATTGGGTGCATATCCCACGCACTTCAAAAGGCATATGTTCCAATTCATATGGTGCTTAGATGAGCACTGAAAATATACACCTGTGCTGTGCTGCGTATCTCAGCTTGTCTTCAAAAAAAGGTTTATAGAGAAAATATGTTACAATCAAGCTTTCATGTGAATTCTGGAGTACATACTTCATCCGTGGATGTCAAACACACAAACAAGATAAATGTACCACTTTATTGCCATTTATCTGCTCAGGCAACTGCTATAAATATTACTGAAATCCGGAAAATGTAAAGCCTGTAACTTCTTCTATCTATAACTTCGCAGTTTGTACTTCACTTGGCACCCTAGTTCAAAGTTATCGTATTATCACCTCATTCATAAGTTATTCTTCTAGTTAGTGGGTGGGCTGGAGAATTGCCTAAGGGAGCCTTTCCAAAAGTGGTATCTTCCAGATATGATAGGGATAGCAACTCATAGGTCCCCAACTTATTTCAGGGAAGACCCCATAGGATGACTTTCCTTCTTCACTTTGCTGGTAAACCCCTGACACATTATAACATAGGAAGCCACTAGTAGGTAGTTTGTATCCACTTTACTTTTGAAGACCAGATTTCATTAGAGAGAGAAAATATACCCTATTTCCCCCAAAATAAGACATCCCCTGATAATAAGCCCAATCGGGCTTATTTTGAGCGCATGGCAATAAGGCCAAGCGCTTATTTCAGGGTTCAAAAAAATACAAGACAGGGTCTTATTTTCGGGGAAACACAGGTACTCGCAGAAGGCCAATTCAAAACCCTCTGTTGGCTGAGACCAAGGTTAAAAAATCTTCTTCCTCCTCATTCCACATTGAGAACTAGATTGCTAGATTCACTGCAGTTCACTTCTGATGATGGAATAACCAGTATACCTCACTATGCTTGAAGCAAGTTTCAGTGGTGTGGAATAAACCATGTACAGGTAGTCCTTGACTTACTATCACAACTGAGCGCAAAATTTCCATCGCCAGGAAAGATAGTTGTTAAGTGCCCCCGACCTTAACTGCCACAGTTTTTAAATGAAGCCCTGAAGTTGTTACGTTAGTAGCATAGTTGGTAAGCGAATTTGGCTTTCCTATTCATTTTGCTGATCAGAAAGTCGCACTGGGTGATCACATGACCCCGGGACACCGCAACTGTCATAAATACAAACCGGTTGCCAAGCATCTGAATTTTGATCACATGACCATGGGATAAATCATAAAATGATCATAAGTCACTTTTTTCAGTGCCGTTGTAACTTCAAACAGCCCCTAGACAAACCGTTGTAAGTCAAGGGCTACCTGAAGTCCATGCAGTTCTCTTTTGAACAAGAGTGAAACATTCCAGCACAGTGGGCTAAGGAGAAATAGCAGAGAGTCTTCCACTCTCTAACATTTGTCATTTGAACGAGCCCATCATTCCACCTAATGTTTGGGTAGACCATGAGTGATAGCCAGTGACTGAGCCATTACTGTCACTAAAGACAGGCTAAGTAGGGTTATCCAAAATTAACAAGTCAATCACAGCTTATCAAGGGTTGCATACATCCCCTTTCCATTCGGCTCCCATGCCTCCTGTCTTGTCTTGTGTCCTGAAAATAAAACAGAAGCAATAAAGCCAACTGTGCTTTTGATATGGAATCCTGGGCCTGCGTAACGTTTTATTTCTGAGGATCTCTGTTTATTACCTCCTGATACGCTGAGAACATTCCTGCGTGCCTTTCCACATGGAAGCACAAAATATTCTGCATTTTCAGCTCAGACCATACAATGTTATCTCCTTCGGCTGTCTTATGTAACTCCACAGGAATGTTGAAAGACTTTCCGGACTCTTGGAGGTTTAGAAGGTGAGGAAGGCAAAGTGGGGGGGGGATGGCTGGAGACTGGAATCTGATAGATCACTGCATTCAGTTTTTGGGCAATGGGGTTATAGCAATTAAGATACTGGCCGGATGTGTGGTCTCGCGTTTGGCTGATACTGAAGGAATGTATTGATAGTGCAAACTCACAAAAAGTTGATTTGGAAATTGGTCACATTCTATACGTCCTTAAACAAATGACACTACTATATATGGAAATATTATTTGAATGTATCCAATAATCACCCAACTGTTCTATGTATTTTATAATGCTCCATTCCGTGGGAAATGGTTTGAAATATTCTATGGGAAATTGTTTGAAATATCCTTTTCCTAGCCATATTGCAAAACACATGGTCAGCACAAACAGGCTTACTTTCTGGCATATTCACTGTGCAAAACCATATATGTTCTGCTAAGAATTAAGAGTTTTGAATGGTGAATCTTTCTTCCAGGTAAGTATTTTGACAGTGGCAGTAAATCAAACAGAATATTTTTGGTTCATCAAATCTGTTTTTTTTTTAATGGCATAAGAAAAGGCTTTTAATTTAGCCTTTCCCTTGATGTATTTGTTTTCTGCATAAAAGAAGAGAATTATTTTCACACGAACATTCCATTCATAGACCATTTCACTCCAAGGCTCTAAGTGGGAGATATAATAAAATAACAGTAAAATACACATGATAGTAAAATTCAGTATATGCCATCCAGAGTCACTTCAACAGTAAGATGGGTATAAGGAAGAAAATCACAAAACAATTATGACAGTGTGGACAATAATATGCAGATCTTATACCTGTTATTTATGTCCAAGGACCTATTAAAAGAGCCAATTAACCATTCTCCACAACATCATGTGAGTGAAGACATTGTTGCTGGGAAGGGGGTGGGAATAGACCATTCTGAAGGAAGAGAGCACTGATGACATTACCTAGTTTGGTAATGAAATGTCTGCGAGAAAACCGCCAAGCTCAGAGAGGAACCCACAGTTTAACTCTGAGTGTGTGTCAATGAAGATTCTCAGTCATCCAGGCAGAGTTGTCTGGAAGTTGAGACATGGCAACTGGACTTTTCTTTCTTTTTTTTTCTTTTTTCTTTTTTTTTTTTTTGATTTGAAACATTTAGCTGCTTATCCAAGTAGCTTCTTTTTTTAACCCTGAGGTTTTTTTAAAAAAAACCTGAGCTACAAATATTCTCTTCTAAGGGAACATTCACCAAGAATGCCTGCTTCCGGGTTTCTTGGCCAGGAGCAGATCTTCAACAGGTGCTCTCTATTCACCCATGTTAAACAAGCATAATTTACATGGGAAAACAGTTTGTTAAGATACCTAGGCCTCAGGCCATATAAGTAATAATCAGCACCTTGCATTGTTCTCAGTAACAACCAAATGTAGTTCCCATGGCAGTTACTGTATTTGGAATGCTATACTTCATTCCGTGTCCAGCTGAAGTTTCTGACTGGATTTCAAGGGCAGCATAGGAAAAAAATGTTCAGTAATTGAAATGGATTAAGTATGTAATTCCTTGTTTTCCATGTGATTTCCAAAAATGTATTGTGGCTTATAACGCTTCTGAATATTTAAAGCAACTTTCTAAGTTAAAATGGGACTGTTTTCCAAAGAAGAAGCACATTCAGGGGAGTTAGTCTGGAAGTAGTTGGTATATGAAAGAAAAGCATTTTATGGGAATATTCTGTTCTTTCTTGGATTCCATTTTAATGTCTTCTCCCTCCTTTTGCTGAATCTGAATTGAACTTCTCATTATTTTTGAATAACTTCAAATGTCAATACAGAGGTGGGAAAAAGCCCACCTTTTTCCGCAATACATTACATAAAAGAGTAATATAGTTTAGTCCAGGAGTGCCAAACTCGCGACGTCACAGCGGCATCACGTGACATATCGGGAGTTTTTTCCCCTTCGCTAAACCAGGCGGGGGCGGGGCCAGCAGGTGATGCATCCAGCCTGCGGGCCACGAGTTTGACACCCCTGGCTTAGTCATTCCCTTTGCTCTCCTTCTGTACTGCTTTTTCTGTAACAATTGTAGCAGTTATAGTACAGGAGCTATTTTTTTTTTTTTTAATGTTTCACTAACAACCTTTTCTTTACAGTATTTCTTTTTTCCTTTTTGGCGTAATTTGCACTTGAACCTACGGGGGCAAAAAAAAGCAAGACTTTATTTAACCTTTTTTTTTTTTTTTTTGGTTTCCTTTTTATAAATAGCTTTTGGCTCATTGTCTTTTATTTAGACCACACTGACCTTGAGCAGATAAGAAATATGAATTAAAATGTTAAGTTTTGCTGGATGTAGATAACACAGTTTCATACTTAAATTCCACAAAGTTTGATAGCATATTTTTACAGTCACATGAGTAGAGGTTAAAAATCAAATGTAGGAACTGAATCAGCATTCTGTACATGCACAGCAAGCAACATCACAACTGTTGATATATATAATCTTATCATATTGGTGCATATTTTATATCCAAAACAATTACTTCCAATTAGGTCAATCTACAATAAACAATATTCAAGGTGGAAAGGCAACCCAGCTTTCTGTAAAGAATGGTTTTAAAATTGCACCCAGCTCTAAGTAAAGTTGCTTTAAATTGGTTTGATTATTGCACAGTGAATACAACATTACATTTATTATGATAAGTCATATTATTCTCTGAAAATAATTATGGCATCTGTTCCTAAGGCTGATTCTCATGTTCCAGTTTTAAACTATATGTTCTCAGGTATCAATCAAGCAGCATGCAATATGCTTGTAACAGGAACAAATGTAATTAAAACTATTCCACTAATGTATTTAGATTATTTCACAACTGTCTCTAAGTAAATAATGTTGGCATGGGTCAGTAGTACAGGTAGTCCTCAACTTATGACCATAATTGAGCCCAACATT
Source organism: Pituophis catenifer annectens (assembly GCF_029215685.1). Lineage (NCBI taxonomy): Eukaryota > Metazoa > Chordata > Lepidosauria > Squamata > Colubridae > Pituophis > Pituophis catenifer. The sequence goes on from NW_027256883.1 coordinate 68,664,047, forward strand.
TCTGTTGTTAAGTGAGAAATTTGTTAAGTGAATTTTACGACCTTCCTTGCCACAATTGTTAAGTGACTCACTGCAATTAATAAGTTGGTTGTTAAGTGATTCTGGCTTCCCCATTGACTTTGTTTGTCAGAAGGTCACAAAAAGGTAATCACATGATGCTGGGACACAGGAATGATCATAAATATGAGATAGTTGCCAAGCATCTGAATTTTGATCACATGATCATGGGGTTGCTGCAAAGGTCGTAACTATGAAAAACGGCCATAAGTCACATCTTTCAGTGCCGTTGTAACTTTGAACAGTCACTAAATGAACTGTTGTAAGTCAAGGACTACTTGTACACAACTCTAGGGTTGTATTAAACTTGGTGCAGCATGTCAAAGGCTGCCATCCAAAGGCGGGTGGGGTCAGAGCAGAGGTGAAATGCTCCCGGTTCGGACCGGATCACCCAATACGGTAGCGATGGAGGCAGGTGGTTCGGAGAACCGGTAGCAAAAATCCCTGCCCCCCCCCCAATACCCAGCTGAGCCACACAATCATCAGAGGCTTTTTTTTTTACTTTTAAAAGCAATTTTTCTACAACCTCTTCGGTGGAAAAAATGCTTTTAAAAGTAAAAAAAAAAAGCCTCTGATGATCGTGCGGCTCAGCTGGGATCGTCAAAGGCTTTTAAAAGAAAAAATCCAAGCTGAGTTGCCTGATAGGCAGAGGCTTTTTAAAAAAGCCTCTGCTGATCAGGCAACTCAGCTGGGATCGTCAGAGCCTTATGAAAGCATTTTTTACAACCTCTTTGCCGAAGAGGTTGTAGAAAAAATGGTCTTAAAAGTAAAAAAAAAAAAAAAAATTGGCCACGCCCACCCAGTCACATTAACCCCCACCACCACCAAGCTACACCCACAGAACCGGTAGTAACAAATTTTAGATTTCACTACTGGGCCAGAGTCTGCATAGTTAGAGGTTTCAGGAGTTTTCACAGAGGAATTGAGTATCTTAACTAATTGCCAGGCTTACGGCATTCATTTTATCCCTTAAATCTGCAACCTGAGAAATGCAATAAATAAATAAATAAATAAATTCTGATGACTGCATCCAGTATACAGAGAGAGAAGTTCTGCTGGCAACCTGACAACGATTCTCTGACTATGGTCAACTTTACCAGGTTTTCTAAGAACCTGTTGCGTTATGGAAAGTTAAATGCTTACTATAAAATATCCAGAGCTGAAGGAGCCATTTTATATTACATATACAATGCATAATTATATGCCACTATTACAGGGGTGAAATCCAGCAGGTTCTGACAGGTTCTGGAGAACTGCTAGCGGAAATTTTGAGTAGTTCGGATAACCGGCAAATACCACCTCTGGCTGGTCCCAGAGTGGGGTGGGAATGGGGATTTTGCAATATCCTTCCCCCAGGAATGGGGAGGGATTGGGGATTTTGCAGTATCCTTCCCCCAGGAGTGGGGACGGAATGTGGATTTTGCAGTATCCTTTCCCTGCCACGCCCACAAGCCATGCCCACAGAACTGGTAGTAAAAAAAATTGAATTTCACCACTGCACTATTACTATAGTTAAAAGTGCATCTATGCCTTGAAAACCTCTTTGTGTAGTAGTTAAGGCACCGGGCTAGAAACTGGTAGACCATGAGTCCTAGTTGTGCCTTTGGTACAAAGCCAGCTGGGTGATCTTGGGACAGTCACTTTCACTCAGCCATGGCAAACCATTTTTGAAAAACCACTTGCCAAGAAAACCTGCAGGGACTATTCCAGGCAGTGACCAGGAGTCAACGCCGACTCAAAGGCACAAAAGCAAAACATCCGTATCCCAGACCTTCAATGTTTTTTTTGAAAAACACTTAAAATTCCTTGTTCATCTCCCACTGGTAATCTAAATCAAATGCTCTTAATTCCAAATAATAAACTTCAGGAAAAGTATTATATAGCTACTTTAAAAATATAAACACCAAAAAGTCAACACAAAGGAACAATGGGTTCTGCTAACTGTTTGAGGGAAAGAATTCTTGTTAACAGATGATGGCTGTTATACAATAAACATTTTAAAGACAATCATGATCTCCAGTCATAAAATGACATCCTGGCTCCAGCAAGAGACTCTGTAACATTTGGCCACCTTCTTCACAAATAGATAGAAGCTATTTCAGCACCAATGCATAATAATAGAACAGAATGGAACGGAAGAGAAGAGAAGAGAAGAGAAGAGAAGAGAAGAGAAGAGAAGAGAAGAGAAGAGAAGAGAAGAGAAGAGAAGAGAAGAGAAGAGAAGGAAGGGACCTTGGAGTCTTCTTGTCCAACCCCCTGCTTAGGCAGGAAACCTTACACCACTTCAGACAAATAGTTATCCAACATCTTAAAAACTTTCAGTGTTGGAGCATTTACAACTTCTGGAGGCAAGTTGTTCCACTGATTAATTGTTCTAACTGTCAGGAAATTTCTCCTTAGTTCTAAGTTGCTTTTCTCCTTGATTAGTTTCCACCCATTGCTTCTTGTCCTGCCCTCAGGTACTTTGGAGAATAGCTTGACTTCCTCTTCTTTGTGGCAGCCCCTGAGATATTGGAACACTGCTATCATGTCACCCCTAGTTCTTCTTTTCATAAGACTAGACATACCTAGTTCCTGCAACCATTCTTCATATGTTTTAGCCCATATGTTTTAGCCTAATAACTGTATTAATGCTGCCATACTTTTAAAGAAAGGGTGGTATATTAAAAATTGGAAAAAGCCCAGATACCAGTACATATTTTACACATTCTGTTCACCTGGTACCATTATCTGCTGATATTATTGAAAGACATTTTAAATTTTTTAAAAAAACACCCCAACTAAGAGTATCTTGATTCCATTTGTTGTACAAGAAGTAATACTCATGGTCTAGCCATTTTTTAAAGATAAAAATGGTCTCGCCATTTTTGCAAAGTAGCATTGAGGGGCCACTTGACTCAAATCTTCATCAAATAAGGCTCTTCCATGGGAATCTGTCAAGCTGTACAATAATGTATATACTGTCAGGAAGTAAAATCTCCCCCAAAACCCTTTTTGTTTTGAAAATTAATTTTGTCTAGCCATCTGACATTACGTTAAGTCCAGACTCACGATGATTCAACCAGTCTACAAGATTGCTGAACAGACGATATAATCACAAAATTCCCACCACACTTTGCTGGGTCCAAGTAATATTTCGCTCCTTTTCTCCTAGCCTTAGTATCCCATCAGGTATTAGCATATTTTGCAGCTGGCAGCCACAACCACCTTTGCAGTATGGGGTTAGCTCTCTTTCCACAGCTTGTTATTGTGCCACCATGACACAAATACAGTGTGGGTTCAGGGACTGGAGGGGAGGAGATCTGTCCGCAGCATCCTAAATTATCTGGGCTGATCTCATCCCTTGAAGTCAGATAGAATAGTTAGTAAAAACTGTCAGATTGTATGTACGACAAAATCTGTGTTGGAAAACATTACCTTAATGTTACTTAGATTTGTACTTAGATTTGCTGAAGGCCATATAAACAAACAAACAAACAAACAAAACAAAACAAAACAAAACCAGGATACTACAGCATGTTTGCACCTCAGATACATGCAAGTAAGAAAATAAATATAGATGCTTCAGTTTATAAATGCATACTTTTTTGCCTGGGCATCAGAGATGACAGTGACTTCAAGATGGCAGGCATGACTAGGCAATTGAAGCCCCATCTCTTTTTACACACATATGATGTATGTAGGGCATATTAAAAGATACATGGTGATTGTTTCAGTCACACCTGCCATTTGAAGCCAGCACCTGTTGCTCTGGACATCCCAGCTTTTCCAATCAAAGGCCCACATAAAGATGTCCTGTTCTGTATATTCCATACATCAAAATGGATGCAGGTAATAAATATCCTCACAGTACATATTTTATCTTCCTTGAGTAATTATAGGAAATACAAAGGGATCTCCAAGAAAGATGCAGAGGAAGAAAAAAAATCTATCAAAAACAACCAAACCACAATTCAAGCATAATTTCTATGACACTTGAGTAAAATTAGTCAGTCAGTTCTTGGGATATAATAATAATATATTAAAAAATTTTATGCTGCCCAACTCCTAGTGACTCTGGGTGGGTTTACAAAAGTTACAAAAAACATTCTTTTTAAAGACAATAACAGAAACACAAAAACACCACAAAGAATAAAGAAGGCTGAAATAATGAAACTATGGGAATTATGAAAAAAATCAATCATCCTTGCCAAAGGCCTTGGGGAAGAACCTTGGAGCGTTTAAAACACCAGTAGGATGTGGGACCATTCAAATCTCAGAAGAATCTCATTCCAAAAGGCAACATTAATTAAGAATTATTAGATTTTTTAAAAAAATCTGTACTTTTCCCTGTCGGCATCATGGAAGCACAATGTAACGGACAATCAAGTGATGAGGGTGTTATCGGTGTTCAGATTCAGTGCTTGGTAGCCATCCTAATCCTGTTTAAAAAGAACAAACAAACAATCCCTGATTTGCACATAATTAAGAGAACGGCAGGAGGAGATTGGATGGTTGTCATGCCAAAATGCTAGGATAATTTTCTGGATATTTCCAAGAGGAAGTACTTCTATGAGTCAGTCCTGTTTGGCCTCCAGGACTGCCAACTGGGGGAACACTTGGAAGATCCCTCATCGTATGAAGACCGGGGACCTTGAGTGGATCATAACTGTTCTTGCATGGCAAACGTCCCCTCCTCAACATCCTCTAATCGAACACAACATTCTAAGACCACACCACGTCATTTAAAGGCAGGAAAAGAAATTAAAATGCTTCCCTTCAAAACAACTCACTGAGCTCATTTTTCATATCCCCCGTGGACTTGTTGTTGTCTGAGGCTAATAGGCCAACTTTGTCCACTTCCGTCTCTCCAGAATTTTCTGCATAGCTACTACATCATTGTTACAACAAGGCTTTCTTTGCGCAGTGAAAAAAAAAAAGTACTTGTTTGTTTGCTTTGGCACCACCTTGACGGCCATGTAATTTAAAAGAATGTTGGAGGAGGAATCTGTCTCTTGATACAGTAATTTCAGCTGATATTCTGAAACAAAATGCTAGCTAGTGTTCTCCAGAGGCTTTATTTAAAAATAAATAAATAAAAGTACAGACCCGTGTTGTTTATATATTAGTGACAGAAAATGGGGCCTTGTTTCACAGTATTATGGTATGGAATGGGGACTGATGTCTCATTACCTCAGAAATATCTTTTATTTGCCCCGTCTTTGATTCAGAATTCTCTATGGATCATCATCTCAAACTGACAGAAAGCGTGGCAAAAAGCATTTAAAATAGGCCATTCGGCATTTCCTGTCGTGTGACATCTTGGTAGAAAGGAGAGGAGGACATGGGGATGAATTGGATGCAGAGGTTGCTACTTTTGGTACACCTATTTGATGATTATACCTATTTTTTTTATTTCCTACATATATTCCTATTAGCTCTTAGTCTTTCTAAGCCAGTATTTCATCAATATGAATACCAAGAGCCTTGGTAGTACAGGGGTTTAAGGCACCCTGTTATTAAGCTGGTTATTAAGACCAGCTGCCTGCAATTACTGCAGGATTCGAATCTCGCCAAGGCTCAAGGTTGACTCAGCCTTCCATCCTTTCTAAGGTAGGTGAAATGAGGACCCAGTTGTGGGGGCAATAAGCTGACTTTGTATAAATATACAAAAAGGATGAAGGCTATTGCTGAGCACATTGTAAGCCGCCCTGAGTCTTCGGAGAAGGGCGGCATATAAATCAAATTTAAAAAAAAAAATATCACCACCATTTTTTCTAATTCAAATGGTATGCAACTGTATTCAACTATTTCCTTTTTTTATGTTTCTCCTTCCTGAACATTCTATAATATAATATAGAATGCAGAAGACTCCGACCTTCTGCATGGCTTTGTAATTTAATACAATTTCAGAATGATTGGTTGATTCTGCTTTCTTGTATTCTTATTCATGCTCTTGAGTAGTCCACATTCCTGAACTTCAATACATGTGTTATTCTTTCTTCTCTTTTCCCTATTCTTTTTTAAAATGTTGTACATTCCCCTCTGCTCATTAGTTTTATTCCACCAGGTTTCAGTAATGCCTGCTGAATTATATTCATCTTCCTGAATTAAAATTTCCAATTCATCCTGTTTTATTCTGTATATTCTGTATAAGACATTGAATCATTTAATTAAATAACTTGACCTATTCCTTCCTGAATTTGGGTGTTTATTATTGTTCAGAATTCTGTGTATACTTCCCAGTTTCACACTCAATACTTGGCATAGCAATGTTTTATGAGCAACATTTTCCTCCCACAAAGGATTCATTTCAAAACCTTCCAGATCAGGCTCACAAGTTGCCTTCCAAACATGTTCTTTCCATTTTCATGAAGTGCAAGGAAAATGTGTCCTATTATCAAAGAAGGAATTGGAAATCAGCATATACAATTGTTCATCCATTGTACTATCATCATATGCAATTGTCCATTCCAGAATTTTGCTTGCCCTCACACCAAGGGAACTTACTTCTGGAGGAAAAAGTGAAGAATACGCTACTTGTGCCTGCAGCAACTTCATATTCTCAACCCCATTGCTTGCAGTATGTTCAAGATTTTCTGAACGTGACATTCTTACTCATGTGGATCATCAGAAGGGATATTTGTCAGTGGGCCTAAAGAGAGTTGGGAGTATTCTTTCACATCCTGAAAGTATGCCACAGGAAAATGGCATGCTTTCCTTTATAGATTGTCTGGCCAACAGACTTTTGCTCTGGTCCCTCTGTTAAAGAGTCTCTACTTGCTACCATCCATTGTTTGTCCTCTTCTAGGTGAAATGGAATGGAATGGAATGGAATGGAATGGAATGGAATGGAATAGAATAGAATAGAATAGAATAGAATAGAATAGAATAGAATAGAATAGAATAGAATAGAATAGAATAGAATAGAATAGAATAGAATAGAATAGAATTTATTGGCCAAATGTGATTGCACATACAAAGAATTTGTCTCTGGTGCATAAGCTCTCAGTATACATACAAGCAACAAAGTGATAGTCATAAGATACTTATAAAGGTAAAGGTTCCCCTCACACATATGTGCTAGTTGTTCCTGACTCTAGGGGGAGGTGCTCATCTCCGTTTCAAAGCCGAAGAGCCAGCGCTGTCCAAAGACGTCTCGGTGGTCATGTGGCCACCATGACTAAACATGAAAGGCACACGGAACGCTGTTACCTTCCCACCAAAGGTGGTCCCTATTTTCCTATTTTTTGCATTTTTTATGTGCTTTCGAACTGCTAGGTTGACAGAAGTTGGGACAAGTAACTGGAGCTCACCCCATTATGCGGCAGTAGGGATTCGAACAGCTGAACTGCCAACCTTTCGATCGACAAGCTCAGCACCTTAGCCACTGAGCCACCACGTCCCTAAGATACTTATATGAGTAGATATTTTAAGAATTAGGAGCTTATATGCTCTTTCTCAGTTCCTGAAGCTTGCAGCAGATATTCTTTGTCCAGGGACCTAGAAACAACATCAACAACAAAGCTCTAGAATCTACTCTGAAACCTTCAAGCTTTTTTGTTTTTGCTTTATCCTTTGTTTCACATTCTTCCATTCGTCCCTCCATTCCCTCCAGTAAAAAAAAAAAAAAGAGTACCACCCTACTTGATTTCCTTGTCCAAATTCCTGCTTGTTTTCCCTGTACATTTGTTGAGTGAGCTTTTTCTCTGGAGAGTTGGCTTCCTTATATGCTCCCCGAAGTTGCCTCACTGCTCCGATCGTATGCAATGCAGAGCATTAGCAGCACTCATTCACCACTTTTTGCCTCTTCAGTTGAATTCTCCTGCCAGATTCTTATTGGTTTTTCCCTTGTCGCTCACTTGTTTATTTCAGGTTTAGAAGCTCAGTTTAAAACCAGTTGGTTTTATTGGTTAATCTACATCTCCTCCCTTTTCTGTGGAATATTCCTATTTTCCTTCTAATGTCTTACTGAGATGAATCAATCGATGGAAATGAATACTTATGAATGTAATTGAGAAGCACTGGATTTCAAGTGCTGGAGACAGTGAATACATAAACACTCCTTGATTAGACATGCTGCCAACTAAACTCTTCAAGTATTTGGGGAGAGAGCTGTCTGTCAGCCCCAGCAGACAGACCAGACCATGAAATCAACTCCAGAGGAAGGCTAAAGCTACTTTTATTGAGATTGGCTCTAATAAAGAATCTTGGCAGTTTACTTCTTTTGTCCCATTTCTTCCTTGGGAGGTGTTTGTCTAAGCCACTTCTGAATGTTATTTGGATGTTCTGGACGTAAAAAATGCTTTAACTGCTTTTGTCTAGGTAACCACACCTGCATTATCTCATCTTCCTTCCTTTCCACACTAATTAACTCTTTAGGAATTCTTTAATTCCCATAGAACAGGGGTGTCAAACTCAATTTCATTGAGGGTTGCATCAGGGTTGTGTTTGACCTTGGGGGGCCGGGTGGGTTGGCCAGGGTGGGCATGGCCAACTCAATGTCACTCATGTCAGGGGCACCTGTGGTGGTCCGAAAACTATGCCAATGAAAATGGAGCTCGGGTGGGCTGCGCAGCCCTCCTGAGCTCCGTTATCAAAGGCAGAGGTACTGCGGGCTGGTCCTTCACTATTTCCAAGGTGGCCCCGTGGGGCAGATCTAAGCATCCTGTGGGCAGGATCTGGCCCGCAGGCCCTGAGTTTGATACTCCTGCCATAGAATATGGTTTGAAATGGCCAAAAACCTTGCAGGGAGGATTTGCAGCTCAGTTATAGAGCAAATACTTTGCTTGCATTAGGTTCGGCCTCCATCCCTGACATCTGCAGGAATGGCTGGAGAAGTACCATTCGAGAAGACAAAACTGAATGAGACAAACCAATGATCTCAAACATTATAAAGCAGCTTCTGAAGGCCCAATAGTTGCTGTGCTTTGGGGCTGAGTAAAAATTTTGAGCAATTTTATACTCCGCAGTTGGAGCTGTGAAGTTATCATCAAGCCAAGACATTCTCTAAAGAATCTCTAAAGCTAAAGAATCTTTTGGCTGTTTGGCCTCCTTCAGATTTGTTCAGTGCCCTGCAAATACCTGTTACACTAACTGGGGGAGCTTCCATTTTAGTAGTGGGATGTAAGCTAGTAGTCAAACTGTGTAAAACATGCCTCCAGTTAGTTTTGAAAATTCTATTAGCATATGCAAAGCAATAATTCATTTTATAGAACTGCAATAGATTGCACCAAAGTGGGAAGAAAAGGAGAAAAGACAATCTATTAGAATTATTAAGAAAAGATTTATAATGCTCCCTCTTTCAAAATGAAGCTCAAATAAGGGGGGAAAGTCATTTAGCTTCTTAATCTTATTTTCAGGAAATCTTCTTAATTTTATCTTATTCTTTGCAAATCTAAAAGGGCTCTTAGTTTCATTTTTAAAGGAAAATTATTGTGGGAGTAGGAGAACAAGTTAGTCTCCCTTTCAATAAATACACTATTTGAGAAATGCTACCTTCTGATGCAGAGAATATTCAATATAATTGTATTATGAACTAGATACTTTATATGTTGCTTTTAGAACCTCTCAGTAGGTATCCATTTGTGTCAAAAACTCTTGTAGCTAGTCAGAAAATGTTTTTCGAACATAAAGTTCCTTGTTGGAAAGTATTATACAATATAAATCACAAAAAAGAGAGCACAGCAAATGTCATTAAAAAAAACACTAAAGACTTCTTGTCTCTATGTTATTTTTTTGTATTTGAAAAGTGTATTATAGCCAAAAAGCCACTTGCTATATGATTATTCATTCCCAGTGATTCATTTGTAGTAATAATTAAAGGACATGAATTTTACTTCTGGAGCATACATTTCACATTCATAATTGGATTTTAAAAACCGATTTGGCATGTTGCCTTTTTGGCTTGCATTGGTCTCTCCATCGGCTCAACTGGAAGTACTTCCAAGCAAATAAGAGCAGGATCAGAGGCTAGAAAGACCAATTTAAATTTGTTCTTGTAGTGTCATTTGCTCTCAAAAGCATATTACAATCCAGCTCTTATCTTGTGAGTTCCATAGATGTGAATTTGCTTCCTGTTTTTGCAGAAATGTTAAGGATGGTGAAATGTTCCCAATTTCCTTTTGGGGGCAAGCTTTCTTTCTAAACAATTAGCATCTGAATATACAACATGCATCAAAAACATATTTCACAAGCTTCCAGTAATACTGAAGTCATATGTATTATGTTGGCCTGTAATGAGACCAATTATTTATTTGAAATGTTGCTTAGACAATCCCCACAAGGGCACTCTGAACTTCAGCTATTTGTTTCTTGTACTATGTTGTCCTAGGAATATTACTTTCCATTTCCTGAACTTCAGAAGTTCTATGCAACGAGTATTATGTTTATTAACACCTCCATAGATATTTATGGTCTAGCTCAGTGGTGGGATTCAAAAAATTTTACTACCAGTTCTGTGGGCATGGCTTGGTGGGCATACAGGGGTAGGATACTGTAAAATCTCCATTCCCACCCCACTCCAGGGGAAGATTACTGCAAAATCCCCATTTCCTCCTGATCAGCTGGGATTTGGGAGGCAGAGAATAGATGGGATGGGGCCAGTTAGAGGTGGTATTTACCGGTTCTCCGAACCACTCAAAATTTCCGCTACTGGTTCTCCAGAACTGGTCAGAATCTGCTGAAACCAGGGGTGAAATGCTCCCGGTTCAGACTGGCTCGGGTGAGTAGGTAGCGATGGTGGCGGGCAGTTCGGAGAACCGGTAGCAAAAATCCCTGCCCCTGCCCCCCATGCCCAGCTGAGCCATGTGATCATCAGAGCCTTTTTTTTTCTTTTAAATGGCTCTGACGAGCCAAGCTCTGACGATCCCAGCTGAGTTGCCTGCTAATCGATAGCAAAAATCCCTCCCCCTCCCCCCCTCAACTTGCTTACCTTAGCTGCTGGTCGCAACACCTTGCTGTAATCCCTGCAATCCATTGCATCAGCAAGCAACTGCCTGCAATCAAGCAGGCAGGGAGTTGTGGACTTCAACTCCCAGAATTCCTCAGCCTGCAAAGCAAAGCTGGCTGAGGAATTCTGGGAGTTGAAGTCTACAAGTCTTAAAGTTGCCAAGGTTGGAGACCCCTGTTCTATTGGGTAAGTTTTTTTCCTCTTTGGGAGCTTTAAAAAAATAGTTAATTGGGGTTTTTTTTAGTTGTTCTTTTTTTAGACCTAGCCATTTAAAGTTTAGGAAGTTTTAAATTTAGCTGCTTTTATATAAAAATAAAAATAAAATAAAATAAAATAATATTTGTGCAGCTTTCTGAGATTTAGTGTGTTTCTGTAGTGTTTCACTCTAACTACACAAACACACAAAATCTCACAAAGCTGTATGTGGAATTTTGTGTGTGTAAAGTGTGAAAGTTGTTTTTTGGGGCTTTTTTTGGCTGTGTGAGGTTCCTGCTTGTTGCAGGGGCCATTTTGGGTCTAGCACAGCTGCTTTTATATTGTGGGTGAGCCTTTTGTGTTGTGTTGTGTTTTGTAGGTTAAAAAAGGGCAAAGAAGTGACGACTTGGCCACGCCCACCTAACCAACAAGCCACGCCCTCCCAGTCACTTTACCACTAAGCCCACCCACTAATTAAGCCCCGCCCACAGAACCGTTAGCAAAAAATTTTAGATTTCACCCCTGGTTGAAACCCACCTTTGATCTAGCTCGAAATAAATATACTACTGATTTAAGACAACCTCGCCAAGACATAACACTCAAATGTGTTATATAATGACCAGTGGCACCTGTATTATTAAAAGCAGCATAAACTATGTTTATTCCACTGCAAATAGAAATCATGGTATTCTTCTTTCTACTTTCAATTTTTAATAGCCAACAAATAACCTCTACCACTATGATAGAAGTACCTTGCCCATATTTCCTGCAACAGGTCTGTAAATATATTTTGAAGCTTATAACAGTTCTAGTCTTCAACTAGGGTTAGAAGGGCTATATAGGTAGTCCTTATTTGGCAACTGCCTCATTTAAAGACCATTCACACTTATGACAGTAATGAAAAAGTAACTTTACAACCAACCTCGCATTTGTGACCTTCACAGGTCTGTTAAGCAGAGAAAAGCTGAAGATCATATGCATAGATGTGATTTCATTGAGCAATTGCTTTGCTAAACAACCAAGTTGCTTATCCCAACTGTAGTCATTAAACAAGGATTGCCTGTACCTAATTAATGGTATAAATCACCCAAGAAAAATGAAAATAGGTGATTTATTTTATCATTTATTCTCACTGTGGAGGAAAAAAGTGTTTTAATTCTATTGCTATCAATTCTATTTGACATTTTATTTCCTTTAACTTTTCACAAATAAATATCACTCTGATTTACAGGTAGTAAAATGGAAATTCAAATAGCAGGATCATAGACACATGGACTTCTTCAGGAAGCCAAGAAAAAGAGTTTAGGACAGCTAAACATTTCTGAATAATCAGTGGATTATTTATATATGAAGCTGTGTGGTGGCCTAGAGATGGAGCTCTTGCCTCACAATCAGAAAGTGATTTGATCCTAGATAGCGGCAGATGTTTCTCTCTCTCGGAACAAAGAGAGAATATCTGCTGTTAGCTCTGCATAGGTGTCAGGAAGGGCATCCAGCCAGTAAATGCTCAGCTCCATTCAGTTGCCCCAACTCCACCAGTACGAAAGACAGTACAGATCCAATTAAAGAAAATTATATATATACTGTAACTAGTTCTATATGGATTTGATCTTTGTGATTAAAAGGACTTGGAAGGAAGTATCATAGAAGCATGGAAGAAAACAGCAAAATACACTATTGCAAAATAAACCCAACTCGAAACAGTAATATAATGTTTGATTTTTCCATTTTACTACTTGTAAGTTGGAGCAATATTTCATTGCGGAAAGTTAAATAAAAATTGCTCATAAGCAAAGGTAAGAAATATTATCAGAATCCATCAGTGAAATTTAATTTTTTACACACTTTTTTTGCTGCTTACATACAAGAGGCAAATGATCTTCTCTGTCAAATGCAAAGATGATAATCACTTTTATCACTCTTCTTTTCATTGGTTACATCTTGCCACAACCTGTAGCACATGAGCTGTTTTTGACATGTCTAGCAAAGATCAGGTTTAAGCAACATAAAGAGTCGAAATGAGGATTTGCACATTATTCAGCAAAGGATTCATTTGTCAGATTCCGGCAATAGCATTTAAGAAATTCTTTCTTGAACAAACATAGCATACTTATCCCACCCCCCTAATTTTAAAAGAAAAAGCACATTGTCACATCAGAAATGGGTATGCATGGGTGTATATCTGTTCCTATTACAGAAAACCAAAGCAACATCACTACACACAAAAGTCATTTCATTTCAACCATCTTGCAATTCATACTTCCTTGGTGTCTATGTTATCTTACCAAATAGTGGAATCATACAAAAGAATTAAACTAGAACTAACATGAATTGGTAGGTATGTTTCTTCTGCAAATCCCCGAGGACAAATTTGTTTGCAGGAATCAAAAAGAAAAGCCAGAATTGTAATGCAGTCAACAAAATTCAAAAATTCAATAGAAGACTGAAAGAGGTGCTCCAATCACTCCTACTGAAAATAAAGAGGCTTTGGAGACTATACATCATACTTATATTTCTTTCTGCCTTTCTATCTAGCTTACTAATTATGGACTCAGTGAAGAGATTTACAGTATAGACTACATATTTGTTTATATAAATACTTTTAATGTTTTAACATTTGAATTGTTTTTATTGCTGTTTCACATCATGGCTGGCATATAAATTTAATAAATAAATAGTGTAAGGATGTATTGTCTATTTCCTTAACATTCAACATTGAAACATTCAACTATGCGTCCCTGAAATTGATTTTTAAAAGATTTTCAAAAGCAAGTATTTCAGATTTGATGTAAATCCTAAACTCTAAATAGAAGGCACTCCATCATAAATCAGTTTCAACAAAGAGAACTAATAAACAGTTTTGGAGACGAAATAACTTCTTATTTTCTCAAAGATCGATATGTCACTGACAGGCTGTATCCGAGAAATTAAATATTTCTTGTGCAAGTGTTTTAAAAGTACTAAAGTAAATGCTGGTGTGCATGTGAGAAGGCAACTTGCTAAACCTCATGATAATCAGCTCAACAACCAAAGAGCAAAATATAAGTCATGGTTAATAAAACAAGTAAACAAAGCCACAATCGAAGATCCATTCCATACATTAGGTGGCAGCAAATCCAAGTGAAAGCTTGAAGCCAGTGCTGACTATCTGCAGGATGTGCAAAGGCGATAAAATAAATTTTCAGAAATTTGTGTTTACACCTATAATGCCCAAGTAAATACATGGATTACTGGATATGGATAACTATAATGTGAGTATGTGTGTGCGTGTGTGTACACATACACACCACACACACATCTATTCACACACTCCTCGGTAATGTACCACTGCAAAACTACTGTAATCCTACTTGCAACAATAATCAGCTACTCTACAGAATTTACACTCTGAGCTCCAAAATGATCCAGCTGTTTTGCCAAGAGGGAAAAAAAAAAGGGGAGGGGAAGCATTTTGAAATTGTTTAGAAGATTCATGGGTGACATGGATTATATGAGCTAAGATATATGATTATATATCCTGCATTGTTAATCATTAAGAAAACTGTTTTCTGCAGTATGTTATTTTTGTTTGGTTTGACTACAATTTTTAATATTGGCTGCCTGGATGAAGAGCAGGATCCAAACCCATCCTCAATCATCTTAGCATCCTAAGTGAACTAAATGCAAAGTTAATGGTATAGACACAGAGATGCCCCAGGAAAGGCGGGGGGAATGTCAAGACGGTGACACAATCATGTCCCACACGTAAAGAGGCAGCAGGGATCAAATCCCATAGTTGTGGTCACCATCTTGTTTCTTTTCACTCTCTTCCTGTAGACATCCCCATATCACTAGGCTAACTGGTAGTTTTTCTGATATTTAATGTTTTATTTACAACTACAAATGGATTTTTTTTAAAAAAAAATCAAGACAAAATCTTAATAAAGAGGAAAAAAGAAAGAGAAAAAAAAACCTATTCAAATTATTACAATTCAGATATAATGATTTCATCTATATACAAATTACTGTGACTTGATTTTTAAACCAGTTAAATCTCGGCCACATGGAATCTGTATGGTCCCATCTTTCCTGTTTGCTGATAAGGAAACAATCCAAACCGGAGGTTCGTTCAGCAGAAGCAGCAGCCATTCCTCAGCCCTATGAAAAGCATTCCTTGCATATTTCCAAGAAAAACAGGGCCAAAAGAAGTGGATCCCAAAGCCAGGAGTCATGTGGTACAAGTATTGTTCCTAGCTTGGGTCTTGCATGAGTCAGGCTGATGCTCATGAAGATCTTAAGGTGAGAGGAAATGATTCAGGATGTTAGGAATGGACTAGGAGGGAATCCTTGCCATAGGAAGATGGGATTCCCAGCTGCTAGCTGGTCTTAGGAAGCGTAGAGCAGTGAGCCATTAGGTGAGATCAGGTCAGTGAAGTAGTACAAAGTGAATCATGAGGGTTTTGTCAAACTGTATGGTCAGTTAGACATTCCAGAGGGATGGCTGTCTTAGTCTATCACAGGCATCTCCAAACTTGGCAACTTTAAGATCTATGGACTTCAATTCCCAGTATTCATCAGCCAGCCATCCTGGCTGGGGAATTGTGGGAGTTGAAGTCCACAGGTCTTGTTTGGAGACCCCTGTGAAATGAGCTGCCTCCTGGAAAACGATTGATCCCGGACCGCCGGACCTTCCGTAAAGCCCTGAAGACGTTTTTATTCCACCAAGCCGGCCTAGCCTAAATGGTTTTTAATTGGGATTTTAAATTTTATGGATTTGGGGCTTTTAAATTGGGAAGCTAATGATTTAATTCTTTTTAATTGTCTTAACTTTTGTATTTGTATGTTTTTTTAATTTTGGCTGTTCACCGCCCTGAGTCCCCTCTGGGAGAAGGGCGGTATACAAATTAAATAATTAATTAATTAAATAAATAAATAAATAAATAAATAAATAAATAAATATTACAACCAATGAGAAAAGAAACTCCTATGGCCCATCAGAGTCATGAAGGCAATGGAAAGCTGTACAATGAAATCAAAATCACCTCCCACAGCCTCAAATAACTTTACTTATTGTGTCCTAATAGCAATGCATGAGTATTCTTTTAATAAACATCTTTTTCTACATTGGATGTGGACCTTAGATGCGTTGTGACTTCAACTCCTATAATTCCATTGATTATAGATAATTCTCATTTAACAACCACTTATTCAGGAACTGTTTGTACCTACAATAACAATAGCACTTAGACTTATATACCACTCATATAGACTTTACAGCACTCTCTGGGTGGTTTACAATGTCAGCAAATTGCCTCCAACGATCTGGGTCCTCATTTTACCAATCTCGCAAGGATGGAAAACTGAGTCAACCTTGAGCCCGTCAGGATCGAACTCCAGACTGTGGGCAGAATTTGCCTGCAATACTGAATTCTAACCATTGCACCATCAGGGCACTAAATGAGTGGTATTTATGACCAATCCTTGAAGTTCCAGTTTTCGCAGTGCTCATGTTATGATGATCCAGGCGTTCAGTAACTGGTCCACAGTTCTGACTATCATAGTGTTCCCATGTGACATGATCACAAGTTGTGATCTTCCCTGCTGACTTCCCACAAGCAAGTCAGTGGGGAAGCCAGGAGGAAGTCAGAAGTCAGGTGACCTAAGGTACCATGCAGTGATTAATGATGACAAGTGGGGACAGCTGGAATTGCCATTACTAAGTCACATGTTCACCTGACATTGGGCTTTATGACCAGATTGCTTAGCAGTGGAAATTCTGGTCCAAAATGCCTTTGTTAAGTGAGTACCCATAAATAGGCTGGGAACAGCTAATACCTCTACATTAGTGCATCTGAACCATTGCCTTTCCACAGTTCCTTGAAGTAGCCTTAACAATGAAAATATTTTATATCTTTCTACCATTAACTTTTCCTGATGCCAGATACTTTTATGAAAGTCTTCCCACAAGCATGTTCCATTCAGCAAAATGAATTGCTACCCTTAAGTTGTCCCATATTAAAGGTGTAAAGGATGCTTGAGTGTCACTGCGTCAGGTAGAGCTCAGTCATTTGGGCAACACAATTTATGTCAGTATATTTTCCTTTCCACTCAAGGACTGGAGAAACATACAGTTGAGTACTTAAACACCAAGAGAAATTTTAAGCTGGATTTGAAGACAGAAACAGCCTTTTGATCCTCTTGGTGTTCCAAGTGCATCCAAGGATGTCTTCCTTAATGGGAAGGGATTTCCTTGGAGTGAAAAATGTCAGAAATGATAGAAGAAGACAGGAAAGGTTCAAATGAAGAAAAAACTTGTAAAATGTGTTGATTTATATCCTGCCTTTTATTTAGGAGGCCAGGTGTATACATTGCATTCAGTTCTCCTATTTTTCCCTATAACAAACGCCTTGTGAAGCATGTTGTGTTGAGAGAATGATTGTCCAAAATCATGCAGTGAGATTTCCTGGCTGACGATGGATCTCCTGCTCCAAATCCAGCAACTTAACCACTCCACCACACTTCAAATGCCCATTTGGAAGCATCTTTTGTCTAAAATTAGGAGTAATAATAAGATGGCGGTGCAAGACATCAAAATTACAAATTGGGAAAGAATTCCAACCATTTCCAACCAGCACCAGTAGAGTTCTAATTAATTTTGCAGGGTGGGGGGAACAGAGTGCGTTGCCAAATAGTTTAATAATGCTGTCAATTCTAATAACTATTCCCCAAAGGGAAATGAACGCTGAATTTTGCTTGAGAAAACAAAACCAAACCCTATATTCCAGTTGAAACACATATATCAAAATTAACTTAAATCTAAATTAATCTCACCATTGGATGTTCAAAAAAAAAAGCATATAATTTGCTTATAATTAAATAGGTGGGCTTCAGTGGAAGCAAGTCATTCTGAAGGTCTGAGGATCCAGCACAGAATGAAATGTATTTTAAACACATGAAGATCTTCACTGGACATTTTTTTTAGTTTTTTTCCTCAATTTTATATTTTAGATAAAATACAAATAAAGCTATCAATTATATTTTAAGAGATGTCTTTAGTTAAAATATAGTCTCCCTGAAGAAGATCCATTGTTTCATAACAGTTCCCCTTTAGAAGACCCGAATGCCATGCAACGGAGTGAGCTCCATCCTTCCTCAGCTCCTGCCAATCTAGCAATTCAAAAGCATGCAAGTAGATAAATAGGTACCACTTCGGTAGGAAAGTAATAGTGCTCCATGACAGCATGATGGCTACATGACCATGGAAATGTCTTCAGACGGTGCTGGCTTAATGGTCTTGAGATGGAATTAAGTACCATTCTATTCGGCAACGATTAGCGGAGTAAAATCCGCAAGGACTCCTTTACCTTTACCCTGTTAAAAGTTATTTCTGAGACTGCATCAGCAAGTTTCAACATTTAATGAGCAATGTAAGAGAACTTTGAGAAATCATTATCATCCCAAAAGAAGACAATGGCAAAACCTCTGCTGCTGCACTATTGTGTGTGTCCATGGAATCACCAAGGACTGAGATTGATTTGAAAGAACTTTACCTTGCAGGTTCTTTCAGCGTGCCAAAGCCAGGGGTAACAAGTGATTTCTCCAAATATCCATCATTACCAATCAAGAGCCTCATATTTGCAAACAAATCCAGCCATTGTAGCCCCAAATGGCTCACTAATACAATAATTGTGAACCCAATCAATGTTGCTAACAATACTTAACGCATTCAGTCAACAACAGTTAAACTAACCATAGTTTAGGACAATAGTCTACCAGTCAAGGGGTGGGTTCTACTTACCTTTACTACTGGTTCACATTGTGTTCGCGAGTTCATGCTTGCTTCGCTCACATGCATGTGCGCTCTTCTGCGCATGTGCAGATCACTTCTGATGATGTCCGGGTGAGTGGGCAGAGTCTTCCGCTGGTTTTACTAACGGTTCTATAGAACCGGTCCAAACCGGGGGCAACCCACCACTGTGTTGACTGGTGATATGCACCAGTCACTACATATCACTATTCTTTTGTGGCCTGAAAAGACCCAAGAGCATAATTCACGCTGGAGTGTACTTCAATCTTAACGATTCAGCTTGTATAGAGTTTAATAGAAGAACTATGGATACTTGGAAGAAAGCTTTTGTGCCTCACGTAAGTGGAAATGTAGCAACTCTCTGTTTTTCTTGTATTTATAGAATCCACTCATATAAAAGTTAATGGAAGTTTTAAAGCAGCAACGCCATTGTTGTGCAAGTTTCTGCAGGGGAGAAATGCCCTATTTTAATCAATATCAGAACTACTCCACGCTTGAACAAAATCCAAGGCAATTCTTCCACATTCATTTCAAAGAATACACAGCCCCACTTGATATACTAAAGATGCCTTTTTCTTGCCAAGTTTTTTTTCTACGTTGGTGTACTGTGTAGAGTGTCCTCACCTACTGCCTTTTGCAGCGACTGTTCAAGGTTGCGATGGGATTAAATAAATGATTTTGCGACCCATTCTCTCATTTATACCTGTTGTAGTGTCCTATAATCATGTGATTATCATTGCATTGCACTGCACTGGCTCCCGGTGGTCCTCCGGGTGCGATTCAAGGTGTTGGTGACCACCTTTAGAGCGCTCCATAGCTTAGGACCTGGATATCTAAGAGACCGCCTTCTGCCGCCGAGAGCCTCCCACCGGCCAGTACGCTCCCACAGAGAGGGGCTCCTCCGGGTGCTCTCGGCCAAACAATGTCAACTGGCAGCCCCCAGGGGGAGAGCTTTCTCTGTGGGAGCACCTGCCCTCTGGAACGAGCTCCCCCCGGAGATACGGACGATTCCGGATCTACGTACTTTCCGTCGGGCCCTCAAAACTTTTTTATTTCATCAAGCTGGACTGGCCTAACTCTCCAATGGTGTAATTTTAATTTTAATTTAAAATGGGGGATTTTAATTGTCGGGCCAAATTGTTTAATATATTTTAAATTGTTTTTAAATTTTGTATTCTGTTTTTTACCTATGGCTGTTCACCGCCCTGAGTCCTTCGGGAGAAGGGCAATACATAAATTTAAATATTAAATTAAATTAAATTAAATTAAATTTACAGGCTTTGCAACCAGTACGTATTTTTGCTTGTTCCAAACAGAGTTAATACTGCAGTGCATGGAAATTAATACTAATTAATAATAGTCATGTGATTTTCTGCTTAGCCACTGTATCACTCAGCAACCAAGTCACCAGTCCTGATTGTGGCCACTATATGAGTATGATATAGTGCCACAGTGGCACTAGAGTGGTTAGAGTGCAGTACTGCAGGCTACTTCTGCTGATCACCAGGTGCCAGCAGTTTGGCAGATCGAATCTCACCAGGCTCAAGGTTGACACAGTCTTCTATCCTTCCAAGGTGGGTAAAATGAGAACCCAGCTTGTTGGGGGCAATATCCTGACTCCGTAAACTGTTTAGAGCAGGGGTCTCCAACCTTGGCAACTTTAAGACTTGTGGACTTCAGCTCCCAGAGTTCCTTAGCTGGCTATTGCAAAGCGCTATTGCTAGTGCTATCTTCTTATCTTGAACATCTCCAATATTGTTGTGAGATGGGCGGCAAATACATTTAATAAATAAATAAATAACCATTCCACAGTAAATCCCTGCTCAGTAAAACCATGTCATTGCATAATCTTAATAAAAAGGTCAGCAGGGATCAGCTGAAACCTATTTTGGATGCTGGGATTCAGCTAGCTACAGGTTTGAAAGATGTAATCCAAGAAAACTGGAAAGCAGTACACCTTTCAACTGGTACCACAGTCAGATGGTGTATTCTGCAGGCAAGATTGAACCTGACCTGTTCTCTGTTTAGAAAGCAGGTCCTGGAATAGTTTGCTATTCTCTGTCAAGTTCCACAAAAAATACTAATGTGGGATCCGTACAACTCTAAAACAAATCACATCTAGTACAGTCAGCAGATTGATTCCACCGATATGTGCTCTGAAATGAACCATAAACATTTTCTCGGGACCCTTAGTGGCTGTACCTGAATCTTGGAATTGTTGAGTGTCAGGGTTCCAAGTAAATGCAAGCAAAAATGGCAGGTGGATTCCTTAAAGAATAGCTTTATTGGAAATATCATATTGGCACATATCTGGTGAAAACCGATTCTGAAGGGTTCCCTCGGTTTTCACCTAATTAAAAGTGAAAGTTATCCCCCCAATCCCAAACAATCAGTCACATGGCCCAATCACGGCAGCATCCACTGGTCTGGTGACATCACTCATCCTTCCTCTGACCAGGTGTGAGAATGTCCTTGGTTCCCAATAGAAAGTATTTTATTTTGACTATACAACCCCAGCTATCTCTAATCCCACCTCCCTATCCCTCAGCTCTAGTGTGGCGGCACTGAAGCTCCAAGATAGCTTCAGCCAGACCAGCTTCAGAGTTGACATTGAGGTTCTTCCAACCTCTGCTTCTCAACCTTACATAAATGATATGAGATACAGGTAGTCCCCAACTTAGGACCACAAATGAGCCCAAAATTTCTGCTGCTAAGTGAAATGGGAATTTTGCCCCATTTTATGACCTTTCTTGCCAGAATTGTCAAGTGAATCCCTGCAGTTCTTAGTCACACAGTTGTTAAGTGAATCTGGCTTTGCCATTGAGTTTGTTTGTCAGAAGGTCTCAAAACTATGATCACATGACCCCGGGACACTGCAACTGTAAGAAGTTAGCACCCACCTCTTTCCTAGAAGAATGAAATATTTTGGGAAATATTAAAAAGGCAGAATATTATGTTTCCCTGGATGAGAAATGGAGAAGCATGTTTTAAGGACGAAACAGCTCCCATCTTCCTGCCCCCACCCTTTGTCAAGGGGCCAGAGACAGAAACTCAATCTCTGTCAATGGACCATCATCTGCAACACAATAGGGTCTATTTAGCAACAGAAACTCACCACATGGCACCTGGGAAGATTACATCAGCCAGCAAGGCTAGATAAGACCCCTACCCCCTAGGAGTCTGACAACCAATCAGGATACTCTTTCTGGGCCCCAGGAAGTTCAAAGCCAGAGAGGGCATAAAACCTGGGGACTCACTGTGTCTCACCCCTTTTTCTGTTCAGGAACTCAAACCATGTGATCCTGTCCACCATTAACAAACAGTCTCCATGTTTCCAGTGTCTTTTTCCAGTGAGCTGAACCCAGAAGGATATTTCTTCCTACACAACCATCATAAATATGAACCAGTTGCCAAGCATCCAAATTTTTATCACGTGACCCT
The DNA here is from genome assembly GCF_029215685.1 of Pituophis catenifer annectens. Lineage (NCBI taxonomy): Eukaryota > Metazoa > Chordata > Lepidosauria > Squamata > Colubridae > Pituophis > Pituophis catenifer. Next base: position 68,686,456 of record NW_027256883.1, read on the forward strand.
GGGGATGCTGTGATGGTTGTAGGTGTGGGAAACGGTCAAAGGCTTTTTTTAGTGCTCTTATAACTTTGAATGATCACTAAACAAACTGTTATAAATTGAAAAGTATCTGTATTTATCCTATTGCCCAGGAATGATTTAATGCAGGGGTCACCAACCTTTTGGACCTCAGGGACCACTAAATTCATAATTTTAAATCCTGCGGACCACTAATATGAATGTTTAAAAAGATGAACAGTATTTAGTGCAATATAAAAAAAATGCAAATAATTTTTCTGCGAACCACCAAAATTTTCTTGTGGACCACCAAGTGGTCCGTGGACCACTGGTTGGTGACCACTGATTTAATGTATTCTACTCATAGGTTTTGTGCAGTGAATTAATTCTTTACAGAAAAAAATATTATACCTCTTATACATTAATGTCCACATGTGCTCCCAGCAGTCATATCCGCCAGTTGGCATTCAGAATAAATAGATTGCATTTCTAATCTGAACAAAGAAGCCCCATTTTTATACAATGTTCTTCCCATTTCTCCATCAGGATAGAAAGTGGGCATTCCAAAGTGACCCAATGGGTTTCAGCACTTGTTCTTAGCGTCATTTGTGAAACTTCTGGCTGGATTGCGCTCTGTACAGGAAACTCCTCCAAAGACTTTGTTGCAGACTACTCTGATAATATCAGTAAAAAGGCTGTGCGACCTATGCAACATCCTCATGCATCCCCTGGAGTGGAAACCAATAAAAGTAAGGAAATTCTTTTACTCTCGTTGAAACTATTGAAAGCCAGGCAGAATAACAATAACTACACGTGTTTTCAGCAGTTTGACAGGACATAACATCAGCTTCTTCAGATGTCGCCTTAGCAAAACATACTTGCCACAAAGCATCAGCTGTTTGCCAAGCAAATATGTAAAGTATTTGAATCAGCATTCCTCAGAGGGAGTATTTGATCAATGTCATTGTTTTCCAAGTGTCGATGGACTCCGATGTAGGAATTTCCCCACTGTCCTAGACTTTTTGGCATGTCCTCCTTCCCAGCCCATTCTCAGTTACTGGCATTTAACAATGGAGCAGACCCTGATAACATTTGTTATACATTTTTACTGAGGTCATCATGGAATATGGAGAAAAGAATTTATAGTCTGAGTGGAGCCATGCAAAGGAAACTAACGCCTTAATAGGCTAGGCTGGTTTCAGGTAAATAACAAGATGGCTTCCATCAGCCGTGGTAAATTTTCTACCAGTTGATCACAATAACAGTTTGTTAACAGAAGGTTTTGGAATTTCAGTCTTGGCTTTCTCTTATAGAAAGAGAAATAATTTTTATTTAGAATTTTTCTAAATAAATTCTTTAAAAAATTTAGAATTTTTAGAAAAATTCGTTTAGAATTTTTATTATTCTTATACTTTTACGTAATATGTTCATTACTGTTGTTTTTACTATTTTTACCGGTAGTTTATGACAGGCTAACAATTTGTAAGTAGATTTTGTAGTTTAACCGTTTGAAATTCTTTTGGCCTGTTTCTCAAGGGGTGAGAAACCTTCAGCTTCAACTGCAATAATATATGGGCAAACAATAGATACAAACTCAAGGTAAACCGCTCCAAACTCTATTGTAGAAAATACAACTTCAGCAACAGAGTGGTCAATGCATGGAATGCACTACCTAACTCAAACCCCCAAAACTTTAACCTTAACTGTCTACCATGGACCTCTCACCCCATTCCTAAGAGGTCTGTGAGGGGCGTGCATAAGCGCACCAACATGCCTGCCATCCTTGTCCTACTGTCCCCATTTATTAGTATCCGTTTCCTGTATTTATAATCATGTTTATACTTATATCTGCTATCTTATACATGTTTGTCAAAACAAACAAACAAACAAACAAATAAATAAAATATATTATCCTAATCAGCATTCAACTAGGGCGGATGTTAGGTGTATGGATTTTTTTAAAGACACTTTTTTTTGTTAATGTCTTTTTTGTGTGGTTTTTGTTTGTTTGTTTTTAAATATTTTGATGTTTTGTATTTTAATCTTCTTTGAATAAATTAAAATTTTCTGTGGGGGAAACAAGATGGCTTCCATCATATTGGGCTGATGGTAATAAAAGCACTTACTGTATTTGCGGAACAGTTTAAATGCTAATTATTAATAAGATATACCTCCAATCAATAAAAGATGTGATTCTACATTGCTCCATCTCATCCTGCTGTTGCTAAATTTTGGAATTGTCAGATGTACAATGTTGGTTTCCTTTGACCATTCTTCTGTAAAATGTATTCTTCTAGGTAAGTATTGTGATACCTGATTGTTTTACGATATGTTGGAGTCTGAGTAATAGGCTGCTTATTTCCTTTAAAGTCGTTTTATATTTTTAGCATCACAAGCAGTCACACCCAAAACTCTTCTGGGTCAATTTTTGAATCCTGTAGGCCAGAGATGGTAAACCTTTTGGGCTTGAGGAGTCAAAAGTTCAGAAAATGTCTACTTTGACTCTGCGGGCATTTCATGACCTGCCCTCCACCCCACCCCCATCCCAAACAAAAGAGAAACAATTCTGTACATATACATTTATGTTAAGAAGTACAGTTCAGTCACATGTGGTGCTGTTATATCAATTATCAAAGAAAATTATAAAATCATAAAATCAAATTATAAAATCATAAAATCAAATTATAAAATCATAAAATCAAATTATAAAATCAAATTATAAAAAATAAAAAATTATCAAAGAATTATCAAATAATTACAAAAATGAAATATGAGTGAAACAAAGTTGACACATGTAAATAACAATGGTGAAAAAATAGATTCATTATTAAAACAGTGACATTATTCCGAATAGTTTCCTACAGATTATTAATCAAACAGAAGGAAAATGTCATCTGTGCCTCTATGGCCCAGTGGCCCCCAGAATCTGCCATGTGCCACTTACCTTCAGATATTGTTTTCTTTGGGTTGACAAGCCCAGATGACTATTCAAGGCAACAAGACCTTCATTCTCGAAGCTAATTCAGAGAATGCTGCAGCCCCTTCAGCCTCCAAAAATTGCATAAAAGTGTGCCTATGGAGATTCTCAGTCATCAAGATCATGGTTATCCCAAAGGTGCTTTTTCAAAAGTCCAAACTGGACTTTTGTTTTCCTTGAAGATGTTTTGCTTCTCACCCAAGAACTGAACTGAAGAAGCTTCTTGGATGAAAAGCAAAACTTCTTCAAGGAAAAACAAAGTCTTGTTGCCTTTTGAAAAAGCACCTTTGGGATATGCTTTTTTTCTTGGAGCCTTTTCAAAGGCTCCAGAAGCTGCATTAGAACATACCCCCATGTAAGAAATGGGATGTGATTTCAAGAATAGTTGTCAGGTATTGGTGAATGTTGGCATGTCACTCAAAATGTTGTGGTGTGTCACCTTTGACACATATGTCATAGGTTCATTCTTGCTGATATAGAACAACCTGAAGCATGAATGCAAAGCCATAGATCTGTTTCTAAAATTAATTATGTTCCTAGAATTAAGGATTAGTCCATACTCGCTGCATTTTAGCGAATGTAGCAGCCTGTAGTGTTATCACCAGTTGCCCTGTGGAAAGGAATCCAGAAATGTGCAATTTTTAAATATACATTATTATTTAATTCAACATTGTTAGTGCTGCTTGTAAACTGCTTTTAGTAGATTTTTTTCATTTTATCCTGAAATATGCAATACGCTTGTAATAAATACATCCTAAATAAGTGGTTAAAAGCAAGGCTCATTACTGTATCTTGCTAAGAGAGAAAACTGGAAAATCCTTGTTCACATGCTATACTAGACAGGTCACAAGTTAAGCTATCCTGCTTAACTTTTTCAGCTAGCAGGAGAAATTTATTTATTATCTATCTACCTATCTATCTATCTATCTATCTATCTATCTATCTATCTATCCAACTATAGTAGAGAGCCGAGGTGGCGCAGTGGTTAGAGTGCAGTACTGCAAACTACTTCAGCTGACTGCTAGCTGCAATTCGGCAATTCAAATCTCATGGCTCAAGGTTGACTCAGCCTTCCATCCTTCTGAGGTAGACCCAGATTGTTGGGGGGAATATGCTGACTCTGTAAACCACTTAGAGAGGGTTGTAAAAGCACTATGAAGCGGTATATAAGTCTAAGTGCTATTGCTATTGCTATCTATCTGTCTATCTATCTATCTATCTATCTATCTATCTATCTATCTATCTGTTACGACTGGCATTTGAGTATAGGTTAGTCAGCATGTACAAACATGTTTGCTGGTCCTGAGAAATCACAATGCTAAAGAATTATCTAACTTATTTAACTGTGTGAACACATAGCCAGTTAGAATCAAGGGGAAGGAAGAGGAAAAAAATGATTGATTGGATGTGATTCAGTTGAATGGCCAACAGGAAAGGGCAAGAATGACTTCAGAAAGTGTTAACTCTAGACCAGATCAAGAAATATATTTTATTCAGTTTGGTTACAGTAACAGCATCTTGCAAATCTAAATCTACTTCCTCTTCCTCCTTGTCTGGCTTTTTGCTTAACTCCTCGTTGCCTTAGTAATGGATTCTCCCTCTCTTCACCAAGGTCATCCTCTTTATATCATGGAAGGCTGAATTAATGCAAAGAAACCTCTTGACGCATTTGTGCACCAATAAATATAGTTGCATAACATTTAAGGTCAATTGTCCTGACAACAAATGCAGTATTTCCCATTGTGAAGATTTGTAACATAATCCAAGTAATTGTGTAAACTGAGTTAAGGTTGGCTTAGATGACCTTTAATAGGAAACAAAACGTTGGCTAAAGGCCAGGCTTTTCAGTGATTTTTGATGTAGAAGGATGCATTCCAAATGTACGACAGCATTTGAGATGTTTACCTCCATGAGAAATCAGTGCTAATCATTAACAGAGTGTATGGACATATCCAAATTACCATCCTTTTTTCCCCCTTCCCCACTCTACTTTGAATGGAATTTAAAAAATGGTGTCGGAAGCTTAGTCAGACTAAAACAAAAAAAAAATACATATGCATTTTAGCCTTGAATACAAAATAATGTAATTAACAAGAATTCTGATATTAAAAGAGAAGTGTTTTTCTATTAATACTTTCTTTCTTTCTTTCTTTCTTTCTTTTTTCTTTCTTTCTTTCTTTCTTTCTTTCTTTCTTTCTTTCTTTCTTCCTTCCTTCCTTCTTCCTTCCTTTCTTTTTATTTCTTTCAAGGCAACTCCTGTCACAAGTGATGTAACCTCTTCAAATTATTATTTTGGAAAAGATTTCATCTCATTTGTATGGAACAAGGTTTAGCAAGACGGTCTTCTGCTCCTATTCTCACTCGTTACCCTGAGGTTTGTTGCCACTGTCTATTCCATACAAAGATTTTCAGGTGCGCTAAAATCTAATGGAAGATTACTGTTCTTTGGACAAAATCATGTAGCCATGGTGGAAGGACAGAATCCTACTGTAGGACAGCCAAGTTGCGACATGGGGGCAGAAAACAATGCTGGATCAACTTACTGATTGTTTGGCCTCCTAATTCTCTGGACCATAACTGGTCCATAAGGAAGGCTGAGCGTCAAAGAATTGAGGCCTTTGAACTATGGTGCTGGAGAAGACTCCTGCTTGGACTGCCAGAAGATCAACCAGTCAGCTTGGACTGCCAGTCAGTCCTAGAAGAGATCAACCCTGACTGCTCTTTAGAAGGCCAGATCCTGAAGATGAAACTCAAATAATTTGGCCACTTAATGAGAAGGAAGGACTCACTGGAGAAGAGCCTAATGCTGGGAACGATTGAGGGCAAAAGAAGAATGGGATGGCAGAGAATGAGGTGGCTGGATGGAGTCACTGAAGCAGTTGGCGTGAGCTTAAATGGTCTCCAGGGGATGGTAGAGGACAGGAAAGCCTGGAGGAAAGTTGTCCATGGGGTCATGATGGGTCGGACATAACTTCGCAACTAACAACAATAAATTCTCTGCATCCTTCTGGAAATGGAAAGGAAAGTCTTATGGTAACTTATTGGAATGAAAACATTTCCAAATTCAGAAAAGTCAACTTTGTTTAAATCTTGTTCCACAGTTCAAGGATAGAGTGCTGTGTAGTAGAAAGAGAGAAAGTGTGATGCAGTGAGATATATATGTATATTCTTGGATCTCCTACAACACACAAATGTGGGAAATGCTATCTGAAAGATAGAAAAGTAGAGAAAGCAGAGGAGCAGTGGAGACAGACCATATCTTAATTTATTCAGGGAGCTGAGTCAGCATAATCTGGAATTATCCAGACCTTCTCAAAAAACGGGGCATAAAACTGCTGCTGTAACTGTAAGAAGAGACAGAATGCAGAAACTATGAGTCCTTTACTGGACTTATAAAATGCATTTGGAGAGCTAAGTAATATTGTCAACTTTAAATTCTTATGTGTATATTTTTATGCCAAAATGACAAAAGGAAAAGATAAATACATACCAGAATAATAACGACATACTGTAACTTCAAACTTAATAGCTATAGTTATATTAAAAAGAGAGAAGGAAAAAAAAGGCCATGGAAAATCTTGCTACAAACAGAATACTTCTGAAAACATTGCTTGCATTGCACAAAACATTTCTTCCTAGTCTCTCTCTATAAAGATCTCCTGCAAATGCTGACAGGTAACATATAATAGCAATCCATTGCTGCATATCAAATGCTTCTTTCTTCTTCCACGTCTATATGAATATTGATCCCTTAAAGTATAGGAATGCACAATCTTTCTTTTAGTAAAAGAATTAGTCCTGCAAAATTCCTGTTTAATGAAGAGAAGGACCAAGGGAGACATGATAGCAGTGTTCCAATATCTCAGGGGTTGCCACAAAGAAGAGGGAGTCAAACTATTTTCCAAAGCACCTGAGGGTAGAACAAGAAGCAATGGGTGGAAACTAATCAAGGAGACAAGCAACTTAGAACTAAGGAGAAATTTCCTGACAGTTAGAACAATTCATAAGAAGTTGTGAATGCTCCAACACTGGAAATTTTTAAGAAGATGTTGGATAACCATTTGTCTGAAGTGGTGTAGGGTTTCCTGCCTGGGCAGGGGGTTGGGCTAGAAGACCTCCAAGGTCCCTTCCACCTCTGTTATTCTACTCTATTCTATTCTACTCTACTCTACTCTACTCTACTCTACTCTACTCTACTCTACTCTATTCTATTCTAAATGGCTTTTTAATCTGAACAAGACTAATGAAGAAACAATAATGAATGAGAAAGAAAAGAGAGAGAAAAAGTACTTAACAATGTGAAGCACTGAAAAACAACCCTTGGGAAAAGACAATGGCAAATCTACTTCTATTCTTTTGCTAAGCAAACATTATGGATATGTCCATGTCATCACTAAGAATCTCAACTCAAGGATGTCTTCATACTTTGCCCAATAATTTTCTCATTAACAATCATAAACCAATTAAAGTTTCCAACCAATTAAAGGTCCATTGGCAGACGCAGAGTTTTCAATATTTTATCTGGTTAATTGGGGGCCAGGTGATGATGGAACAGGTAACAACGCACTGAAATGTTCATTTTCTACATCTACTTCACCCATTATTTTTATTGACCAATACCAGAACTGTTTTTTTGAATTATCCCTTTTTTAAAAAATAAAATAAAATTGAACTACCAAAAAAACCTTGGAAATCATTCTTTCCCTATTTTCCTTCTTTTTTCCTTCTCTTTTCTTTTCTACACTTTTGTTATCTTCCAAGCATTTTTCTTTCTATTTCTGTTTATCTTTTAACTTTGTATCTTTTCTGAAAACCAGTAAAGTTATTTAAAATGTCAAATACAATTTAAACCATTTTTTCCCCAGCATCGGTTGGAAATTCCTAGAATTGTATGTCTAAATCATTGGGGAAATCCTGCTCGCAGAAGGCAGCATTTTTTTTTTAGGAGGGGTTGCAATGTAAGATTTCTTTTCCCAGAAGCCACACAGGTTTTTCTCACAAAGATGGCCATTTTTTTGGATTTTGAGCAACATGGGCTTGTTTTTCTGCCAAGTGATTCGTGCCATCATACTTCTTTTAAAAGTTGCTGGTGAGCCATAGATAGATAGAATCTCTCTTTCAGGGGTAACATTTTATACTTGTCAATTTTAGAAACTTTGTTGTATTCCAGCCCCAGACTGCTTGACTAGCAGAGAGATTTGGGAATGGTGTATCCAAAGAGTTTAGAGGCATTCTGCTCTTGGATACAACAAATACCGCTATTTAAAAAACAGTTCTCAACATTGCATGCTTTGTTCTGACTTGCAAAGTATTTAAAAATCCCCGTCTCTCTGTCTGAATTCTTGAAACTGTTTCAAAAGAAGTACATATATTTACCTCAGTCCGTTGAAGTTTTTTTGTATTCAGTCTTCCAAGTCTGAATTATCATGTTGTCATCATATCAATTAGACCACAGATCATGTCACAACTGTAGCAATGCTGCAATTTGACAAAATGTAATGTTACATTCCGATTATATGGCTCATAGGTTTCCGGAGAGTGTTTAATTTTTATACAATTAATGTTAAGAATCCACATAACTACCAAAGATCATAATTCTATCAGCAATTCAAGAAACACTTTGATGGTTGTCCATGATTTACTATAAACTAGCTTTCCTCCTAGCATACCATAAACCAGTTGTTACTGTCAGGCTGCATCTCCATCTTCTACCTCGTATATGGAGACAATTGCCCCAATGTTACCCTGATTTATTAAATCTTTCTCATTTTTCCCCTTTTCTCATTAAACAATATTCCTAGCTAAGAACATAGGTCACAACCACATGTTTGTTGGACCCGTGTCCCTCCTGGTTAGTGCTGGCTTCCCGGGAGGTGACACGAGGCTGGCTCCAGGGGATTATAAATGCTTCATTGAGTGAGGGTGACTTCCCCGCTGCCTTGAAAGAGGCGGTGGTGAGGCCTCTCCTCAAGAAGCCTTCCCTGGACCCGGCAGTGTTGTCTAATTATCATCCGGTCTCCAACCTTCGCTTTGTGGCGAAGGTTGTTGAGAGTGTGGTTGCGCGACAGCTCCCCCAGCACCTGGATAAAACAGTGTATCTGGATCCATTCCAGTCGGGCTTCAGGCCTGGGTACAGCACGTAAACGGCATTGGTCGTGTTGGTTGATGATCTCTGGAGGGCTCGGGACAGAGGTTGCTCCTCTGTCCTGGTCCTATTAGATCTCTCAGCGGCTTTCTCATGCTGCACCGGTTGGAAGAGTTAGGGGTGGGGGGCACTGTGTTGCAGTGGTTCTCCTCCTTTCTCTCCGACCAGTTGCAGTCTGTGTTGGCAGAGGGGCAGAGGTCGACCCCGAGGCGCCTCATATATGGGGTGCCACAAGGGTCGGTCCTCTCGCCCCTTCTGTTCAACATTTATGTAAAGCTGCTGGGCGAGATCATCCGTGGTTTCGGGATGAAGTACCATCAGTACGCTGATGATACTCAGGTGTACATCTCCACCCCGGACCACCCCAACGATGCCCTTGAAGTGATGTCCCGCTGCCTGGAGGCCGTGCGGATCTGGATGGGGAGAAACAGGCTCAGGCTCAACCCATCCAAGACCGAGTGGCTGTGGTTTCCGACATCCCGATATAGTCAGTTGGTGCCATCACTGACTATTGGGGGTGAATCGCTGGCCCCCACAGAGAGGGCTCGCAACTTGGGCGTCCTCCTGGATTCATGGCTGTCTTTAGAAGAGCATTTGACGGCCGTGACCGGGAGGATTTTTCATCAGGTTCGCCTGATTAGCCAGTTGCGTCCCTTTCTGGATCGGGACTCCTTACGCACGGTCACTCATGCCCTCGTCACTTCCCGCCTGGACTACTGCAATGCTCTCTACATGGGGCTCCCCTTGAGGAGCACCCGGAGGCTCCAATTGGTGCAGAGTGCAGCCACGCAGGTGGTTATGGGAGCGACATGGCGTTCCCATGTAACACCTCTCCTGCGCGAGCTGCACTGGCTCCCGGTGGTCTTACATGTGCGCTTCAAGGTCTTGGTTACCACCTTTAGAGCGCTCCATGGCTTAGGACCTGGTTATCTACAGGACCACCTGCTGCCGCCAGTAGCCTCCCACCGGCCAGTACGCTCTCATAGAGAGGGGCTCCTCCGGGTGCCGTCGGCCAAACAATGTCGACTGGTGGCCCCCAGGGGGAAAGCCTTCTCTGTGGGGGCACCTACTATCTGGAATGAGCTCCCCCCAGAGATATGGAGGATCCCAGATCTATGCACCTTCTGCCACGCTCTCAAGACCTTTTTATTCCATCAGGCTTTAAAAGAGCATTTGACGGCCGTGACCGGGCCGTGACCGGGCCATGACCGGCTTGACCTAATTTTTTCCCTTTTTTTCCCTTTTTAAAACGCAAATTTTAATTCGTTCTTAATTTATTGGGGTGTTTTAAATCTGTCTTCAGCCAAATTGTTTAATTCAGTTTTATTCCGTTTTAAATTTTGTATTTATGTGTTTTTATCCTGTGGCTGTTCACCACCCTGAGTCCTTCGGGAGTAGGGCGGTATACAAATCAAATAAACTAAACTAAACTAAAACTAAACAAATGCCAAATGGCAAATGCCAAAATGGTGACTATTGTTCAGTTGCCTCACAATGTTTGTGAAGTTTTGTTTTATTTCATCAAAGATGGTCCCTCAGTTGCACCTTAAATTTTTAGATTCCATGTATCTTGGTACTGTTTCTCTGGGGACATTTATTTGTTTTATATGATGCCACTTGACTCCATATAACTTGAGGTAGCTCACAATATACCAAACCAGAGGTGGTATTCAGCAGGTTCTGACCAGTTCTAGAGAAGCGGTAGCGGAAATTTTGAGTAGTTCGGAGAATTGGTAAATACCACCTCTGACTGGCCCTGCCCCCATCTATTCTCTGCCTCCAGAGTCCCAGCTGATTGGGAGGAAATGGGGATTTTGCAGTAATTTTCCCCTGGAGTGGGGAGGGAATGGAGATTTTACAGAATCCTTCCCCTGCCACGCCCACCAAGCCACCCCACAGAACCGGTAGTAAAAATTTTTGAATCCCACCACTGTACCAAATATACAAAAATAACAAAACGAAAGAAAAGCAAAATGGTGAACCCAGGCAAAATCCCAAACATCCCACCAGCAACCCACAATCAAAAAAGGGGGCACTAGCCACCCTAAGCCCAAGGCCTGGCAGAACAGACAGATCTTTATGAACCTTCAGAAAACCAAGAGGATAGAAGCCATCCAGACCTCAGTGGGAACCACATTCTAGATGGCAGGGACTGCAATAGAGGAGGCACACATCCTGGGTCCTGATATGTGGCCTTGTTTCAGTGGTGGCTTGCCCCTGGTTCAGACCGGTTCGCAAGAACTGGTAGTAAAACTGGCGGGAAGCTCCACCCACCAACCTGGATGTCATCAGGAAGCTTCTGCACATGTGCAGAAGCGTGAGCACACATGCGCGGCTCCTTTGCGAACCAGTAGTAAGGGTAAGTAGAACCCATCCCTGCCTTGTTTGATTGTTTATTTCAGTAAATAAGAAGATATCCTCCAAGATATTAAAATACACATGATAAGGAAAATGTCCATGTTTGGCTATGCCATACAGGCGAATGGAGAAAGCAATTATGCTTGGAAGAGTTAGTGGTAAAAGGAAAGCAGGCCATCAAAGAGGATGATGGCTGGACACCATCAAAGCTGATCAGAGCATAGAAAAACTCAAAGGATGAGATCAGAAGATGTGGAGAGTTCTGGCCCATAGAATCGCCATGTCTAGGACTCGACGGAATGGATAACATCATCATCATCAATAAGGAGAAATACATCATATTACTCTAATATAATCCTTGATAGTTTAGGAACAAGCTAAAATCATAATTTTATGACATCACTGGAGAAGGTGGGGCTACATGTTTCAGTTCCTTTTCTCCCTAGGGCTTTCAGAGACAAAAATGGGTAAATTTAACCCATCAACCTGCTCACTGCCGAGTGGGCTTTTCAGGCTTGTTACAAATGACTTAAGACTCTGCAGAATATAAGGCAGGGGTGTCAAACTCAAGGCTCGAGGTCTGGATCCAGCCCACGTGGGTACTTAGATCCAGCCTGTGGTGCCTCTGCCAGTGAAAATGGAGCTCAGGAACGGCAGCATGCAGACCTATCAGGCTCTGTTTTTGCCTGCGACAGCCTCCTGCTGCCCTCCGCCAGTGAAAACAGAGCTTAAGGGGCACACGCGACCACCCCCCTAGAGCTCCATTTTCACTGGCAGAGGGTGGCAGGAAGCCGTCATGGCTGAAAACAGAGCTCAGGAGCCTGTTTTCGCTGGTAGAGTGCTCAAGCCCCCACAGACAGCCCTGACATGAGTGATGTCAAGCTGGCCACACCCACCCTGGCCATGCCCACCCTGGCCCCTGAGGTCAAGCACAACCCTGATGTGGCCCTCAATGAAATCGAGTTTGACACCCCTGACCTAAGGCATTCATTTTATCAGTTTGACTCTTCTGTTCAACCTGCTCACTTAGAGGCTTTCAAGTGCCATCTGTGAGATGCTGGGGTTGCTTTTTTCTCTGCTTCACATTAGATTGGATTTTAATCATATCTAGAAATGCAGTGTAAGTCCATGTTCAACACATATTCCAAGTAATTACTTTTATTCAAATTACTTGTTCACTGAGCACTGACTTTCTGTGTTTAATCAACAAAACAGCATTTATTAAGAACATAATGTATTGCAGGAGAGCATTTGATGTTAACCACTTTTATATGTGTCAAGAAAAAAGTGGAAAAAACCCAGCCTGAAAAGAAGTAGAAATTCAAGTGTTTCACGGATTTATGAACCTTATTATTATCCTTGCAAGATAAACAATTTTTGACGTCATATTTTTGTTTCAGTATACATTTTTGAGGTGCACCTGGACTAGAAAGCAGGTTATTGGCAACAGAAGGTAAGTGTCCTGAGGGGAAGAAAAGAAACAACAAGAAGTTTTTCAAATTTTTAGAATCTGTAGGTCAGCCCTCCAAATGGCAACCCTAAAATCTGATTGGTTGTTAAAACTGCCATTGGTGGAGTAGGATTCTCTTTCAAGCAATGGGGAAAGATGCACTTTCTATGACTTTTAATAGAAAATTATGTTGACTGCATTGAGTCTTTACCTTTAATAGGCTATTATACCGTTATTTAACAGGGTTGTGCAGTCATCTAGATTCAAGGAGCAAAATATGGAACGTACATAGACATCTATGCTAGAAACACTCAAACCACATGCATCTTTTCCTGGGCTAACGTGATAGTTAAAGGAGGCACTGCTCAGGCTGTTTTAAGACATTTGTGACAGGCTCCATAGATCTGCCCAGATGCACAAGGAAATGCTGTTTTGAATCAGATTCCTCCATAGCTCAATCACTGAATTCAGGGTTCTTGAGTTCTAGATCTGTCTCACTTTAGGTGCTCAAAGATTCATTATCTCAACAAGGCATGATAACTATTTCCTATTTGTCACTTGATGTGTTCATTTAAAATATGGCATTATGATAGAGCAATTTTCTGTATCCTTTCAATCAATCAGAATAGAGGTGGAAGAGAATTTGGAGGTCTTCTGGTCCAACTTGCTGCTCAAGAAGAAGACCCTATACCATTTCAGACAATTGGCAGTCCAGTCTCTTCTTTAAAAGCCTCCAGTGATGAAGCACCCACAACTTCTGAAGGCAAGCTATTCCACTGGTTAATTGTCCTAACTGTTAGGAAGTTTCTCCTTAATTCCAGGTTGTTTCTCTCCTTGATTAGTTTCCATCCATTGTTTCTTGTCCTGCCCTCCTGTGTTTTGGAAAATAAGTTGACTCCTCTTTGTGTCAACCTCTCAAATACTGGAATACTGTTATCCTGTCCCCCCACCCCCCAGTTCTTCTTTTCTCTAGATAAGCCATATCCAGTTCCTGCAACCGTTTTTCATATGTTTTCATCTCCAGGCTTTTAATCGTCTTAATTGCTCTTCTCTGCACTTTTTCCAAAGTTTCAACATCTTTTTTGTAAGGTGGTAACCAAAACTGGATGCAGTATTCCAGGTGTGGTCTTAGTAAGGCTTTATAAAGCAATACTAGTACTTCACATGATTTTGATTCTATGCCTCTGTTTATACAACCAAGGATTGTATTAGCTTTTTAGGCTAATCCTGCTCTGATCAGTGACATAGTAGACAATTCTAGGAAGATGTGTATCTAAACGGGAGACCACCAAGCCAGTTCTCAGGATAGTTCTCAGGATATCATTAGCCACTCCTCCCTGCTGCCAATGTTGGCTACATCCGTGAAACTAGGACTCGCTCTTATCTTCACCTCAAGCGATGTGTATTAAACTGACCAGAAGAAACATAAACGATTACAGTATATGGCAACTTCTGATCTCAAGTTCTACTTCTTGTTTGATCAGATGTTTGGGGTACAAGATACTTCAAACAAATTCCCAAAGAAAATTTATAGATAGATTTTTGCATAGATATAAAGTAGCCCTTTCATCATATATAAGCTGCAATGCAACATGGAAACCAATAAAGACTTGCCCAAGAGCCAAAGTTCTGGTCCTGAAAGTCCAGATAGGATAGAAATACATCTATTATCCATTAACTGGTTGGGCAAGAGCCACATTTTTGATTAGGAAAAGCAAAAGTAAGTCAGCCAGCAGCTCCAATCCACCTAGATTTGATCCAAATATTTCTGCAACTCATCCCTAAGGGATTCTCAATTACCAGTCCTCCTTTCAACTTTTCAGTTGTCTCCCCTGTTTATTTGTTTGGGTTTAAAAAACCTTTTAGCTATTTACAGTGTATTTCTGGTTCAAGAAATCTGCAAAGGTGGCAGCATTAGATCTGCTAAAAGAACTCTGCAGCCCATGTCTTCTTCTGTTCCTTATACAATGTAATTCTTTAGTTCATTAAAGCCAAGAGACTTGACAGATGAAAGGGTGATAGATTATCTAAAGGAGACTATTCAGGGCTGGGCAGTTTGGAGTGTTCTTTGTGCACTATAATTATTTCTTCCTTCCCTCCTTTCCTCCCCCCCCGCCCCTCCAAAGTCAGGAAGAAAAATGTCAAACACGAGAAACAAGGAGCGGGTTTGCAAACAAGTTGTATAAACAGATGAATTACCGTCCTAGATCAGGCTGCTGGTTCATCCCGTTTAACATGATGTTTGTGTCCAAGTGCAGCCGGCCTTATCCTCTTGGGAAGCTCCAAATGAGTTTGTGAAATGGATAGTCATTCACAGTTTTGTTTTCCGCCCTTGCTTTGGGTAATGAAATTGGCCTGGCTCCTAAAGTGAGTTTCGCTCTTGCTAGTTCTCTCATCTAAATGAATACGGATGCTTTCTAAGAATCTGCCTGCATTCTCAACATCTAGCGCTTCCCAAGAGAAATGTTAATGCATTCTTAGGGCTAATGCCATAGATGCGGTTAATGGGTGTAACGATAAGAGTAACTTTGTCAAAAATGCTGCCATGCCCCCCCCCCAATGCTTTCTGTTCTTAATGCCCATTGTTTGAGCCAAGCAGAATTCCATTAAAGAGAAGGACACTGTGCACCATCTGGGCTCATCCTCTGGTCTGATACCTATTAACACTTTATGCTATTAAGAATTGCTTTGAATTGTAGCATACTGTAAATGGGATAAATAAATAAATAAGGCCATTGAAACTGAGGGGTTTTTTTCCCATTAAAACAGCTAGCTACAGGTAGTCCTCAACTTACAACAGTTCATTTAGTGACCAAAGTTATAACGGCACTGTAAAAATTGACTTACGACCGTTTTTCACACTTTCGACCGTTGCAGCCATCCCCATGGTCATATGATCAAAATTCAGATGGTTGGCAACTGGTTCATATTTATGACGGTTACAGTGTCCTGGGGCCATGTAATCCATTTTGCGACCTTCTGACAAGCAAAGTCAATGAGGAAGCCAGATTTACTTAACAGCCACATTACTAACTTAACTAACTTTTTCAACATAGACCATCCTGTCCTTGAATGGCTGGGTGGACTGGACATTAACATTGGAACCACTATAAGTCCATATAATATATATAAGTCCATATAAGGGACGTGGTGGCTCAGTGGCTAAGACGCTGAGCTTGTTGTTTGAAAGGTCAGCAGTTCACCGGTTCGAATCCCTAGTGCCACATAATGGGGTGAGCTCCCGTTACTTGTCCCAGCTTCTGCCAACCTAGCAATTCGAAAGCACATAAAAATATTAATAAGGTACCCTGTATCCAGGTATAGAAGTAAGAATATGATTCTTTCAAAATTATGCCTTATAATGCAAGTAGTCTTTATTTAGCAACTGCCTCGGATAGCCTTCCGGTCGGCTCCAAAATTGAATGGGGGGCTTCTGGTTAGGACTTTTGTGGCTCTTTGAGTGTTTAAGGTTGCCGACCCCTGAACTAGGGTATTCATGGCATTGACCTCCTTGTCTAAAAAGAAATCTTTCCATTTATCCAATTGTACATATATAAAATTAACTGCAGGAAGACTCTTTTTCATCCACACTCTTTTGTGAATGTATGACAGTCATTTACAATCTCTCCTTAATCCTTCCATTCACACATCATCTGCAACTGAGGGCATCCTGGTCAAGACTGTAGTAAGAAAAATCCATCTGATTTAGTTCGAAGCTGGGAGAAAGTTGCTGGAAATAAAATGGAGGCTGATTGGAAAGAAGGATTCAGTTTATTGATGAGCAGAACCAGCATGTGGTTCTGGGACAGCTGACAAATTAGCTTGATGGGTGCAAGGATTTTTATACAGTTTCAGAAATGCTGTAGGGGTTGTGCAATGTAGTGAGCCTGGTGTCTTTTGCTATTCTAATGGTGATGGGGTCAATCCTATGATATCCTAAAAGGTCACCTCCTATCTTTAGAATTTGTGTGGGGGATATAAATTTTAATCCCAGCCTAGGGGAGCTGTGTCTTAAGGTGTTTTGTTTGTGAATAGGCTGGCCTGGATTTCTCAAAATATCCCTCTCTAAAGACTTCAGGCATCTGCTGGGGGCTGTTTTACTATGCAGGAAATTGGGGCTGCTTTCTGCCTTTAAGAGCATGTTTCTCCATTTTTCCTTTCGGGAAATATAATATTCAGCCTCTTAATATTCCCCAAATGATTTTGTTCTCTAGGAGTGGGGAGCTTTCCACAAGGCCCTTCACTGAAATCCTTTAAATGAAATGGCATAGATGCTGTTTGCCCTCTCAGTCTATTATTATAACAGTTGACTTGAAACTCAAAACAGCTATTACGTCTTTGACTGTAATTCTTGCAGTCTCAAGACACTATTCTAGCTAGAATGATAAAAACCGCAGCCCAGAAATCTAGAGGGAGCTAACTTAAGTGATTGCTTATCAACCAGTTAATGTGAACTAATCAACTAAGTGCAAATAGGATGGAACATAAACAGAGAGAAACACATAAGTGTAAGGAGCTGCTTTATAGTGAAAATGATGCCAGATAGCCATTGATTCCATGTCTCAGATAATCCTATTAATAATAAGGAAGAATGGTCTGGATTAATTGGTTTCTCTCACAAAATATCTTTTGCATTGTTTCAAATAGTATCTATGTTAATTATTGCAGGAGCTATTTAATTTGATTACTAACCACATATTTCTTCTCCGGCTATTATCTGAACACCACATTTTCTAATTAAAGGCATTCTACTTTATCCAAGGAAAAGGTCAGACAAAATTCATAGGAGGTATGTGTGAGAAAGATAGATAACAGTGTTCTTTTTAGGGGGAAAAAAAGGAAACAAAACAGTTGCTGCAAAGGAACAGGGGTACATTGTGTTACTTGTCTTAGTACTGCCAGTTCCAAAGAGATCTATGACTAAAGATCTCAAGTGGCCATGCATTTCTCCAGGTAATCATTTCCAACTCAAAAGTGTGAGCATATTATTTAGAATAACCATTGGCTACTAAGAAGGTGGAACTGATTCCAAGAAATAAGACACACCTATTTTTATGTTGCTGATTGGTTAAGGATAGCACTAGGAGCAACTCCAAGCATTAAATCAAGAAGACATTTGATCCTGGACTATATCATCAACTCTGGTCATGCCAATAGCTTCTTCCTCCCTCTCCATGCCCTGAATTTTCCATATTCTTGTTCCATTGCAATGTTGTTTAGGGTTGACATAATTACTGTACAATGGTTTTAATTTATTTTATTAATTTCATTTATTAGTATTGTACACTATATACATATTTGTGTATTTAATTTATTAGTATTGCTCACTGTAAAAGCATTGCCAAAAAGGCATTGAGAGTTGTTAACCTAATCTTGCAAAGCTTCTTCTCTGGTAATATTGTATGGCAAACTAGGGCATACAAAACCTTTGCTAGACCAATTCTCAAATACAGCTCATCTGAACCCACACTGCATATCGGACATTAATACCTGTAGAAGAGCCTGTAGTACAGTGGACTAAGCACTGTTATTAACATCTGCTGCTTGCAATTACTGCAAGTTCAAATCTCACCAGGCTCAAGGTTGACTCAGCCGTCCATCCTTTCAAAGGTAAGTGAAATGAGGACCCAGATTGTGGGGGCAATAAGCTGACTTTGTATAAATATACAAAAGTATGAAGGCTATTGCTTAATGCATTGTAAGCCACCCTGAGTCTCCGGAGAAGGGCGGCATATAAATTAAAAAGCAAAAAAGCAAAAAATACAATTGAGCGAGTCCAGAGATATTTCACAAAAAGAGTCCTCCATTCCTCTGCTCACAACAGAATACCTTATGCCACCAGGCTTGAAATGTTGGGCTTAGACAATTTAGAACTACGCCGTCTTCAGTCTGACCTAAACCTAGTACACAAAATTATCTGCTACAACGTCCTACCTGTCAATGACTACTTCAGCTTCAACTGCAACAATACAAGAGCACACAATAGATACAAACTTAAGGTAAACCGCTCCAAACTCGATTGCAGAAAAGATGACTTCAGCAACAGAGTGGTCAATGCCTGGAATTCACTACCTGACTCTGTGGTTTCTTCCCCTAACCCCCAAAACTTTAACTTTAGACTGTCTACTGTTGACCTCACTCCATTCCTAAGAGGTCTGTAAGGGGCGTGCATAAGCACACTAATGTGCCTACCGTCCTTGTCCTACTGTCCCCATTTACTCGTATCCTTATCCTGTATTCATAATCATGTTTATACTTATATCTGTTATCTTACATGTTTGACAAATAATAATAAATAATAAAAAAAAACTTCCAGTATCTCAAAGGGGAACAGTCTGTAATGTTACTATCAAGTGAGTCTGAGCCATGAATTGTGGAGAAAATGATAAAGGAGGGTTTTAATAAACCTATAATACATTTATGACCACAATTCCCGCCTGATTTTTTTAAACCATGATTATTAAACAAATCACTGCAGTTTTTAAGTGAATCACATCAGGGGTGAAATCTAAAATTTGTTACTACCGGTTCTGTGGGCGTGGCTTGGTGGGGTGGGTGGGTAATGTGACTGGGTGGGCGTGGGCAACTTTTTTTTTTTTTTACTTTTAAAAGCATTTTTTTCTACAACCTTAAGAGGTTGCAGAAAAAAATGCTTTTAGAAGCCTCTGACGATCAGGCAAGTCAGCTGGGATCACCAGAGGCTTTTAAAGGCATTTTTTTTTCCCTACAACCTCTTCGGCCAAAGGGGTTGCAGAAAAAAATGCTTTGAAAAGCCTCTGACGATCCCAGCTGAGCCGCGCCATCATCAGAGGCTTTTTATTTTTATTTTTAAAAGCATTTTTTCGGCTGAAGAGGTTGTAGAAAAAATGCTTTTAAAAGTTAAAAAAACAGCCTCTGATGATCGCGCGGCTCAGCTGGGCATGGGGGGGAGGCACAGGGATTTTTGCTACCGGTTCTCCGAACTACCCGCCAACATCGCTACCGGATCCAGGGATCCGGTCTGAACCAGGGGCATTTCACCCCTGAATCACATGATTGCTAAGTAACTCTGGCATCCCCCATTCACTTTGCTTGTCAAAAGCCTGCTGCGAAGGTGGCAAATGGTAATTACATGACCCTGGGACATGTAAATGTGGCAAGTACATGCCAGTTGCCAAGTGTCCCAATTCTGATCACATGACCGTGGAGATATAACTTTGAACAATCATTAAACAATTATTTGTAAGATTAGGACTTCCTGTAACGAGCTGTTTTTCAACGCCAAATATACAGTATATATTTAAATACCCAGAAATAGCCTGCAAACAGTAAAGTAATATTTTCTTGTTACTCTTGGTGACTTCACAAAAAAAACATCCACCCGGGGTCTTGTGTTTTTGTTTTACAACAGTATGGAAGCGGTTTGCCAATGATTTCCAGGATGTTTTTGTTTTGACTTCTCAGTAGAGTCTACCCGCCTGGTATTTCCTGGTGTTCACCCACTGAGGTGTTAAGCAGGCCTCACCATGCTTAGCTTTCATAAATCAGCCAAGGTCAACTAGGTGCTGCCAATCCTTAATAAAGGCACAAAGGCTCTTTGCACTTCTTTTAAGGCCAATCAAGGCAAAATGAATTTTCAAGAAGGTTCTTTAAAATACTCTAGATGAAAAAAAAATCATGTGCAAAAAATTCCACCAATGTCATCGTTTATATTTGCTCAAGAAATACTTTTTTATATTTACTCTGTTGGAGCTTGCCATTTTGGTCATGCATGGTCCTATCAGTTTTTCCAACTTTGGTCAATTTTTGGATCAAGAACCTGATGAGATAATTAAAGATTTTCTTCTATCCTATGCATACTACACAGGATATTTTTGTGTAGGGATCAGTGGTGAAATCCAAATATTTTTACCACTGGTTCTGTGGGTGTGGCTTGGTGGGCGTGGTGTGGCTTGGGAAGCAAACTGCAAAATCTCCATTCCCACCCCACTCCAGGGGAAGGATACTGCAAAATCTCCATTCTCACCCCACTCTGGGGCCAACCAGAGATGGTATTTGCCAGTTCTCCGAACTCCTCAAAATTTCCGCTACCGGTTCTCCAGAACCTGTCAGAACCTGATGGATTTCACCCCTGGTAGGGATGCTCCATTCTTTTAGCAGTGTATCACTCCTGTGCTATTTCTTCAATAGGAG
This sequence comes from Pituophis catenifer annectens, assembly GCF_029215685.1. Taxonomy (NCBI): domain Eukaryota; kingdom Metazoa; phylum Chordata; class Lepidosauria; order Squamata; family Colubridae; genus Pituophis; species Pituophis catenifer. The sequence continues at coordinate 68,707,552 of NW_027256883.1, forward strand.
TCACAACATCTGCTTCTTAACAAGCAAGCAAGGTTGCACAGGTAATCTTTTGCCCATCAATTTCCAAAGGACCCTTTCATTCAGAATCCATTGGAAGAAACCCTTTACAATTTTCACAATTTTGTTCAGCCTGTCAAGACTATAGGATGGGTCTCCAAACTTGGCAGCTTTAAGACTTGTGGACTTCAACTCACAGAATTCCTCAGCCAGCATGGCTGAGAATTCCTCAAACAGCATGGCTGGCTGAGGAATTCTGGGAGTTGAAGTCCACAAGTCTTAAAGTTGTCCAGTTTAGAGATCCCTGAAGGCAAAAATGCAAAATTGTGGGAACCTACTCCCTTCCCTGTTATTTAAGTATTGGTCCTGACAGTACCTTTGACATGCCAAAAGCTGAAGCTGTAAGGGATCACAACTGCATGACTAGATACCAGAAAAAGTTGACCTCTCCTGGATACAATTTGTCATGAGCTATGGGAGGGGCACCATTCACTCCTTTGCCTGAGGCAGCATGATGGCCCTAGTGATTTCCCATTCTGATCAGTAAAGTCACTCGGTTCTTTTCACTCAGTTTAATTGTTCTAATTACAACACAAGCACTGTACACCCAGAAGAAAAAAATGTACTCATTTTTTTAATGAGCCCATACCCAACTCTCTATTGTTCAATACTTCACCCTATTTGGAACGGATGCCCTTTGAGCCATGACTAACTCAGTCTCAAGACCTGAATCAGTCTGAATACACCCTACAGCTCTTCTCTATTTCTGTCATCCAGGTTTCTCACTGACTACTGGTATTCATAAGAAACCAACCATCGAAACTCAGAGTAGTTTCACTGATGAACACACTGAAAGTTGGATTGAATTGATTATGAAAAGCTGGTATCACAGGCTGGTAACAGCTCTTCTGAATAGCTTCCGTTTGAAGAGTTTTAATTCAGCCGATTACCCTACAATAATTTTCTCGCTGTCTCTGCTTACTCTGCTCACTTTCAATCTCACTGTAGAGGTTTAAAACATCACCTCACACTTTGGAAATGCCCTTTCACTACTAATTACTCTGTTATAGGTTGGACAACCTAATCTGCTCCCAGCTGTTTCTCCACTCCATTGAGTGACAATCACAAGAAGAAACAAATTATATTTGTTTTTCTATAGCTACTGCCCATTTTTTAGACTTAGTCCACAAATAAAACAAAGGCAGTTCTAAGTGCTCTATTCATTTCCAGGTCCTTTAATTCAATTCACATGTACACAGTAAATCATAGTTTTGGAATAAAAGCTAAATAAATTAGTGCAGCCTTACTCAACCTCTAGATGTATTGGATTTCAGCTCCTAGAATTTTTTTTTTTTTTGAATTTATTAATATCAAAGCATTTGGAGAGTCCGAGATTGGAGAACGCTGAAATAAGATTTAACTTCTTAATTAATTATATGTGTCTATATTAATTTCTATATTAACTGTATGTTTCAAGTCAAGCTAACAGTAGAAATAGTCTTAGCCCAGTTTAGAATAGAGATGCATAACCTAAGACTCCAGATATGATGATGAAGAAGAAGGAGGAGGAAGAGGAGGAGGAGGAGGAGGAGGAGGAGGAGGAGGAGGAGGAGGAGGAGGAGGAGAAGGAGAAGAAAATTTGTATGCCACCCAACTCCCAATGGTGGCTGAAAACAATAAACAGAAAAATTACAATAAAATAAAAATAAATAAAAGATGGCAAGCATGATGAATTGAGGGGGCCTCACTCTCCCGCACCGAAGGCTTGGGTAGAGATCTAAGTCTGCATGGCTCTTTTAAACATCAATAGAGTGGGAGCTACTGTATCTAGATCTTGAGGGGAAGAACAACATTTTTTCAGAGGGAGATGTTACTACAGAGAAGGCACACTTCTGAGGTGCTGATAGATGACAGATGTGGCTTTGCAAGTTTGTATTCAAGAGTATGGAAAAGTATCACCAATATTTAGGAATATACTGCTCCTTGAGTCTTCAGCTAAATGAGCATTTTGGAGTCATGGGGGCACACATGGTGCACCTATTAGTGACTTCTTATAAAAGCTGCACCTTTTTTGGTTTCTCATAATAGCTACAAGGAGGTACACATGTGAGTTAAAGAGTGGCTGGCAGGGACAACAAGATACTTCAGAGCAGTCAAGGATGGCACGGTTGAGTGTGTTTGGTACTGGTGTTAATTTCACAAAGGCATACACTTCTTCCCTTGAAATATGAGCCTGTCTGTGAAAAATATTATCCACCAATCTATTAATCCCTATTAGCACTGTGCATAGAGGAAGACCTAATCCAACTTTCAATAGCACTGTTAGAAATAGTTATATTTTGTCAATGTATGAAAGGCAAGCAAGATACAATTGCGTCTTTGCAAAATATGGGTTGGAGTTTCATTATAATGCTGGTACCTATATTTTCCTTGAGGATTTAACTTGCAGTACATGGCATCTTGGCATCATTCTAGTTCTGTGTAGTTGCCTAGACTATGATGTCATGGCTAACTCAACATGAGCAGTATACCTCAGCAGGAAATAGAATCTAGTTTACTCTGTCTTAAGGCTAGTAATTAATTTATAAATTAGGTAAACTTGCCATTCTCTGTTTCATTTAAAATGTTGTGTTTTGTTTTGCTTTGCTTTGTTTTCTTTCCAAGGGTCTCAAGATCAAATTTTTTGAGGTCATGTAAGCTATTCAGAGTCACCTCAAACTGTAAGATAGCAATAGCAAGATCACTTAGACTTATATACCTCTTCACAGTGCTTTACAGTCCTCTCTAAGCAGTTTACAGAGTCAAAATATTGTCCCCAACAATCTGGGTCCTCATTTTATCAACCTTGGAAGGATGGAAGGCTGAGTCAACCATGAGCTGGTTAGAATTGAACTGATGGTAATCAGCAGAGCTGCAATACTGCATTCTAACCACTGTGCTACCATGGATGAGTGACATATAAGAGAGAGGGAAGGAGGGAGGGAGGGAGGGAGGGAGAGAGAGAGAGAGAGAGAGAAATAAGTCTTATTTAGAGTAACATGCTGTTTCTATTGTATACAGCTTTTATAGTAATTGTGTATGCACCATTCTTTAAGTTTAATCATAGTTTTTGCAAGAGCTGAGTGTTGAATCCAGTGAGTTTCTCCTAACCATTTGCTTTCTTTAAAGATAACCAGCAGGACTAATCCAATCAAATCATTGTCATGGTTAAGTAAAGTATTAAATATTGCTTAGCACATTGTAAGCTGCCCTGAGTCTCCGGAGAAGGGCGGCATATAAATCAAATTTAAAAAAAAAAAAGGGTTACTAGCATCTGGCCAAACATTACCTGTTGGCATGGCTTCTGCAGGGTCAGACACTGAAAACTTTCTGCCCTTTGAGATCCTTTCGTTGAAGATGGCTAAGATTCAATTTGCAATTTTCTACACTAAACCACAATTCTTTTCCTGCTCTGAAAGTCCCTATTGCAACATCATGAAATTGATACTTTGCAAAGGATTTGATCGGTAGTAGAGTCTGATAGAAATTGCTCTAAATCGAATGGCTTACATCTAGGCCTACATCATCATAACAAATTATCCGTGGGCAATTTGTGTGTGAAACTCATAAAAAGGAATTGTTTGGTTGCAAGGACTTGACTATATTTTGATGTGCTGTTCACTCAGCAGTCAGGAATGTAAGACTGCCACACTGTACTTGCTGCCAAAGTTCAGGCTAGACTTCGCACTTATCTGGTGGCATTTTAGGTAGTAACACACTGAGTTCAAGGAAGAGAATCGGGGACAATCAAAAGGACAAATGGAAAAAAACGGAATGAATCAGCTGTAGCAAACATTCAGGATATTTGCATTTAAGCTCTCTAATATATCCTTTAAACATGTGCTCTTTATCCTGCACTACAATTCTCTTTTCCCCAACTTTATAGAATTCTTTCTTAGGACAACCTTCCTCAGAACTAATGCTATTCAAACATGCTCAATGATTATCTCCTCATTCGTATTCTAATAGATGGGGAGGTCACTGTGAACACAAGGATGAAGGCGAATATACATGTCCCAGGATAATGTTGCAGGATCCAATCTGGGTTGGTCATCGGGACTAGAGATTTTTGTCTTCTGAGCTTTTGGGCTCATGTTGGAACCCATCTTCATAGAACTTCTCTCTAAGCCAGAGGTGTCAAACTCAATTTCATTGAGGGCTATATCAGGACTGTGGTTGACCTCGGGGGGCTGGGGGGCTGTGGCCAACTGGGTGGGCGTGGCCATCTTGACGCCACTCACTGGACATGGTTGACTGGGTGGGCGTGGTTGACTGGGTGGGCGTGACCAGCTTGATGCCACTCCCCAAATTGCTGACATGTTTCCTCTTCACATTGGGTAGACCAGGCCGAAGCCACATGGGCCTCCCCCTTACATTTTCCAGGACAGCCCTGTGGGCCGAATCTGACCACATTGCAGGCCGGATCCAGCCCACACACTTTGTGTTTGACACCCCTGCTCTAGGCTAAAGGGAAGTTCCCTGAAGATGGGCTCCAGGATGAGTCCGAAAGCTCAGAAGACAAAACCTGGTGACCGACCCAAATTGGATCCTACAAAGTACACAATGACTTCTAGTCAGTCTTTAGTATATTTTTTAATATACCAGAAGGCAGTGGCCGGTGCCAGGACAAATTTAAATCAGTTTTCCTTTTATTATATTAAATACATATTCTCTAAAACACGTGTGGAAATAAATTTCCTTTGGGCCTCATTAAAAATGACAATATGATAACAGCTTTTGAAGGTTGCTTGGCACTTGCGCAGGAACCTTTCAGTGCTGTGTATAGTCCATGAGCCTCAAGTTGTGGGTCTCTGGCCTATAAAACAGAGTCGAGGATGTGCGAAAATATTACTTTACACTGTTCAGCTCTTGTCACCCTTGCAATTTCATTCCCTACCTCAGTCTTTTCTTTCAATAGTCCATTTCCACCATACTATCGTGGCTTCTGTGTAGCATCATGTTTCAGTGTTTTGGTTTAACCCTTCCTAGTAGAGGTATCTGCAGGGTGTGGTCCAAATCTCAAGATGGCGGTACAATCAGAGTTCCTCCTGCTTTTTTCTGTGCATCATGTGTGCTTTGAAGCCTTGATCACACCATGGAGGCCACCACCTTGTCTTTTTTTACAACACTGCAGACCCTCCTGTTTCCTAGTTCGAGTAATTTCAAGATCCAGCTGTGTAGATGGGCATGGACATAGTTTTGCTCTTGCTGAGAAGGGAGTTCCTTCTCCCAGTGAGTTCAGAGTCATATTTTGACTACTTCATAGCCGTCTAATTGTTCTGTCACTTCTGACTTTTTGTGACTCAGCTAATATCATTGTGTCACTAATCGCTTTTCCTCAAAATGTGTATTTTGTAATCAGTAAAAGAGGTCTTTTCACATAGGAATGTTTATTAGCTTAACACCCCTATTGAAAATGTAATGCTATAATAGATACCTTTTCTTCATTAATCCGTTAATTCAAGGGTTTCCTCTATCGGCACATTGTAATAGCAGTATATTTGTACCATTATATAACATCATATTGTACATGTCATATTTGTTAGTTGTTAATATGTTAATGTGTAACTTTGTTATGCATTTTTGCAAAGGTAATAGCAGTCACATATGAACAATGAAGTACATGAGTTCTCCCCACAGTGGCAATAAATAAGCTATTTTTAATTTCTTAAGAGAGCCAGTGTGGTATAATGGGCTAGGAGCAGAGAGACTCACTCTCGACCACAAAAATTCATTGATGTTGGGCCAGTCACTCTCTCTCGGCCCAACCTGCCTCACAGGAAACAAAAAGGAGGAAGAAACACGGTGTACATTGCTTTGAGGTCTTTACAAAAGGTGGGATAAAAATGTAAGAAAGACCAAAAAAAAAGTATATATCACCTTCTGCAGCAGGTAGAAAAAAAACTCCAAAATGAAGACTTCACAGACAACAATCTATGTGAACTGGATGAAGGGCTGGCATTACAGTCAATGAAAAAGGACCAAGAGGCATTAGAAGAGTACAAAGAGAAGACCAATGAGGCCTTGTTGGAAATTATACAAGTGGGTGGAAACTGCATCAATTCAGAGCTTTCCTTGTCACTAAGTCGCAAAAGGTGATCACAACTGGCCTGGTGGCTCAGCAGACTGATAGCATTGTGATTAACACCAGCTGTCTGCAATTACTGTAAGTTCGAATCTCACCAGGTTCAAGGTTGACTCAGCCTTCCGTCCTTTCTAAGGTAGGTAAATTGAGGACCCAGTTTATGGGGGCAATAAGCTGACTTTGTATAAATATACAAAAGTATGAAGGCTATTGCTTAACGCATTGTAAGCCGCCCTGAGTCTCCGGAGAAGGGCGGCATATAAATCAAATTAAAAAACAAAACAAAACATGACCCCACCCCAGGACGCTGCAACCATCATAAATATCACATGAGATACTAATACCACTCAATAAAAGCCTTATAAGACCACACCTAGAATACTGCATCCAGGTTTAGTCACCACACTCTAAAAAAGATGTTGAGACTCTAGAAAGAGTGTAGAGAAGAGCAATAAAGATTACTAGGGGTCTAGAAGCTAAGAGATATGAAGAATGGTTGCAGGAACTGGGCATGGCTGGTCTAGTGAAGAGAAGGACCAGCGGAGACATGATAGCAGTGTTCCAATATTCGAAAGGCTGTCACAGAGAGGAGGGAGTCAACTTATTTTCCAAAGCACCTGAAGGACAGATAAGGAATAATGGATGGAAACTTATCAAGGAGAGATTCAAGTGACAGTGAGAACAATAAGCTTGCCTTCAGAAGTTGTGGGAGCTTTACCACTAGAAGCTCTCAAGAAGAGACTGGATTGCCATCTGTCAGAAATGGTGTAGAGTCTCCTGCTTAGATTGGGGGTTGGACTAGATGACCTACAAGGTCCCTTCCAACTCTGTCATTCTGTTGTTGTTATAATTATTATTATTATAAATATGAACCAGTGGCCCAAGCATCTGAATTTTGATGACATGACCATGGGGATGCTGCAACAGTCGTGTGAAAAATAATCATACATCACTTTTTTTCAATGCTGTTCTAACTTTGAACGGTCACAAAACAAATAGTTGTAAGTAGAGGACTTTAAAGTACAGAAACCTTTAATCATGTGATTGTCACCATATCTTATTTGATGTCAGTTATTTCAAAAGTAGCACATAAGAATCCCTAATGTTAAGCATTTCATGGACAACACTCTTGGAAGCTTAGCCAATGAGTTGCATTTAATGAAGGCTCGTCTACAATAGGAGACAACAATGAGTGGAGGGTTTTTTGGAGGGAGGGGGTTGGAATGTGCAACAGTGTCTTGGATTCATCCCACTCACTGCAAATCTGACTTTGTGGCTGTTTTCCTTCTCTACTTTCAAATAATATACTCCTGCTTTTATTAGCTCAAGCCAGTGGTGGGTTCCTCCCAGTAACGCCCGGTTCCACCGAGCTGGTAGCAGTGATGATATGACATCACCAAACCGGTTCTGCCCCCCCGTCCCCCCACCCGTGTTATTCTTACCTTTTATTTGGCCCCACCCCCAATCTATTGCTGCCTCCTGAGTCCCAGCTGATGGCTAGAGGGAAAATAACTGTTTAAACTTTTGCCGCGGGGCTTCAAAGGGCCGCCCTACAACTGATCAGTGTTAAAAGAAAACAAATGAGTAGACCAGTGCCTGCAAAAATAAATGGGTAGATCAGTGCCTGCAAAAATAAATGGGTAGACCAGTGCCTACAAAAATAAATGGGTAGCTCTGCAGCTCTGCAGCTCTGCAAGCAGTTAAAAGCCTGGTAGACCAGTACCTCTGCTAAATCCTAAATAATTGTCACATGACCATCAAGCCACGCTCACAAAATAAGCCACGCCCACAGAACCGGTAGTAAAAAAATTTAGAACCCACCCCTGGCTCAAGCATTGCAGTTTGGTTTGTCTCTTGTGTTTTATTTTCTCCTAGGCCAGTCCTTGCACTGTGATTGGCATTTTTATCGATAGGGATCCCCCCTCATGAAGAAAAGGTACATCGGTAGCCTTACCGAAAATAAACAGCCCAGGAAAAAATGAGAAACCTTGAAGAAAGAAAAATAGCAATCTGAAAAAATATAGTACAATGAAACTGGTTTCAATATTCTTCTTAATGACATACATAGGAGGGTGGGGCAGTGGCTAGAACGCAGTACTGCAGGCAAACTCTGCCTACTGCCAGGAGTTCGATCCTGACCGGCTCAAGATTGACTCAGCCTTCCATCCATCCAAGGTTGGTAAATGAAGATCCAGACTGTTGGGAGCAACATCCTGACCTTTGTAAATGGCTCCGAGAGAGCTGTAAAGCATTATGAAGCGGTATATAAATGCTATTGCTATTGCGACCCTTAGATCTTATAGATTTTAATGGCACTTTGAAATGCTTACCTTTCAAGATTGCAGACACAGATGGCTCTTCAGAAGGTGACAGCTCATCTATCAGAAACTCTACTTTCCCAGAATCAGAAAAGCGATTATCTTTCTTTTTTCTTTTTTATATTTTATTTTTTAAGAAAGTGTATTTTCATACTGCAAACATTCTTCTACAACTATTCTGTCATTCCTCATTATAATAAAAACATTCTGCCCCCGGTGGGTTTGTCAGGTGGCTCCCAATCTTATCTTGCAGCAATCATAAGAAATGACGACAAACATTTTTCTGACATATTTTCTAGAATTCAAGAGCCCAAAAATGGTGCAACCGCCCTGATATAAAGAATGTACTCCTTAGAAGAAGAAAAAATTCAATTTACGCCCTTCAATCTCAGAGACAAACCAGTGATGATCAAAGGATAAGACCACCCAAAATAGTAAAAACAAATATGCAAGCATGAGTTATCCAGAATTCTTTATCAGTACGCGGGCCCAAGAAGCAATTCATTAAACAGCATCAGTTGCTGCTGCAAAGACTTTACATATGCACTGACTCTTTACCAGTTTTGATGGTTTGCACAATTGCAATAGCACTTAGCAATAGCACTTCGACTTATATACCGCTTCACAATGCTTTACAGCCCCCTCTAAGCAGTTTACAGAGTCAGCCTATTTCCCCCGGGACACTGCAACTGTCAAAAATATATGCCAGCTGCTAAATGTTCAAATTTTGATCACGTGATCTCGGGGAGGCTGCAATGGTCGCAAGTGTGAAAAATAGTAATAAGTCATTTTTTTCAGTGCCATTTTAACTTCAAACGGCCACTAAGCGAATGCTTGTAAGCCAAGGACTACCTGTGTATGTGTTTGTCTCCCTATCAGCCACTCTTCTCTCCCTTATCTACCTCCCATCATAGAAGTAGTTACCATATTTTTCGGACTATAAGACACACTTCCCTGCCCCCAAAGGTGGATGGAAATGTCTGTGCATCTTATAGAGTGAATGTTGCCAAAGCCCTGCCCACCCGCCAGCCCCCAGCATTTTGCCTCCTTGCAGCAAACAGCAAACAGCCTGGTCAGCTTCAGCACAGCCTGATTTAGCACAAGCAGCTGATTGGTGGTTGGATCAGCCTCCTGGAATACCAACGATCAGCTGTTCTAGGCTGCGGGGATCACCACCACCTATCGCTACCTCATTTTTGGCCTCCATGTGTCCCATTTTCTGTATGACCCTTTTGGCGGCGATTTGGAACAGGCCAAAAACGGGGTGCACGGAGGCCGAAAATGGAGTGTATGGAGGCCGAAAGTGGGGCACGCAGAGGCAGCAATAGGCGGCAGTGATCTCCGCAGCCTGGAATAGCTGATTGTTGGTATTCCAGGAGGCCGATCCAACTGCCAATCAGCTTCCCGTGCTGAATCAGGCTGTGCTGAAGCTGACCAGGCTGTTTGCTGTTTGCTACAAGGAGGCAAATTGCTGGGAGGCAGAGGCAGATTTTTTTTTTCTTGTTTTCCTCCCCAAAAGCTAGGTGTGTCTTATAGTCCAGAGTGCCTTATAGTCTGAAAAATACATAAAGTAGAACTGTGCCTGTGCACAGTTCTACTTTTAAAAAAAACTCTGCCATTCCAGCAGAACAAAACACCAACTTATTGCTAATTATACAAACACAGTCATTAAAAAAGGTAAAGGTTCCCCTCACACATATGTGCTAGTTATTCCCAACTCTAGGGGGCGGCGCTCATCTCCGTTTCAAAGCCAAAGAGCCAGCACTGTCTGAAGACGTCTCCATGGTCATGTGGCCGGCATGATTAAATGCCAAAGGGCTTTCGAACTGCTAGGTTGGCAGAAGCTGGGACAAGTAATGAGACCAATTCCAGTAGCCAATTTGCTGATGCAGTGGAATCGATTTTCCTCCATTTTGTCCTTCAGATGCCATCAGCATCTGTTCCAAAGGGTTGAAAGATTATCCAGAAGAGATTGAGAAGACTCACAGCTACAGTGGGAAGGAAGGAAATCGCTGCCTTATAACTGTCTTTGTTCCTTTACTTCTCTGCTGGCAAGAAAAAGGGGGAAGAGGAGAAGAGAGAGAAACATTCCTTAAACTTTGAATATGAAAAGTGAACCAAAAACTAGAAGTGAGATAATAAACTTGCTTCCAGAGGAAGTGTTTTGAAATTTTGGAATTCCAATATTTAAAAAAATCAAAACATGTGCACAGCTAGGTGAAATACCTACACATACTTATTTATTTACAATAATTGTGTGTTTAGGAGAGAAAACCCGGGGAAGAGTCAGCAAGAGTCAAATATAAACAACTTCAGGAATTAAATGCTATGATCATTCAAGTTATTTCTAGTAAACATATTATTCTCCTTGCTAGGATTGAAAAGAGATGGAAAGAAGATATAGTGCAGGTCACAAAAGTTGACAGATGTCATATTCTTTGAATCTGCTGAAATAAATTTTTTGCAATGCACATGAAAAGATTCCTCTCAAGAATCAAGCATAGCCAATTTATTTGCTTCATTGACTCATTACTTAGATATTTTATATTGGCCTTACTGTACTCCACTAAAGATTCTTTAGGTATGTTGATGGGCAAATCCTGTGGAAAGGTTATTTTATACAATCAATTTGAGTCCAAGTACTTTTAAATGTATATGGGATCACGGCCTCAATGTATTTTAAATCTACTTCATTTTTTTAAAAATCTGGGAATCGTGGTATGTTTGTTATAGTACACTAGATATTAACAACCATAAGATTTGATCTGCAGCACAAGGGCTTCAGGCTAGCTTTGCACAAGCAAAATCCACAAGCAACAACACAATCAGATAAAGTTAAAACTTGCTGCTGTTATCATATACAATATCAGTTTTGTTTCACCCAATGTAAAACCCTTAACTATACCCAATAAAAACAGTTGTGGAGAGAATTGAATTTTTTTCTTCAAAACATTCTGCATGACCCACCAAATTTTTATCCAAAAGGCCTTAACTTTCCTACAGGTCCACCAAACATGATAATACGTAGCATCCAAACATTCACATCTCCAACATTTTGGCTGAACATTAGGGTACATACATGACAACTTTTTGGGATCTAAATGCCATCTATAAAACATTTTATAGAAATTTTCCCTCAGGTTCTGCGACTGTGTAAATTTAACATTCTGAACCCAAATTTTTTCCCATGTTTCCAACATCACTGGTTCTTCAAAATTTTGTGCCCACTTAATCATACAATCTTTAACTAATTCAGTTTCTGAGTCCCTTTCTAGCAAAACATTATAAAGCCTTTTGATATGCATTGGACCTTTCTCTTTTATATGTCTAACCAATTCTTCCTCATGCAACATAATACCAGTTTTTTGGTCCTCTTTCCATCTCAATTGTAGTTGATTATATTGTAACCAAGTTAAATTAATCCCTTCGTCCAACAGTGTCTGCAATGTCTTCAGCTGCCATCTGCCCGCATCTGTAAAAAGAACCTCTTTGTATAAAAACCCCCCGAGTGACATTATATTTGTATTCCATAAAGTATGACCAAGATCCAGCCATAACGGTATTTTATAATCCCATTTGAGTCGGTGCTTCTTCCAAACTCTCATCAAAGAGTCTCTAAGTATATGACTTTTAAATACTTTATCAACTTTGTCATCATAAAATAAGTAAGCATGCCATCCAAATTCAAGATCAAAACTTTCTGCATTCAATATTCCAGCCTTTTTACTTCCAAACCAATCACTTGTTAAAGTTAAAGCTGCTGCATCGTAATATAACTGTAGGTTTGGAAGTTTAAGACCTCCTCTTTCTGGAACATCTTGCATAATTTTCAGTTTCACTCTCGGCTTTTTCTCGTTCCAGACAAACTTATTGAGTCCAGTTTGCCAGACTTTCAATTGTTTATCACTTTTAAGCACCGGAATCATTTGAAACAAAAAAAGAAATCTTGGCAAAATGTTCATCTTAACTGCTGCTATTCTTCCAAGTAGAGACAGCTGCAGTTTTTTCCAAGTCTCCATGTCTTTCTGCACCTCTCGCCACAACACCTCATAGTTATTTTGAAACAATTTCATGTTTGATTCTGCAACCTGAACTCCTAGATATTTTATCTTAGGTACAGTCTCAAAACCTGCCCTCCTTTCAAGCTCATGTTTACGATCTTGTGTCATGTTTTTAACTATCATTTTAGTCTTTTTTGGATTCAGTCTAAAACCTGAAACTTTACCATAGTCTTGTATAATGTCCTTCATCAGGATTATTGATTCCATTGGTTGTGATAGGGTAACAACCAGATCATCTGCAAATGCCTTTATTCTGTAGTCCTCTTGCCTAATCATTATACCTTTCAAGATATTAGAGTCCCGTATTGTATTTAGCAAGACTTCTAGTGTTAGAATAAATAAAAGTGGGGACAACGGACATCCCTGTCTTGTTCCTTTTTCAATTTTAAACTCTTTAAACTCAGCAGCAAGATTGTTGATAGGTAAATATTGGAAAAATGAAGCTTTGCCCACTATTGAGGAATGGACTTTGAAGATGGCCAGTTTTGCAGAGATGGCGAAGATTTCAGCATACTTAAAAGATTGTTCACAAGAGACTTATGAATGGGAATGGAAAAGGTGGATAGAATATGTTCAGAACAAATATCAAACTAGAAAGTATCAAATAGCTTTTATTTGAAAATAATGTATTAGAAATATTTTAAGGTAATGAGGGTAAAAAGAAAAACTATACAGGGGAGGGAGGGGTTCAAGTTTTTACATAAGTGTTATATTAAGGGGGTTTTTTTGTGTGTTTTTTTTTCTTTCTTTACCAGTTATGAGTATATTATAGGGAAGTCTGGGGGGGAGGGGAGGGTTAGGGAGGGTTAGGGAGGTCGGGAAGTTTGGGGGGGGGAAAAGGGGTGAAAATGTAATTGTAAAACTTTTGCAATAAAAAAAAAAAGATAAAGTTAAAACTGTGGAATTTCAATGCCAACTGCAGAAAAAATAATTACTACCAACCTGCCTTCCATTGAGGACCTGTATATTGCACAAGTCAAAAAGAGGGCTATGAAAATATTTACAGACCCCTCACATCCTGGACATAAACTGTTTCAACTCCTAACCTCAAACGACGCTATAGAGCACTGCACACCAGAACAACTAGAAACAAGAACAGTTTTTTCCCCGAACGCCGTCACTATGCTAAACAAATAATTCCCTCAACACTGTCAAACTAGTTACTAAGTCTGCATTACTTTTAATCTTCTCATTGTTCCTATCACCCATCTCCTCCCACTTATGACTGTATGAGAGTGACCATTCAAAGTTACAACGGCACTAAAAAACTGACTTATGACCATTTTTCACACTTATGACCATTGCAGCATCCCCATTGGTCACATGATCAAAATTCAGAGGCTTGCAACTGGTTCATATTTATGACAATTGGAGTGTCCCAGAGTCACACAATCCCTTTTTGCAGCCTTCTGACAAGGAAAGTCAATGGGGAAGCCAGATTCACTTAACAACCATGTTTCTAACTTAAGAATTGCAGTGACTCACTTAACAAATATGGCAAGAAAAGTCGTAAAATGGGGCAAAAATCACTTAATAGATGACTCACTTAGCAACACAAATTTTAGGCTCAATTGTGGTCGTAAGTTGAGAACTACCTGTATAGCCAATCTATCTTGGAGCAAGGACGTGTTTTGGAAAATGTAGACAAAGCACAACTGCATGCCAAAAAACAAGGAAAAATGTCATTTTAGGATACATCTCATACCATTAATTCTTAAACTGGGGATAATAATTATCAAGGGGGTAATTTGAACCTATCTTATGGGTAATGGGACAATTTATAATTGCTTGTTTGTGATCAGGTTTCCAGTTTCTGACTGCTGCTGCTTGCACACTTGTGTAAAACAATAGAATCTGGGTAATCACTTAATTCCAGACTGGGAAAAGAGCTAATTGGATCAAACAGTTGTAAAACCAACATCTTATATGATAGTAAATTTAGGAGCTGTACATTTTGTTAAACAAACTTTTCACAACTTAAAGTGGACATAGAATATTTTTTGCCTCTGCTCATTTGTGCTTGTGTTCTGTTCCTGCTTTTGGTTTTATTACGCTAATAAATTTGATGGTTTGACAGCTGTGCAAAATAATTCTGGACTGGAAATCCAAATCAGATAAAACTATGCTTAAATTCTTGAAACTGCCCCCACCCCCAACTTCATTTCAAATTTCGTGACTTGGCAAGACTATTAAGAGCATTTCAGATCATGTTCAGAGGTTTTAAGAGATGTTGCTAACTTTCCTCTTGAGTTACTAACGTCCACATATTCTTTATTGGGGCTCATCATCCTAATCACATTCACACATACAAGTAAATCATTCTATTTATACACGTTTTCATTTGCTGTTGAAAAAGACTGGGTCTGAAGCAGGGGTAGGTTCTACTTACCTTTACTACTGGTTCGCAACAGGATTGTGCATGCGCAGATCGCTTCTGATGACGTCAGGGTCAGTGGGCAGAGCATCCCACCGGTTTTACTACCGGTTCTGTAGAACTGGTCTGAACCGGGGGCAACCCACCACTAGTCTGAAGTTATATAAAAATGCTATCTAACGGGCCTTTTACCACTCCTTAAATTGGCAGAAAATAAAACTGACTTGAAATTTGTCCCCATTGTCAATCCCTATCCTGCCTCTGTTTCCAGTCATTGAGGTCACCTTATCTGCCTGCAAAGTAATGGGTCACAAAGCCTAGCAGCTTTTCTACATCTACTTAGTAGGCAGCTCTCCTGTCTTGGGGAGGTCAATCCTTGGAATCGATATCATAGATTTTGCAGATGTGTCACCTTGCATTCCAGGGAAGAGTCATCAATACAAGAGTCCAGAAGTAGAGGTCACCTTGTAGATCTCGCATGAGACTTCTGTCTAGGCATTTATTTTTATTAAAGTAACAAAATTGGTTAAATTCGACTGATGTATTTAATCATTGGGTGATGTGGATTATCTAATTTTCAAAGGGATCTTTGAACTATCTATAGCCGTGATGGCGAACCTATGGCACACCTGCCAGAGGTGGCATGGAGAGCCCTCTCTGTGGGCATGTGTGCCATTGCCAGCTGCTCTTCTGGTTTCGTTGCACATATGTGCACCGGCCAGCTGGTCTTCACGCGAAGACCAGCTGGCCTGCGTGCATGCGTGTGCTGGAACCCAGAAGAGAACAGCTGGCCAATGCGCATGAGTGCCGGACAAGCTGTCCAGTGTGCATACACACAATGGAATTCAGAAAAGCAGCTGGCCACTGCATGTCCAGTGCACACGTACGCTCCAGTGCCAAAAAGGTTAGCCATCACTGATCTATAGTTTGAGGGTGAAGGTTCGTTCTCCAAGCTTTTGGGTTGGTTTCTGAACATTTCATTACGAGGCTAGGTAATATCTTCAGCGAAGTTTAGGGGATGTTAGTGTCACTGTTGACACACCCGTAGCTGAAGCCCTTGTAAACAGAGGAAAAACCGCTGAAGATGTTATCTGGCCTGGTAACAAAACATTCGGAAACCAACCCAGAAACTTGGAAAACAAACCTTCACCCTCATCCTACCACCAAACTACAGATATTCACGACTATTGCATATCTATAGGGGTTTTTTTCTACCGCATCCTCCATTTTCCATTCATTTGAAACTCCCTCGATTCACAGCTAAATTATTGGTGGTGGGGAGGAATAGAAGAGGGGAAGAAGAGACCATGAGTTCAAGTCTCGCGTTAGCCATGAAAGCCAGCTGGGTGACTTGGGCCAGTCACTCTCTCTCAGCCCAACTCACCTCACAGGGTTGTGGTGGGGAAATAAGGAAGAGGACGGTGTGTTGGATATCTTCGCTACCTTGAGTTATTTATAAAAATAATAAAGGTGGGACAGACTCTCCACTCACTCCCCAACTCCTCCATTCCCCCCCTCACATATATATAAATCCAAACCCAATTTAGATATACTGTATATTTTTCTTCACACAATGAAAGGAAATAAAACTTTGCATAGTATCTTTCTAGTGACAGATGAGCACTCCATGTCTTATCTGGCTCACTATATTTGCATGTCTACCTACAGAAGCATGGAAAAATGATCTTGGTAGCAGAAAGTGGAAGGGCAGAACCACAAAACTCTGCAATGGAAAAAAAAAATCTTCTCCAACATGTAGTTACACACAAAGTCAAGTTATGCATTTGAAAGAACTTCACTTCAGCACATAACACGGTCAGACGCTGCCAAAAGACAGTGTTTTTACAAGCACCTTTCACCAACTGCTTGCATTTTAACCTAGAATTACAACACAGGGACAGCTCGGTGTTGCCAAACAAACTTCTGCCCCATGTTTAACTCTTGTCATTTCACTTTCAAGAAACTATTCCCGGTATGCTGGGGAATGTGGTTAATGTTACCTTTGATTAAGTTGCTCAGCCAGTTGTATTAAGCCCATTCTTCTACTTTTCAGAGGCCAAGGAGGGTGTGAGTTTAATATTTCTAAAGCAAAGGAAACTTTGACATGTATAACTTCTCATTCTTCTGCGAGAAAAACTACACGTTCTGAAACCTAACATTGTACGAACTCAGTGCCAGAATATCTTGAACCGCGATGAGACATTCTCGCAAAAAGAGATTCTTCTTTTTGGAGGAGCTGCGGCTGATTGTTGGAATAGATACTTTGCACATTGCGTCCATGTTCAATCCTTGGCATTTTCAGAGAGGAGTGAAAAAAAATCCTGCTTCAATCCTGGGGTTGCTAATACGGTTACCCCTGAGTCAGGAAGATACAATCCATTTTATGAGACTAATTGATAAATCATTGCAAGCCCTATGGTTTAGTCCCAAGCCCATTTTTCTTGCTTTGTCTGGACAAACTGGCTTACCAAATTGAAGTGGGAAGGAAAATTCAGAGCCCATTGGAAAGGGATCAGACCAGTGGTGGGATTCTACCAGTTCGGGCAAACCGTTAGCTCTGACTTTCAGCCGTGAGAGAACCAGTTCTCTCTTCCTTTGAAATGGGCCCACCTGCCCACCCACCTGCCACTGCATTATACTCACCTTTATTTCTGCCCAGCTGATCGGGGCGGCAGAGTGGAATGCCACTCCTCAGCTGTTTTCCTTGCTCTCAGCAACACGGAAGTTCAATTTTCTGCAAATTGTGTATGCGCGTGCAGCGAGTGTCAGCGCAAAGCGTGCACTCAGCGAACCAGTTGTTAAACCAGTAGGATCCCACCACTGGATCAGACTTTGCATGCATAGGCAAACCCATGAAGTTTTCAGGAAAGTGGCTTATTCAGGCAAAGTGGGAAAAAATGTGCATTTGTAATTTAGCTCACATTGTACTGAAAATACTGGGACTTAATCATCTAACAAAAACAATTAACTTCTATCGACTCATTTTTAATAGAATTTAATAGAACTGTGGCTTATGGATGAAAATTCTTCCCAGTTGTGTACATAGGACTATTTAGTTCAACAAGATTTGAGGCACAACCTCAACTTATCTTGAAGCAGAAGGTAATAGATGAGTTTAGGATGGTAGCCGATGTTTCTTAATTAGTAAAATCTTTAATATTGTTTTGATCCTCTCACTGGGTACCATACCATCAATATGAAAAGAGAAGGAAGGGGAGGAGGGTTAAGTAAGAGAGATAATGCTCTCTAAGTCATCAATTCTAAATATCAAGCAATTTCCCCTTGTCTTCAATTTTTTGATAATTGCAACTTAACTGCAGTTTTTCACTTAACTTACTTTTTATCATCACAATTTTTTTCTTCTGTTCAGCCATGCCCAATTTGCTAATCTTTTTATTTATACGGGGGGAGAGAAATAAAAAGATGCAAAAAGAAATTGTAAAGAAAAAAAGGGGGGCGGATGAAGGGAATAAGGCTAGAAATTTATAATTACAGCTAAAAGTACCAAACTTCACTAACATACATTCTTCTACAAATATTCCAAATTTCTGTGGCTTGCCAGCCTGGAAGGCACCAAATCAACAGGGAAACTAAAGCTAGGCATTAAATATAGCATTGGTGTGATTGGCAGATGGTTTAACAGATGAACTGGAGCCATGTGTTTAGATGTGGTTCATAATTTCCCCTGCACTTTGTTCCACTTGCCAAAGTGGAAGCAAGTTCTGACAGCACTTGCGTTTTGTCTGTCGTCTTAAAGAAAAGAACTTCACAACCTCCTTCTATGATATCTGCAACTTCCCAGGACCCATTGTTTGAGATGTAGAATATCTTTCCCCAACTTGAAGCTCTCCCACAATGCTGAGATTACAACCCCTTAATTCCCATCCAGGAGTAATTTATATTGGTTCTTTTGAACTTTCTGGGCAAACCTTAATAAGATGATATACACGAGGTATCCTGAACGTCTGTCAGCAGTATATAAATATCGTTGCTATTTTAAAAGCAGCAGCTTCTGCAATAAATTAGTTAAACAAATCTTTTATCCTTGCATACTGCTACTGCTGCTGCTGCTGCTGCTTCTCAAAATAGACTGTTTGACAGATGGTGAAACTGCCACTCAGGGTTAGCAGAAAGACATGCCTGGCAGGGCACCTGGCTGCCCAAGAGGACATCACCAAGGTGAGGCTCTGCAGGTAAGAAGGAGCGTCACTGTGCTGCACATCTCACAATGTGTTATTTTATTGCCTTTCCTAGGGCAGGTCCAGGTGAGCAAATTCAGGACAGCTTGGAAAGGAACTGCATATCTTTGATCTTTGCAGGCAAGGGGACTCAGTCTGTCAAAATGTGACCTCTGGACCCATTAGCTGCCCTTAGCTATTTTGTTAACCTTGGATATTTGGGGCACTGTTGAAATACGGAAATATGACAGTTCTCCATTTCCTGTTCTTTAAGGCCTGATAGTCACTCTTCATTATTTCTGACCAAAACAGCTGGAATACAACATCATTTCATTTTGTTCTTTTCACTTAATTAACCACAAAAACAACATTCAACGTTACGTTCAACTTTTGGTAACTTTTTGGGTAACTTACATGGACCCAACCATACAAGGTTTTACTTTCTAAAAGTGAATTAATTTATTCCAATAAATAGATTTATTCTGAAACCTGCCAATTAATAAAAACGATACACTGCAATATTCACAAGCCCAAAACTGATCACCACCCTCCAACTACAATATGTACAAAGTTGTATTGAGAGAACCACAAAATATAATTCAACCGTAGCTAATTTAATCCCTTAATTTTGAGGGGAAGGGGATGGGTCAAAATAGATAACATCCGTTTTAATGCATTTTGTGGGGTTTGTGTTACATTATGGCTATGTTCCAGTGGTGGGTTCCTCCCGGTTCGGTCCGGTTCGGCCGAGCCGGTAGTGGTGACAATATGATGTCACCAAACCGGTTCTCCCCTCCCCCCACCCTCCCACCCACCCTCCCACGTTATTCTTACCTTTTATTTGGTCCCAACCCCAATCTATTGCTGCCTCCTGAGTCCCAGCTGATGACTAGAGGGAAAAAAACTGTTTAAACTTTTGCCGTGGGGGTTTCAAAGGGCCATCCTACAGCTGATCAGTGTTAAAAGCAAACAAATGAGTCGGGTCGTAAGTGCGAGGACTGGTCGTAAGTGCGAGGACCTTCCAGAAATGACTCTGACCAGCTAGCCACGCCCACCTAGTCACATGACCTCCAAGCCACACCCACAAAATAAGCCACACCCACAGAACCGGTAGTAAAAAAATTTAGAACCCACCCCTGCTATGTTCCTACCTATCTCTGATTAGAATCTTTTAAAATTCCCATTTTTAAAAAAAAAAAAAGTGTTTGTTATGGTTTGTTGAACAACCATCAAAAGCATGGTTTACACATAATGTAACCCACATAACACTGGGTGGGTTTACTTATCACATTAAAAGCAATAATAGACAAAACACATTATGGTTTAGTATGGTGTGACAATTAAATTCATTTGGCTAAATTTAGAAATAATTACCTACTAATAAGGTTCACATATCAGTCCCTGGCATTTTTCACTTGATATAAAGATTTATTTCCCTAAATTATTTTAACCTCTTGTGAAGAAGTCGGTTTTGTGAAAAGATGGCCCTATCTATATTATGGGGAACAATGGTAAATTCCTTGGAATTTATTAAGTTCCTTTTCATTCCATGTCAGAGGGGAGTCCAAGCTGATTTTAAACATTTTCTCATAAATGAAAACATACGGAAGCTTCCAAATTAAAACCCCTAAGAGTAAAAAAAAAAAAAAAAGTTACTTTTTTATCCTCATTTCCAATAAACGAGCCAACAGTCTGGTATTCATATTGCTTGTTTAGACTTTAGTTACCCAAAAGGTCTTTTAAAGACACCTTTTCAAGGCTTCAAATTACAAGAAATGTCATTGGGAATAAAGTTCTATTAAGTAGAAAATGTTATGAACAATTTTGTGAAAGCTTTTCTCTTTGTCACCTGATTTCTTATTATCTGTAAGTTCACAAATGCTTTCAATTTTAAGCTTCTGCTGACTTTATGTTCTTATAGGAACTGACTATTGTGTGATGCAGCTAATGGAAAAATGTCACTCCTACTTTGATGGAAATTGATTCCTTGCAGATATTCTAGGAGATCATTTGTCTAAATTGGCTTGTCTCCTAGCAGCCCACAACTAAATGCAACCGCAAAGGATATTGGGTTTATAATAGATTAAAAAGAAAAAATATTTTGTTTCTTTTAGTTTTATAAATGTAGCAGCTACTATTGTTATGTCACTGGCCCACCTTCTCTGGCCCTGGCTATGCTGATCTTTTATTTACCTTGATTAAAAAGTGATACCCTACCAATGTTTATTCCAATGGTAAAGAAACATTATTCATTTTTAAATATGGGCATTTTATGAGCATGTAAAATTTAAAAAGTATAATATTTAACTGAAGACCTATTTTCTTCTATGCAAGAAGGGCATTTAATCCTTCCATTTCCTCTGGAGACATGTTCTTTAACACTTGCATTTTCGGAGAGTGTCTGTCCCCGTTTCTAAACTACAAGCCCTGGTTGGTTGGTTGGTTGGTTTGTTAGTTTTTTAATTTGATTTATATGCCGCCCTTCTTCGGAGACTCAGGGCGGCTTACAATGTGCTAAGCAATAGCCTTCATCCTTTTGTATATTTATACAAAGTCAGCTTATTGCCCCCACAACTGGGTCCTCAATTTACCTACCTTAGAAAGGATGGAAGGCTGAGTTAACCTTTTTGATAGCCTGTTGTTGAAGAGGTAGTGATTGTTATATTTTTTATTATAACTGGTTTAAATATATAAGGGCCTCCAATACTATGAAACTATGAACTACACACAATAAGAATGGATAATATAATACAGAAGAAGAAGAAGAAGGAGAAGGAGAAGGAGAAGGAGAAGGAGAAGGAGAAGGAGAAGGAGAAGGAGAAGGAGAAGAAGAAGAAGAAGAAGAAGAAGAAGAAGAAGAAGAAGAAGAAGAAGAAGAAGAAGAAGAAGAAGAAGAAGAAGAAGAAGAAGAAGAAGAAGAAGAAGAAGAAGAAGAAGAAGAAGAAGAAGAAGAAGAATAGCAATGTGCTATTGCTTAGCACATTGTAAGCCATCCTGAGTCTCCGGAGAAGGGCAGCATATAAATCAAATTAAGAAGAAGAAGAAGAAGAAGAAGAAGAAGAAGAAGAAGAAGAAGAAGAAGAAGAAGAAGAAGAAGAAGAAGAAGAAGAAGAGGAGGAGGAGGAGGAGGAGGAGGAGGAGGAGGAGGAGGAGGAGGAGGAGGAGGAGGAGGAGGAGGAGGAGGAGGAGGAGGAGGAGGGGGGCGGAGGAGGGGGAGGGGGGAGGAGGGGGAGGAGGAAGCAGAAGCAACAAGGGTAGGGGTCAGACACATCTCAGAGGAGATGATTGTACTAAAGGACAAACATTCTACAGAGAAGACTTCCTTCCAAGGTCCCATCAGATGATACTGCTTAATAGGTGGACCTGGAACATGTCAACCCTGCCCCATACATGCCAGACAGAAACCATAGAAGGCAGATGGTCTTTAGATAATAACATTTAACATTTAGACTAATATACCGCTTCACAGTGCTTTACAGCCCTCTCTAAGCAGTTTACAGAATCAGCATATTGCCCCCAACAATCTGGGTCCTCATTTTACCGACCTCAGAAGGATGGAAGGCTGAGTCAACCTTGAACCTGGTGAGAATTGAACTGCCAAATTGCAGGCAGTCAGCAGAAGTAACCTGCAATACTGCATTCTAACCACTGCGACACTGCGGCTCTTATGCTATCATAAATTATAGGAAAAGGGGAGGGGAAAAGAATATGCAAAAACAAAGAAGTTAGAGGGACACTACATTTTTTTTTTATAAACACCTTCCATCTAATAATAACATTTAAGTTGACTTAGATGCTCTGTCTCCATGGTAGAAAAAGTATCTTCACAAGAAATATCGATGTTTGCTTACAGCAGAAGCAGGGCATTCAGTAGTAAGAAATAGTACATATCTATCCAGAGTCATAGAATTGGCTATATCTTGGGTGATTTTTGATGCCCCAAAAGAAGCACATTGTGTTACACTGTCAAAGGATGCTTTCCAAAGGAATAATTATTTAATTTGTAGAATCTGGTGAGATGAATGCTCTTACCTTCTATCAAAATATGAAGAGGTTATTTCAGACATGAGATGTATAAGAGTGAAAAAGGGGAGGAGCAGTGGTGGATTGCTCCCGGTTCGCAAGAACCCATAGTAAAAATTTGTAGTAGTTCGGAGAACCGGTAATAACATTGGCTGGCCACACCCCCGAACCGGTCCCCGGCTCGGTTGCCACTCACTTACTCCGCCCACCTCATCAGAGGCTTTTTTTTTTTTTTACTTTTAAAAGCATTTTTTCTACAACCTCTTCGGCCGAAAAAATGCTTTTAAAAGTAAAAAAAAAAGCCTCTGATGGTCGCCCGGCTCAGCTGGGATCGTCAGAGGCTTTTAAAAGCATTTTTTCTGCAACCTCTTAAGGTTGTAGAAAAAATGCTTTTAAAAGTAAAAAAAAAAAGTTGGTCACACCCACTCAGTCACATTACCCCCCCCCCACCAAGCCATGCCCACAAAATAAGCCACGCCCACAGAACCGGTAGTAAAAAAAATTAGAACCCACCCCTGGGGAGGAGGTATATCAAGTGTCTTGAAAAGCAGGTGTGGGATGGGTGGTGGGACCACAGAGGACCACTGTGGAAATCTTTTGACATGAAGATGGACCAAAACCAAGAATAGTTCTGATAGCTGACTGTAAAGAGTGCTGAGATACAGTCTGGTGCCCAACCCTGTCTGTATGAAAGATAGAATTTGGGCCATTGTGACTATTATAGATGTCCCCCCCCTTTTCTAGCTGAGGACATTTTCCAAATATCAGACTTCACACAAGGCATCTTAATCAATTGTAGCTGTCCAGAACATTAATCATATATTTAATAACTAGCTAATAGCACAATCTCCACAGATTTCAGGCACTTGGATAAATTGCTTCTCTATAGACAAGAATCATAAATATGCAGAAATATGCATACTGGGGAAAAAACACAGACAAAAAATACCGTATCAAAAGACAGAAATATCAGTTCTCGGGTTTAAATCCTAGGCCTTTTCCTGAGTCAGTGAATTTTTGGATATCCTTTTCCTGATCTTGAAAGTTGGTGATACAGATGGTCCTTAACTTATAACAACTCACTTAGTGACCGGTCAAAATTACAACAGTACTGAAAAAAGTGACTGATGGCCATTTTTTGCACTTATGACCATTGCAGCATCCCTGTGGTCACATGATCAAAATTCAGCCGTTTGGCAACAGACTCATATTTATGATGGTAGCAGTGTCGAGGGGGGGTGCCCCATGTTCCCCTTTAGCAAAATCTTCTTATAAGCCAAGTCAATGGGGAAACCAGATTCACTTTAACAACTGTGTTACCCACTTAAACCGCTGCCAGGATTCACTTAATAACTGTGGCAAGAAAGGTCGTAAAATGGAGCAAATTCCTACTTAACAAAGATTTTGCTTAGCAACAGAAATGTTGGGCTCAATTATGGATGTAAGTCAAGGACTATCTGTACTTGTTTCCTATTTGCCTACTGCTGCTGTCCGGTCTGAGAATGACTGGTTTCTGCTTTACCAGCTTCAGCCCTTAACATCAAGCCAACCTGCAGATGTAGCTCATGAAGCTTCTGCATGAAGTTATTATGACAGCTGATTCTCACAGTGACAAGAAGTCTTGGAGCTGTTTCCAAAACAAGCAACAGGTGCGGACTCCTCTGTTTTCACTCACACACCAACAACCCACAACAAGCTGCCTCCATTTTTGGCTGAAAAAGACAACAACAACAAAAACCCTTGTCAATATTACTAGTGCTAACATTACTAATTACCTGGGACAGTTGGGAGTTACTAGAGATTGTTTTGGAAATGTTGTGGGAATCAAAAAATAAGAGAAGGAAAGCCTACAGATCCCTCTCCTCCCCCGCTCCAAGCATTCTGCCATGAGGATATGTTCAGCTCCACCCTGCCTTCCTTGGGAAGTATCACACAAAAGTCTTTACTTTGCAGTGACTGCTTTTACTAGCAGCTCCATCAAGGATGTCTTGAAGAGCATTGTTTATTTATTTTATTTTATTTTATTTATTTATTTGTCAAGAACGTATTAGGTAATTTATATAATTATAATTATATGAATTGAATACATAAAATAAATACAAGTAGAGGAAACATTAGGACAGGGACGGTAGGCACACTGGTGCTCTTATGCATGCCCCTTACAGACTTCTTAGGAATGGGGTGAGGTCAACAGTAGACAGTCTTAGGTTAAAATTTTGGGGGTTTGGGGATGAAACCATGGAGTCAGGTAGTGTATTCCAGGCATTGACCACTCAGTTGCTGAAGTCATATTTTCTGCAATCGCGTTTGGAGCAGTTCACTCACAATCATGAGTTCGTTGAACAACTCCTTCTTCATTTCCCTGTGTGTAGTTCCTTGAAGCTGAGTCAATCAAACGTTTTGTGGGCTCCCCAGATTAATTCAGCCAAGAGACAGCTTATATGTGTTTTAGTTCAGAGTAGGAGTCTGACCGCCTTCTTCATGAGTAAACACAATTCGTTTTATTCTTCACAGTTTACTGGTAGTCCTTGACTTACAACCATTCCTTTAGCAACCGTTCAAAGTTACAATGGCCAAGTAAATTAAAATTCTTGGCAACCTTGTTTGTAAGTCACCTGTAACTACCTATACGAGAGGTTGTAATTTCAAGAGACTGTTTAGGTTGCCAGTATTGTAGATATACATCACTTAGACATAAATTATGCATGAACACCAATTTGCGTTGATATTTCCACCAATCATTAACCCAAGTGATATGTATTTGTTTTATGAGGTTGTATATTAAAGTTAATTCCAAGTCTGTTATACCATTGTTTAATGTCTGATATATGGTACCCATTCTTGTCTGAAGTACTTACAAGGAACATTAGGTAATGCAATTTAGATGATCCAAGAATGGAATAAAACATTTTGTTTCCTAAGACTCAATTCAAATTGGGTACTTGCAAGAAGAATACGATATGTGGTCCATATATGAGCATGAAATCTTGTAGCAATGGAAAATACTAGCTTGATGAAAGTGAACAAGCAATGTTAAGAGTATTAAAAAGAAATTCGATAGACTATAAAAGAGACTGAATAGTTCAAAATATTTATTTCTAGTATATTTACCTTAACAGGCATAAAGAATTTTCCAATTTCATACAGAAATTTATTAAAACATATAAACATATAGACCAATATGGCCTGTTTCAATATAAGTTCAACATAGTAAATATAATTTACACTCGCCTGAATATAAATATAATATATAATGGTAAAGAGCACATCATACAAAATATGATCCAGAAATAGTATGCAGAAAATTTATCATATAGATAAATCCATTGCTATTCATGTTTGCTCCGGATAAGCCTTTGATCTTAGTTTTAAACTAGCTTTGTCTTCAAATTTTATTTATAGAGAAAACTAGACAGCACAACCACTTAGTACAACTTGGGTCATCCAATTCATGTTTCACTCAATGGCACTAAATTTTGTTCTTTTCATATATACTGAACTTCATGTACGAACAATCCTTTATCACTCCAATTCTAACTCTAACACTCTTTTAAAAATATGATCCCCTGAAAAATAATGAGATTTATTTTCTCAAATGACATTATATCTTTGGGATGAAGGCAATTTATTTCATTCCCTTACCACCAGATTGTAGACAAACATAATCTGCAATCCTGAAAATCTAAAACTAAATTAACTAAACTATAGGCAATCATGGTTAAAGGTAAAAAAGGTTGAAGCCAACACTCAAAACTCACAAAATAGTTGTAATGTTAGTTTGGCAAGAGTGCAATTCAGAGCATATGAGGTAGACCTGTAATTTAGAATATGTGCCTCAATCAAAATAGCAGAGTTATTTGGCCTTTAATCAGGGTTGGAACTAAGGCATCTTCTCTTTCAAATCTTGGTCTTTCCATTTTTGATCTGGCTTTGGGCTATACTGTGGCTGAACCCTGACAAATCAAAGGAGTTGATGCTTTAAATGTTACTCTCTTTTTGGAGCTGGGACCCAAACATGTCCATTCTTCATTTGACAGTCTTTAAAGGAATTGATTGAGAAGATCTTCTTTGACCCACTGAATTCCAATAAGATGCCAGTCTTTATCTGTTTTGTCATCAGTCTGAATGGAATATCTATGTGGGCTCTCCTTTACTTTAGAGAGTTAATATTTAGATCGACTTTCCTTGATCTTTTCCTGAAGTGGAATGTTGAGAAGCCAAAACAAAGCCTCAGCAAAGCTTTGTCAGAAAGTCTTGCTGACTTGAGGATTAGGCTTGGTGATCTTTCCACTACGATGTCATTTTCAGACTTTGCCAGATGTTCTGTTTTTCGTATGTCCGGTTATGCTTCAGCTGCTTTCGTTTGTGCAGCTTGCTTACCAGTTTGGCAATATTGGAAGAAGCTTTGATGCTGTTTCGAAGAGTATCCAACCTGCAGAAATAGAAGAGAACTCATCAATTTAAATGATCAAATATGTTGGTGTCTGTATAGCTACAGATGTCACATATGCTAATTTTCTTAGTCACATGAGCATTTAATTAATTATCATTTTTTGGGAAATACAAATTCTTTAATCTCTATAACCCAGAGTTATATACACCTAAAGGTATAATATTATTTTTCATACTACTGTTGGAGATGTTATGCAAGGCATATAATATAAATTCACATACTCTTGCAGCATTCAAATTTATCTCATTTTGGAAAGAAGTTTAGGAGGTAAATAAAATATTAATATAATATTTGACAACTGGATGGACTCAGAGCAACAAGTGCCTTGTTGGAAGAGTTAAAGAGGCTGGGGACAGGTCATTCAGAAAAAAATCTATTTATGGAATGACTAAGAGTTGACACCAATTAGATGGCATATATCGATCAATCAATTTAATCTACCAAGAAAAGGGGGATACTAAAAGTATCTACTTGCTAAACACCTTTATAGTTGACTTCTGTTAAAGCTATAGCAGAAAGGAGGTGCGAATGAAACCATTCCCACCATATGCAGCCACAATGTCCACATGCAAAATTAAAAAGAAGCCTCTGGGAAGTATGACATTATCATCTATAAGTAACAAAACCCCATTATAATGGAATAGCTAAAAGGGGGCAGATGGTTATTAACAAACATTCATTAAATGAAAGCCATCTCCTTGGGTGATTTGCATAACAATATGAATTGTGCCATTCAAAGTTTTATGCAGATGACTTTAATTGGTGCAGAAAATTGGTCAGTTCCCTGCAGAGGTTCTTGGCTCAAGATCTGGTAAATTGAGTTTCATTGTATATGGAGAACAGTACATTGATATCTTAACTAAAAATGCTTCACATTGGGGACAAGCCCTCTGCCAAGTCAATCAAAGGGAAATTACGCAGCTATAAAATGTCCATTTCCAAGAACTGGAATCAGCTGCATAAACCAGTTAAGAAAATGCAGAGTCGGCAAAGCTTCCATTGGGGGGAAAAAAGAAAAAACTTTCACTTGAGATTTTATGTATTCTGTTGTGGAATGCAGTACATTTACAGAAGTGGAAAGGACAATTTTACCTCTTCATTTTCTTGCTTTCAGCCAGTTGATGAAATGTACACTTGAGTCCAAGTCCTTTGCAATCTCTCCCTTTAAACAAATGTTTCCATTCCTTCTCTGTAGTAGACTGAGATCTGTTCATATCAATTAAAAAAAAGGTGCAGCTGTGAGAAACATTCACATTTCTTGCACATACTGTAGTACGTTTATTAAAGCTTAACCTTATTCTTCCTCAATGACTTTATCTTTACAACGTTCATTCATTCATTTAACTGGTCAGATTTAGACACCCTATATGGTGTAGGGATTGTGAAGCAAGAGTTAGGATTCTACCCCGTTTGACTCTACCAAGGCCACAGAAGTTTAGTGGGTGACTCTGGGCCTTTCATCCTGCTCAGCCCAACCTGTCCCATAAAGTTATAGAGGAATAAATTTGAAGGAAGGATTGTACATGTGCCAATTTCAGGGTTTGAGGAAAGGAAGGATATAAATCTAATAAATGAATATCCTGGTGTTCTCCAGGATCTCATATCACTATCTTTTCCCCCGTTTCCTCAAAATAACTCTACCGAGTAGAATAAATTGAGAGGGTAACTAACTCAAAGCCACAAAATGAGCTCCCACGGCTGGTTCATTTTTAACACCTTAATCGCATTGATTTAGTTTGTGGGTCTCCAAACTTGGCAACGTTAAGACTTATGGACTTCAACTCCCAGAATTCCTCAGTCAGCCAAACCCCTGGATTTAGTTGAAGAAAATATCCAAGATCAGAGAGAACCATCCCATGTCTTTCAAATGTTGGGAGCTGCACTCTGATAGACCCTATCATTAATCGTACTGACTGGGAATGATGATATTTGAAGTCCAAAAGAGGATATCGGTTGCCAGTCCCTGCTCAAAATCCTCCATATGGTATCATGTCTAAATACAGACTAGCACCCTAATGCTAGTTGAACATGATAAACTTTAATGACACCCTGTTTCTTTAGATCAGGGGTCTGCAATCTTTAAACACTCAAAGAGCCATTTGGACCTGTTTCCTACAGGAAAAAAAAAACACCGGGAGCCACAAAACCCTTCCCGTGCCTGACTATTTCTTGAGTGGCCACAAAGCTAGCATATGTAGTTGAATTAAACATTCTGTTTTCTTCTGAAACTTTTCTTTTCTTGGATTTATCCATGGTTGGCCTACCGGGAGTCGAAAAGCTCAATAAATCGCATGCCGGCGGGTGTCACACATTGGCGGTTGTGGCGCATATTTTGAGTGACAGGGAGCCACAGCAGAGGGGTGAAAGAGCCACATGTGGCTCCAGAGCCGCAGGTTACTGACCCCTGCTTTAGATGCTTCAAAGCCTTTGGTCACTTAATTGATATCACCACAAATGTTAGGCTAGGGTAACTCAGATATTTAGAGATGAAGTAGATATATGGGGATCCAATTTATAATCCATTCATTATAGGCTAGATAGAAGAAAGCAAAAGAAAATTTACCTGTGCTCTGTTCCTGGCTGACAAAAGTTCATACACTTCTTGTCCTTCAGGCTAGCACAGTGGCATCTGCTGTGAGATGGCTGAAGTGTCTCAAGCGGTAAATCTTTTAGGGATCTTCTGGTTCGAGAAAGGCTTCCAAGCCCATAGGGCACAATCCGCCTGTAATGAAAAAAAAAATTGAATGAGTAACATGTGGTCTCCCAATTATTCCTAGACTACAACTCCCATCATCCCTCACTGCTGGCAGAATCTGATTGGAATTACAGTTTGGTATGAAACACCTGGTTTTACCAAGCTCCATACGCACAGTTACCTTGAGGCCTATCTCAGTTCGAACGTCTAATAATTTTGCACCGTTAATATCCTCTTACTGAAGAAGCCCCCTCAAGCTCCCTCACACACTGTGGGTAGACCTCCTTTAAGCCAAATAATTAAAGCAGGATTGGTATGCGCTAGCAGCAGATGGCAGCGTTCAAATACATTTCAGCACGCTTATCAAGGATTACACAACATGATTTGTCTGATAGCGACCTGTCTTTGCCTTGCCTTTGCTAATTTGATTAACTGCAGTTCTGCCTGACATGCTGCTAATGCAGTAGAGTCCCATAGGAGAACGCTGTGGCCAGGTTTTGTTTTTGCAAACTTTGCTCATGGTGTACCAAGCCAATTTCAGTTTAATGCTACAAAATGAACCAATTAAAATCAGATTTCATGCATGAGAACAAATAGCTGAGCTTGTTTGAACAGTGCTGTGCTATCAAATTAAGGGTGCAATGTGGCACCCTTAAATTCATAGCTACGAAGGTCCAGATTGCAAATGTACAAACTGCTTAGAAGCGAGCAGAATGCAACTGTATTAGATGTAGAGGCCAAACTATAAGAATTACGTTAATACAGGTAGTCCTCGACTTACAACAGTTCATTTAGTGACCGTTCAAAGTTACAACGGCACTGGAAAAAAGTTGACGTATGACCGTTTTTCACTCTTATGACCATTGCAGCATCCCCATGGTCACATGATCCAAATTCAGACACTTGGCAACTGACTCATATTTATGACGGTTGCAATATTTTGGGGTCATGCGATCCCCTTTTGCAAGCTTTTGGCAAGCAAAGTAAATGGGGAAGCCAGCTTCACTTAACCGCCATGTTGAGAATTTAACCACTGCAGTGATTCACTTAAAAACTGTGGCAGGATAGGTCGTAAAATGGGGCAAAACTCCCTTAACAAACATCTTACTTAGCAACAGAAATTTCGGGCTCAATTGTGGTCGTAAATCAAGGACTCTCTGTACTTATGTTGCCAGGAAAACAGTTCCATGATGTGCACTTGTTACCCTAACACACTTATTTTTACACACATTTATTCTAACCTGGTACTCCCCAGTTCACTGAACTACAACACCCATCGTCACAATCAGTATGATGGGATTCATAATCCAACATATCTGGATTTGGAACAAATTTTGGATCTAGAACACATTTTCTTTGAAGTGTTAGGAGCAAGCAACTAACAGCGGTTTCCCCAAGATTATCCTAAACGCAATTAGACTTCCCATTTGTGGGGCTTCGGATCTGGCTGATACTTTAGATCAGGGGTCTCCAACCTTGGCAACTTTAAGACTTGTGGACTTCAACTCCCAGCAAAGCTGGCTGAGGAATTCTAGGAGTTGAAGTCCACAAGTCTTAAAAGTTGTCAAGGTTGGAGACCCCTGCTTGAGATAGCTCTTTGGCCAGATAAAAAGAAGGGATGTGCTGAGCTCGCCTTAACAGAGGAATCCTAGATTTAATTAAACACAGCCCCGGAGCGATAAAAACTACATTAATGGCTTAGGGCCAAGGAGGAGGCCGTACTTACTCCGGAGTGTTAATCCAGATGATGTCCAGGTGGCAGAAATAGACGCATTCTTTATCCATCATGGAATAACAGGAGCAACGCTTCACTCTGCGCGGCGGCGAGGGGGCGCTCGCGGGCTGCTTGGTGGCTTCCACCCAGGCACCGACCGCTGCATCTGAGGAGGGGAGGAAAAAAAACCGTCGCTGAGCGGGACCAGGGCAGAAGAGGTCGGAAGCAAGAGGCGTGGGGGGGGGGAGCCGGTTCAGACGAGCAGAGGAGACTTGGGGAAGCCTGTGGTGCAGTTCCCCTTGCCGCAGCTTTGACAACTGCACGTGGCTCCTCGCTGAGCGACCCGCGTCATTAAGAAACGCAAAGACCAGACCGGGAAATGAAATAATAATAATAATAATAATAATAATAATAATAATAATAATAATAATAATAATAATAATAATAAAAACGGGCTAGTCCGCGGCCGCCGGTTTGAAACCGAAACGCCCTTTTCCGTTCCGATCGTCCCTCGAAGCCAACCAAGCTGTCTCTACGGCAGGGGTCTCCAACCTTGGCAACTTTAAGCCTGGCGGACTTCAACTCCCAGAATTCCCCAGCCAGCTTTGCTCTGCTTTGCTGGCTGGGGAATTCTGGGAGTTGAAGTCCGCCAGGCTTAAAAGTTTCCAAGGTTGGAGACCCCTGTTCTATGGGGTTGACGGGCGCTCTGGCTGCAAAGGCGAGCGTGGCGCCCTGGTGTTAATTTAGAAAGCTATTCTATTCAGCGCTTCCGAGCCCCTAGGCGGCGTGGTTCATGGGAAATGTAGTCCCAAATAGTTGCAGGAAAGTGGATTGACTACCTCTACGAACATAAGCAAACGAGATGGGGGAGGTGAGGAAACCCCTTTCCTGTCTAGGGAGATTCTCCGTCATCCAGGTCGTGGTTGTCCCAAAAGTGCTTTTTTTTTTTTTCAAGAGGCAACTGGGCTTTCTGGTTTCCCTTTGAAGACGTTTCGCTTCTCACCCAAGAAGCTTCTTCAGTTCTGACTGGATGGCGGGGGAATGAGGTCGGAAGGATGTGTTTTGACTTCCCCACCATCCAGTCAGAGCTGAAGAAGCTTCTTGGGTGAGAAGCGAAACGTCTTCAAAGGAAACCCAGAAAGCCCAGTTGCCTCTTGGGGGAAAAAAAATGCACTTTTGGGACCCTGTCCAGTCCAGTTGTCGAAGCCCGGGCGCTTTCATGGGATCGCCCAAATTTTAGACGTTCGCCCTCAAAACACACCGGGATTGCAATTCCCCAAATGGCAAACCAGCACTTGTGAATGATGCGGGGGTTGAGGAAAGGCGATCCGAACTCGCGGCTTGACGGCGAAGAGGGAAATTGCTTCAACTGGGAAAGCAGGGGAGTTAGTAACCTCTACCTGGCACAACACGATAAATTTTAAATCGTGGTTAAGCCCAAGCCAAGCAAAACACATTCTGCCTCCAAGAGGTACGAACCATGCCATCGCATTCACCTACGATTGTTTTAGTGCGGCGTATAGAATAGAATAGAATAGAATAGAATAGAATAGAATAGAATAGAATAGAATAGAATAGAATAGAATAGAATAGAATAGAATAGAATTCTTTATTGGCCGAGTGTGATTGGACACACAAGGAATTTGTCTTTGGTGCATAAGCTCTCAGCGCGCATAAGGAAAATATCATAATACATAAGGAGAGTATCGTACGAATACAACCGTAGTGGCTTGTTCACGCCTGGTTTCTGGTTAGCGCGTTTGGGGGGGGGGTGGGGGTGGATCGCAAGCTGAGGGTGCCAGTTTTAAACCCATTTACCTCGCCTTCTTTCAATCAATGGATTTAAAGGAGGCGCTCTCTTAATTGTTTGGAGCCCTTGGGTGCTCTCTGAGCTTGGTTGCTTGTTTTCAGACGTTTCATGACCCGATTAGGTAACATCATCAGCGCTCGTGAGTGTGGGGTTTGCTAGTGAATGTGAAGTCCCTTTAATTCTACTTAGGGATTGTCCAACCGACTGACCCTTGTGCGGGATCAGTCGCCCACACAAGGGTCCCAAGATTTTGCTATCTGAATCTCTAAACTTTCCAACTCTTGAATCATCCCTCTGGCTAATCGCCTAGAGAGCTAGTGAATCCAGCAAGCAGAACCGTTCCTACCACCGCCCTCCTTGGAAGTATTTCTTTAAAAGAATTCTACTGCTAAAACTTGCTCCCCGGTAAGCCTCAAGCCAGGTAAGCCAAATTCGCACCGCCCACCGCTAAAGCGAGCTTTCCAGCGGTAGATCTCGCCACCTCTCAAGAGCACATTTCGCCTGCGGGATCGAACCTAGGACCAGCTGTTAACGATTTCGGATGAATCGCCTTGAGGACCGGTCCCCCGGAGTCCTGGAGTTGCCCTTTGGCGAGGCTAAGCAAGCGCCTGACCTGGCTGGGGGGATAACGCTTTGGACCATAGAGCATCCGAGTTTCGCAGTCTTCCTTGGACGGGTGCAGTCTATCGGCCCAAAGCCCAACCTGGGCTAAATCCATCTGCAGAAGAATTGAGAAATTCAAAAGGATCCTTTCAACTTACCGGCGTGTTGAGCTGCCTGGTTGATCACAAAAAGCAAGGGAAGGATCATCCGCGTGTAATCCATCCCGACGGTTCCTCCGGCTAACCCAGGGGCGGGCAGTGCAAAGATAATGCCTTATTAAACCCGCTTTAGTCCCGAGGCAAGTTGCAGGCGAGCACGACCGTCCGATCGCTCGATCCCAGCCCAAAAGCCACCGAGCTAAGACCCTGGCCGCAGTCCGCTAAGGCAGCCGCGAGAGGCAGGCTGCGCGCAAAGAGGAGGGCTCGTGGAGCAGGTGGGCAGGCGCTGCTTTCTTCCAGCGAGGCTCCTCGAGCGCTTCTGGCTACGGTCGGACTCTCGGCGGCTCCTTTTATACGCACCCCCGGAGAGCGGCGTAAACAAAACCCGACTTTGTTATGTTATTGTGTTATTAGTCACCCGGAGTCAACGTGCAGGAGAAGATAAGGGCAGGCTGGAAAGGAAATCGCTGCAAGCTTCAGAGAGGCAGACGCCGTCTGGCAGCGCTACACAGGAAAATAAATACGCGGCGCAGACTTTTAGGAAAAGAAGACTCCCGAGAGCCAAGGGCACCTTCGGCGCTTTGCCCACAGGGGGCGCCCTGCTCGCCAGAACCACGGCAGGTCCCCTTCCCCCCCCCCCCGGCCCCCTAATTTGTATAGTGAATTCTTTCTGGTGCAGAATTGAGCAATAAGGAGCCTAATTTATTTATTTATTTATTTTATTGCAATTTATATGCCGCCCTTCTCCGGAAGGACTCAGGGCGTCTTACAAGATAAAAATTCAACAATATGCATTAAATATAAATTAAAATCCAATTAAAATTAATTAAAATGATTGCAATGTA
Source organism: Pituophis catenifer annectens (assembly GCF_029215685.1). Taxonomy (NCBI): domain Eukaryota; kingdom Metazoa; phylum Chordata; class Lepidosauria; order Squamata; family Colubridae; genus Pituophis; species Pituophis catenifer. The sequence continues at coordinate 68,742,905 of NW_027256883.1, forward strand.
AAAAAAAAACCCTCAATGGATCAGTCCATTTGATAAAAGAGCCACGTCTTCAGTTCGGGGCGGAAGGAGAGGAGGTCGGGGGGCTGTCCTAAGCACGGTAGACAAACCGTTCCAGAGGGTCGGCGCTCCCACAGAGAACGCTTTCCCCCTGGGGGCCGCCAGCCAACATTGTCTGACTGACGGCACCCTGAGGAGGCCCGCTCTGTGAGAGCGCACAGGACGATGGGAGGATGGCAGAAGATGGTCCTGCAAGTACCCCGGGCCTAATGATATCTTTCCTTTATTAAGCACCCATACATTTTTAAAAAAAAAAAAATCTGCGCCTTGACAAAATGTTCATCAGTTGATTGCAAAAAGGCCCATGGATAGAGTAGGCTGATGCATTATGACATCTTCGGTTCTTGGGAAGAACTTGATGTATAGGAACGCCGACACCAGTTAAAGAACTGGCAGCTGTTCACGTTCTTGTGAAAAGGCTAATAATAACGTCCTGCAACAATACCTTTAATATTAAGAGCCATGGTGGCACAGGGGTTAGAATGCAGCATTGCAGGCTAACTCTGCTGACTGCCAGCAGTTCAATCGGCTCAGGACTGAAATGAGGACCCAGATTATTGGGGGCAATATGCTGACTCTGTAAAACCGCTTAAAGGTAAAGGTAAAGGTTCCACTCGCACATATGTGCTAGTTGTTCCCGACTCTAGGGGGCAGTGCTCATCTCTGTTCCAAAGCCAAAGAGCCAGCGCTGTCTGAAGATGTTTCCGTAGTCATGTAGCCAGCATGACTAAATGCCAAAGGCGCATGGAAAGCTGTTACCTTCCCACCAAAGGTGTTCCCTATTTTTCTACTTGCATTTTTTACGTGCTTTCGAACTGCTAGGTTGGCAGAAGCTGGGATAAGTAACAGGAGCTCACCCAGTTATGCGGCACTAGGGATTCGAACCACTGAACTGCCAACCTTTCGATCTACAAGCTCAGCATCTTAGCCACTGAGCCACCATGTATAAACTGCTTAGAAAGCTGTAAAGCACTGTGAAGCAGTTTATAAGTCTAAGTGCTGTTGGTATTAAACAGCAAGAGCTGCCTATCCCAAGTCCTTGGGAAAGGATCGGATAGGTGGGTAAATATGCTAAATCCAGTCTAAACATGAGACTGACTGTGTGACCAACCATAATAATAATAGTATTCCAACCAATTCCCAGCAACTCTGGATGGTTTAAAATTGTTAAAACATTTTATATAGAGAGAACAATACAAAAGACATAAAACAGCAGAAGGCAAAGGGGTGAGGATGGCAGAGGGGAACAGAAAGGAAGAAAGGGATTTCAATTACCCTCTCCAAAGGGCCCTTTAAAATCCCAGCTTGTCCATAAACTCTCTGTATTTGGGTATGCTAATAGGCATTCAACCACCCAACCTTGCATTCTTCTTTAGGAAGAATGATCATACAGCAATCATCATACTGATACAGATGTCACTGTGTGAACCGACATTTACACTAAAATGAAGAATATGATTCAGAATATTGAAAAACATAATTTTCTTAAATCTGGAGGAGTTTTTAAAAAATATGTGTCTGTTAATGAACGCTTAAAAGTAGGGAAGGAATGGGTAATAAAAAACCCGACTTCACAGGTTTTGAAGAATATATAGGCTGGGTCCTAGGCAGGCAGTCGGGAAAGTGTCCCAAATAAATTTTATTTGTCCAATCTGGATGGGGGGGAAAAGCACTTGTGGATCATGTAATCATCAAATTGCTAACTTGGTTTGTCCCCCTGGACTCTGTGGCTTAATGAAATACCCAATTAACGACTGGGAGTAAAGATCCTTCTTTGCTGTTATCAGAGCTGTTACATTTCCAACACTTGACATGTTGCAGTTAAACACGTGATATCAGGTAACTTCCCTGTTGTGAACAGTTTCACCTGCTATTTCTTGAATAGCAAGTATAGTTAAAGGCAAAGATAAACAGACAAAGCGACAAAAATACAGTGCTTACTAGCCTGGGGCATCTGTTATTTTAAAAGAACTATCTTACCCACCAAAGATCTGGATTTTTTTTGTGGGAAGCCTTTTTTCTTGACTATTTTTGTGCTTTGAGAAATAGCTCAATTAACAGTAAACCAAAATGTATTCACTGTATCACAAAAAGCTTTCTTTGGCCAGTAAACTTTTGTTCAAGATAGAGAGACCACTTCATACTTTTCACCCCTCCTAAAAATGCCATGAACCTTTTTGGTGGGAGGGGTGGAACATGAATATTTCGTGGAGAAATTCACATTTTCATTACATTCCATTATTTTGTTTTCGCTATTAGGTGTACAGTCTACTACTACATTTAAAAAAATTAGGAAACATGCAACTAGCCCTCCACTTTTAGTCCCACAACATATATAAATAGTTTAAATAGGAAGAAAATGATTGTTCACAGTCACAGCCACAGCCATATTATAAAAGAGGTCAAGAATCTTTCTTCATTAGGTAAAATTGTCTATATTTGCATATGTACGTTTGGAGCAGGATGACTTTTGTGATTCTGGAAGGTCTTTTAATATCTATGTTTTGTTTTATAGATTTCTCTATGTCTTTCTGTGACCTGGACTCAAAAGCTTCCACTCTATCTAGGAAGGTTTGATCTCTCTGGTTCTTTCATCCTGTTGAGCCAGAGGACATTACAGTCCCATAATTAGAAGCCTAATTATTCAGAACTGGTGTCAGAGATAAGGGATCTCCATCATTCAGTCCTTCATTGAAGCTCCACACACCTTTTGTCCCTGGGAGCCACCTCTGTGAAGGATTAGTGGACCTTTGAAGCTCTCTCTGCAGCCCCTGTTCATCCTTTGTTGCAGATCACAAAACATATATTCTTAAACATCAAACATCTGCAGGCATTAACAGTTAATTAGCACTGCAATTTGCTCTCTACAGACAGGCATGGATTTTAACTAGGAAACGCCATTGTAAAGCTGGGTTTGGAATTGTTAGGCCTAGTACTCCAATGATGGGCATTGTTTGAGAAGTGATTCGAACTGACAGTTTTGGAAGGTCTGGCATTTTGGATTACAACCTTGCTTCAACATTGGAGGAGTTGGGTCACCTGCTAGAAAGGGGCAGGGTAAAGCTCCCCATCAAATCTGGGCACTCATCCACATCAGAGAGCTTCCATGTCATGCTCTCCCTTCCCACTGCATTCTTCCAATGTTGATGAAGTTATAATTTAAAAGATGCAAGAGGGGGGAAATCTCTTATTCCAGGCATATTTGTGGATACTTATCCAATAAATCACTGGAATATCACAGCCTCAGTGCTCAGTTCTCTAATTTACACTTACCTTTCTACTAGATGATTACATTCAAGGCAGTTCATAGTTGTACAGAAAAATGCAAAGCAAATTATAACTAATCTGGAATGTCACTGAACTATATTAATAAAACAGTAGTTTACTTAGTGGCAAACCAGTATCTAAATCAAAGGTGATTTTGTAATTATAACTCTCTTTGCACAACATACTTGCCCATGGTTTATTCAACCCAATTTTCTGGTTTTGCAAAATCATATGGGAATTACATATTTATGGCATGGCTTAAATATATGCACTAAGCTAAAATGCGGCAGGCCAACTTATGATTCGGGCTGACGCAAGGCAAGTTATGGATTGTGCAGAAGGGGAAAATTTTCAGTTCTTTATATCTGCTGGATCTTCTCCTACAGATGTAGCGGTATGGTCACACAGACAAAGTATGAAGTTTTTCATTATTGTGGCATTGCTATTTAACTGAGATGGTAAATTATTCAATGCTCACTAGAGTAAAAAGTCGACTGACACATTTTAAATAATGCATTTAGTAACTAAGTGATTATGATCATTCATCAGTACAAAAACAAAGCCAGAGAAATGACACTTACAGAATTTGTGTGTATATATACACAGAAACACATACACACATAACATATAGGCAGAGTACACAGAGAGCGCTCACTTTAAGTATATTTTGGCACAATTTCTTCAATTTTCCTGTTTTTTCTGGGCATTATCTGTCAATAAGAACAGTAGGTGTCCTAGGTCCTTCCTAGAAATATAGAGAAGTGTGATCCTTTCTAATCTTATAAACTGCAATAATACATGAGCTATGGATTCAGTATCATCATGAGCACATAGGATTTCAATAGGTTCGACACTGAAACTCTCCTTTCATACCTGTAACTGTTCTTCTCTGACTTTAAGTTGCAAGCCTAGTGAGATAGTTGGCTGTACTTTCTCTAGAACTGTGATGGCGAACCTGTGGCACACGTGCCAGAAGTGGAACGTAGCGCCCTCTCTGATGGCACGCGAGCCGTCTGCCCAGTTCAGTCCTGCTGCGCATGTGCGCGCCTCCCGCCAACCAGCTGGTCTTCGGGTCTCTGCCATGCATGTGCTGAGTGTGGGGCACGTGCAGGGGGCACGTGTGCATGTGCAGGGCAAATGCGTGGGGGCAGAGCACATGTGCAGAGGGCCGCGCGTGCATTGCATTTTGGGGGTTCAGGCATGCCCACGCGCTTTGGGCACTCGGTCCGGAAAGGGTTAGCCATCACTGTTGTAGAATCACCCATTTGAATACAGAACACATTGCTTTATTGTCACTTTAATACTTCGCAATAGAAAGGGTTTTTTGTATTTACAAATAGTTGGACCATGGTGGCTCACAAGATTAGGACACTGGTGTGTCCATTAGCAGGCTTGCATTCAAGACCCAGGTGCTGCTGCATAATTGGATGGGCTCCTGTCACTCGCTTCAGCTCCTGCCATCCCAGCAGTTCGAAAGCAGGCGATCACAAGTAGATAGATGGGTAGGTACCACTTCAGTGGGCAACTTAACAGAGGTACCAAAGGAGCCCCCAACTCTGGGCAATGGTGATATCATCAGTTGATCCTTTCACCACCAAACAGCGTAGATGCTTCCAACACAGTTTTGTATTTTGTAGTGTATGACAGAGAAAAATACAAAATAGAGTTTTTATCTCATGTATTCGTTGTTAAAATTTAAGTTAACAGGTAGGCATGCTGAGGGGCTAACAATGTGACCCTGGACATGTTTATTAAGAAGTAGGTTCCGTTCTGTTCCATGGTATAATAGCTAGTGGTTTGAGATCTAAGGGAGTTATGTGACATATTTTACACAAGACAATCTACTGCAGGGATGTCCAAGCTTGGCAACCTTAAGACTTGTGGAATTCCACTCCCAGAATTCCCCAATCAGCACTGGGGAATTCTAGGAGTTAAAGCAGTGGTGAAATCCCAATTTTCTTACAACAGGTTCTGTGGGCATGGCTTGGTGGGCATGGCAGGGGAAGTATACTGCAAAATATCCATTCCCACCCCACTCCAGGGGAAGGATACTGCAAAATCTCCATTCCCTTCCCACTCCTGGGGGAAGGATATTGCAAAATCTCCATTCCCACCCCACTCTGGGGCCAGCCAGAGGTGGTATTTGCCGGCTCTCTGAACTACTCAAAATTTCCTCTTTCAGTTCTCCAGAACCTGTCAGAACCTGCTGGATTTCACCTGTCCATTATGCCAAGATTGGACACCCCTATTCTACTGTCTGGAGGGCTATTCCAGCCAAGTCCAATTTAAAGGTTCAGAACTATACTAAGGAAAAATAGGAATTGTGCTGTTCACCACCACCACACCAATCACTTAGGTTCTGAACTGAACTGCTCACCTCTAACAGTCTTAGTCCAACTGCCTGTGGATAGCTAGATTACAGTTATATTTAGATTACGGAATTACATCCATATGTCCATGCATACCTGTAATTTAGCTTGCATTGCTTTTGTGAAATACTTGTTCCACTGATGCTCTTCTGGTGACGCTTAAATGGTCACCAGATACAAATTGCATTGGAAAAAGTAATAATAAAAGAAGAAGAAAAAAGGAAGTGCGTTTTCAAGGACTCCCCACTCCTGTAACCCCAAGACATATGAATGCACTGATAAAACATGTTGTTATGAATGTATCTGCTCGACCTTTTTTTTTTTTAAAAAAAAAATCCAGATATAATATTGTGTTTGCTTGCCAGTGAGGATGTTTCTTCCCACACATACATTCCAGGATGATATCTCCAAACCCAGCTGCATTCCTTTAGGACCACAGATGAGAGAGAGAAAAAGAGAAAATGATTGAGCTCTTGAGCAGTTCCACCCATGAGGGAGGATGGGATGGGATGTTTCATTTGCCCATTTCCCACCTGGTTTCGGAAATAAAATCACTGACCTTTCCAGTGCTGCTGAATTGGTGTCTATCAGATAAGAGGTCAACACCTGTAATTTCTCCATCATTGCTGGAGGAAGCTGCTCATTCTGGTGAAGAAGGTCCTGTGAAAGCAGAAAGATTGGCTACGTATGTCCACACAAGATGCTTAGCCTGGTGATGTTTTCTGGGTTTGCTCAAAACACTGAACAATTAACCAACCAACCAGACTGCATTCAGGTAACATGCTAAGAGACAAACAAACGAACAAGCCAATGCTATCCAAATTGTACAAATGCAGCAACTAGGGCTTTCAGCTTGTTTGTTTGGTTAAACATATTATGCAGACTGAAGCAAACATTATGAATCCAGGATATAAGCCACAAGCCAATATCTCTGAGGACTTTACTCTTGTACAGTGATGTTGGATTCATTAACACGGCACATAATACATTCCCCAAATTGTCCTAGTTATTTTCTTTATTACTTTGCTCCTGTCCACTGCCTTAATCAGATTCATTTGGTAACGAGTTTGAGTGAGCTATCAAATAGAATGGGTTTCGGCTTTGTTGCCTGTTTCAGATTTGTTGCCATATATTAAAGGAATGCAAAATTTGAGAGGACCTGGGCAACTTTCCATCTAGGGTTGTGATTAAAGAAGTGGCACTACTGAAAGAAGGAGGAATCCATTCAGCCAGAATCAGATCAAATCAGCAAAGAATGAATGCCTAGATTTTGCTCCTAGCTATCCTAAGGGAAGGGTTTTGTAAAAATATGTTAGTTTTTAAGAGTATTTTCCTACAAAACTGTGAAACGGTAAACAACCCACAATTCCTGAACCTGCATAGTGAGTGGGCATGAAATAATGAATTTGGGAGAAAATGCAAACTAATACAGTAGGCAATATACTGTATTATATACTACATAATATTATATTTTTACTGTAGTAATGGTAATAGCCCTTCATATAATGGAAGCTTTCAAATGCCTATTTTTTTTCTACATTTAAAACTTTATGGATGACTAGTGGCCATACTGAAAACAGAGAATATTCTACCCTATTTATCTGTCAAACAGCAATTGTGTTTGGATCTATTTGGCGAAAGGAATGTCATATGTCATGAAAAAATGCTGTGGTGTTGGCCTGCCTATAAGCCCACGTGGCTTTTTCAGGGAGGTCTTTTGAACCTTCACATTGCAATGGAAGATTATATTGATTGGCACCTGGTCATTCTTCCATAGTGGATTTCAAGATGACATCTTGATGACTCACATGCTGTCTTCCATTGAAACACAACTTCTGAAAGTGGACCAATCTGTCCCCCTTAGTGTTGAGTTGGGTCTGAGTGACTGGATTACATGTACTGCTCTTGTTGTTGTTGATTTGTCTTTTTTAAGCTGTTCCTATTTACAGTCTGTTCTATTTCACTGAATGTCTATATCCTATAAATGTAAACCCTAAATAAATAAATATTCCAAATCTAGGTGTCTATGGAGATTCTCAATCATCCAAGTCATAGTTTTCCCAAAGGTGCTTTTTTCAAAAGCAACTGGACTTTCTTTGAAAACGATTGCACTGAACAAGCTTCTTGGATGCGAAGCAAAATGTTTTCAAATAAAAAGAAAAAGAAAGTTCAATTCCCTTATGGAAAAAGCACCCTTGGGATCCCAAATCTAGATTTAATTAGCAACAGGATGGTAGATGTGCGCTCTTCTTCTTCAGATCCTGCCTTGATGACAAGCCTTTGCTAGGTTCTTCAAAATGTATGATTCAAGAAAAGAACATAGGAAATGCATTCAATTGCCTTGTTAGGTAGGAGAAATGTCACCTGGGAAGCTGTAGTCTACGCTGCGTGTTGGGAGTATGAGTATCACATTGGAGAAAACTACCTCTTTATCTGGGAATGAATGCTGATGCCTGTTTTCTTCCTAAATGGGCAGATAAGATTGTAAAAGGTGCCTTGGTGGTGCAGTGGACTAAAGTGCTGTTAAAGTAGCACTTAGCTGCCAGCTGCCTGCAATTACTGCGAGTTCAAATCTCACCAGGCTCAAGGTTGACTCAGCCTTCCATCCTTCCGAGGTAGGTAAAATGAGGACCCAGATTGTGGGGGCAATAAGCTGACTTTGTATAAAAAAGAACACCGCTTGGGGGGGGGCAAAAGCCCTACTAAGCAGGTATATACAAAAGTATGAAGGCTATTGCTTAACGCATTGTAAGCTGCCCTGAATCTCTGGAGAAGGGCGGCATATAAATCGAACCAATAAATAAATAAAATAAATAAATAATCCCTCCATATCTGGTTCCACATTTTTCTAGAGCTGATCCCAGATATGAGTTGCTTTAAAACAGAGGTCTTCAAACTTGGCAGCTTTAAGACTTGTGGACTTCAACTCCCAGAATTCTCCAGCCAGCATAGCTGACTTCTGGGAGTTCTGGGAGAATTCCCAGAATTCTCCCAGAACATAGGAGAATTCTGGGAGTTGAAGTCCACAAGTCTTAAAACTGCCAAGTTTGAAGACCCCTGCTTTAAAGGGGTCCCTGCATCGTTGTTAGCTAACAACCCCTGCATGGTTGTTAGCTTGAGAAGACTGATTCTCCCCTAGCAATGATATTGCTTTAGTAGAAGAATCAAGCCACAAGATGGTGCTACACTCTACATTTTTATGATACAAAAAAAACCTGGAATGGAATAAAATATAAGCTAGAATTTAGTAGTAGTCAGTAGTAACTTTTTTTTTTTTTGCAGTGCTTTTAGTAGTGGAACAAAAATTCAATCTTTCTGCTTTCCCTATATAAAAGTAAACAATAGGTGGGATAATTGAGCCAAAGGAGTCAACACAACTTGAAGACACAAGCATTTTTAGAGAACCAGGAATAGAGCTTTGGAGGCATTCTTTCAAATTTCCATTGAGCTATTAGGAGATTTTAAGCAGTGGTAACACTGTGTTGTACCAAGGCAGGAGTTTTTAAAACAAGTCTGTTGAACAAAGCATAATGGCTTAGTTGTTTGCATATAATGCTAAATACGTCAAATTGAAAGCAAACCAACCACATAAGGCTTAATGGCTTCATGTTGTATGAACCACAACAATCTTCCAGTCTAGGCTATCTCAAAGGAGTGTTCTAAAAATAAAAGAGGAAAAGGTTATACAGCCCCCTTGAGCTTTGTGTTAGAGGGAGGAGGTGATACTATCATTATTATTAGAAGGATTAGGAGAACTATTTTATACAAAGTGCTACTAAGACAGCAACAGTACAATGAGACAGGTTGTTTTAGGGATCTTCCAAGATAAATCTATTTTCCCTTCCAACAATACCAGAGGTATCTGTCATTGTGCAGAAATTCTCACTGATTTATTGATTATAGGTGCATCTTTCCTTTTCTTCATGGAGTTGAGGGCATCATACATGGTTCTGTCCTCTTTCCACTTTACCATTACACCAATTTTACCCTGAGATGTGCGTTTAGATTGGAAATGGATGATTAGATAAAAGCTGCATAAATTCCAGGCTTGAACAAAATTCCATCTAGATCAGTGATTGTCAACTTGCTAAGAGATAAAGATAGATCCAAAAACTCCAACTTGCTTCCAAGGACCTATGTACTGAGGAATGGAGTTTAGCCAGCAGAAAAAGCTACACCAAAATATACACTTACCGTACTTTTCAGAGTATAAGACACACTTCTCCCCCCTAAAAGTGGGTGAAAGTTGCACTGCATCTTATACACCAAATGTTGCCAAAGCCCCACCCACCCACCAGCCCCCACCCGCCGCGCATCATGTTTTCAGCCTCCATGTGCCCCGTTTTAGACCCGTTCCAGGCTGTGGGGATCGCTATAGCACATTGCCGCCGATCGCCGCCTCCATATGTCGCGTTTTCGCCCTCCACACGCCCTGTTTTTGGCCTCCATGCATTGCATTTTTGACTGATTCCAGGTGGCAGGGATCAGCATCGGTGACGATCCCTGCCACCTGGAACCGGCTGAAAATGCAACGTGTGGAGGCCAAAAACAGGGCACGCGGAGGCTGAAAATGCGATGTGAGGAGGCCAAAAACATGGCATGTAGAGGTGGAGATCGGTGGCAATGTGCTGTGGCGATCCCCACAGCCTGGAACGAGTCTAAAACGGAGTGTGCAAAGGCCAAAAATGCAATGCGAGGAGGCCAAAAACATGATGCACTGAGGTGGCGATGGGTTCTAGCGATACCCACAGCCTGGAACAGCTGATTGGCAGTATTCCTGAAGGCCAATCCAACTGCCAATCAGCTGTTCGTGCTAAATCAGGCTGCAATAATGTGCTGAAGCTGACCAGGCTGTTTGCTGTTTGCTGCAAGGATGTTAGCCAGATGAATACCGATGGATGCTGGTAGGCAGAGGCAGAATTTTTTTTCTTGTTTTCCACCCCAAAAACTAATGTGCGTCTTATACTCTGGAGCGTCTTATACTCTGAAAAATACAGTATTTATCAGTTCCCTGTTATCATATATTTTGGTTCATAGATTACCATATATTAAACTTGAATTTGACTTAAAAAGTATGACTCAAATATGTTAGTTTAGTTTAACACTAGTTTACAAATAACACTAAGCCATAAGCCATAGTTTAAGAACCACAATATCAATGTCCCCACATTTTGCACTTAGCTAAATACAAATCACCATGCTATGGTTTAGTAGGGTATGTAAATCCATCTGAACATGATACAAAATAAAGTCCTGATCTTCAATAAATTAGTGAAAATGTAAGAGGATTTGTAACAGCCGTTTTATCTTATGACTTTCACTGCCTCTGAAATATACCAGCACATTTATACTAGGCTTAATATAATTCTATTGAAACTAGGCTTCTCCGTCTAACACAGTGTTTCCCAAACTTGACCCTTTGAAGATGTATGGACTTCAACTCCCAGAATTCCTCAACCAGGCATACTATTCCTCAACCAGGCATACTGGCTGGGGAATTCTGGGAGTTGAAGTCCATGCATCTTAAAATAGCCAAGTTTGGGAAACACTGGTCTAACAGATATACTGCAATATCTTTCATACAACATAAACATCTAAAGTGAAGGCATAGTTAGCAACTTCCATAGGAATAAGAACTAAGAGTTCTGTTTCATGCATGTAGGGTCATTTGTAAATAAATGTCTTCGCAAAGGCTGTTTCACTCTCTAAATCATGGATGTCAAAACCTTGGCAATTTTAAGAGTTGGCTGAAGAACTGTGGGAGTTGAAGTCCACAAGTCTTAAAGTCTCCAAGGTTAGATATCCCTGCTATAAATGCTCAGATTGTATGGATACTGGATGTGGGGTGAAAGCCAGGGGTGAAATCCAGCAGGTTCTGACAGGTTCTGGAGAACCGGTAGCGGAAATTTTGAGTAGCTCAGAGAACCGGTAGCGGAAATTTTGAGTGGTTCGGCGAACCAGCAAATACCAGAGTGGGGTGGGAATGGAGATTTTGCAATATCCTTCCCCCAGGAGTGGGGGAGGGAATGGGGATTTTGCAGTATCTTTCCCCACCACACCCACCAAGCTACACCCACCAAACCATGCCCACAGAACCAGTAGTAAAAAAATTTGGATTTCACCACTGGTGAAAGCTATCATAGATACAATATCAGAGGTAAGATGTATAGTGTGTATAGGTAAGAACTTTTGGATAAGACCATCTGTTGTGCTTTTTATTCTGAGAGGCATCTTACAAGATATTGCCATATTAAGATTAATTATTTTCCTTTGAATTTCGCTCTTTAATGACTCATTAGATTTGCTGTGTACTAAATAGATTTTTTTTTAAGGAAATGAGCCAGGTGGATTATTAGCATTTATACTAAATAACGACATGCTCTTATTACTTAGATACAACTCTCCTGCTTGTGAGCATTCAAATCAGCCATGCTATCGCAAATTATTTCAGATTCAAGCTCTTAATGAAAGTATCTCCTTATCGCTACTGATTAGCACTTGCAAAGAAGATAAAGTTGCAAATTAAACTGCATTCCTATATTCTACTCACCTGGGAGTAATTCCCATTGAATTTAATGGATTTACATCTGAATAGGCATATATAGGATTATGCTATCAGTACCAGAGGAGGAGGCTTCTTCAGGATATAAAATGCACTGGGGTTGGGTTAAAAAAGAAACCATTTGGGAAGAATTCCAAGCCTTCAACTTTTCAGTTTAGGGATTTACAGTTTGATTGCTAAGGAAGCAATATTATGTCGTCCAAGAATAGACACAATGCCATTCAGGAAGAGATCTGCAAATAAAAGCTGATCATTAAGTAAAATTTAAAAGTGCAAACTTTGAGGTATGGTGGACCATTAATGACCATTTCTGCTGAGGGCAGAAATCCAAATCAGGAAGCAGAGCAGCAACCCCCAAAACCAATAAATCACAATAAAAAGTTGATAGTCTGCAAGTGTATAAGAGGGCCACAACGTAGTACAAGACACTGTCTGCTGAGGGATGTATCATCAAGACAGGTAAATGCATTTTTTTGTACTGAAGGGCGGTGGTCCTGCAGTCAGGGTTCTGTGTGTCATTTTGCCTTGCTTTTTTCTATGTCAGGCCTTTGACCTTTTAATCCCCCTGAAATAATCCAGCCCTTTCTTGTCTAGATTTGTTTTTTGACCTGATATGGGTTAAGCTTCTGAAGTAGCCTTCAGTGTTTTGGCTCTATTTGGGCTCTCTTGCACTTTGCAGGCAATAAATTACATGCTAGCAGTTGTAGTGAATCTGATGAAAAATGAAACCAAAACATATACTACTATAGGTTGCTCTAAAGTGAGCGTGTCGCTGAAGTTCTTTGTGTGCTTTTTCAAGGAATCAATGTCTTTTCTGATCAGCCATTATCTTATACAGTGTGTTTGTCAGAAGACAGAAACAGCCTCTCAAAAACTATGTATATTTAAGTGTTTTATTATTATCTGTTCACAACAATGTGATGTCCCTGCTGCCAGTTCTTTAGCTGGTGTTGGCCTTCATATGAGTTATTCTCAAGGACGTAGGACAGTGATGGCTAACCTTTTTGCCATCGCGTGCCAGGAGGTGGTGGGTGGGGGAGGTTCGTGCACGTGCATGCCCACACCCATAATTCTATGCGCCCCGCACATGTGCATGCGACCCCCCTCCCCCCTGCTCCTGGCACATGATGGCCCGGTAGGCCCGTTTTTCTTTCTCACCTGGCTCCAGATCCTCTCTATGCATCTGGGGAGGGCGAAAACAACCTTCCCCTCGGAGGCCCTCCAGAGGCCTGAAACGGCCCGTTTCCCAACTTCCGGTTGGACAGGAAGTGACTTTTTTGCTGTCTCCAGCCTCCAGAGACTCCTAGAGAGGCTGGGGACAGCAAAAGAGTCACTTCCTGTCCAACCAGAAGTTGGGAAAGGGGCCATTTCAGGCCTCCAGTGGGCCTCCAAGGGAATGGGGAAGGCTGTTTTCACCCTCCCCAGATGCAAAGAGGATCTGGAGTCAGTGAGAAAGAAAAACGGGCCTTCCCTACCCACCCCCCAAGCCCTCCGGAGGCAGGAAACAGTCTGTTTCCCTACTTCTGGTGGGCCCAGAAGGCCCGAAAATCAGCTGGCTGGCGTGTGCATGTGTGCCGGAGCTGAGCTGGCATGCCCACTGATATGGCTATGCGTGCCACCTGTGGCACACATACCATAGGTTCGCCATCATGGGTATAGGGTCTCCTGCCTAAGCACAGAGTTGGACCTCCAAGGTCCCTTCCAACTCTGTTATTCTATTCTTTTGCCACATCAATTATCCACACTTGCTTCTTTTTTTATTATTATTACTATTAACTATCTTGGATAATCTTCAGGTTAAGTGTAATTCAAGTGAATTAAGGAATGGTGCATTGAATTGAGTCAAGAGAGCATAAGTTTCATCCCTCAACCTGGCACCTTCCAGATGTGTAGAAGCCACCCTTCCAAACATTCTAAGTCCTAACACATTTGGGAGGTGCCAGTTGGGAAAGACAACCCTACACACATAGAAACTTTATGCACATTGGTTTATAATCAACGAACCTGATTTCGAACAAGTTTTTTTTTTTAATGCTACTGTGCATGGAAAGAGGAATTATCTGATGGAGTTGCAATGTTAGGGAAGAGTGGGTGACTTTTTCTGTCCCATAAGCAATCTTATCCCTTCTCCAAATATGGTATGAAAAAGCCAAGGCATGAGATAATTTGGCCTGCTTGCAGACTTTGATACTTCTTTCCTCTTCATATTGTATGATTAAGTCACCATTAATGGGACAAGGGCATGGAAACTGGGCTTACTAGTATATACCACTCCCAATTTAGTCAGTTCACCATTCCAGCTGAGAATAAATGGCTGTATTCATACTTGCCATACTTACTGGCAGACTTAACAGTATCACCAACCTCATCTTGTGGAAAATATTCAACTGATGAGCTGAAGAATATAAACAAGGATGTTTCAACCAATGCTCTGTCCCTTTCTTTGAAAAGTGTCTTTTTGATGCTTTTAATAAATCTCAGTCCTTGCAATAAGAAAAAAGGTTACATGAAACTCCTCTCTGCTCTACTAAAGCCAGTGGTGATGGAACTTGTACATTTATGGTGAAATGAGAGAGATGAATCACTGGGACAAGGAGAGAATTCTAACCCCTCTTAAACTCTGTCTTTTAAAAGTGGAAGTAAATTGACTCAGCAGCATAAGAATGCAGGACTGTAGCGATTTGAGAGAATGGCATCAAAAAAACATGTGGAAATATCTTTAAAGAGAAATAGAGCTAGCAATAGCACTTCAACTTATATACTGCTTTGCAGTGCTTTACAGTCTGCTCTAAACAGTTTACAGAATCAGCATATTGCCCCCAGCAATCTGGGTACTCATTTTACCGACCTCGGAAGGATGGAAGGCTGAGTCGACCTTGAGCCTGGTGAGTCTTGAACTGCCAAATTGCAGGGAGCCGGCAGGCAGCAGAAGTAGCCTGCAGTACTGCATTCTAACCACTGTGCCACCATGGTTAGGCTTATTATATAAACATTAAGACTTCTACATGTTTCCACAATAAATCTGATTGTATTCATAGGGAATCCCTTATGACTTAAGATAATATTGGTTGAGAACTGACACATCTATTGGTTTCCAAATAATTCCTTATGGGAAAATCTCCTAATCATACTCAAGAAAATGGATCTCAATTTTGCATCATATTATCGTTTCTGACTGAGATATCTTCTTGTGCTTTGAAAAAAAACCCCAATCATATTCCAGAAATTTAAATGCCTGAGTTTGCAATTCAATAAGTTCATAGTGGGATTCTGGACTTGTTTGATTGTGAGGTTTACAGAGGATTTTATTAAAAAGAACAAATTTTCATTAAAATGGCTACTATAGCACTCCTTTAGTAAGCATTTGCTCAGGAGAAAATTTTGTTGGATGACATCAGATAGTCTGGAGAACTGTTGTGCATAACCATAGGGAAGATGTTGGGTTAGGAAGATCTAGTTTCATTTTCCTATTCAGCCATTTAATTTATTAGGGACGTTGTAACGGCTGTGATAGAAAAGGGAATGGACAAATCCAGTTTCCTTGAGATAACACTGAATTACTTTTGAATTTTAGATGATGGCATTGTAAACCTTACAGTTCAAAACCATCATAAAACTCCGCAGACAGGCAACTTCGATAACCATTTTCATAAAATTGCTCACCACAGTGTTTAAGTCAGACATTATGTCAAGAGCAGATTTTTTTCTGGATGCAAGAAACTTCACACAAACCTTCTTAACAGTTTGGTGGCAAATCAAACAAGTCTGTTTTAACATTTGACCTCATTGGGCAAAACAAACCTAAGCATGTCTGGTTAATTAACTCATCTCAATGCAAGGTTTTGCTTCACTGACTGAACTTCAGGAATGCAGAGTTGTTTCGTTCGCTTCAGGGGAATCTTAAAGTGGGTAGAATAGTATTCTGCAGGGATAAACCACAGTGATCTAATAGTCCTTGCTAACGAAGCCTCCTTTCATATTGCTAATTATAGGTTTATCTGGATTTTAAGCATCTTGGTCTCCAGCATGATTTCCTTACAGCTTCTACCCAAAGTTAGATCTCTGCCACCTAAACAACCTTCAGCAATGTTTGGCAAGAAAATCAAATGACTTTATGTTCAATCTCTTGCAGGATTTTGGAAGTCTGCTCAGCAGTGTTATGAAAGGTAATACAAGTGCTCATGTAATTCACTGGCATCATATGAAACAGATTAGTCTGAATTTAGGCTGATTAGTCTGAATATCTATTGTATAATTCAACACTGTCCAATCCTTCAAAGGTAAGAGGCAGGTGACACCCATGTTACTTGCTGTCTTGTCTTACTGAAGGAAACACATCTGTTTTAAAGATATACTCGAAAACAGTGGCCCCCAACTTTTTGGGCAGCAGGGGCTGGTTCTATGGAGGATGGTCTTTTCATGGACTGGGGGGCATGGTTTCATGCGCTGCCTGGATCTCATCATGCGCAGATGGGGCTTCACTCACTTATGCTGACCGGTTCCTGGCAGGCCGCAGACCAGTGCTACTTCATAGCCCGAGGGTTTGGGACCCCTGCTCTAAAATCTTCATCCTATGCAAAAAAGCTCCATAGCAAGTATAACTTGAACTTATAACATAAATGAACAGCTATTTTAGCATTTAAATCTTAACTTTGTTAAAAATGGAAGCAACAGAAGTACCTTTTTTTCAATATTACTTTTGCATAAAACAAGGCTTTATTGCTTGCTTTTCAGTAAAAATAAAAAGTAGCCTGAAGTGTTTACCGTTGTCACAAAGGTAACTATATTTAATTTTGTGACAGTCTGACTTTAATAAAGCAGCCAAACCTAACAAGAAATAGCATGAGCCTTCCTTCATTTTTGTTTTTTCTTTTAATAAAGGACTTTAACAAAAAAAGAGAAGTTGTTTTTTGAGAATATTAAAAAAAAATCTATTGAAACATGAAAAAACTCCGCATTCTGGAAGTTCTCTTTACAATACTGCTAAACAAAGAAATATATCACTTTTCCAGTAACTCTTCTAAGAAACTAATTGGATAGGATAGAGAGGAACAAGGAAGAAGTTATTAGCAATGTATTTACAATTTTAATGTTTTTATCATCATCATCACAGAACAGAACAGAACAGAGTTGTTCTTTCTTGTTGGTTCATTTAGAAAGAGGTACAACTTAAGCCAGTAGTAAAGTCAGTAAACAAAAATTTTACTGAAATAGTTCAATAACACAGATACGGGATTTTTGTTTTAAGTGTAAAACTAATGTCATACATGAGAAAAATGGACAGAACTTTTTCCCTCCCTCCCCAGACTAATATGGGTACAATAAATATGGAGTTGTACATAACTGAATCTGTACATACAAACTTCGCCCCACAGCCATAAAAATCTACATTTAACAGTGCAACATATAATTTAATCATTTCATTTGACATAAGATTTATTTACTTACGAAACAAAAGTAACTACTCAGGTTTAATGTACATATAATATATAATTTTGACAATCTGTACAGTTTTCTAAACATAAAACACAAAAAAGGCACAATTGTCTATACAACATGTACAAAAAAATGGCCGGAGCTGACAAGAAACAACAATTATTGGTCAAGAGTTCATGATTGCACGAAGATTAGTAATGAGTTTGTGTCAGAAAATATGTGCTTTAAGTAAAAGGGAGGTTTGCAAAGAAACCTAGTAAGTGTTACTTTAAAAAAAACATACACACAAAACAAAACACCCGTAACCCCACACACAACCCAACATGAAACCAAAACACCCTAGGTTGCAATTACTAGTCTGTCCTCATCATCACTGCTGCCATCGCTCAAGTCGACTTTCGGCAGCCTTTTTGGCCGATGGAATTCTTTATCCTGAGGGACCATCTGATGTCTGGGGGAACTGGATAAAATGTCTGAATTCACTTTTGCAGGAGGCTCCGACCCAGAAGGCTGTCCCACCTGAACAGCACTAATATTGCACTTTGGTTTTTTGGGACTCTCTGAGTCAGAACTTTCAGAGTCCGGATTATCCGGGATATCACGTCGTCGATAGTCCCTTGCAGGGCCCACTTCCAATCGATTTTCGATGCTGTACCGCTTGTCGGCAGGTGCCTTCTGAGAAGATAGAGCACTGGCAATTTGAGCAGGGTCCGGAGTAGCTAAGCTTCCAGAACCCTGGACTTGGAACGTTTCACAAGTGTTATTTCCGGAGGCTGGTGGTTCTACAATCCTCTGATCATCTGCAGTCTTAGGGCTCACTGGAGAAGCTAAAGTTGGCAGTGCTATGTTTAATATTTGCAGGCCCGGAATGTGTGCCTGAGGACTAGAGGTGCGCTGAGAGGAAGGTTTTGCAGTCAACACTTGTAACCCTACGGCATTGAGCGTTAATCCCGAATGATGCATCTGTGGTGCTAGGCTGGTGCCAGCCAGGCCTACGATATTCACTGTTTCCATGCTCAGGGATGGAAGAGGCTGCAGGGCTGGTGCACTCAGACTGTGGATGCCTGGCACATTAATTTGGCCTATAGGGATACAAGGAACCATGCTGTTCACTTCTGCTATACCAAGGTGATTTGCAGTGCTGGAGATCGCACAGGCTGGATCGCCAAGAGCACTTGTAGTTCTGTGGATCACGCTGACAGCAGGAATAGTGAGTTGCACTGGCCCAGCTGGAATGGGTAGAAAAGTAGAGTAGGTGGCTAAGCCAGCAGGTACCACGTGGATCCCCCCCACTGGAACCACTCCATAGGGACTCTTGGTTTGTTGTTGAGAATGCAAGGGGAGGTGACTAAACAGATGAGTCTGGGGAGGTCCTAATTTCATGGTCTGTTGGTGTTCTCCATGCTTTGGCTCTTGTGTCTCTGCAAAAGGGGATGCCACTGAAGGAACAACAACTGTAGTTTGTGTACTCTGGTCTATGGGTAGAGAAGGAAGTCCAGTAGAAGCTGTGCTCTGCCCAAGAAAAGAGAAAGCATGAGAGGTGGTTACAGTAATAATTCTGAAATATGCATCTGCTAATTCCTTCTTAAATGCATAGAATTTGATTTAATTGAGACTCGAGTTTCAGTTCTTCAATGTTTTAGACTAAAAACAAGGGTGGAGTTCCAGGTGATTTTATTTCAAATTAATTTTTAGAATCCCAAAATATCCTCTGTGTTTCTACAATTGACACATGACTGAACTCTATTTAAAGCTCTCAATATTCTAAATTCTTAGTGAAAAAGTTACAACATTAACTAGGACATATTATTTTTCTGAAGAATTATCCAGGCTATATGGCCTTGCAGTGGTGTTAAAAATAATCTTATGATATTTCCACTGGTACCAGTGACAACCTGGGTCAAGATTGTAGTGCTGTTCAGGCATTCAGAAACCAAAACAATCACAACATGAGCACTTCAATTAAATCTCTCTCTGATGAGGTAATTTGAATGAAGTTGGCTTCTCTACAGGCAACTGCAGATCCAAGGTGGAAAATGCTATGGAACTGAGCAAAACATGTAACATTAAAATGTTTATTTTCAGTTTGGATGGCATTGGGCAACTGAAAATAAACATTTTAATGTTAAAATCAGGCCAAGCAGGGCTCAGTAACCAATTTAATCAATAATAATAATGACAATACTTTATTTATTAAATTTAGAGGTGACCTGACTTCAGAACAACTCTGGGCAGCTTAATTTAAGAAAAATAGAAAACAATAAGAAAATGTTCATCTATGTCCAAGCAAGCCACATTCCATAAAAATAACTGAAGATCCTCTATGATCACCCTACCCTAGGGCCTTGAAGAGCAGCCAAGTTATAAAACATCATCAGGGTGGGAACCACATGGATCTCTTGAGAAATTTCATCCAAAGAGTGTAGCACCACAACAATAAGGGCATGTTTCCTGGATCCCAATGGATGACATTTAATTGAGGGGACTTGGAATTCACCAATTCTGACTGAAATTATCTGATGGATAAAATCTATTTGAGAAATAAATTGGCCCTGTGATAACATTGAATTATACACAAATATAGGATATAGCCTTGTTTTAAACCATCTTGCTAAAATGGACATTAACAACCGGGTGACAATTTTTTTGTATTCAAAGTCCAAAGAAGGCTTCTTAAGAAGGATCTGCAAGATTTGTTATCTTGAAGAGGGCGGCAAAACACATGTCTAAGTGAGTTGAGGAGGTGCTTAATCTCTTTCAAATGCTGTTAAAATCCAAAATGGACCAAAGCCAAGAAATATGGTTGACAATTCATCCAACATAGTGGCTGTGAGTTCACAATAACCAAATCTGATATAAAGCCGGACTAGATAGCATTACAGAGAACTTAACGTAGAAGCTTGCTATTATTTTTTTTTTAATAAAAAAGTTTTTATTTTCTGATCAAACAAGTATACAATATAAACAATCATTCATACTATCATCAGAAAAAAAGAAAAAAAAATCAATTTGGTAAACTCAATCTTCAACCCCTCCTTACCACCCCCCACTTCCCAGAACAAAAACAGGGCATAGATTTCACCAAACATTCGCTAAAATAAACTAGCTAACTGCAAGATTTAATAACTCCCAAGACCCCTTAACTCCCCTTTTACAATTTCATCAACCTCCCTTTATATAAACACAAAGTAACATGTAATCCAATAACTCTAAGAATTTTAAAACCATTAACAAATCTTAAACATTCAAACCTAAAAACATTTTTCCCCCTCCTATTTTTCTCAAAGTTCAGATATTTTGAAATCTCATAACAAAAAATAAACCTTAGACATTCACTAATTAAATTTCTACATTTTTATAATTAACCATTAGTACATTAACTAGAAAACCAAAAAAGATTAATCAACCATTAATACATCATATTTAAAAATCAATATTCAACTTTATACTTTTTCCCCCTCAGTAGTTATAACACCTAAAACATAATCAATTTAAACCATGAATAGAACAACTGCAAAGCCAAAAAAAAAAATAATAATAATCTTCCATTCTTGGTTTCTTATTTTGAAATCTCATAACAAAAAATAAACCTTAGATATTCACTAATTAAATTTCTACATTTTTTAAGTTTCTAAATTTCCCCCCTTCATTATTCCTCCCTCCAATTTTTAAAATTTAAAAGATAATCAACAACATAATTAACCATTAATACATAAACTAAAAAACCAAAAAGGATTAATCAACCATTAGTACATCATATTTAAAAATCAATATTTAACTTTATACTTTTTCCCGAAGCTTGCTATTATTAATACTGCCACAAAATAAGTAAAATAATGAACTTCTGTAATTCTAATCACAGTTACCATGAAATATCAAATGTTTTTCAGTTCCTCCTGAAAACCAGGGAACTAAGTGGGCTTAGCCTGCAGTGTTTGGCAAACACATCTTTAGTCCTCTTCTGTACATCATTCCATGGTTAAAGTTTAGATGCAAACAGCAGTGATGCTCAAAGTAATTGGAATACTTCAGACTGATTTTAATTGATCCACTACTTTGCAGAAAGAACTGATTTCTGCTTTAAACCATAACAGAAATGAACACACACACACCACTGTTTTCCCCAATTCAAAATCATTCACATCCAGGTAGTAGAATATAGCAAGTCCAGGATGTGATATGCATCGTAGTCCTCAGCTGGACTACACAAAAGCAACTTTAATGTGAATATTGAAACTATGATTCTTTAATCCTACATTTTCAAATTCCTCAAGCAGGTTATGCAGAAAAATTGGAAACAAGAATTTCTGTACATCTGATGGGTAATACTTGGTAACTCCCATTCTCCTCAATTCAGCCATTAAGAGTATGGATGCAAGTTATATCAGGGTAACATTTTCAAAAATAAATCCTATACATTTTGTTGCACCAAAGGTGCACAACATGCAATCTAATTTTCCAATTTTGTAGTGACTCATTTTTTTGTAAATGCCCAGAGCAGCATGGTTAATATCTATTTCCAAGAAAAGCATAATTTTGCCAATAAAACAACAAGCACTGCCTGCTTTCCCTGCAATAAATTCTGGAATTAAAAAAAAACAAACCTTTCTCCTCACCTTCAAAGTTGCTGTAGTACTAATAGAAGGAGTGGTGCTTCCTAAGACTTCTTTTGTACCTGGGAAATCCACATACATTTGATGACTTGGTGACCGATGAAACGTTTCTGAAGACAGAGCAGGCTCTGTGCTTGTTGCTCTGTCTTGCATGCTTTCCTTTTTTGCTTCTCTGGAAATAGTTGATACTGGTGGCCCTGAGTTCCTGCAGTCCAACTGCACTGTACTAAGTACTGTCATTTTTGTGAGAAGTGCTTTTGGCAGGCCATCCACAGAGTCTGTGTGAACCCCAGCAAAACAGTCCAAAACTCTACTTTCTTCATCAGCACTTGAAACCTCATGAGAAGCATTTCTTGAGGGATGATGCTGTGGACTGGCTGAAACAGAGGGAGTAGCAGATAAAACTGATTCCGTTTGGCTATCTTCATCATCATCTTCGTTATCATTGTCTTCATCTTCTGGCCCATCTGAATCCTCTGGATCAAATCCAGACTGTTCATAATTTAGCCGTTGCTTTTCACCTGTGAAAGAGAACAAAATTAAATTCCCATCTAACAGCCCAGCAGTTCAGAGGAGATTCTTTGCATTGCATTTACTTTCTTTTTCTGAACATTAACTTCATGCAAGTAAATGGGAAGTATATGCAGAAATCCATATGAAACCTCCCTCCCCCCAGCCAAAAAGTAGCATCTTGGACTGAAGGACTTTAGAGTGGTTGATTCCATAACTGGTAGAAGGTGGAAGATGGAAGATGCATTCAGACTTTTTTAAAAAAAACTAAGGGGGAATATTCAGACATGCAACATATCCCCTCAGATACAGCACATCGCATTTCAGTTTTAATCAACTAACCATATGTAGGGTCACTAAGACATTACTAAGATTTAATAAAATCCTATGAAAGCAAAGTTTATGCAGTGTAACAAATGGATAGCAACCATCTCTTAAATAGTTTTCAGAGGGATAACCATGGTAGTCTTTTTCAGTGCAGAAGCTCATGATATTTTTAATAATCCAGCAAATTGACTCCTTCATTGGCTTTTTCTTATTTATTATAATTTATTTGATTTTTTAATCTACTTTTTCATTCAAGGATCATGGTTTATTTATTTAATCAAATAAGTTCTTCCACTGCCCAAAAATAATTCCATTTGCGAATAGAATTATTTGTTTAGCAGAGTGATGGCGTTCGGGAAAAACCTGTTCTTGTGTCTAGTTGTTCTGGTGTGCAGTGCTCTATAGTGTCGTTTTGAGGGTAGGAGTTGAAACAGTTTGTTCAGGATATGAGGGGGTCTGTATATATTTTCGCAGCCCACTTTTTGACTGCTTTTTGACTGCTAATAGATTGCTATTCTTGAAAATCTTATCCATTTTACCTCAATTTTTAAAAGCTGGTTTTTCATTAGACTTGGAGGTTTAGATTCAGGCCTTGGGTCAAATGAAAAATGGGAGGAAGAGGGATGTTTATGGACCAAAGTAAAAATCTGTGGTATATGCACATTTTTCATAGCAGCTGTCTATCAATCTATGTTATTGACATAGAATACAGATAGGTCATTCTAGTTTAAGAGATCATGATACTCTATATATCTTTCCAGGTAAAAGATGAAAACAGGCTCTTTTGAGTTTAAAATAATGTAAAGATCCATATAATATATACGCTTTTTTTTAAACTTATACACTGCCTTTACCCTAATATCTCAAGGCATGACATACGAAGAGGGTATCTCTCCTAACTTATGAGGCTACTTGGCTGAGAGAAAGAATGACTGAGCCAAAATCACCAAGTAAATTCTATGGTCAAGTTGAGATTTGGACTCTGTTCAGGAAGTCCTCAGGTTACCAGAATTTCCATTCCTAAATGATGCAGTTGTAAAGTGACCACATCACTTAGCGCTAGCAATTCTGGTTGCTATTGTAACCCCAGGACTATGTGGGACATTAAGCTAGAATTTCATGTGACCTCAATGAGGATGGGGCAGAAATCAGGAAATCAGGCTGCGGGAGCTAATACAGCCAGACAGGGGTTTGCCACATGCTGGTGCTACAAAGCATGAGCTATTGGGCAGTGCCATGGAGTGGCAGGGAGTGCCACAGGCATTTGCTACAGAGAGTGGAGGAGGGGTGACAAAATGGTGGGAGCAACTTCTGACTTCTCTATTGATTTTACCTTTGGAAAGCTGGCAGAAAACAATAGAAATTGCAATCACAAGACTGCAGCTTGCTGTAATTTATCATAATCATTAACTAGGCACCAAGTGCCCAGACTTCGATAACATGACAGCAGGGTCCTTGCAACAGCCAGAACTCTGAGGATCAGTCCTAAGTCTTCCTCATTCAGCAAGCATGATAAAATATCTCTTTTCGTTGTACACATTTCCAATGTAAATGTGAAGTGCCTTTGTACATTCAAGACGATTTCTCTGGTGAAATATGCATTTTATAAAAATTCTCTTTAAGATTATAATGTAGTGTAAATTTTAATCCTTTCCACCATTGTTGCACTGTATATTATAATCAAAAAAATTAGCCCACTTTTATCATTTCTTCTACTTTTATTTCAAATCTCAATAAAAGTTTATGTATTTTAGCAAGTCCATGTTCACCATTTGTACACAATTTTATTTCAAGCTTAGTCTTGAAACAGTCTTCCATTCAAAAGCATACTCTTTTGTTTAATTTAAACCTTTTTAATAACTATAAATAAGAAAACCATTAGCAATTATATCCCTCTGCCACTAATTGTTCTTTTGATTTTATTTTGTATTCTGCTTGACAAAATTCTGCTCTCACACAAAAATTAGTGATTTTATGTTTGCCTATTATTTCTGAATCAGTGGTCATAAACCTTAGAACTACCTGTAATAAACAATACTGTTGTTAAACTCTCAGTGATCAACCTGGGAGAAAAAATATACTGTAGATTCTAAACAATTGAGGAACTGCTGTTGATTGCTCTAAAATTCATTCTGAAACTGAATCATATGAATCATTATAGTGATTAATGCAAACATTTAACAATACAAATAATCAAGAAACAGTTGCTTTTGAAAATAGATTATTCCCTCTACATGCTCCAGTACTGAGTAACAACTAATGGGAGATGCTTACCTTGCTAAAAGCTTTATTAGTAAGGTCTGAAGCAGTTGTTAATAATGTGGTTAGGGTTATGTGGTCTTCCCTTTTCCCTAATAAAATACTTCTTCGGAGCTTCACTAAAAGGCTTTTTAACGTCATCCACACTAACTTTAAACATTAGAGTTGATGAAAATGATAAATGTTGAAGAAATGATATAATATTGAATAAGATAACTGTTGTTTCTGTACTGTACCTAATGTTTTTCTACTTCAACCAAGCTATTTATATTGTGATTTAATTACTATTAAATTTAAAAAATATAAATCATTGAAGATTTACAACTCTCAAGGAAATTTCAACTATAGTTTGATAAAATATGACTATTATTGAAACTAACAATGAATCTTTGTGCAAAGATCCAAATATTTTATTTTTTTTATGTGTAGAATACCATATGCATAACACATTCATTAATTTACCACTTATAGTAGTGAAAAAAACCACTTTCCTTATGAGACATAAAGCTATAAACAAAGTATAGCAATACCAAATTTAAATAAATGTTAATATTATTTCTATATAAAACATATGATGGAAAGGTTTTCATCTAGCCCATATTAAGTTTTCACAATGAAAAATCCCTTTCTGTGCAGAAAAGATGTTTTATACTAATTTGTAATTATCATACTTTTAGTTTTACATATTTCCTTGCTTACATTTTAAACGTCTGAAAATTTGAATTATATTTATATCTGTTTTATTTTTATTTTTTCTTTCTAATACTGACATTCATTGGGGAAGCTCATATTGGAGCAACTTAAAAGCATCAGAGATTTAAAATTTATCCTGAAATAATACTGCTTACTAGCTGTCAAGCTCCTTTTTCTTTTTTTTAAGCAGTTTAAAGCAGGGGTGAAATGCTCCCGGATCAGACCGGATTGCCTGATCCAGTAGCGATTTTTCCCTGTGGTTCAGCGATTTGGTAGCAATCGCCACCTGGATGTCATTACTTCCTGGTTTTGCGCATGCACAAAAGGTGTGCACATGTGCTTCTGAACCGGTAAAGAAGGTAAGTAGATTTCACCCCTGGTTTAAAGTATTATTCAAATAGTTCCCTACTGTTGGAGGGGCTGTTGTCAGCAACCATAAGCTAGAAAATATATAGATTTTACCACATAAATAAATATCTTGGTGGGAAACTGTTTGATAAATTATGCTGCAATTTCTTCTGCAGAAATTTAAATAGTATTAATCTTTGCTAATATTTCCAAACATATTTGTATCAATTAAATTTTTTGAGAAGAGTCACATTTTAAACATTTCTGAAGTTCAGATCAAATTGTGAGTGACCTGAAACTAGTCCAGGATATACTTTTATAGAAATTCCATGGAATTCAGCAGAAACCTCTTCCAAACAAATGAATTTGGGATTGGGCATTTGTTATCTAAAAGGAATGTGCAATGAAAGCTTGGGCAAGCAAATGATACGCCTAAGTTGTACTATATCACGTTGAATGGTTCACCTGGCCTGACAGCTTAGCTCAGAAGCCAGCATTCCAAACATATTAACCTTATATTTTGGGTGGGAAGAACATTCTTTAGGAGATGAAAGATGGAAGGGTGATTGGGAACATAAAAGGGAAACTAAGTGGTATTTACTAATACCCAAATGATAGCGAATCTGAAACCAGAAAACATCACACAATCACACAATCTACCAATCCTGCTGTTCTAAATCCTCTCAATAATTAATCAGGTCTCATAAAACCAAATTGAAACTATATGACAACTATAATGGAAAGTTCCCAAATTCTTGTTGACCAACAATAGCTTTTCTAAAAAAGATACATTCTAGTTCCTCCTTTCACTCAAAAACTGTCCAATCTCAAATTTATTCTTCTGCTTTAAAATATAGGAAAACCAAATAAGAGACATTCAGCGATGAAGAATAGCTAATAGAGTGGCTTAAATTTCTATCTGAGCATTAGCCTTAATGTTTTTCTGTCAATTCTTATGAAACAGGTAAGAAATAATGAAAAAAGACTAGGAAAAATAATCAGTATATTTAACAGAATAATACTATTAACAAATTCATAATTTATGCTGAGGAAGAACTGTAGAATTCTAAATGCTTTAAATAATTTAAAGTGCAATTATGTTCACTACAATACAGGCTATAATCCAGACAACCACAAAAATCAGTCTACCTATAACTTAGAATCTCATTGGCCAGATTGAGACCATCATGTTCTGTTGTCATGCCTATCAATTTTCTAAAAATATCTGTAATATTTTAGCTCATGAACCTAAGAAGCTTCAGGGTTTTGATCTAGAATGACAGTTTCCAGCAAAAAAAGTTGTAAATTGTGGTCACATGACCGTGGGATGCTAGAAATGACTGTAAATGTGTTTCAATTGCTAAATGTCCAAATGTGACTACATGACCGCAGGGGTGGGGGTGATGTCAGAATTTCAAATCTGAGTATAAGTATTTTTTTGCAGATCCATTGTAACTTTGAATGGTTGCTAAGCAACCGATCATAAGTCAAGGACTACAGGTATCCAAAAACTATCCTTAGATATTCTGGGAAGAGGTTTACCCCACAAATACACAGCACATATTTTACTAAATAGAATGCTCTCTGGTTTTTAAAGATTGAAAAACGTTAAAGGTTCTAAACTATTCAAAACTTGTAATTAATTAAAGCATTTCAACCTAGTGATACTGGATGGCAAACAATACCTAAAAGTATAAAAGCAGAGCAGAGATTAAATTGTCTTATTATTGCATCTTCAAATGTCCAAAATAATGGCAAGGAAGAGATAAAGTAGAATTCACCATTTCTGTAACAATGGCTTGGGCCTTTTCACTCACATCGCACTCGGGTCAGAAGCGCCTTGGTGCTTGGTGCGCCTTGGGTTGAAAGGATCAGCTGGGAACATCACCGTTCCCTGGGGGATGCCCAGCTGGGGGCTCCTTTCATGTCCCCAGCAGGAGCTGGAGCAAAGGAGCAGACATCCCACAGCAGCACTTGGATCTCAAATGCGGCCTTGCTAACCTCCAAGCCAGCGTTCTAACCACGCAAGCTACCATGCTCCTTGCCTTTTCACTGATTTTGGGATTTCTCAGTTTGATAGGCAGCATTTTGAATATGAGTGTTATGAGTGTTCTCAGTTGTTGTTCTGCTACTTTTAATTTCTGTGCTTTTTATTGTTTTTACTCTGGTTTTAATTGTTAGTTGGCTAGAGTCATGTTTATGAGATGGGCGGTCATCTCAATTTATTAAATAAATAAATAAATAAAATCTTAAACTCTAGGTTTGCAGCCGTTTAATTCATTCTTTTCCAGTGAATCACAATTCTATCATCTCTTTATTATGTATTATTAAGCATATTATGTATTCTTTTGCAGAATACATAAGCTAAGCCTTCATATTTGCTGGTAGATTTTGGACAATGGGTGCATCTTTCTGAGATTTGGAGGTGTAAATTAACATATTCAGATCTAAATATATGATATATACTTACCAAAGTGCAGTATTTTCAGATTCTACATAATACCTTTCCCCAGCCTGATAGCCTTTCCCTAATTGTCAAACTATATAATTTGGAATTTTGTCAGTTGAAGACCAGTTGAAGAGCAACGGGGTGGCAAAGTTATTGTAGAGGCATGACCGACATAGAATTGCAGTAACTGAATATAAAGGGATAGCATACAAGAGTTTTTTAAACTGTTTTTTAAATATATATGTTTTTTAAACATATATATACTGGATAAATATATATATCCATATATACTGGATGTAATAAACATCCACCATTAAATGTTAGAAGTTTTAGTCTAATACCGTGATAGCGAACCTATGGCATGCAGTGCCCTCTTTGTGGGCACGTGAGCCATCACCCCAGTTCAGCTTTGCCGCGCATGCGCCTTCCACCGGCCAGCTGGTCTTTTGATCTCTGCTGTGTATACACATGGCACATGAGGGCCGCACGCACATATGCAGGGCACATGCATGCATGGGGGGCTGGATGCACATGTGCAGGGTGCAAACGGGGGGCATGTATGCACGGGGGGGGGTGTCCACGCTTTGGCCACTCGTTCCAGAAAAGGTTAGCCATCACTGGTCTAATACATTGGGGGGATCCAAATTAGGAAATTTTGCTTTAGATTCTAATTCACGGGGTCTATTTAAACAATAATCTCCCCTTTTGAATCCCTGTGTATAAATTTTGCAATTTGTTTATTTATTTATTTTATTTTATTGGATTTATGTGCCATCCATCTTGTCCAGATGCAATTCTCGGGTAGCTTATAAACATTTATATGGATCCTCTTTTGTGAGACTCCTAATTAAATGTATTATATACCTCAGTGGATAAAAACATGCTCTATCTAATATGCTCTATCCTATGACTCAAATTAGGATGATCTTATTGTTTAGATCAGTCAGAATTAAATGAATTGAATTAAATGGAGACTTGTGAGTTTTCAAAATCTTTTTCCAATGTTATTACTAAAAGAAATTTGGTGAGTAAATTAAATTTCACAAGTGTACCATTTGAGATGCATGTGAATCCTAAATGAATTGCCTGCTTCCATGAAAGCAGCTGAATAGGAGGCCTGAGCAG
Source organism: Pituophis catenifer annectens (assembly GCF_029215685.1). Lineage (NCBI taxonomy): Eukaryota > Metazoa > Chordata > Lepidosauria > Squamata > Colubridae > Pituophis > Pituophis catenifer. The sequence continues at coordinate 68,772,920 of NW_027256883.1, forward strand.
AGAAAGAGAAATATCACAACCACAAATATACAATTGAAATTTTAAGAATTATGAAAATCTTTACCATAGTCTTCTAGATCTTGATCATCTATTAATCCCACTGAGACTCCCAAATCCATACACTTCTTGCTATGCGCTTTGGACTTCATATGTTTTGTTAAATTTCCTAAAATAAAAATAAAACCAATAATGTACTGTTTTACTTTTATAGTTGAATGTCCAGCAGTACAGGATTGTGACCATAAACATGCCAGTTGTCACATATCATACAGGATGCTTTGGTTTGTGATAGCTTTATAATAAATTATAGAAACTTATAGGAAGTCAATAAATTACTTTTGCTCCCAAGGATTTTAACATCATTTTTGATAGTCCTAGACTAAGCAAAATAAGACCTATAAAATATAACAGTGGTTAAAAAGGCAATGGCTACCTATTTCTACACTGTTGTCAAGAAAATTATATCTATCTTTGAAGATACCAGGAGCTGAGCTTGATTTGAAGGAGACTTTTAAAGGAAAGTAACCCAGACTGTTGCTGATTTTCTGAAATTTGCCATTTTATTAATTTTTTTCCAGTGCTTCTTATACTGTACAATGATTAGATTTATTTAAAGTTGTAACAAGCCTTGACATAATTAAAAGAACCAATTTTATAATATCATGCAATAGTTCTTCTATAGTTTCATAAAATTTGAACTTTATATTTGCATTTCCTTTAATTAAAATAAGCAATAAAATGAACCAGTTTGTTAATGTTAAATGCTATGAGGGAGCAGAATTACACAAAAGCTCTGATGTGAATGTCATCTCACTTTTATATAATTTACAAAAAGGTTAATTTCTTTTTTAACTATCTAGACTTACGGCAAAACAAATAGATACCAGCATGCCCCTAACACACAGTGCTAATTATTGGTTCACAGATAATGATTCACTGTTTTGGACGATCAAATGTATTCAAAATGTTCTTACATTTTTCTTATACATTCTTGACTACAGTAACTCCTTATAAAAAGCAGAAGAAACAGTAGCTTACCCAAATCAGCACAATTATATTTTGTAATACTGAGCCAAGCCTGAATTAATTGCAAGAATGAAAATTGCAAAATCAATACCATTGTAGAGTATGTCTGCCTGATAAATGGCTGTATGACCAATTATATACAGGATGTGTTCTCAAAAGGGGCAGATTCTTCTGTACCCAAAATTCCTCCTGGATATTTTGGCAGGCAAGGAAAGTCTTATTCATACTTAAGTAGTACACATGGCCCATTATAAATTCTTTTGAAGTTATCATAGTTTTATAACAACTTTTTAAATCCTGAAGCAACAGTTTTAAAAATTGCAAATATCTCTATATTCTCTATAGTTTATCATTTATAAAGTCTACATAATTTACAGAAAACCTTCATCATGTATTAATTTAAATCTGACATGTCAAGCAGAAAAGTATCTGCTAAAGCATCCTGCGGATGGAGGGGACCCAAAACAATGATCCACAACTGAACTACCTTTAGTCTTGAAGGAAAAATTGCAATAATTGCAATGATATGGCCGGACATCTGTATGCGTGCGAATATGTTTCTTCAACATACTGGGCTTTTTACAGCGTATCCCACATTCTTCACATATATATTTTCCTCTTCCTCTCCCACGAACATAGACATATTCTTCATTTGATTTATATCTAGTTTAAATGGGACAGAAAATATTCTAATGTGAGCAATAGTATTATGGGAATAAATGTTAGGCATGAAATTTGGAAAACACCTGAAATAGAAATCAGCTCATCAACTCTGATGTTGCAATGTTTTAAAAGTTCATTTTTTAAAAATTACAATTTGAAAATGTGAGAAAGCAGCCCTACAGTCTGGTTAAAAAAAAAGGGGGGGAGGGATGATAAATTTGGAGTGCCAGGAAACGTCCTAGAGCACTGTTTTGCAAACTTGGCAACTGAGATGTGTGGATATCAACTCCTAGAATTCCTCAGTCAGATTTCCCACACATCTAAAAGTTGCCAAGTAGAAAAGTACTGTCCTAGATTATTGAAGAGAAAGCACAGTGGGATGTTTTGCTTGCAAGTTCTGTGTGTGTGTGTGTGTGTGTGTGTGTGTGTGTGTGTGTGTGTGTGTGTGTGTGTGTTGAAAATCACAGTGTATTTTTAACTAAATAAATAGTTTGTTTTGGGGCAACATGTGATTTTGAACACTGGAATGTGACTTCTGTACTGCCCCGTTACAGTTTTGTGCTCTAAGTTAGGCCTTTTATTTTATTTTTCACCAAGGTACATTTCCTTTAACCTCATGAATTTGCTTCCCTGAAAATTCATGTTTTGTGACTTCATGCACCCATAATGACTATGAGAAACAGCATAATACATTCAAACTGTCAAATGTTTCTGCTTGGCTACAATAGACTCAGATGCCTGTTATCTAAGATCTACCCCAAAAACTGTTTACCAAATTTGCTAGAAATTGTGCATAATGCACAAAAAATCAATTCTGCATAATGCAATACAAATTCTATTTCACAAAAACAGAGGGTGAAATAATCAAATTTCAGTTCAAAATAATCAATAAAAGTTATAGCACTTTTAGGGGAAAAAAACCACTCACCCTCCATCAAATATTTTAACTCTTCTTGGCTCATTTTTGGCTATGTTCTCAATATCTTGATCAGTACTTAGTTCAGAGTTTTCTTTATTGCTGAATTTCTTTGCTGTCTTTTGTTTAACTAATGCCTGCTGAGATAAATGTAAATCAACTCTTACAAGTTTAACTAGCAGATTAGTAGCATTTGTTAATATAGAAATCAAACCTACTACCAGGCAAAATTATTCTATAAGTAGGGTACAATCCAATCCATTTGTGCATCTAATATTAACTAATTCAGAATGCATGTATACGTTACAAATCAGTTCCTTTTACATTTTAATATACCTTGTTAACATGATTGATAGATCCATCAATATCAGCTGTCAGACTGCTTTCATAAGCAACACACAATTTCTATGTAAGATTGAAAATAATTATCCTTAGTTCAAATTATAGGATCGCCACCTGAGACAAAGTAGATTTATGTAGGTAGAAGCACCACTGATTACAATGGGATTAATCATTTATGCAATTAGGAATGGAATTATGCCTTTTATAAATAAAAGAACCTTACATATATGCATTATGTCCTTTCTGTAAAGCCCCTGTTGCTGCATGTCAGATTTTTCACAGAGAAATACTGTATGTTATTAAAATTTGTCTTCAAGGGCCTAGTCACCTATGTACGCACAGATTATAAATCCGTCTATATAGTTCAAGACAGGGAATGTATCCTATAATTACACATTGTAAAATAGATGTAAAATATGGGTGTGGAACTTCACTATATTGGAAAATTATTTTCACATTTCTGATAAGACTGTTAGACAAAACATGAAATTTGTATAGGCTACACCTAGTGATATTAGATTGGTAAATGGAGAATTTTCTCTCTACAAATCAAAAGATACAATTTCTAGAACTATTTATCGTATTACTAGTAATGGCACAATAAATTATGCCAAATATTTTGATCAACTTTTAGCATTCATAGAGTTAGGCCAATTCATCTTTTCTTGTAGCAAAACCTATGTGTATTGTAAATCTATTACTCCTCTGCCATTACATATATATTGGATAAGGTTATCATACTGGGAAAAGAAAACCAAGCTCTGCTTTACTCTCTCTTCCTTCTACAACCCATTTTCCTTCTCTTTGATGTCTTTAGTGTTGACTGGACTTTTTATTCAAGAACTGGATAAAAAGGCTACAAAGAAATAATGAATAACACATACTTAGCTCCATCCTCATTCCTAATGATTGTCTATATTATACTGTAGACAGTATAATACCCATTTCCATTTATTAATTCCATTTAATACCAAGTTTGGGGTACCATCCATGCAGCGCTTTCAATTCATGTCCCATTCATGACTATGTGTGTAGTGTATTGCTTTTATTAACATCAGGAAAACTTCCAGGAATCCTAGCTGGTATGGCTGAGAATTCAGGATGTTATATTCTCAACATAAGGAATATATTAGGTGGGGTAGGCATTTAATCATGCATAATTTTATTTATTGTGCAATTCATCCACAAATATTTACAGCTATAATAGTGATAGGAAATGCTGTTGCTGTTTAGTGAAAAAAATCACTGGCCTAAATATGGACAATAGTAACATTTTATTTGATTCACTACTTTGCCCCATATTAATTGAAATCAAAAACTGAGACCACTGTAGAGGGCATTTATTTAAAATCTTTTGGCTCCTGATTGCAATTCATGCCTGTTAATTATAATATTCATAGGCAGGCAGTGAATGCAAAGTGGAAAACTTTGTTTTCAAACTATACTAACCAAAAGTTAAATATTAGTTTTTTAAAATTCTGATTCTTTGACAATAACCAAATATTTATTCATTCTATGTATCATGACACATTACAGAGAAACTATGATTGTATCCAGTTATCACCTAGAGAGTACTGAAGCTAGAAATGCAGTTCAGAAACATGGTAAGAACAAGGCCAATTTTTTATTTGAACAGATATCCTTGTTTCCTCCATCTTGGAGTCAATTCAGATATGTGGATTTTAACTTGTAGAATTCCCAGAAATGAACATCCCCACACATATAGGGCAATTGTCTTCTGGAAAGCTAAGTTATCCAGGCCAGACTAGTTGAAAAGAAAAGAGCATATGCAATCAAAATGTATTGCAATTACGACTAAGTTGAAAGTACTCATATTTTGAGTAATAATTTTTGTAGTCAAAACAAATTCAATTCTACAGACTTGGGCAGAGCCTTTAAAAAGGATATTATTTTAACTCATACTGATTTCTTCTTTATTGTTTTCAGTTTTCTACTGAAATCTTATAGCCTCCACTGATATCATCATGCACTTAATCCTGATTGACTGTAAATTTCACATTTTCAAATTATTTACCACTTAATCCTAATGGGGTTTTAATCAGCACAAGGATAGTTCAGGAAAAAGACAAGCAGCAGCAGTTGATACATGGAAATTGTAACATCAAATATAGTCTTTAAAAGACCAATATGCTGGCAGGTAATGTTCTCCTTTTTAAAAAGAATTACTGCACTGCTCTCTCAAAATGGCCCCAAAATGAAAATAATATTTTATAGAGTTCCTTATTTTCTGGCACTTGAAAGAAGACATCAGTCATAAGAAGAGTATGTTCCTTACATTACAACTCAAACGTTTTTGTCAAGGAAAACTAAATTCTGCAATCTACATAAACTATGCAAATAAACCAGATTGTGTTTTCCATTTATTTCTCATAACTAATTTAGTAAGCCAAGAAGTCTGATTGCTGATGATTTTACCAATGAATCCCCTAATCCTATGGAATTAAGTCTGAGCTGAGGTAATTCCACATTGAAGAAACAAGTATTTTTGGGGGGATAATATCTCATCCTGTGCTGGCATAGAGTTCACAAACACCAATAGCCATATCTAGTATAACAAATATAAAGATGACTGAAAGAATGTTAGTACTGTAATAAGAGAAAGAACAGAAATTCTAGGCGTGTACGTGAATGACAAACTTGCCTTGTATACAGGTACGTCTCAATTTATGACAATTGAGCCCAAATTTTCCAGTGCCAAGCAAGACAGTTGTTAAGTGAGTTTTGTCCCATTTTATAATCTTTCTTGCTACAGTTATTAAGTGAATTGCTGCAGTTGTTAAGTTAGTAACATGGTTGTTAAGTGAATCTGGCTTCCCCACTGAGTTTGCTCGTCAGAAGCTTGCAAAAAGTGATTACGTGACCCCAGGACATTGCAACTGTAAAGTTTGCAAAATTTGATCACATGACTATGGGGATATTGCAATGGTCATAAGTGTTAAAAAAAACAGTCATGTCACCTTTTTCAGTACTGTTCTAACTTTGAATGGTCACTAAACAAATGGTTATAACTCAAGGTCTACCTGTACATGTATTTAAATCCAAAATCAAAAACTTCACTAGATATCCTATTAATATAGGTAACTTCCACCAATATTTCCAATAATTCTGTGAATGAGATCTCAAATTACTTAGTTAAGACTGTCAAAAAGTTCCTAAACTTTTTGGAACCTGGACAAAATCAATTCATATTAGCCTTTCAAGATTCCCATTCAGATTCCCAGTACACTGACTCAACCTACATGAATACTCTTGTTACCAAGGGAGCCCCTTGAAATAGAGGTATACCATAAACTGGAAACCATTCCTTAACTACAACTTAATAAATAATTATTATTATTGATAATATTAATTACTGTATAATTGAATTTATACAATTATCTATTGGTTGGATTTCTCTGTGATTTCAGGTTTACAGAATACATACGTTTAGCAATATTGATTGAATGTACTATAGCACATAATCTTATCAGTGATTTATATTATGTTGACCATCATGTTTAACTTAAATCTTAACAGCAATTTTTAATCTTTTTAAACAATGTAATATATTCAGCTGTTCATGACAACTATTAATATATTTAAAAAACTATATCTGTAACATTTTAAATTTTTTTGTTTGTTCATTTGCACTTTATTGCATTTTTCTTGTTCATTTATTTATATTATTTCTATTTTTCTTTCAAATGCCTCATAATAATAAAAAAAAGATAAAGAAATGTAGCTATACTATAGACTAATTCAGCTAAATGACCTCAGTATGTACTGTAATGTAAAGTATATTGAGTGAGCCCCAGTATAATGTTATGCTCTCCAGTATAATGTTAAGCTTATGACTCTATATGTGTGATGGCAAACCTATGGCGCATATAGAGCAGTGTTGGCGAACCTTTTCAGCACCGAGTGCTGAAATGGGAGCATGTATTCGCGTGCGGGAGTGCAAAAAACGAAGAGCAGTTCCCTGGTATGCATGCATGCGCCGGGAAGCTGAGCTTCCAGTTTCCAGTGTGCACATGCATGCCAGTCACATGGTCTTCTGGTTTCTGGCACAAATGTGCACGCAAAGACCAGCTGGCCAGCGCACATGCGCATGTTGGAAACCAGAAGTTCAGCTTCCTGGCCTGCACATGCGTGCCGGGGAACTGCTCTTCCGGTTTCAAGCGCTCATGTGCGTGCACACCAGAGAACTGCTCTTCCAGTTTCTGGTGCTCCCCTGCATGTGCTCCCTTTTCGGCACTTGGTGCTGAAAAGATTTGCAAACACTGCTCCATATGTTCAAATATCCTTGCAGTTTGAATATCTATCTGGTAGATATTTATTGTTATGTATCAAGTTATGTATCATAAGCGTGTCCAACCCCCAGGCCACATGTGGCCCTGGATAGCTAGTAATGCGGTCCTACAAGATCATAAACTTTTAACATTATGCAATTTATAAATATTAACTATATTATATGTTTTATATGCAATCCAAGACAATTCTTCTTCACGCAATGTCACTCAGGCAAAGCAAAAGGTTGGACAACCATGCTCTACAGCTTTGACAGGCTTGTTACTGACTCCTAGAGTGACGTATTACTCTTGTGTGTGTCTAACTGGCCACAGATATCATTTTTGGAATCAGAATTTGGATTATGTACCATGTAATAGGTATGTACATAGTAATAATGATTACTTTTATTAAAAACCAGTATGAGATATTCAATTTTTCTAAAGGACAATGCTGGATTTAAGATACTCCTCCAAAAAAGTTAATTACATTAAATGTCAACCCACGTCGTCGGGGCTGTCATTCTGGTGGGAATGGAGGGAGACAGAGTGTTGAGCCCACATTCCTGCCTGGATATCTTGCCTTGCCATCACTTGCCCCCTCCTGCATAGAGACTTGCGTGGATGAGGTGCTGGCTGCGTTAGCCAGCATTAATGGAGGCTTACCAGACCTATCCCGATCGGAATGGCCCCAACGAACCAGGACTAATTGCACTGAATTACTGGCCGGAGGAAGGCAGCTGGAGCCCTCCAATCAGCAAAGGGATTTGGGGTGGAATCTGGGGGAGGAGTAGCACTAGGTTTAAAATGGGGGGGAGGGGAAGCACGATAAGGTTAGAGCTGACAATATTTCACTGGGTGTAATATTCACTGGGTGTAGGAGCGTGCGAATTTAGGAAGATAAAACTTTAGAACAACATCCACCCTGTTGTCTGCAATTTATTTTCTTATCCTGATTTGGAACCTGACATTAAACATATACAAAATTCTCACCCCTATGGATGGCACAGGTCTTTCTCAATCTCAGATCCTCTAAAATTGGCCTGAGAGTTTGAGGGTTCTGCGTAGTATCTTAGCTGTTCCTATGGTAGCCCTGCACTCTGGTGTTGTTCTTAAGCTCTGCTGAAGCCACTTTAGGAATTACAGCTCTAACTGCTCCTACCACCAGTGGGACCACTCTGATTGTTACTTTCCACATCATCTAGTTTCTCCTTCAGGGCCTAGTACTTTTTCACCTTCGAAAACATCTTCTTCCTGATGTTGTTTCGCACCACTATAGTCGTCACCACTGCTACCTTCTGGTCCTTATCTACTACCACTCGTGGTTTGGTCAGACCTTCCATCTCTTTAGACCTCTATGTATGAGCAACCGGTGTTTTGAACCTCTGTGTACTCATGAACTGGCACATATGATCCCACAATGTCTGTCTATAATGCCTAGTAGGACTTTCCATGTTGTGGGGAGGCAGGTTATTGACCTACAGTTGGACAGTACTGCTTCCTTGTGCTAGCCAGTCTAGGTTGCTAGTAGCTGGCTCATCTATGCAAACTAGACATTCTTGCATTGCTGTTAGTTTCTTTAGCCAGTAATGTGAATCACATCTGGGCCAGGTGCTCTCTAGATTTTCATGTTTTGACCCAGTGTTGGATGATGGTGACTGGTTCCTGTTCTGGAAAATTGCTGTGGTCTGCTATTCAGCAGACTATTCAGTTTCTGCTCTTGGTGGCATTGCTGTTCACATGTTGTTACACTGCAGTTGGGAGTACACCTTAGATAGTTCTTGAGAAAACAGGTCATTTTATCAACTTGGCCTCTGATTCTCTAGTGTATCTTCTTAGCCTAGTCTCAGTGCTTTGAGCTTTTGTTTAGCAGACCCTATGGCTGAATGATGAAGTCAGCCCTCCTCTTTTTTTCAGTAGCTGAGGCCTACACTCTTCTGTAGTTCCACCAGCTGATTAACCTCTCTCTCTGTTGACTTTATCCTTGCCTCCAACATACCTTCTCTTTCTCTGATTCTGATTTTGTGTATTGCTGTTTTTCTTGATTGCGTAATCAAGCATCTCCAAAATTGCTGTACACCAGTTCATTGAATTATGGTGGTAGTAGGGGTTGCCATGAAGGCTCTACTGACATCTTCTAGCATGCTACTGATGGTACTGATGGTACTGTTCCAAACAGCCTCAATAATGAGTCTTGAGGACTGACTATAGCTAATTTATCCATGGTCTTATGCCTTGTATCAGCTGCTGTGCTCTGTAATAGAAGGGGTGGCAGTAACATTCCCGCTTTAGGTGTTGGCTGCACATCCAGTTGTTCTTCGGGATTTTCTTGAGTCCCGGATGTAATATGTAGTTGGTCTGATTCAAGTTGTGACAGCAGTTGAAATATTGGGTAACTAGCCAAATTGAATACTTCAACCAGTTGAAGTATTGGGTAACTGTTTATAAGTTAGTGTGGATGTAGGTCTTCTGTCCATTCATAGTTCCCTTATATATTTCATATATCCCCATTCATTAAGTCTATTGTTGCAGTAGCATTCCATCAATTCCAAATCTTTTGTCTCATGCATCTATGACTTGTTCCAGTAGCCTGTCAGATTGTCCTGGTTCCCCAATATCTTGCACAGACTTCGTTAATCCTGGTGATGTCTGAGCTGGCATGACTCCCTTAGTTTGTACCTTATATAAGGTAAACAGGTGAAGTATTCGGAGATCTTTGCAAAGGAACTGTACTTGTAAATGTAGGTACCAGCTGGGAGTCAAACTCTGGTCTCCCACATCTAAGTGTGGCACTCTAACCACTATGCTATCCAGCTACTATCTATAGTATCTCTCTGTTTCTATGTCTCTCTTTCTACACACACACACACACACACACACACACACACACACACACACACATGCAAAGCACATATACATACATACATTACATACACATGCATACTGTATATATTTACACATATATACATCAACCGAAACAGTAAGAAACAAGAAACAGTGAAGACAGAATGAGTGGAAAGGCTAGCAGAAACAGGAAAGAAAAATTATGGACATGAAATAGAATAGGATGGAGATGAAACAAAAGGAAATGATGTTGGACAAAGAAGGAAAGAAAAGAGATAGCTTATAGAATGCTTAATAGCCGATGCATTCTAGTAAATTCCATTGAGTAGTATGACTTTTACTAACAGTGTATATGCTTCAAAAGATTAAAAAATGCTCTCAAGTCAAGTCTGATTTCTGCTAACTGCATAAGCAAAGCCATAACATTTTCTTGACAGCAATACATTCACTACCGCCAACTCCCCAGGAATTTTCTAATGGTCTTCTATCCAAATACTTAACAGACTTAACTAATCTAGACAAAGTCAGCCAGAATGCTCACTTCAATCATTATGAAATATTCAATACTCTAATCCAAATGAGAGTAAAATGAAAGGAAGCTAACCCACATCTTGCCTTTTACTGAAGTCAAAATCACTGCTTCTTCCTCACTAGGAGTGAGGATTCCAAAGGGAAAAATAGAGTGACAGAGGCAACTTTTTGACTGTAGGTACCATGCATTTCTTCAGAGTCTTAAACTGTGCCCTCATATAACTCCTTTCCCTTCTCATATTCCTTTCATGTAAATATTTGACGAGCTATCAAGAAAAAAGGCGAAGAACATACTAAACAAATAGTGGCAATAAGCTTGTAGTATAAACTTCTGTAGTTACTTCAAAAAAAGTAATTACATAAAGATTAGCCTCATTAAATATGGAATATTTCCATGTTTGGCCTCTCATTAACACTGGGTATACAAATAGCATTTCAAAAGTACCGGTAAGTATAAACTTGTAAGAACATTACATGTAATTTCTGAAGATGACATTTATGTTTACAAATAGTTATCCTTTGTTTTACGTCTTTTAGATTTAATCTGAGCATTCCTAATAAAAATTACATAACCAAGGTTATAAATCTGCTACATTTTAATGTACTGTTCAATAAATCCATTATCTATGATCTGAGTTTTACCAGCTTTCAATTGAGAAGAATGCTACAAAAATAATGCTGGAGTAAGGAGAGGCTATTAAACAAAAAATGATAAGTACACACTCTTTCTAGTAAATTAACTAATTTGGGCAACTAAAGTCAAAATTCTTATATAATTTGAAATATTAACACAAAATAAATTTGGCTAGCAATCAAGGATCTAAGTGGGGTAGTTATTTAACTTTTTACTTCAGTTAATAGTAGTCCTGGAACTATACTTAAAACATCAGTGGGTGGGTGGGTGGAAATGGGACAATTTCAGTTATACCTGTAGGAGATGAATGCATACCACTCTTGATCTCTTATTCCAAGAATTGATGGACAAACTGTGTGTGTGTGCAAGTTACTCTTATATTGTCATAATAAGTTTTAGTGCAACTGTTTATAGAAGCATCTATGTGTTATCCTTTCATTAAAATACTGTTGATTCCATGAAGCTCCTGCCATTTCCTTAAAAAATGGCAGGTGCTTCATGGAATGTATGCTACTAATAGATCTGTAAATTGAATTTAGTACTGAGAATTTCATTTGATACTTTTAAGAATTCACTATCATGATTATTGCTGCTATGAGCACATAAAACTCTAGATTGCATTATGTTCTATAAGAATGGATAGATAGGAGTGGACATGTTGTGAAGTCATCTTGTGGTACCCAGGATAGTGCCTTCTCTGTTATGGTACCTGCCTTCTGGAACAATATGCAAATGGATTCTATCACAATGCTGTCTGGGAAGTTATTATAGACCTGGCTATTCCTCCAGGCTCTGGATTAGATCAAATTTTGAGCTCCTGTTAGATGGGTTACAGGTTTTATGTTCTTTCTGGATCCATACATCATTCTTTTGTATGTTTTGTAGTTTAGTTTAGTTTAGTTTAGTTTAGTTTAGTTTAGTTTAGTTTAGTTTAGTTTAGTTTAGTAGTTTTTTTAATTATAAGCTGCCTGTGTTCATTGGGAGCGAAGGAGCAATATATTGTTTGAAATAAATAATTAAACATTCCTCACATTTTCTTCAGTTTGATAAAATATCTATCTGTTCATGCAGATATTATCTGGCTATTGCACACCTCTAGAATGGTTAACCTTGATTTAGGGAAACTGTACTATAAAGTAGCTTGAAGGCCTTAATATTTCATCTCACTTTTTTTTAAAAAAAAAATTCAAATTCATCTGGTGAATTTAAGAGAAATTATAATGAAATGTCATCATGTTGAAATTAGCAATGTAATTAAGCTGCATTAGTAATACAAAAATACACAGAGTACTATGAAGTTTTTCCCAAATGCAAAACTGTTACAGTTTAAAAAAAGCTACTTAAATACTTTAAACTTAGAATTTTTCCATTTAAGATAAGTGTAGTCAATGCAGTTATTAAATACCTTAAGTAAGTTGTTCTCCCATTTGCTTGAGTAGACCAATGCGTCAGATTTGAAGGTGGTGCTTATTGCTTGAGTATAAGATGATTTGTCATCTTTCTGTTTTGAATTCAAGAGGGAAAGTGCAATCTTTGTTGGCAAACCAAGCGGGTTGGAATTGTTGGGGCTGATAGACCAGGAAGAATAAGCTGAAGACTGTTGGTCATGTTGTAATAGGTGTACTGGTTTCCTTTTTAACAGGTAACACCATGTAAAGTTTGTTGCTGTCTTTAGGCTTGGAAAAGATAATCTCTGTGTATCACCTGTATTTACAGCAGAAAAATTAGTTCCAGAATTTGCTTGGCTGTGGATATTGGGTTTCTTGTTTTCATTAAATTCTGGGGACATCCTTTCTTGACTGTCACCTAGAATTTTTAGAAATGAAGGAGTGTTCTGTGGAAAAGACTGATGAGGCCTTCTGCCTGCAAAGTCTGCGGTTCCAGGAGCTGGTAGGCTATTTTGTTCTAAGGAGTCTTTTACAAATGAGTAACTTTTAGACTGAGCAGATTTAGGTGAACCAGACAACAAGATAGCTGATGAATTATTGGCTCCACCACTTTCATCATCCGGATCCAATGGGAAACTTTCGAGGGGCTCAGTGGTACAGCTCTGTCGTACCAAAAGTGGCTTCTTTTGCTTATTAAGTTCATTTGGTTTAATGTTCAATGGATGCAGTGATACAGCACCTGTGATAGAAACAGCTCCACTTTCATCTTTAACACGTTTCTGATGTTTTTCCATGGCAATGTCTAAACTATTGGCTGGGGAAAGCATGCGTTTACTTGAAGCTGTGGCTTCCTGTTGAGGGAAAAGTCCACCAACTGGCACTTTCTGAATCAGATTTAAAGATCCTAATGAAACTGGCATCTTGCCTTCCGTCTCATAAACTAAGTTTTCAAACAAAGATATTGGCTGGGAACACGGCAAACACCTCAGATTATTTTTGTGGGATTTTGGTATTGAAGCCTGGTCTTTTGCTACTGTCACTGATGCAGTATTTAGTATGCAAAGAGGCTGGCTTACTTGATCCTGGGTAAGTAGAATTTGAGGAATGGGTGCAACAGAAGCTAAGCCATAAGATGGAATATTACTGTGAATACGTACAGGAACAACAAAAGGTTCTGCCTGATAGACTGAACTGCTGTTGTTATTAGGAACAGTTTGTTGCAACGGCTGTGCTACATATGGCTTGGACATGTTATTATTTAATTTACTAAATATTTCTAATGAAGGCCCAGCTTGATCCATGCCAGCTATTCCCGGAAGACCTGAAGGGTATTGCTGTTCTACTTGCAAGTTTTTAATATGAAGTTGATATTTAGGTGCAAAATAATCCTCTTGTTTACAGTGCTGGTTAACATTTTTTTGAGTTCCTAGTGCTGATCCTTTAAGAGATGCTTGGGAATTACGACTCAGTGAGGACTGCTGATCATGGTGATTTAGACTCGATCCTATAGATTGTTGAGTGGCGGGAAAGTTAAGAAAGTTGTTGCTCTTTACTGATTCCTGCAAAGTCTTGCCATAATTTTGTGGGTGCTGAGAACCTGAAGAAAAGTCCTCCAAAGATGTCTCAGAACTTTGCAACCTTTGAAAAGACTGTGCTGAAGTATCTGCTTGAAGAGCTGTTTGCAAGGAAACATGTGATACAATGTCAGGCAAGTTCTTTTCTGAAGCAATACTTAAAGAGATCTGTCTTACAAGAGGTCCCCTCCTCCTTTCTAAAAGAGGTACATGTCCAGGGCCACCACTACTGGCATTCAATTTGGAAGAGGAGATCTCTTTAAGTGAGGCAGGTTTCGATGCAGTCACACTTCCGTAATCAAAGCTCTTGCTCCTCGAGTCAAATACTTCCATGGAAGGCTGGGTACAATTAATTTGTTCAGAAGCAGCACGTCGCATTTCTCTGTAATGAGGACCAGGCACACTGAGTGTGTTTGAACAGGGAGGAATTTTGATGAATTCCACTGATTTATTAACAGGGTCTGCTTTGGAAGTGTTCTCATTCTTAGCTAGCTCATCTTTATCAAAAGATGCTGAGAAGCTAGATGCACGTGATAAACTACTTTCCCGACTGAAACTTCTAGAAAGTGTAGATTCAAAGCTCGAATCAGCAGATGACTGCTCAATTTCAGCCAAACGAATTCTTTTCTTTTTCGGAGGAAGTTTTTCGGTGGGTAGCTTTGATAGTGTTTCACTTCGTTGAGGCCAGTTAAATTTTTCTGTTTTCTCAAGATCACTGCATTGGCATTCCTGGTCTCTATCTGGCTCTTCTGTAACCAGTATTTCAGGAACTTGTATGTTATGTTGGCGAACAAGTCTTAGTGGCTGTACTGTTGCATTCTTTTCATTAGGAGAAACTCTACATTCATGATGAATTTGATGCCGTGTTGCTTCGGCTGCCTGAAGACTTTGGGAAGCACTTAAGCGTGGATGCTTCTCTTCTTTAATTGCATTATTCAAGGAATGGAACTTCTCAGGCTTGTTAGCTGGGAAAGAAATAGGTGATATTCTTTCGAAAGAATCTGCTTTTTCAAATGAACTAGGTCGGCTTAGGGAATTTGTGTGCTGAATCACAGAAATTCCAGCTCCTTGCCTTTTCAGCTCATTTTTTTCATGCACAATTGGAACACTGTGATTCTTCCCATGCAGCAACATTTTTGGCTCTGTGGCTTGCTCTGTGATTTGAGTCTCTGTCTCATCTTGTGCTAGTCTCTGAACTGAAGTGTTGTATGAATCCAGGAGAGCAGCTTGTTTAGAGACAGCATCTCCTGGTTTAATTTGGCTCTCTACCTCTGCAATATTCTTTGACAGGCTACTAGTATCATTTATTGGTGCTTCATCATCCTCATCGCCAACACTTTTCATTTTCCTCCTTTTTCTTATCTGAGGTGTCTGCTCCCACACACCAGTTGACGTTGTTACTCGGTAATGAAGGATTTGTGGTTGTGTACTGTTCGCAATAGTTTTATGTTCAGAATCTCGAATAGCTGCCTTGGTTTTTGGTCCATGTAACTCTGAACAATAAAACTTTTTATGGTTCTCAAAATTCTCCAGTTTTCTATATCTATTTCTGCAAGTCTCACACTCAAACATTATCCCTCGGCCTTGATGTGACTTTTTAATTTTATCCAAATTAGAGCCTTGCACAAATGACTTGCTTCTTGCCATTAAGAATTCATTTGGTACACTGCATCCGTAACTTTCGTCTACAGATCTTGCCGGTCCAAATGTGTGCCCTTCACTGGATGATGAATCTTCTATTGCTGTTTGACGAACAAGTGTGCGAGCATGTCCAGTCTGGAGCTGTGGAGTGGAAGGTCCTGGCACAAAGACATCATCATACAAAGAGGCAATTTTATCATCAAAAGACTGACTTCCACGCAGTGGATGTGGAGGAGGTATTACATTGGTAGGTATAGCTGAATAACTGGTAGTAGGCATAGAATTACTTCTGGTTATGGGCAAACAGTCAAGGGTTGGTACAGACAAGAGAAACACTTGCTTTGACTTTTCAGTTGGTGTAAAAGGAGACTTTGGTATATCAGAACTTGAGCTTGTTCTTCTCCCCATTGGTTTTAGGTCAAACTGGAAGGAATCTTTAAAAATATAGGATTTGGGAGAATCAATACTGCCTCTTCTAGAAAGGGATGTTCTACGTGGTTTCACGCTGTCCAATTGCTTGTCATCCACTACTGCCTCATTATCAGATATTAATTTTGAAATACGTTCTTCAAGGGTTTTTGTGGCCAAAGGTGGTCTCATTTGACCAGATGAAAGAAAAGACTTGTCAGCACAAGTAGTCTGTGCAGCAGTAACCACTGTGGTGCTCATTCGTGGCCCACAAATTTTACTTAAGTCTTTTTCAGTTGTGGGGGGTCCCTTCAGAAATGGAGCTGGTGGACTCATGGTCTGGTCTGCACTTTCTGAACGTGAGAAATAGCCTGAGTCAGTGCTACCTAAGCTTCTAGGGCTCAGGAGACATTTTCCTTGTTCTTGAGAACAATCGGTTGCCTGCTGTCTTTGTAACTGTGCGTGTATTGTTGCCCCTATAGGGGTTCCGGGCTGTTCCTCAGAAATATCTATTTGTTTTTTCTGATGTTTGTTTGTATCAAAATCTTTTATCAAGTCACTGTAAGTTATATCTGATTTCACATTTGTGACTGTAGAGCTGGGGACTGTTACTTTGGGGCAATCATGTTGTAAAGGAGACATATTTATAGGGTAAACAATGACCTTAGGTAAAGCTGTTCTTGCTTGAATAGTTGACTCCTGAAATGAGGAATTGCCTACCAGATACTCTGAGTTGCTTAGGGAGATGGGATTACCTTTGCGTAAGGGTTCGGAATTAGAAGGGATTTTCACTGCGTGAGTCGGTTCCAGTTCTAATGATCCTTGATCATCTTGCCTCTCATCCGCCGTGCCTTCATCATCACTGTCACCACTTTCTTCTACATCCGAATGAATGCTAAGTGCTTTATCTGATTCATGGGAGACAAACAGCCCAGAAGAGTCTGGCTGGAGGACACGTCCAACTTTGATAGCATGGGCGTGTGATTTCTTGTGCTTGTACAAATTGCTTTTAGTTTTAAAAGAAAATCCACAGGTCTCACAAGGATACGGTCGTTCTCCTGTGTGGGAGCGAATGTGCTTTAGAAGAACACTGGGCTTAGCACATGCCCTGTTACAATACTCACAGACATATTTCCCCATTTTTTTCGGCTTCTGGACTTTAAGAAGGTTACATATTTGTTCTGCGCCATGGCTGACAACTGAGGTTATCTGGGCTGAATTGTACAAGGGAGCTATAGGTATCTGGGCAGTAGAGCTGGGTAGTAGAGCTGGATTAATTGACAAAGGAGAAGACGACTTTGCTACTAGGTGATTTTGACAAAAAGGCTGAGAAACAGACGACTGGGAGGTTACTGAAGAAGTTACTGCTGTGCTGTATATATGTTGGAGTTTGAGATTTTCCTGATTCTGTTGATGTACCACAGAACTAGTGAAATTTAGGCATGCAGTTACTTGTCCAGCTTTTGCAGAAACTTCTTCTTTTGAGTGCATCTGTGCTTGTGAAGTCTTCCCTGATGTTGTTACATGCACAGTCTGTGAAGTGCAAGGATAAAACTGAGATGCAGCTACATTTTTTTGCTGTAATGAAGCCTCGTGACTTTTGGCACTCGGTGTATTGGATGCAAGAGAGGAAGAGGTGTTAACAGTTCTGTTTGGTCTCAGTTTGTCAATCTGCATTCCACTAGAAGGGCACTCGTGTGCTAAAGTGTTCAGTTCAGGCTCCATTGCTTTCAGTAAGACATCAAATGCAGTATTTGTACAGGAGGACAAATTATTACAATCAACAAAACTAATACATTCATTGTTATCTATCTTTGATATACTTGAACAGCTAGCAGAACCTTTCTTCACTGGTAAATGTAGTTGAGTTGAACTGTGTTCTTCTACTGACCATTTATTTAAATCCAAGGACTGAGGTAACAGAGATGGTTTTGTGTGTAGTATAGTCTCAGCTGTAGATATTTTAATAGCTACCTCGCTATTAAATGTCCCCACATTTTGTTTATTTTGTTTCCCATTTTGTGAAGCCAAACTATGAGGTTCTTTTAGTAGCTCTGAAGTCTCAGAAAGTATTTTAGAAGATGCTGAATGGTCTTCTACTTTTTCTTTCGATTTTGCCTGAGCTGGAGTTCTCAAAGGTGATTTGGGTATTTTTGTCTGGTGATTCTCAGCTACAATCTTTTTACGCTTCACACCTTTAACTGTGTCTGTGCTCCCTCTTGTAATAGCCTTGGAGACGTCTGCCCAAATACAAAGAAATAAAATCACATCATCAAATGAGCAATTTAATTTACAAAGCAGTTTCAACTCACACAATGTTGAGTTCTTTTTAATCCATGCTTTTTACAATTGACAACTACTAAGCTACTACCATAACATAAAAAAAAAAAAACTCAGGGACTCATCCAGGTTTACCTGAACCTGCTTCAGCAGAATGAGTCCAACATAAAACTTCAGGAATTTGGACAATTCCAGTGTCTCCACTTTCTTGTAATCTGTTTGAATTCTACAAAATATTAAACTTCTTTTTTATATGAGACTAAACAAAGACAAGAAATGTCTGTTATTCCACTTTCATCATTTACTATTCCATTACAACCCATTTGCATAACTGATTAACAAACAAGCAAATAAATAAAAATAGTCTAAGTATTTATGCACAGTTAACTAGTGTCCACTATAGCTTTATCTTTTGGATAAATAGTTTAATAATGCTACCTCTCTAGATACTGGATTTAATATGAATATGATTAAAATGAAGTTTGACTCAAGAATATTCCATAATATGTTCTGTATTTATTTATAAAACTCTGGGTGGCTCAAATGCAAAACAATGAAAACAGCATAAATACAACAAAGCACACACACACACATAAAAAAAAAACTTAGAATACAAAATACAAAAGGTGAGGCCCCCTCTGTCAATAACATTGACCAGTAGTGGGTTTCACTAACACCCCCCCCACTCCTAATCCCTATGGGAAAAGCCAAAATTTTACAGACTTCCCGAAGGGCAACATAGTCAGTGTCATCCAGATTTATATGGGGGGGGGGGGTTCCAAAGGGAAGACACAACAACATTCTTGAATCTTACAACATGACAATGTTTCACAGAAGACGTAAGCCCACAAGTAATTTGGCTCTGTACCGTGAATGGCTTTAAAGATGAAAGACAACACTTTGAATTGTACTCCAAAACATGCTAGAACCAATCAGCTCTTGCTGTAGAGCAGGGGTGTCAAACTCATTTCATTGAGGATCGCATCAGGATTGTGTTTGACTTTGGGGGGCCAGCGTGGGTGTGGCCAGGGTAGGTGTGGCCAGCTCGACATCACTTGTGCTGGGGGTGCCTGTGGTGGCCTGAGCGCTCTGTCAGCGAAAATGGGCTCCCAAGCTCTGTTTTGGCTGTGATGGCCTCCTGCAACCCTCTGCCAGCAAAAACAGAGTTGGGAGTGCCACCTGCGACCCTCACAAGCTCCATTTCTGCTGCGATGGCCTCCTGCAACCCTCTGCCAGCAAAAATGCAGCTTGGGAGTGCCATCCGTGGCCCATGTGAGCTCCATTTTTGGCTGCAATGGCCTCCTACAATCCTCTGCCAGCGAAAACGGAGCTCAGGAGGGCTGCACACAGCTCTCTCAGGCTCCATTTTTGCTGGCAGAGGCACTGTGGGCCGGTCCTTCACTATTTCCAGGGCGGCTCTGTGGGCCAGATCTAAGCACTCTAAGCACTCTGCGGGCCGGTTCTGGCCCCTAGGCCTTGAGTTTGACATCCCTGCTGTAGAGGTATTAGATTGGCAAATCTTGGTGTACCCAATGATGCTGCATTCTGAAAGCACTGAAGTTTCCAAATGCTTTTCAAGACAGCCCTACATACAGTACAATAATACAGACAAGACAAGAAATGATTCAGAACCTTCTCAATCTACGAATTGATGCAATTGATGCGCACAAAGATTTGTGCAAAGTCATCCTAGTTACATCTACCACTTATTCCTCAAGCAGGCATTATAAATCCCAGATTACTCACCAATTCTGTCTGGTGGAGTGCTACTCCATCCAGTTATAGATGGAACAGAATCAGAAGGCCTCAAAGCCCAAAGACATCCAGAACATTCTATCTTACTAGGTTTCAGCTGCTACCTGTTCCTCCCAATCCAGCATCAAGGCAATGGGTAAGCACCTCTACAGCATGAGTTGCACAGCCTGGGGCAGAAATGTATGACTGGGTATTATCCAGCAGTGAAATCCACTTACCTTCGCTACCGCCTCTTCTGCGCATGTGCAGAGGGTAAAAAATGAGATGTAATGATGTCCCGGCAGGTGGGTGGAGCCTCCTGCCACCGGCGCTACCGGTTCGCGCGAGCCAGATAGATCCAGCCGGATTTCACCGCTGGTATTATCCACATACTGATAATATCTTACCCCAGTGGTTTCACAAAGATGTTAAACAGAATTTAAATAGGAACAGAGAGTTGAACCCTGAGGTTCAACAAAGCAGAGGCCTAGGGTTAGATCTCTCTTCCACTCCCAATACTAATGGCCCTCAAAGTAAGAGGATAACCACCACCACAAAACTCCCACTCCCAACCCTGTAAGCCAACCCAGAAGGATATTGAATGCTGAAGAATAAGGATAGATGCACCACTCCCAACCCATGCCCTCCCCAAGTCATCCACAAGCATGACCAATATTGTTTTGATGCTTAAGCCTAGCCTGAAACTAGATTGAAAAAGGTCCAGATGATCCACTTCATTCACAACTCTTTGAAGCTGGGAACTAAGGACCCTCTCAACAATCTTTCCCCCAAAAGGAAAGGCTTGTGGACTGGCAAAGAAGCATTCACCATGGGTTGCATTCAGGAGGTCTTAACCAGCCAGAAGGGATACAGATATCCAAACTCCTCTCCACTTCCTCAGGACTGATAGGTTGAAATTCTTTCCAGATAACTGAAATTGCACCTCAATTCAATTCTGTATGACTTGCCCAGAAAGAATCCAACTCCAAGCAAATGTGTGACTTTATACAACAGATGTTTAGAATAGTCTTTACAACAGCCCAGGAGAAGTTCCTCCACCTGATTCTTACCAAGGAGGAACCAGGTGGCAGGAAGCATGGTTGCAAGACAATTATCTGCAGATGCAATAAGGGCAGAGAAATAAGCCCACTTTCACTGCTTATCACAAGGTAAACTTTAATAAATATTTTATCTGTGCCCATATTTGATATTTGTCTTCTTCCAGTGGCACTCTAGGCATCTCATGTCATATCATCTCACAGTCTCTCTGACAACCGTGTGTGTGTGTGTGTTGTGTTGTGTTGTGTTGTGTTTTGTTGTATTGTGTTCTTGGATTCACAGATGCAGAGAAACTGCAGATTAGATCCAGGATTGTTGTTGTCTGTTCATTTCAACCTGTTCATTTCTAAGGACTTGGACAGGTCATTCAACACAGGTTCAGGAACATTTCCAAGCTACTTCTGGAATCAATTGGGTCCATCAATCATCTAGAATAAATTAATCAAACTCCTCCCTACAAAAGATACTAGCTGAGAACTCTAAGTCTCCACGGGAGTCATTTGTCCATGACAAGGGACTGATGGCAATATTCCTCAAAACCAGATACATCATCAATGCCCACAACAAATCTAGATCCGTTCCAGTCGGGTTTCAGGCCCAGGCACAGCACGGAAACGGCATTGGTCGTGTTGGTAGATGATCTCTGGAGGGCTCGGGACAGGGGTCATTCCTCTGTTCTGGCCCTGTTAGACCTCTCAGTGGCTTTTGATACCATCGACCATGATATCATGCTGCACCGGTTGGAAGAGTTGGGGATGGGGGGCACCGTGTTACGGTGGTTCTCCTCCTTTCTCTCAGACCGGTCGCAGTTCGTGTTGGCAGGGGGGCAGAGATCAACCTCGAGGCCTCTTATATGTGGAGTGCCTCAGGGGTCGGTCCTCTCGCCCCTTCTGTTCAATATTTATGTGAAGCCGCTGGGTGAGATCATCGTGGCTTTGGGGTGAAGTACCATCAGCACGCTGATGACACCCAGCTGTACATCTCCACTCCAGACCACCCCAACGATGCCCTTGAAGTGATGTCCCAGTGCCTGGAGGCCGTGCGGATCTGGATGGGGAGGAACAGGCTCAAGCTCAACCCTTCCAAGACTGAGTGGCTGTGGTTCCCGGCATCCCGATATAGTCAGTTGACTCCATCACTGACTATCGGGGGCAAGTCTTTAGCCCCGCGGAGAGGGCACGCAATCTGGGAGTCCTCCTGGATACGCAGCTATCCTTGGAGGAACATCTGACGGCTGTAGCCAGGGGGACCTTTTGTCAGGTTCACCTGATTCACCAGTTGCGGCCCTTTCTTGATCGGGATTCCCTGTGCACAGTCACTCACGCCCTCGTCACCTCGCGCCTGGACTACTGCAACGCTCTCTACATGGGGCTCCCCTTGAGGAGTACCCAGAGGCTCCAACTGGTCCAGAATGTGGCCGCGCAGGTAATCATGGGAGCCGCCTGACGCTCCCATATAACACCGCTCCTGCATGAGCTGCACTGTCTCCCAGTGGTCTTCTGGGTGTGCTTCAAGGTGTTGGTTACCACCTTTAAAGCACTCCATGGCATAGGACCTAGTTATCGTCGAGACCGCCTGCTGCTACCGATGACCTGTGCGCTCCCACAGAGAGGGCCTCCTCACGGTGCCATCAGCCAAACAATGTAGGCTGGTGACCCCCAGGGGAAGGGCCTTCTCTGAGGGGGCACCTACCCTCTGGAATCAGCTGCCCCCAGAGATAAGGAGAATCCAAGACCTCGGTGCCTTCCGCCGTGCCCTTAAAACTTTCTTTTTTCAGCAAGCCGGGCTGGCTTAACATATTTTTTAACATATTTTTAATTTTTAGTTGGTTTGCTATCTTAAACTGGGGCCAAATTAATATATATCCTTTTAATTGTTTTTTAATGTTTGTATTGTATGTTTTTATCTAGCTGTACACTGCCCTGAGTCTTTCGAGAGAAGGTGCAGTATATAAATTCGAAATAAAATAAAAAAAAAAATAAAAAAAAATACCAGATCTAGTGTGTGTTATCTTCCAGCTATGTATAGGTCCCCTAATAATCTGGATCAAATCCCATGATTGTATTGAACTCCCAAGTCACCTCTGATTCTAGGCCCACAAGAATCAGGATGAAGCCTGTCATAATCATAAAACTGGGAAAATCCACCACCAACTGAACCACAAAGTTGAGGAGTAAAGGCATGGACGCTGCTACCCAGCAAGGAAGTTTATACAGTAATAAAAATCCCAACTCATCCCTCCAGCATAGTTTCATCAGTAGGATTTCATCTGGCTATTTTCAGCACAGAATTCCAGAATTTACTTGGGGCATCTGCTTAATCCCACTCCATGTCCAATTCTTCCATGCACACTATTCCTCAGCCATGCCACTCTCAACTGGGCAACCAGGAGTAGAACCAATTATACACTTCAACCATCGGGGCTGGCTAGATATGCCCTCTCATCTCTCGTACAAGCAGAGGAAAAAATTCCAGCTTCCCATAGGCCCCCTTTCTACAGCCAGCCTAACCAGATATGGTCAGTTCAATCCTCTCTCAGTTCCTTGGCAATAGCACTTAGACTTATACACTGCTTCACAATCCTTTATAGCCTTCTCTAAGCAGTTTACAGAGTCAGCCTATTGCCCCCAACAATCTGGGTCCTCATTTTAGCAACCTCGGAAGGATGGAAGACTGAGTCAACCTTGAACCTAGTGAGATTCGAACTGCCAAATTGTAGGCAGCCGGCAGCCAGCAGAAGACACCTGTGATACTGCATTCTAACCACTATGCCGCCACAGCTCTTGGTTACATCTTTACAATGTAACCAATGTAGATCTTTACAATGTAACCAAGCCAGGTCACTCTGAGTCCACAATCCAGAAAGCAAAACAAAGGATAGTTAAAATGACTGATTGAATAGCAGCCAAATTCAGATAATACCTAAATTATCTGTTGTTGTTCAGTCATTAAGTTGTGTCCGACACTTTGCGACCCCATGAACCACAGCATCCCTCTATCCCACCACTGTCTCCCTGAGTCTACCCTAATTCATCTCACTGTGTTGATGACACTATGTCATCCTCTGCCATCTCCCTTCTCCTTTTGCTTTCAATCATTCCCAAAATCAGGGTCCTTTCTAATGAGTCCTTTCTTCTCATTTGGTGGCCAAAATATTTGAGCTTCAGCTTCAGTATCTGTTCTTCCAAAGGACAACCAGGGTTAATTTCCTTTAGGATCTGTAATTTGATCTCCTTGCAGCAAAAGGAATCTCAAGGTCTTATCCAACACAAATTATCTGTAACTGTAGATAATTACTTGTACAAATTATCTGTAACTGTAGATAATAAGTTCTTCTAATTTACAAGGATAGAAAGAAAGAATAACATCTGTTGCCCATGCAGTTCTATAATATCTTCAGCCAAGGAACTGCTGCATGAATTATTCTGTATAGGGAATGAAAGACTTGAGACATCTACAGGTTGCTCTTGTGGATTACTACAAACCAGATTAATACTTGGCTGTAATCAACAAGAACCTCTGGTTCTGGGGTATTTTCAACACTGCATTATGGTTTCAATAACATTTTTAATTTTACCAACTTCCAACTGATGTGCTAGTTATGAGCAAGTTGTTGGTTTTTCTGTTCAAATTGAGTATTTCACAACATGAAAACCACCACAAAACATTATGCTATAACCATTTAAAAATATAGTCAGTATTTTTATGGAAATTCTGTAGTTGGCAAAAAAGCATTCAACATTTCCTACATAATAAAGATAGAATAGCAGTAAAAGTTGAAGAACTAAATCAAAATGATCATTGATCCTACCCGATACGTTCCTTCTCGTTGAGTGGAGACAGCAGCCAGCATGGGTAGTGCTCATCCAATCAGCATGAAGGACTGAGTCAGCCAATCATTCTTAGTCCCGCCCTTGTTGCCGGGCAGGCCAGCTTTTGGCGAAGACTTGAAGGCAGACTCGGCGTGTGGGAGAGGGGAAACATCAGGAGAGAGGCAAGACAGGAAACAAGCAAGGTCCAGCCCGAGAAGGGAGGGTCTGGCTGCTGTCTCCACTCAACGAGAAGGAACGTATCAGGTAGGACCAACGATCCTTCTCCATTGAGAGTGGAGACAGCAGCCAGCGTGGGACGTACCCAAGTTCACTGTCCCGTAACCAGGGAGGGATCATGCTGGACCGCCGCAACCTCCCCGGCAACAACCCTTTGAAGGACCCGGCGTCCAAACGCGGCCTCCGCCGAAGCAAACTGGTCGATCTTGTAGTGTCGAATGAAAGGTCCGGGGGAGGACCACGTAGCTGCCCTACAAATTTCCAGCAAGGGGGCCTGCGTAGCCCATGCAGCTGTCGTAGCTGCGCTGCGGGTAGAGTGAGCCGTCAGTCTAGGAGGCCATGGAAGAGAACGAAAGTCATAGGCCGAAGCAACAGTCTGTCTAATCCAACGACCGATGGTAGCAGACGAGACCTTACAACCCTGGGTGGTAGGCAAGAAGGAGACAAAAAGCGACTCCGATCGGCGAAAGGGAGCCGTCCTTTTCAAGTAGATTCGCAATGCCTGCCTGACGTCAAGGGCGTGCCAACACCGTTCACGAGTGTGAGAGGGCCGAGGGCAAAAATCCGGTAAAATAATTTCCTGCAAACGGTGGAAGACAGAATTGACCTTCGGCACAAAGGTAGGGTCCAAATGGAGGACCACTTGGTCTGCGTGGAAGACACAAAGGTCCGGACGAGAAGATAAGGCAGCGATTTCCGAGATGCGTCGGGCCGAAGTTATGGCCACCAAGAAGGCCACCTTGCAAGTGAGAAGTCTGAGGCTGGTGGTCCTGATCGGCTCGTATGGAGAGCCCGTGAGAGACTGCAAGACCAGTGGAAGGTCCCAGGTCGGATATCAATGTAGCACGGGAGGGCACAAGTTCTTGGCACCCCGGAGAAAACGGCGGATCAAGGGATGATGGGCCAGGGATGATAAGGAACCGCAGGTAAGAACAGAAGATAACGCTGCAACTTGTCGGCGGAGAGTGTTAGGAGAAAGGCCCTGGGCAAGGCCTCTTTGCAAAAACATTAGAACATGAACAATGGAAGGTTGAAGCGGTGGTACGCCAACTTGGGTGCACCAGGAGCAGAAAGCCCGCCAGGTGGCTGAATAAACTCGATCCGTAGACGGACGCCGGGAGGATTGTAATGTGTGAATAACGTCCGCTGGAATATGTACCTCCCTCAAGGAGCACCGCTCAACCTCTAAGCGGTCAGAGTGAGCCAGGCCGGGTCCGGGTGCGTGAGAGCGCCCTGCGAGAGAAGATTGTCCGCGAGGGGTAAGCGCCACGATGGGGTCACCAACAGGGACACGAGATCCGCAAACCAGGGTCTCCGAGGCCAATGAGGTGCCACAAGGATCACTTCCGCTTGCTCGGATAGAATCTTGCGAATGACCCTGGGAATGAGAGACGTTGGAGGAAAAGCGTACAGAAGGCCCGACGGCCATGCAGTCCGAAGGGCGTCGATGCCGGCTGCCCGAGGGTGCGGATATCGAGAGAAGAACTGCGGAAGCTGGGTGTTCTCGTGAGTCGCGAAGAGGTGGATTACTGGAAGGCCGAAGCGAAGACACAGGTCCCGGAAGACGCGCGGGTGGAGGTGCCACTCCGCATTGTCGATCAGCCGGCGACTCAGCCAATCCGCCTGGATGTTCTGTACCCCCGAGATGTGCTCTGCTCGCAGCGAACACAGGTGGCGTTCCGACCAGAGACCCAACGCCATTGCCACCGTCAGAAGGGACCTCGACCTGATGCCCCCCAGTCTGTTCAGATGCGCCTTGGCGGCGACGTCCGTAAGGACGAGGATGTGGGTCCCGGAGATCAGATGGCGGAACAACTTCAGGGCGAGGAAGACCGCCTGTAGCTCCAGCCAATTGATGGGGCGACGAGCTTCTGAGGGAGACCAAGTCCCTTGAGCCAGTTGGCCTTGGCAATGGGCTCCCCAGCCCAGGAGGCTGGCGTCCGTCGTCACCACCACTCGTGGGGATTCGAGGAAGCAGCAACCCGCAGCGAGAGCAGGGGAACGCCATCACCAGAGAGATCGGCGCACCACAGGAGGAAGTGGGATCGGCTTCGATGAAGTGCCCTTTCCCGCCTTCTGCAAAGGCAAGAGAAACCATTGGAGTTCCCTGGCATGAAGCTGAGCCCAAGGAACTATAGCTATATCATCTTATCTAACAACTGGGACAGGACATAGGGAGAAACAGTTCGACACCCTTCGACCTGAGCGACCAATCGCCTCAGGATATTCTGCCTATTGGGGGAGAGAAAAACCTTACCCTGAAGAGTGTCAATCAGGGCACCCAAATGTACAAGGCGAGTGGAGGGGGTGAGGTGGCTCTTCTCCAGATTAACGGAAAAGCCATGGGTCGCTAACGTTTCCACTGTCAGACGTACGTCTAAGGCAGCCTGCTGAGGTGAGGGGGACATAAACAGAATATCATCTAAATAACACAAAAGGCGAACTGAACGAAGGCGGAGACAAGCCGCAAGGGTAGCGAGCACCTTTGTAAAGGTGCGGGGAGCTGACGAGAGGCCAAATGGTAGAGCCCTATACTGAAAATGTATCCCGCCATAACAAAAGCTCAAAAACTGTCTATGGGAAGGGAGGATAGGGATGTGGAGGTAGGCCTCGGTGAGGTCAATGGAAGAAAGGAGATCGCCCCTCTGCACACCGTCAAGAATGGTCTTTAAAGATTGCATTTTAAATCTACGATACGCGACATACCTGTTCAGGCGTTTTAGGTCCAGAATAGGACGCCACCCCCCCCCCCCGATGATTTGGGAACTAAAAATACCCTGGAATAAAACCCAGAGCCTTCCTGACCCGGGGGCACAGGTTGAATTGCCCTGATAGCCAGGAGATGCTGAACTGATGAATCCATAAGGGACCGTTTCTCGAGACTACGAGAAATCGGACAGCAGACGAAGGAGTTGGGGGGTGGAGTAACGAAGTTGATAGCCAACCCAGATTTCAAGGTGGCGAGGACCCACTTGTCTGAGGTGGAATTCTCCCAGATGGCAGCGAAAAGGCCTAATCTGCCGCCAATGGGAGGATCCGGAATGCAATCAGTGATGGCGACGGGCGAAACGACCTCCTCCCCCACAAAAGGGCCATTTAGGAGCAAACTGCCGTCCCCTAACTGACCTATCCTGCGGGCCCCTGGGTCTAGCAAAAGGACCCTCACGTCTAAAGACAGAGAAGGAGGTAGAGGAGGAACCCCCCCCACCAGTACCTCGAGCCGAAGGACGAGACGGATAAGGAGAAAAACGGGACTCCCCTCTACAGTAGGCTGCAGCTAACACTTTCTTTTTGTCCCTAGTCTCCGTAAGGAAGGGATCTAGGGCTTCCCCGAAAAGTTTAGATCCATGAAATGGGACAGACGCCAACCACCATTTGTGTCTGGCGTCCGCCTGCCAGTGGCGTAGCCAGACCAAGCGACGAGCTGTGACAGAAGAAGCCAATGCCTTTGAAGCAAATCTGGCAGCGTTTAGCGTAGAGTTGGCAGAAAATTGTACAGCCGTGACTATCTTGTTTAAGTCCTGTCGGATTTGAGAGTCAATGGGGGGTAATTTTTCCTGTAATTGCCGCAACCAGAGCAACATGGTCCAGTTGAAGAAGGAAGCCATGGTGGCCGCCCTAATCGCCCAGGCAGAACTCTGGAAAGTTCTTTGAAGCACAAATTCGGAACGCCGTTCCTCAGGACGGAGACCCTCGACAGGCTCGACAGGCACATTGATGTTAGGAAGCAGAGCTGCAACAGTAGCGTCTATTGAAGGCAGCTGAAGAAGAGCATCGAGATCCGAGGAGACAGGAAAATTCTTCTTGTCGTTGGATGAGGGAGGAGGAGCTGAGGCAGGGGACTCCCACTGGCGTTTTACTACGTCCAAAAAGAGAGGAGGCGTAGGAATTGAAGTAATAGGCCGAGCAGGCTCCTCAAACATGGGATCCAAGGGTCCTGAGGAGGGCTGAGCCGGAGCCGTATCAGCAGTAGGAGAAGACAAACGGGCCGTGTTGATGGCCTTGAACAGTAAGGATTTGAACAAGGCCTGCAGAAAAAGGCCGGTGAAGGCCGGTTGGTCCGACGGGAGGTTTTCATCCTCCGGTAGGTCAGAATCAGCGTAGTCCACATCAGTCAAGGCCGAATGATGGCTTGAATAAGAACAAGTCGGAGATTCGGGCCGCATGGAACGAGCGGAATCATGAGTAGTCCGCTCCGGGGAGGCAGGAGAAGCAGACCTTACTGACCCTTGGCGACTCGAGGAAGAAGACCAGGCAGCCAAAGACTTTTGAACAGCCGCTTCAATCATCTGCTGGAGTTGAGCTGGGTTGAGTTGGTACGATACCGTGTCTGAAGAAGCAGCCACGCCCGGATCAGGAGGAGGGGGATTCTGAATGGTCGCAGAGACCGGAATCGATGGTTGAGTCGATGAATCAGAGCCCCACAAGTTGTCCTCGGAAATGGAAACCGGACAGTCCTGAAGAGACAGCTGATCCGGAGTAGGAGGTCTAGGCACCGATGCAGAAGCCTGTTCAGTCGTAGCAGGAGGTACTTGCAGAGTAATAGGAGTCAATTTGGCACTTGCCCTTTCACAGAGTTGAGATAAGACCTTGTCCCTCCGTTTCTCCACCTTGGAGGAAGCCGACAGGCTATGCTTGGAGTGATGGTGAGAGCGGGAGGAGCGTAAAGCCGAGGAAAGGACCCCAGGGGCCTCCTGGGCAGAGTCTTGGGTAGCAGACAAGGATTCTGATTGGCCAGCCGCAGAGGAACCAGCATTCCGGCCATGTTTAGACTTGGATAGAGCCTTAGGCATCGTGGAAATTCAAAGCAATTAAGTGACACAGAAATGGGGGCGCTAGACTCCACAAATCAAAGCAGGTCCAGGATAATGGGCCTGAATGGGCAGAAGGGAGCGTGGCAAAAACTCCACAGAAAGGGCCGCCAAATGACTAGAAGCTTGCACAACGACCACCAGTCAGTAAACGAGTTGCAGACGAAGGTGCAGCAATTGGAAACTGTGTCAAACAAGGCCACAGGAACGAAGGAGACTGATGGCAGGATGGTCGTTAAATGAGACCGGTCATAAGTCCGGGTCGCTGTAGCACAACAAAAGGGCTTCGCACCTCCAGCAGTGGTACTGATGGTGTGGATCCGGAGCGCTAAGGCCAAGGAGAGGGGGCGCGAAGCTCCACAAGTTGAAATGATTAGTCACAGGCTGGGATTTCGCGTTAAAATGGAGGGGGCGCGAAGCTCCACAAGCTGAATTCAATTAGCCACAGGCCCGGCTGTAGCGCTGAGAGGGAGGGGGCGCGAAGCTCCACAAATATCACGCTTGCGACGGTCCAGGCCAAACGGTCACTCCGCAGAACAGCACCAGCGAGAAAGGGGCATTAGGAGACGATCCACCATATAGGAGTCCTCCTCAGGCCGATTGCTAGCAAATTAGTAGAAGGAAACGGCGCGGTTTTCAGCGGCGGGAAAAAGTCCATTTAAAATGGCCGACGCCACTTGCCGCGCTTGCCGAACTCCCCAAGCAGCCATGAAAGTGAAACAAAGAGCAGGAGGGAAAAAGGCACAGGGAACCTAAACCTGACAAACCCCAGTTTCTAACAGTAAAAACCTGGAGGGCTAGGAGGAGGAGAAGGGAAGAGAAGGGAGGAGAACTCCCCTTGCAATGAGGGGATAGCTGAAGCAATGGCACCCCAAACAACTCACAAATTCGAAGTCAGAAACAGTCCAGAGTCAGTCCAATCGAGGAATCAACGAGATAAGGGAATAAGCAATCCGAAGTCACAAAAACAGTCCAAGTCAAATACCAGAAAACAGCAGTAATGAGGCAGAAAACCAGGAAATAAGCCAGAGACAAGGTCCCACACGCCAGCCAGAGCTGAAAGACTGAGTCAAAAGCTGGCCTGCCCAGCAACAAGGGCGGGACTAAGAATGATTGGCTGACTCAGTCCTTCATGCTGATTGGATGAGCCCTACCCACGCTGGCTGCTGTCTCCACTCTCAATGGAGAACACAGTGTGCTTCCTTCTTTATTGTCAAAACAATCCCTGTTCCAATTATTCTGGCATTTATACATTATTTCAGCACTGATTTTTTTAAAACATGCAATTACAAAGAATTTTCTTTGAAATTCTGCATCAGAAATGAATTTTCTAGTCAGTTATTGAACCAGAATTGAGTGTTTTATATTGTATAATACAGAGACTTACTAAGATGCAGACTTTAAGGTCCTTTCAAACATATAACAAATAGATCAAGATCTGATCCTTATGGTCTATTCTGAAATCTGTCACTGGTATTTCCAATTTCTTTCCCCCAAAATAACTCATAGCATTTCAAGTATGGCAAGTACTATCTTACAGGATGTAAAGCTGTATTTTAATGAATTCATAATATACACATTATATATGTATTGTATATACATATATGTGCAGCCATGAAGAAAATAAAGTAATAGTCTAAAAGGGTATGTGCAGTGAATGATAACATAATTGTGATAATTATTTTCTGGGATATCATGGAGCATTAATCTTTCCATTGGAAAAAAATGCTCTTCATACTAGTACAATTCAAGCTTTTCATTGCTTTATTGTAACAATTTATTTTATGCTTTTTCTTCATTAAAATCATTCTAAATCAGACTAAACATTTTTTCACATCAGAACTACACAGTCTTTATATTATGAGGCTGATGGGCAAAAATAAGAAGGAACATGATTTTACCTTTTTTAGAATCTTCTGTTTCATTTAGTTCTTTCTGTGCTTCTTCAATTTTATCTAAAAGAAAAAATATCAAAACTAAAAAAAGCAAAACTTATTTTGAAGTATTACAATTTCTCAGCTAACAGTTGTTGAATAACCAATTTATTAAATATTCTTGATATTACTGAGTAGTTTACACATACATAATGAAAATATTGCCCACATAAAAACACATAAAAACAATATAACTCTCAAAGCAAAATCATTTTTTGCAATTTGAAAAGTAAGCATCATAGGCATTCATTTGCATTTGACAACTTTCTTAAGCTTCCAAAAAAGCACAAAACAATGAAAATGCAGGATATTACTTTTATAAATAAAACTCTCCAAAAGAGAACATAGAGAAACAAAATTAAAATGCAGTAACTCATGAATTCTAATGTCTAATCTGTATAGTGAAAAAAATTAAAAACAGCAAGAAACGTAACTATCTACTAGGCATGTCTACTACTACTTCTTACTTGGGTTGCCTGTTCTTCCTTGAACGAGATAGCTTGGCATATCAGAATTTTTCTCATCCCTGATCTAAATTAACATGAGAATTATATTAATGTCTTTTCTCCCCTTAACTCTCCAACTATCTTGGACAGAAAAAGAATATTTGAAGCATTCTCAACTCCTAATGACGTCATTAACATGGACATATAGTTTTACTGGGGGGAAAAATAGGAATGGTTTGTACTGCCTTGCTCCAGAATGCCTTATAAGCTTCTTGATCTACCTTTATCCTGGGATTCTGGTGGCCTCCAAGCTAAGGATTAATGAAATCTGACCCTGCTTAAATTTTTGAGATCAACCAAGGTTGGCTATATACTTGACTGCATTGGACAATCCTTTCCACAATTCTCCATGTCTGTTGCATTTTATTGGAATTATGAAGATCGTAGGCTAAAATATTCACCAGATTCCTTAAAGTAGAATCAGTAGATTATCAAGTAGATAATCAAGATGCTTTCATGTGCTCAGTGATCATCAGCAATATGTAAAGATTATAATAAAGTTACCCAGAATGACCTGCTTAATTGATTGTATGAAGCCCCAAGCATTTAAAACTCTTTCTCAGCATATAAGCATGTGTAAATATAAATAAAAAACTGGACCTATTATTCTTTATCGGTGAACTTGCCAAATTGATTTACAGTCTCTGTTTCAACTTATTGCCATGACAACCATGACAGGTTGCTATTATTTTCACATCACCTTGCTGAGTCAAAATGAGATTCAGGTCCATCCAATGAATCCTTATCTGAACTAGGATTTCAATCAAGATTAGAGTCCAATAATCTTTCACAAAGTATTTTATTATGCATTTGCATGTCATAAATGTGTGCATGTGTATTTCCTGATACTCCAAATTCTGTAATTTTTATTCATTAAAACATCAGGATGCTGTGAGGGTGGATGAATGAGAGTATTATTTTAACAATGAATGTTTTGCAAAAAATGTATATAAACATGGAAAATAAGCACTGCCTACACAGCAAATGTTTATGATAATCAATTCCACCTCCATATCTAGCTGATGAAATCTGAAATCTCCATCAACAGTGGAGATATTTCAGAACTGATATCCACAATAATCCAGTATTTCTGAAAACATAGAAAGCAGATGCAGTATCTACTCAGAATTCCCCATACACTGCAAACCATTGTAATAATTTCCAAATGGTACAATCAGTATCAAGTGTTCTAAGTTAAGAAGTGGCTGATGATGACTATCTCTTGCTACCTAAACTAACTGAACAAAACAAAAACTGAAAATAAAATAAAACCTCTTAATGCTTTGAAGTATTTGCATCCCACATTTCATTTTTTATATTATCTAACACTCCTTAGTTTATAGGGCTGACATGCTTTTTCAGAGCATATCAGCCCTGTGCCTTTGACTTTGTGTGGTTTGAACAGATTACTCTAATTCCAGTAATGGAATTCTATTCCTTGCTCCAAATCAGTTCTCCAAATCAATCAGACTTAAGTATATGAAGAGCTCCAATCCCTTGCAAGCAACAACTTTCTTTGATGATAAGCACAATGATGATGCTATTTTGTCTCACCTTTGTGGCGAACTTTAGGGGTCATTATTATGATGTGCCCAAAGCCAGAGTTTCAGACAACAAAAATTCACAGCAGCTTTACAGACTGCTGAAAGCAAAAAGGAATGAAAGAAGCAATTACAATGATTCCATGCCTTGCCCTTGTGATTTGACATCTTTCTATTTTAGTTACATTCCCACCTCCACCTCCAAGCTATGTATTCCCAGATCCTCCTTTATGGTTCTATAAAAGGCAGCCGTTCTTTTTAGTATTCAGCATAAAACATGGACAGCTCAAACTGAGTAAAAACACTAATGTTGCAGATACAAGGCTGTATTCAGCTGGCAGCTCCCAATGAGAGTTGTACTTGCACACAAACACAGTTTTCTATACAACCCAGAACCATGTAATATAAGGATCCCAGACCGCAAGAGACTTAACATCTGTGATTATGCAAATGTGTATAACATTTCTTCAGACTTTTTGGTTGAATGAATGAAGGTTGGACAGAATAAAGGTCAGCCTGCATTTGCAGGACCATTTCCCCCCCCCCCCCCATTTCCAAGCTTTCTTCCTTTCAAGTGACTACATGAAGTTAATTTATGGTGGGTTTTTTTCATAAGCATTTCTACAGCATCCTGGCTGAGATAGGGTAATCTGTGCTCTTGTTATTTCTTCATTGGATTATTGTAATGCACACTGGATAGAATTAGTACTGAAAATAATTCAGAACTAGGCTAGAGAGCAGTTCCCTGAAGATGGGCTCCAGCATGAGTCTGAAAGCTCAGAAAACAAAACTTCTGGTCCCAGTGACCAACAGAGATTGGATTCTGCAACATTATCCTAGGACAAGTATATTCGCCTTCATTCATGAAAATTCAGAACTGTCTGAAAAAAATAGTGAGAAAAGATCTAAATGAGCTAAGAGAACAGAACATATAACATTTATTCTAGTTATACTGGTTACCAATTTATTTTTATGTAGAATTTAAGCTCTACTCAAGAAGAAAACTAGAGAGGCCTTTCTCAAGTATGCCTTTACCAAGAAAGACATTTTATAGTATGGAAGTCAATCTTTGCTAATTACTATCAAACTGTAGAATTCTTTCAGTTGTGAAAACTAGCTTTTTTAAAAAAAATGTTTATATGCTCATTGGATTTCTGATGATCCTGACACTTCAGAGAATGTTCAGATGCTGTATTTGTTCACTTTGCTTTTACTGGTTTGTTTTGTTGCTTGCCTTTTGAAGAAAAGCACATATTTTAAGTAGATCTGATACTGTCAGCTTACACATGTCATTGATGCTGATGGGTATATCTCTACAGTACATTATGTGGACAGATGATACAGCCTCAGTTGAAAAGCCTGTAATGTTCCCAGGCAAAGTCTCTCCAACAGTAAAGGCATTGGTTCTTTATTTCTCAAGTCCTGTTATTGAAATGTGACTCTTTATATCCCAGCATCATGACTTGTGCCTATAGTCTCCCTATTCAAACTTTGAGGTTTTATTGCATTGTCAGCTATTTCCCATCCCATTTTTTTTTTCAATCTCAAATGCAAACATTCAAAAGAGCATTGGTACATGCACAGCAACCCAGTTTATCAGTATTATTAAATTCTGGTATTTACATAACATACAGGTAGTTCTCAATTTACAATCAGTCGCTTGGTTTGAAGTTATGACAGACCACCCCAAATGGTACTTACAACTTGGTTTCAAAGTTCTGAGGGCTGCCTTCCTTCCCATGGTCGTGTGATTGCATTTTGGGTGCTCGGCAACTGACCTGCATTTAGGGCCATTTGTAGCAATCCATGTGTCATATGAGTGCAATTTACTATGTGGGATTTACTTATGATTTTCAGCAAAAGCGCCCCACAGCAAACCATTAGTTTACTTAAAGCTGTGGGGATTCACTTAATGACTGCCACAAAAAATTGGGTCAGTCACGTAGGTGACCCGCTTTACAATCATCACAACTTTATGACCATAATGGGCAGGCTCCATTACGCTAGTAAGTCAACCAGTTGCAGTACAAAACTATAAAATAATACAGTAAACCAAAAAGAAAAAAAAACCAGTCATGCCAATAATAAATTGGAAGCCATAAAATTCATACTTCTGTTTGAAGATAGACAGTAAAAAGATGTCCACAGCTTCCTTAAGTAACTAGTTCCATGGTTGAACTGCTCTATTAAAAGTCTTATCTTAAAATGCAATTGAATTAAGTCTTCCTATAACTTAAAATTGTCCTGTAATCTTGGATGCTACAGAATGCATCAAGAACTTTCTGCTTTAAGGAACTAGAAGCTTCCAAAAAATACATTCCCAATAAAACTGATAAAAAAAGTAATATTATGGTTAGTCAGTTATATTTCTATCATGCAAATTTTGTTCACTAACAATGAACTGGTCTTGAAACACTCTGATTTGAAACACTGTGACTTCATCCCTTAGTGATTGAAATTCCAGTCCCAATTACTGTTAGTTAGTGATGACTATTTGTACAGAAGTAAAAATTTTGGGTCCAGCCTAAGTAACAGATTGTGCAAAGTGTTATAGACTGAATGCACTTGAATTATATTGATAGTAAGCAAATGTACCTTTACCTAAATGTTCCTTTACTGTACCATTACTGACCAACCAGTGACAATGTTGCTTTGTCATACAGAAGCTGAAAATCTCTTGGTTTCAACCCATTCTCTATTGGACTGCCTCTGAAGATTGATCAGTTTCATTAATTCCAAATTATGTGATTGGCATAAAATATCCATGTGTAGTATATAAAACATAGATCCTAAAATAGGTTTCATCGGTTACATCTTCCAAAGCTTATTCGTTACTTGAAATATCTGGAGATCCACATGCCGCCCATCTTATTTCACGAAGACCTTTTGCTACCAATAGGCCACGGGGAAACCACTCTGTTTTTAGTCCAACATCTACAATTATATGGACTTCAACAGCCAATATGATATTATGCATGTTGTTAAAACATGAAATAGTTTCACATTACTGGATACATTTTATATGTTCTCATACTAGTTCATTGCAATCTAAACAATATACAGTGTTTTTAGCACTGCATTTCTAATTATTTGTTGCAAAGAAACAGATGGGGACAAGCAGATGGTATTTCACAAATATCTTGGAATTCACAGACTATAAAGACACATGGATTCGTTATTTGCAGTGACTATTTTTCATTTAGGACCACAAGGCCATGGTATATAACCATGGTAACAGACTGAATGATCAGGTATGACCCACAGCTTTTCTTCTGAGAATTCACTGAAGAGCTGTTTCATCTTCTCAGCCTTTACACAATGAACCTCTCCTTTCTTCCCATTTATCATAACTGGCACACGCAGCTCACTCCAAACATATTCCATATCCTCAAATATTTGTTAAAATAGAGAATGTTGACATTAGTAAGTACAATGACCAAAACCTATTGGAATTCTCCTGCTGATAGAGTGAATACTGTGTCCAAGCACTGGCTTCTCTAATGACCTGTATTATACACCTCCAAAATATTATTTTTGTTTCTCACAAAATCAGAACTTCCCTGCTCCTGTCCAACAGTTTGAAAAACTTGTAATTGGATTCCACATTTCTGAAATCAAGGATTTAAATGATATACTTCTGTTCAGTATAAAGATTAAAGATAGTATTGAAAACTGACCTGACTCCTAAAAAACAAAAGATCAATGAGAGCTTGTATAGACTTAGACTTACCACTAGGAGTCAGCTTTGTATAAGTAATTATTAGAACCAAACGTTCTCCAGTGTACAAGAAAAGTTAATGCTAATAAAAATTGATAACTTTTTGTACACATTAAGATAGGAAGAGTATTAATACAACTATCTTTCTAACATCAGATACAATATATCGGTAAATAACTCTTACAACTATTGTTGCAACAGCAGCAATTAATAAGCATGCTATGAAAGCTTTTCTATGAAGTTAAATAGCCCCAACCAGGATTCAGTACATTAATCCACCATTTGCTAAATAGATAAATGGACTTAATGATATTACCATGCCTCAAGCTACACCTGAAGGCAACACCAGTGCCTGTTATGTTCATTGATGTGTGAAGCACATAGATAGAAGTTAAATTTCAAAGATTCACATGTGCATATACGAGCAGTAATGTATTTGGAGAACGTATGTATAAGCCACATTTTTCTTCGAAGAATCTTCATGATACTCCACCCTTGATCACTAGTAACGTGGGCATCGAATTGTTTCATCACACCAATAATGTTACACAAATTGATACCATAAATATGTAATTCAAAACGATGAAGTAGTAAGTAGAGCTGGAAGTTTGAGAGTAAAGGCTGCTAGTGTGGTAATTCTGATGTTATGGTACTTGCCACAAAAATACTCATTGGTCAGAAAACAAATTTCTTGCAGTTCAAGAGCATGTTTGAATACACCATACAATATCTTTGATTATGCCTGAATGATTTCACCTTCCCTTAATTCAAATAAAGGTAATCCTCTACATACAACTGCAGTTGAACCTGAAATTACGATAGTAAATTGTTGCAGATAAGCAGGTCACCATGTGATCAAGCCTAATTTTACAATGTTGCTGCAGTTGTTAAGTGAACACCATGGTTGTTAAGTGAATCCATTTTAGCCAATGGATATTTTTTTTGCTGGAAACAGGAAATAAATGGCAGAAACTGGGGGGGGGGAACCATCAAAAATTATTGTCACATGACCATGAGAATCTACAGATAGCTGTAATGGTGAGTTGGCTGCCAAGCATCCAAAATACAATCACATGGCTGTGGAGGGCAGTGGAGGAGATGCAGCCATTGGAAGTTCAAAATCGGGTCGTCAGTACCTTTGGGGGGGAAGCTGTCATAAATTTAAACAGTTGCTAAGCAACTGGCTGTCAAGCAAGGGCTATCTATAGATGATTTGCAACAGCCATCTTATAAATACTTTCACATCAACCTATCTAAGCCTCATCCTATGCTCACTCTCTACCTGCACCCAGGTTTCCTTATCTTATTTCAAAAACAAGGTTTTAGGTAAGCCAATCAGAGTCCAGTTGTCACTCGTGATTAGCTGCCAGCAGGGCCTTGTTTTCCTCAACAAGAGCTAACTACCCACGAGTTGGAACTTTGTATCAGACTTAAGGTCTAGCTTTCAATTTTAGATTTCTGTAGTGAGATTGCAATGATTTGGGACACAGAAGTACCTAAATGTCTTTTTATCAGCAGTTGAACATTTGGCCTTGTTGATGGTCTTTATTATGTAATAAATCAGTGCCACATAGAATTAATTTTTATCATCATATTAACTGCCAAAAGAATGTTGCAGTGCTGCATCTGTTCACTGATCTTAAAGTTTACTACTCAAGACAAGAGATACAATAACTCAGAATAATATTGTAGATCAATATAGACTACAAAGTGGGACTTTAAAATGTGGGACGGGGAAAGCGCCTATGGAAAGATGGGGAAATGTCATTGTATATTTTGCATTTCTCTAATTTTCCTTATGTTTTCATGTTTCCTATTGAAGGTAACCATTTAATAAAGTATTTTATTAAATGGTTTAATAAATTTAGCCCATTGAATAGGACAATGTTTCTATAAATCACACTAAACCATAATATGGCTTATTTCTTTCCGATTTACATATCATGCACAAATTGATGTATATGCACCAATAAATATATTATTCATTTAAGAACAATAAAAATGAATGTAAAACTAGCATTTGTTAACTTAACAGTAACACCTAAGGCTTAACATGATGTATGAACAGGTTTATGAGATATAATTTTGACTTCCTAGATTATTTATAGATATTTGTTTGTATATTGCCTAAACTGTTAATCAGTCCAGAGAAATGCAAGGCAAATAGAAACTATATTCATCATTATTTCGCTCATCTACAGAACTAACCCAGACTTGATAATAAGTCATGCTTTAAACAAATTTAGGCTTAATATGATGTGTGAATGTAAGGAACTATAATTCAAGTACAAGGGTGGTTTATCAAAAGCAAAAGAGTTTTTACAAAATAAAATAGATTTATGTGAGTCAAAGGAGAGAGAGAGAACCAAGAAGTTTCAAATATAGATATACTTTATCTATCACAGTAGATGGCAGCATCAAGCTGACCTTAGCATATCTAGAAAAAGATAAGCACAGTTATTAGATGAAAGTACAAGGAAATCCCAGTATTTATAACTAAGGGTATTTGAAAAAACACCCTAGAATGTGATTAAAGTACACCATTTTATAAAGCTTCTAAAACTACTCTGCAAGTGGTCATGAGGTCACTAGAACATGTCCTTGAGGAAGACTTTAACTGAACTATCTAATTTCTCGGAAAAAAACCCACACATTTTTAATTGTTGGGTGGGGGTCACAATAATGCTACAAGAGGATTTTATATGCCTACATAGCTTATTCTCTCTCTCTTTCTTCCTCCTCTATTATTTTGGGTGGGGATTTATTTTTTGCAGTTTTCTCTGGACCATCACTAGAAACAGAACCATAAATTTTTATACCCGAATATACTGATGCAATAAATCAATATATAGTTCTCAGAAATAGTTAGCAATTATTCATTTCCCACAGGGTCAGAATATATGGCTCAAATGTATACTCAATATATGCCTCAATTACTTATTTTGAAAATATATTCCAGACTTTTTCATACCCCTTCTCGCATATATGAGTGCTATGTGTCTTCTCATGTCCTCTTCCAGAGACCTGGAAGTTTGAGGGTTCTGCATGGTACCTTAGCTGTTCCTTGCACTACAGTGGTCTGGGCAGAGATCTCTAATGTTGTTTCTGGGATCTGTTGGAGCCACTCTCCCAGATTAGGAATCACAATCCCAAGAACTCCTATCACCACTTCCCACTTTGGACTTTATTTGACACATCCTCTCTAATTCCTCCTTCACACCCCATATTTCTCCAGCTTCCCATACTTCTTGATGTTGCTGTCATTTGGCGCCACTATATCTATCAAT
The DNA here is from genome assembly GCF_029215685.1 of Pituophis catenifer annectens. Lineage (NCBI taxonomy): Eukaryota > Metazoa > Chordata > Lepidosauria > Squamata > Colubridae > Pituophis > Pituophis catenifer. The sequence goes on from NW_027256883.1 coordinate 68,814,092, forward strand.
ACCTCTCTTCTGGTTCTTGTCTATTACCACAATGTTTGGTTGATTGATCACTATCTGTCTGCTCGTCTGGATCTGGAAGTCCTATAGGATCTTATTCTTCACAATCTTCTCTGGAATCTCCCATCTGGTCTTGGAAGAGTCTAAGCCACATACTGTGCAGATGTCTCTGAACACAATGCCAGCTATTTGATTGTGCCGTTCAGTATATGCTGTTCCTGCCTGCATGATACAGTTGCCCAAAATATATTGTATATGTAATGAACTGGAATTCTGACCTGTTGTGCTGGATGTTGTCACAACATCCAGCACAACAGAGTAACAGAGTGGTCAATGCCTGGAATGCACTACCTGACTCTGTAGTTTCTTCCCCAACCCCCCCAAAATTTAACCTTAAACTGTCTACTGTTGACCTCACCCCATTCCTAAGAGCTCTGTAAGGGGCGTGCATAAGTGCACCAGCATGCCTCCCGTCCCTGTCCTAATATTCCTTTTTACTTACTCTTTTCATGTATTCAAATTATGTTTATACTTTTACCTGTTATATATGCTTGACAAATAAACTTATGATTATGACTTATGATTATGAATTCACTATGTAATTGTAATGAGATCTAATTCTAATTATACTATCCACTTCAAGAACACAACATAATACAGATGAAGACCTTCTATGTTTCCCTTCAATTATAAGGACATTTTGCAATAAAATCAGGAGATGTGTCATGCTTTATTTCCGTTGCACAAGAATTATTTACTGAAAAACTGCACTGTGAAACCTCAAAGTCAAACAGTTTATTCTTTTCTTTCAGTTGACTATACAGCTAAAAATGCAGTTAAAAATAATTGTAAGGTCAAGAAAAAGTTTTGATTTTGATCTATTTATGAAATAACTTTTACTACTCAAGCTAACAACCAAACATACTTGAGAAATACATCCCTCCAAAAAACCAATTTTTTAAGATCCTCAAGCCCTTAAGAAGCTTAATAGTAAAACAACTATGTGCCTCCCTAAAGGGAAAAAAAACATTTGATAGCTATAAACATCAATTGTTGTACAATATTTATGAAGCTGGAGAAAGACATACCAGAACAGCAACAAAAAGCTAGTACATAAATATAAAGCAGCATTATAGTTTGCAGCACAGTATTCCCCAATACTATGCTAAAAAAAAGAATAATCAGAAAGTTATACAAACACAAGAAGCCATACAGACATACTTTGTATAGCTAACAAAATCAATACTGATCACTACTTGCATATAAAACAGTAAATTGAACAGATAATTTTAAACAAATTTGGATTACATCTCTTATTTAAAAAAGCATCTTATTTTGATATAAGTGCTATTACCTATTAATATATTTCAGTTAACTGTACAGTATTTAAGACACTACCATAACCAGTTTTCTTCTCCTATGAATTATTGCAACATATGATAGTATCACCTTGTTGCTGATAATCATACAATTTGAATATTTATTTCATCTTTTTAAAAAAAGACTATCAAAATCTGTAATATAGCTAGAATGCTGGAACAAATATATATTAGCACAAGAATTCAAAAATAAATGGTTGTTTGTCCCACCTGATTTTTGAAACATCTACTACACAAGAACCAAACATCAGTAAGGCACATGGTAACTAATAACTGTTTCATAGGGTAATTTTAGTATATTCAAGCCCCATCAGTGACTATTTGCATATCTACCATACAATCCATAACTATCCACCCATAGTGCTGCATTATATCTCAAGATTTGAAGGAAGAAGAAAGGTAAGGACTATCTACATTTAGAATACCTGGTCTTTCAAAATCCAATATGCTTAGCCTGCAAATTCAGTTACCGGGAAAAAAAGTCAGTCCATTAATTGCAGCCAACGTCATCACATAATAACTATGAATTGCTCTGTACCTATAATGCAACCTTCTTTCCTACTTATCATTCTTTTCCATTTCATATCTCTTTCCTACTGCAATAGGATCATTTTAATATATGGTATTTATTCAAAGTTGTTGCCAGAACACTTGCAAGCTATCAAACATGAAAAATATGAATACTAAAGGCAAAATCATATTTACATTCTATTAATTATAAACATAAATTTAAATTTAATAAACATTTTCCAAAACACTGTACTGAAATGTTAGGATTACAGAGAAAGAAATCATCAAAATTTATGACTGGGAAAAAAAATATTCCCAACCAAGTTTACATAATCTTTAAAAAATAAAAGTAGCAATATCTACTTTTCTTCAAATGCCCACTTAGAGCAGTAATAATTGATGGAGAAAATGAAAAGAAAAACCCTAGAAGAACTTACCAAAGCAGACAAAGCCTTCTTCTATACAGTAATTTTTTTCATTCATGCTAAAAATCTCCCAGTGACTAACTCTTGGGATGGTAAAATACTTTAACTGCACTAAGGGCAGTGTTTACTCTTACTGCAGAAATGCATATTTCTGTTTACATACTGCTACGCTGCAATGTAACACTTGGATTACAAGCAAATGCAAAATATATTGTATTCTGAATTCTAAAGCAAATTAATCTTACAAATCTGGGTATTTCAAGTTTGTTCACATGACTGCAATCAAGCCTTCATACAGATATCACCCAGGAATTCTTTCTATTTATAGCCATCTTAATATAGTAAACTTCTCCTTTATAAAAAAATAAAAGGAAATGCAACATTGTTTAAAACACCAGAAATAATTCCTGTTCCTAGATCCTTCCTTCCAATTAATTCATACCCTTTATACCTTTTCTCGTAATCTAGAATAATTAGGCAGCTTTTTAATAGTCACATTACCAGAGAGCTGACAGGTCATCCCCCATTATAATGCCACAATACACCTGAATTGCCCTGCCACATCATGCTATATTCAAAGCGCAATTCTAAGACGTAATCTCTTGCAGGCTTAGGGATCCTAGGAATCCTCCCCCGCTATCTCTCCATGGCAACAGTAGCTACAGTAAAGGCAGTCCACCTCTTACGCAAGCAAAGGGAATATGAAACATTGCCAAGAAAGAGGCCACAAATGCCAGCAGTCAAAACATCACTCTTACTCCTCCCTGTTTAATTGTTGTCTTAAAGAAACAGCAATCAGTCTGATTTGATTTGCTTCATGTTAGAAAAGCCTGTGCATGTTGATCTGCATTGGGGCTGCTGGAAGGGGTGGGGGGAACAATGCCTCAGAGAATGGCAAATTAGGACTCTTCAGTGCTTTCCAGCGCTTGAGAGGAACCTTCTTCTCAAACTTTTTCCAGAAAGGCTTTGCCTTCCGCTCCTTTGATTGCCAGGGTTTGAAGCATCGTATTTGTCATCCTTCAGTGTAAAATTCTAAGATCAAGAATACAACAATATCCTACCTTTGAAAAGTTTTTCAAACTAAAAGCTTCCTTTGTTTTTTCAGAACAACACCCAACAAAGAATATTCCACTGGATTTCTTTTACAGACTTGTGGCATGTTTTATTAAAGTGAAATTAAGAGCCAGAGGTTTATTTTAAACAATTACTTTTAAAAAAAATAGAATGCTAAATGAGAATAGAATAGAATAGAATAGAATAGAATAGAATAGAATAGAATAGGGAAGAAACCTTGGAGGTCTTCTAGTCCAACCCCCTGCTCTGGCAGGAGATCCTATACCAGTGATGGCTAACCTTTTTGCCGTCGCGTGCCAAAAGCGAGGGGGAACGCGGGGGGTTGAGCGCGCGTGTGCCCACACCCATAATTCACTGTGCCCCGCCCCCATGCATGCACACATGACCCCCCCGCGTTCCCCCCGCTTTTGGCACGTGATGGCATAGTGGACCCAGTAGGCCTGTTTTTTGCCCTCCCCAGGCTCCAGAGGCTTTCTACCACCCCCACGGAGGCCAGAAATGGCCCATTTTCCGATTTCTGGTGGGCCCGAAAGGCCCGAAAATCAGCTGGCTGGCATATGCCTGCACGCTGGAGCTGAGCTAGGCCAACACTCGCATGCCCACAGATATGGCTCCACGTGCCACCTGTGGCACACGTGCCATAGGTTCGCCATCATGGCCCTATACTATTTCAGACAAGTGGCTGTCCAGTCTCTTCTTAAAAACCTCCAGTGATGAAGCGGCACCCATGATTTCTGAGGGCAAGCTGTTCCAATGTCCTCATTGTTAGGAAGTTTCTCCTTAATTGAGCAAGAGCCTGAAATATTAGATCAGCTTCTGCATCAAGATTAACCCAGGGTTCAGCAATCTTCTTCCACAGAGGGGCCAGTGGCCATGTATTATGAATGGATGGTGAGCCCCCTCCCCCCTTTCTCTCTCTCTCTGTCTGTCTGTCTGTCTGTCTCGCAAATACACTGGTACTTGGAAGGACTATTCAGGGCAAACCATCGAGAAGGGTTTCTTTCTTAGGGAAACAAAGGTGTGCTCTGCAAAGTCTTGGAATGCCTCTTGTGGTTGGAGAAATAAATGCTTATAGAGGGAGGAAGAAAAAACTTTAGTAACTGAAGGCACACAATAAACACATATCTATATTTATATGTAAGCTTAAAACTCAGTCAAAATTGTTACAATTTATTAAAATAGTATAGTCTACATCAGGTACGAGATAGAATTACAAACATAAATTGTTTTTTAGGACCACTTTTGAGCCTGCAAACCCTTTACCAAACCCTGGTATAACCGTTACTCTTGAGATTTTCTCTACTTATAAGTGGGTTTTGTTTTTTTCATTAAGCAGGCATGGAAACAGAATTGTAACATAAGTTTTAAAATGATTATTGGGCAGACATAAATAAGCCTTTAATAAGCTTCCTAGGTCTGGAAAGTCCTCACACACATTATGAGAATTAATCATGCTTACCATAAACCTACTGAACTCATTGGGGCAAATTAATCATGGCACTCTCTTGTCTACTTTCCAGGACAGATACACATTAATGGCGGTATTAAAGCATTTTGGAGTAGTACAAGCTCTGTAAATAATGTTGTTAAACAGAGATGCCGCTCTATTGATCATATGAATGCCCAGAAGAACTTCCACAGCATTGGACAGTTGCAGTAAGAGAAAGGCAATTATGCATGATGAATCCATACCATTCAGAAAATCCCACAGTCAGAAACATTTATAGAGGTTATATGACTTTAATGACTTGGTTTATGTTCAGAACAATTCTACAATTCAAGCTTCAAAACAATCAGGATATTCAAGTTAGGATATTCAGTCAAGTTAAGAAATGTTAGTTAGTCTAGAACAGGGGTGTCAAACTTGTGGTGTCACATTGTCATCATGTCCCCTTCTCTAAACCGGGGGTGGGGGTGGGCCAGCGCGTGATGCATCTGGCCCACGGGATGCGAGTTTTGACACCCTTGGTCTAGAAAAAGCAACAATGGCCACTCAATAATCCAATTTAGAAATATCATTTAAATATGGTAGATGGCTCTTTATGATACAAAGTCTCATCATAAAAGAAAAATAATAGTATTGCAGGCTTTGTACTTGGGATGTTAGGAACCATCTGATTTCCTCAGTAAGACTGTCAAAAGCAAAAGATCCTCCAAAAAAGATGGTGGTCTTTTTTGGTCCCTGCCACCACAGCTCCAGTTTACTTTCTTTATATCACTACCATCATCCTTGGTTATATTGGTCTGTACCCTACTTATTTTAGCATAATATTTTACGGCCAAATCCATAGGCTTCCAAATCAAAGCATAATGACTGAAGAAAAATGATACAATGTACATTGAAGCTATCTTTCATACTTCAGATGCCCAAAGTCACAAGATGTCATGACAAGATTTATGTCACAACATCATGAACATTCATCAATTGCCCTCCTCCCCAATAAAAGCTATGCCTTTCTTCACTGCTGTTCTATTGTGCATTTTTTCCAGGTTAAGAACCTGGATATTTATTGAAAATCTTTTTATTGCCCTACACTAAAATAGTGTTATCACAAAGTTATCACAAACACCTGCGATAAGTCATTTTGACAGCACCAAGTGGAAAATAGGATATAGAATTGCTGTAATACTGAAATCAACTATACAATTAGATCACAGAAATATATTTCTACCTTCATGTGAGTTGTCTTTGCACAGCAAGCTAAACCATGATTTAATTCAGTAAGTTTCACCCTGAAAATGTAATTGGTGAATAATGTGATGTGCCAACCCAGCTATGCTGTTATCTGCTTGCTGCTATCAAATGAGAAAAAGGAAGCAATAACTGACAAACATCTGCTTTTTCTTCATCAATAGGAATGGAATCAATTACTGTATACTGTGTAATTGATAAGACACCAATCATTTTTAAATCAACTTTTGACGATTTAAGCATACATTGCAATATGTATTATCCACACTATACTGAATACAGGTAGTCCTTGACTTGTGTTGTGACCACAATTGAGCCCAAAATTTCTGTTGCTAAACCAGACAGTTGCTAAGTGAGTTGTGCCCCATTTTATGACCTTTATTGCCATGGTTATGTGAATCAAATCTAGCCAATTTCTAGTAGAAAAAATTGGCTATCTGAATAGGTTCCCAGAGAAGCTCTGAGAGTCGAATTCTCCAATGGCTAGACTTAGCAGGTTTCCTAAGTTTGAAGAAACTTTTGTCAGAAAGGAAAAATCTTCAGACTCAAACCTTTTGATCCTCTGGACAGCTGTGGCTTGCAGAAAAGGCTCTGGAATTGAATTTAGCTAGAAAGCAGGACAACAAGCAAGTTTGCCATAGAAAACCCAGCCCATTTTAAAATACTTCTAAAACAGATACTTAAATGAGCCTTCTACTTCTTAAGCATATAATTTTGCATATTTACCTTACTGTTTTAAAGAGTTTTTCAGTTGCAGCCTGCTTTTTCTTTTTGATAAACTGTGTCATTGCAGAGGTTGAAAAAGATTGAAAAAGGTGAGGAATGGGAGTGTCGGAGCTGAGCAAAAATAAGGAAGCTTGAAACTATTTTCTAAATCTACCTTTGAAACATAGGGATTTGAAGTTTGGAGGGATTTTATTTTTCTCTTTAATAAGCCTGCTTGATCCACTAAAGAGCTCTGAAAGTGCTGATTTTAAGAAGTGTGTTGTGTGAGAAGAAAAAGCTCCAATTACATCTGTATGTGGCCAGATTTTGTAGAAGACAGGACAAATGGGCGGGGGGGGGGGGGAAGCAAAGTTAAATATGTCATCAACTTAGAGTCACTGTATTCCCACAAGCACTCCAAGTTCAATTCTCCTAAATTATGTTAACTCTTATCTAATGCCAATTTAGTAATGAACTTTAATTGACCAGTTTCTTGTGTATAGGTTTGAATAAATCTACACTGCAACCTAACTTAATTTTTTGCACCTGACAGATCTGTAATTCCTGGCAATGTCTGAGTATAACAAGAGAGAATTAAAGAGCAGAATATTGCCTATAAATATAACCTATTGATTTAGCAGAATAAAGATTGTAACATATATTTATGTGACAATTTGTGAATTCATAATATGACAACTAGACTGAAACAAGAAATGAGTGGTTGGGAGAATAAGAAGTATTTTGGAAAAATATTCAAATAAAAGTCTTCAAGCAACTCAGGCAATGGAAACAAAGACTAAAGTAAAAATTGACAAGCTCTCAAAGAAATTCATCAACTTTCAGGGGACATTTAACAGATTAAAAAATAAGTGGATTTCTTGGAATGTAAATGTACAAGGATGACCTAGCCAATATGGTCCTGTTGAAATTATGAGACAAAGAACTGAAGTTACAGTTTCAAGCTGTCCCTGAGGCAGCTGAGGAAGACATAAGAAAAAGGGAAAAGAAAAATTGAATTAGAAATAGACAAGGTATGTAGTATAAACTCCCACTGTGCCACAAACAGGAAAGTTCAGAGGGATTAAAACTCCATTCTGTAAGGAGGAGAACAAGAGAACAAGTTTTGGATTGGCATTTCAAATCCAAACTGAAGATTGACAATGTGGACATAATCATCCTGAAGGAAATTCCTGTTAGGATTTTGAGAAAAAGAAAAGATTATGCCTTCCTAACAAATATTTTAAAGAACAGAAAGATTCCATTTTGTTGGGATAAACTTGAAAGAATGATATTTACCTATTAAGAACAAAGATTCAAATTGAACTTTATAGAAAGGCAAATATTTTTTGGCTAAACATTAACTATGGAACAAATGCAAGTAATAGTGGATTCTGACAATCAACTTGATGTGGACCAACCTCAAACATAGATATAGATATAGAAAAACAGGAGGAATTCAGATATAGAAACAGGAGGAAACTGAGGGAACAACTGCACAGGACTTTGACACACTATTTAAAGATGGAGAATAAATATATAATATGGAATAAAAATGGAATGAATGCTCCATCAAAGCAAAAAAAGATATTCCACTATTAGAGGAAATTAAATGTTGATATAATTTGTATACAAAGTTGGAGCTTTCTTATTGTATAAGATGACTGCAGTAAAAATTCTTTATGTGCAAAAATAGAAAGATACACCAATCCCATGATGGAAAAATGGATGGAAAAAGTGATGAGAGTTAGCAGAGATTAAGCTAAAAAATTAACTTTTTTAATCAGAGAAAAAGAATGTATCTCGTTTCAATTCTACCTGGAAACTTCTTTGTGATCAAGACAGAAAAAAAATGAAACCTTGAATTTGGGATTTGCTGATTAGATTTGTTTGTTATAGACATGGCTAGTATTTACCAAATGTGTAAAAGTCAAAAGTTGAGGTTGTAATTTTATTTTGCATTCTATTGCACTGAAAAAGGTTGGAAGTCAATGCTTTTTTTCTTTTCCTCTTTATCCTACATTTCTTCTTTCCTTTTCTTTTTCCTTATCTCTATCTTTATTTTCATTATTATGCTAATCTTAATAAAATAAAAGTAACCAACGTACAGCCAATGTAATTATATTAAAGCATCTAAAATTTTAACATTTCCTTATACTTTGACTTTGTATAGTTGTAATCTGTTGAGCACATGTGGGAATCAGAACATACTGGAATTTATTTCCAAACATAAAAAGCATAGATGTTATTGTGCACTACATACCTAAGAATAGACGGTTTGACCAGTCAGGTACATTAAAAGTGAATGCACAATAATTTGAAGTAAGATTGATGCTGGTGAATGAGTAACATTCACTTTACATCAACTTTTCCATTGGAAAGTATTTTGTACTATTGTTCCTAACAACATGTAGGAATTTGGAACTTTGTGGAAATTTATAGATATTAACCACATACATATCATGAATTAAACTTTTATTCAAACAATTTGCCTGTAGCAAGTTACATTTTAATACAAGCAGCTAAAGAACAATATGAAACCAATACGGTTTCAACTTTTCTCCCTCCCCTTAATAGTTTTTTTTTTTAATTAAATATTTTTTAAAACTATGCTGTTTTCCATCTAAATGTGGCGATAGCATATTCATTCCTTTTTCAAAACAATTCTCCAAATTCAAAGATAAAATATTTGGCATATGTGTAAAATAATTAAGCATATCAGTTTTCGTCTTTAATTATTTTTTATATGCAAAAAGTAAGAAAAATAATTAGGACTCTTCAGGTTTAGATATTCTATTTTTACCTGATTTTTCCTAAACCTTTTTCTGAACTGATTCCAATTCACTTTGGAATCACTTTTCAAGAAAGTTGCCTTAAGTCCATAATCACCCTATTGTAAATGTTCCGTTTTTATGGAAGGTTGGTAATATGTAATACAGTAGTTATCCAAATTTGCTTCCCATTCTTGAGGAAAGTTGTAAAGATGGTGAGCCCTCAAGTACAGATGATCATGGAAAAAGAGGGTTATCTGAATTTATTTATTTTATTATTTTATTTTATTTTATTTTATTTTATTTTATTTTATTTTATTTTATTTTATTTTATTTATTATTTTATTTTATTTTATTTTATTTTATTTTATTTTATTTTATTTTATTATTTTATTTTATTTTATTTTATTTTATTTTATTTTATTTTATTTTATTTTATTTTATTTTATTTTATTATTTTATTGGTTTGATTTATATGCTGCTCTTCTCCGGAGACTCAGGGCGGCTCACAACGCTATACCTGCTTAGTAGGGCTTTCGGGGGCCCCAAGCGGTATTCTATTTTATACAAAGTCAGCTTATTGCCCCCACAAACCGGGTCCTCATTTTACCTACCTTGAAAGGATGGAAGGCTGAGTCAACCTTGAACCTGGTGAGAATTGAACTCGCAGTAATTGCAGGCAGCTGGCAGCTAAATGCTACTTTTAACAGTAGTTTAGTCTGCTGCGCCACCACGGCTCCTTCTCCAACTCCTTCTCATCCAACTGACTATATGACAGAAAGAGTCATATTAATGGATGGCCTGGGACAGGAGTGGGATAAAAAGAGTGTGACATCCCTGTCCTAGTGGAACTCCTAGTGGCCTCTGATACCGTCTTTTAGACTTTTAGATCCCCATCAGTGGATTTAACCCATTTCGAAGTTATGGCTGCTGCAGAGTCCCACAGTCATTCGCCCTTATGATGACTATGGGGAGGCTGCAGTGCCCCCACATCCTGCCCTACCAGAACTCCAGAGGCCTTGGGCCTACTCTCCACACGTCCATTACATACTTACCTTTTAAAAATCTCAGACCACATGTTGCAGAAGATCAGGCCATGCATCCTTGGGCCATATGGCTGCCTCTTGGAAGTGGCTGTTATTTTTAGCGTGCCCATAATTCCTTGTGAGTGAACCAAAATGGCAGCCACTTCTGCAAGGCCACTGCCCAGCCCATGGATGAACTGCTCCATTTGGCTGCCTTAACACAATCTGCAGAGCAGAGATTTTCAAAAGGTAAGGAGGAAGATGTGAGGCCTGGTCGGGTGGGAATTGGGCCTAAGACCTATAGGGACCCGGCGAGGGACGAAAATGTCTGCAGGGTATGATGGGGGGGGAGGGGGAAGGCCTGCAGTAACCCGGTAGGGGAGAGAAGGGCCTGTGGAGACCTAAGGGGCGGCAAGTGGAACATGGGATATCTTGGGCAAGGGGGGGAGGCCCGGGCCAGGCAGGCTTGGACCTGAGCTAGGCCTCTAAGGACCTCCCCCATTCAAGGCATGCCATATTCCACTTAACAACCTGTGCTTCATTTAGTGGCTGTATTAGAGAGAGAGCAGGGGGTAGGGATCATAAATAAGGACATCTCACTTAATGGCTGTGATAAGCAGGCTCCATTACAGTCATATTTTAAGTACTATCTGTATTATATCATGCTTTAGTGATTTTGCTCCTTCCTAAGTGGGCAATTCTAGTCAGTGCCTTTAATGAGAAAAAAAGAGGCCTTAGGCACTCTAATATGAGGTGGCCCAGGACTCAACCCTCTCTTCCAACCTATAAGGGAGGTTATTCATAGACATTTGGTATGATATATAGTAGATCTGTGGGTGATACCCAATTCTCTATCTCAATCCAGACTAAAATAGGAGATATGGCTGAGGTCATGATATGGTGTTTGGCTGAATCTGGCTGAGGAGATTCTGAAAGACTCCAGGGGTGGGTTTAGCTGCCTGTCGAGCTGCACACAGACTAACGTGCAGTGGGGACAGAACAATAAGACTCAACAGAAGCAATTTTAGGGCTTTTCTACTTTTGATTCTGAGTGAGTTATGATCTCTCTAAGAGTACAGGCTGAAACCCTAGAATAAAATTCCAAGTAAAATTCCCCAGCCTAGAAGGCTTTTGCTCACATTCAGTTGATATGCCAATTTTATTTATCACATCATTGTGATAAATCCATCCATTCACTTACTAGGAAATATAAAGCTGAATCTACTATTGATCTTCTTCCCTATCTAAGGAGTCTAACTGGCATGCTTTAATGATTCAGAATCGGAGGGGAAAAAAACCACATTGTTACTACATTTCTGGTGTCCGTAATTACTAAGTTAGGTGAATCACTCAAAATAAATAATCAATATATTCTTTCTTATCCCTGCTTATACCACAATGCATTATTGAAACCTGACTGTTCTTATTACAGTGTTAATTGTTCTTGTATTAATTTTGCTGGGTTTTTAAATAAGCAACTTTGTAGATAAATTTTTAGATCAAAAAAAGATGTATTCATAGTATAAAGAAAAATGATTCACCTTTCTTTCATATTACATTATCTAGCTACAATTTTTGAAAAAATTACTAAAACTCTTAAAATTCCAAAATTGGAAGATAACTGCATATTTAATTTCAATTCAATATAAGTATATTTGGAACAAGTAACAGCTGTTTATTTATATCCTACCTTTATTATTTTTATATATAACTCAAGGCAGTGAACATATCCAAAACTCCATAGAGTAGTTTATTATAACTCCACTTATTATCAAATGTGATCCCTGATTTATTTTTCTCTGGGGCAAGAGCCAGTCATAGAGAAAAAATAGTTTTGAAATTCTTTAGGCAAGTAGGTAAATCTTTACATTAGATTCCAACTTTATGTATAAACTAGACAGATTAAAAATTAAACATGTAAACCCACCCTGAAGCCAAATTGCTGAGATAGGCCAAACCATTCTAACCATAGCAATTTTTATTGTCCTATTAATATTTTCAATTTGTCAGTCTTGAAGATACAGGCAGGACTTATGGAAAAGTAAAGGTTACAATACTTGTTTGGGCTTCTCTTATCTTTTCCAGATGATTAGACTGAATAGGATCGAACTGGCATCATGTTTAAGAGAAGGATCTGCCTTGTGTATAGGGCTTATTTTCTTCTACTTAAAGGAGGAAATTATTAGCCATATGTTCTTGAGTACCAGTAAACAGTCAGTGTAATGTAAGTTTTAAAAAGAGATCAAGTTGATATAAGAAATTATAAACTAGTTAGTCTAAAGTTTGTTCACAATAAAACATAAAAATTGTAAAAGAATAAGAAATATTTTTCTTATTTGTTTTATTAATCTCCCTTATTTTTTAAAATACTGCAAGCCTGTTGATAAGACTAAGGATGAAGTAATGCAGAATTTGATTTTCAAGTCCTTCATCAATCTTTTAAACAAACTCAACAACCATGAGATAGGATGACAAACACTATTATGAACCAGCTACTAGTAAAAGAGATTAAGGAGAAAACAATAATTTTCATATCTGAGAGTTGTACAAGTGGAGTCCTCAAGGGATCACAGCTTGGTTAATTCATTTTTATTTATCTGTAAATGCTTTGAAGTTGAAAAAGAATAGTGAGGTGGCCAGGTTTTCTGATGATACCCAAGCTGTTCACATAATAAAATCAACAACAGATTGCAAAGAGCTCCAAAAGGATCGCCACAAACTGGGGAAATAGGCTTTAAAATGGCAAATGCAGTAAAATGTAAGCAAGTGTAATGTGACACATATTGGCTCTAAAAACTCAGCTTTTACACACACATTAATGAGTTGCAAGCTAACTGTGACTGATCAGGAAAGAAGCCTTACTCAGTGAAAATATCAATCCCCTGTTGCCACTATAAAAGCAAAACAAAAGATAAATTCTATGGTTGAAATCTTAGAAAGCCAATATAAATCTACAGTAAGTTTTCTTTAGAACAGTATACATACCGGTAGTTCTGAGCATCAAACACCTCAAAAGGTAGAAGAAAGTTAAAGAAAGTATTGAAAAGGCAAATACAATGATTGGGAGTAACAAGAATATAAATCCATGTATAATGTGGAAATTCAGATAAAAAGAAGTGTTTTTCCATCACTTAGAATGTTGAAACTGTGTCAATTACTGTAAGCTGCAAATTTTATTGCCATCAGATCTGATACTGCCACCAATTTAAACTGTTCTAAAAGGAGACTGGACAAATGTATAGAGGGTGAAGCAATCAATGGCTAGGACATGGTCCATTGTCCTCATCCAAGCAGGAATATTCCTGTGTTCTGAAAAGGGTCTTTTAACTGGGATAGTACACCAAAGAAGAGACTACAAAACTCAGCTGGCTGTACTTTGCCATATTGCCTAAATCTCTTCTGCAGAGTTTATGCCAGAAATGTCAAATCCACAGCCCTGGTCCCCAGACATTGCCTTATACCAGTGATGGCTAACCTTTTTGCCATAGTGTGCCAGGAGTGGGTGGGTGGGTCGCACACGTGCCTGCCCACATCCATAATTCTATGCGCCCTGCCCCCGCTCTCCCTGCTCCTGGCACACAATGGTATGGAAGGCCCGTTTTTTGCTGTCCCCAGGCTCCAGAGCCTTTCTAGGAGTCTGGGGAGGGCAAAAACGGCCTTCCCACCCCCCACTTCCCCCCCGGAGGCCCTCTGAAGGCCGAAAATGACCCGTTTGCCAACTTCCGGTGGGCCCAGAAGGTCCGAAAATCAGCTAGCTACCAATATGGCTACGCATGCCACAGGTTCGCCATCACGGCCTTATACCAAAATACTGCAGCAACATTATGTTTATTTTATGTTAATTTTATCTTTAAAAAAGCAAAAACAAAAAAAAAAACCCTGTGAAATATCTAACATGAGTATTTAATTGATTTTCAATACTTTCCAATAATTAAAAAAAAGACTGGAAAAAAATTAATACTACCCAACTTGGTGTTGGCAATGCAGTACCAGTTTTACACCTTGCAGCCCTAGAAATCTAAATAAAAACAAAGAGGAAAGTTGACCTATATAAAACTATCCGTGATGGATTCATAAATATTGATCTATGATAACCTACTAGAGAAAGGGAAAAAGTCTCTATAGAAAACTTTTGCTTTACACAAGCAGGCCCCTCTTATTCTGTTATGCAAAGTAATTGTTATTCTTTTCTGATGTGAATTAACAGTGATGGTGGTCAACATCTCAATTGCGTGAGAGAAAGGAGCACATTAGTCCACTGTTCACTAGTAGCGAAAAAGTCACTCAGCACTGATATTGACCATTATAAAAATTAGGAGGAAATGTCTTTGGCTTATACTTTCCAAAACACCTAGGCCAGTGATGGCTAACCTTTTTGCCATCGTGTGCCAAAAGTGGGGGGAGTGTGGGGTGGTCGCGCACGTGCATGCCCACACCCATAATTCTATGCACCCTGCCCCCCCGCGCAAGCACACGTGATCCTTCCCATGGTCCCCCCGCTTTTGGCATGTGATGACACGGTGGGCCCAATAGGCCCGCTTTTCGCCCTCCCCAGGCTCCAGAGGCTTTCTAGGAGCCTGGGGAGGGCGAAAACAGCCTTCCCCACCCCCCCGGAGGCCCTCCAGAAGCCAAAAACAGCCAATTTGCCCACTTCCGGTGGGCCCAGAAGGCCCGAAAATCAGCTGGCCAGCGTGCACATGCGTGCTGTAGCTGAGCTAGGGCAACACTCGCGTGCCCACCAATATGGCTCCACGTGCCACCTGTGGCACGCGTGTCATAGGTTCGCCATCACGGACCTAGGCTTTACTTAATCGTTTTCCTTTTTGGCTTTCCAACAAGAGCATTCCTTTCCAAAAACAATCAGGTCAAAATTACATAAATTTTAAAATGTCTATTAAGCAACTTTTTAAAAAGTAATCTGGGAATTCCTATTTCAATAGTGGAGCAGAATTAAGCACTGAACCTAAAAGAAATAATATACAGTACTATCAGATGATTTCTCAGAAAGGTTGAAAGCTTTTGGTTAAGCAGAATCCTCAACCCCACCTCAAACTGTTTTTGCTACAGTTGCCAAAGCTGCGTTGCCAAAGCCTATGGGAGAAAGACCGATTCATGATGGTACTGACTCAAGAGACACATTTGCAGCATTGTTTACCAGAAGCACAGGATTCAAATTAACAAGCAGGTACAAGTCCATGACTGTATTCAACTGCCTGTTTCTTAAAGTGCATGGGGAGACTCCCAAAGGATTAGTTGCTAAGTGAAGACAGATAAGGAAGAAAAAGGAAGAGAACAGCAGAAATAGATTTTTTTAGATGGATAACCCAAAAAACTGAAAAGGAAAAAACATGGAATTCCATTAGAATTGCAAGTACAACTTAAAATAAAGTTCAGTTGGCCTTGTCTTTTCACAAGCTAAATTTAACACAACTCAACCACCAATCTGCAATATATACACAATCTAATAACTTCAAAATTACATTTCTAGCCTAACTGAATTAGAGGCAAGAACTATTTTGAATTACTAAAATGCTTGAAGATAAACATGCTTTATCTCTTGGCCATTGAACAGCTAATTTTATAGAACTTTCAAACAAAGATCAAAACAACCATAAATCAGAAATAATTTCACGCACTATATTCATTTTACAGCTGAGAATGTAAGAGAAATCCAGCGCAGTCAATACCATCTTATCTAGCTAGAGATTATTAGCATCCATTTCCGACCAGAATATGAATCTTTTTTTATATATATATATATCCAAGAAAAATGGACCAACCCAATACCAAATCCCACCTAATCTAAAATTCTAAAACCAATGCTGTCCCTTAAATATTTAATAGAAATTAATATTTAACACCTCTAAAAAGGTAGAAGCTTAAGGAGAAATGGAAGAAACATGTCCTTGTGTTCCTGTAGTTAACACACCTCTTAGGAACAGACTGTTATTAGAGTTGCTCACAATTAACACTTGTTGGGTGCAGTAACATGGTTTACATTATACTATTCTGCTTTTACATTTTGAATCATTTTATTCTAAGAATATTTTGTGTCTTCTCAGTTGCAGATGTTTAACTTTAGTTTCTGTTTTTTTCTGTGTTCCTTTTTTTACTTTCAACCAGTTCTTACTTATATGGTGCTTTCAACCAAATCTTACTTATATAATGTTCAAACAAACATGCACCAATATTTAATCAATTTACTACACTAGATTTCTCATTAATTGTAGCTTTGGTGTCTTTATTTCTTTTTTTCCCCCCTTTAAAGATTGTGTTTGCAGATATACTCCAAAAAAGTGTTAGTAAAGTTGACATGGGAGATCTCTGACCTTACATTTTTTTCTTGCTTTCTCTAATTTTCTAAAGTAGGTTTGGGATGGTATTGGTGTTGCAAGCATTATAATTTACTGGTCAGCAAGTTGCATCACTTTGAAACTTAAATTTGTTCTCAGAAAGCATTTTTGCAATTTTCAAAGAAAGTGTTACTCATTCTTCTTCACTACTAACAAAGCCTTGAGTTCATGAACAAAAGTTGTCTGCAAGTCAGCAGCCGTAGAAATTGAAGGAATAAAATAACTGAAAAGATGAACAATGCTGTTAAAATTTTGTGAATACATTTTAACTGTTTTCATAGCTTGGATGATTACTAAAATATTGAATGTTTAATGCTACCATTTCAACAGCATCTTTTCTACTGGAAAATGAAAAAAAAAAAAATTTCAGCCCAATTATATGCCACCCTGATGTAACTTAAATATTATGGTTTATAGAGCAATACAGAAACTTTAAGTATAGTTTTTTTTTTTCAAGTTAGGCTGTCTACTCATACAAATAATAAATATAACAGGAGGATAAGCGACAGATTGACAAATGAAACTGCTCTAATATAGCTCTCATAGCACAGAAGTTTTTTTTAAAGTACAATAAAATGTGTTGCACCATCTGGAAAATTCACATATTTATTATGGCTTAAATTTGTATAACCTAGAGCATCTGTTATGTAGATCAGAGCTGGGTAGGAAATAGATCAGGCTAAACTGGTATATTTGGGGAAAATTTGAATGATATTGGCAAGGATTACTGAATCTCCATTTTTAACACTGGCAATACAACAACTTTTCTCACTTAACAATTGAGAAAATAAAGGTACCCAGGAATGGATTTTATATAAAACCTCTGTTTCAATTCATGAGCTCAAAAGAAATTCCTGGGCTCAAATCTTTGATTTATTTTTTTAGGATGATAACAGGACATTATTGTTTTTTCTATTTCTTTTTTGTCTCACCCTTAGTCTTGGAGTAGTCTTTATAGAAGAACTGTGTTAATCTACTGTGTAGTTGGGGGAGAAATCAGGAGTCTTTTTATGTC
The DNA here is from genome assembly GCF_029215685.1 of Pituophis catenifer annectens. Lineage (NCBI taxonomy): Eukaryota > Metazoa > Chordata > Lepidosauria > Squamata > Colubridae > Pituophis > Pituophis catenifer. The sequence goes on from NW_027256883.1 coordinate 68,832,035, forward strand.
TAATATATTTTATTAAATAGCATACCCTTGTGAGTTTAAAAAACTTGTGCCTTTAAAAAAATGTGTTACCCAGAAAAAGCTGTATAAGACTCCTTATGAGCTATAATTTTGATTCTCACAGCGATCTCTCACCCAAATTCTAACCAGGCTGAACTTTACTTGGCTCCAAAGCCAAGATAAGGTCAGCCATGAACCACCACTTGTTGAGACTAATATTCCTTTCCAAAAATTAGATTACTAATTTGTTCATTTGTTCATGTTCCCTTTGTATTTGGAAAGGAAAATTCTAAATTTAAAGAAAAGTGTGATATTCTTTTGAATACAGCCTTCATTTGCTGTTCAATTATCACATTAAGTGTTGAAGTTTAAATATCTAGTCCCAGGACAGTATCTAACTCAAGAACATCATGACTAGCAACATGAGTTGGGATGCTCACTTAAACGGTTCTTCTCAGACATCTTATTGTTATTCCTAGAAATATGAGAACGTTATCTTGCCCAGTGATGGTGAACCTATAACACAAATAACAGATGACAAGTCATGCCATTTTTTATGGGGCCTGAGGCCTCCAAAAATCATGCAAGCATTCTCATGCAATTTTCAGAAACTCTGGGGGCCCTGTGAGAGGAGGGCTATCTCAGGCAACTTCCAGAAGTCCAGACAGGAGATTCAGACAGGCCTCTTTTGTCCTTGGCAAGGGGGTGGATGGGGAGAAGGGGGAGTGACACACCAGCAGAATTAAGGTAAACATGTTCTGAATTTTTGGCATGCCAAACCCTAAAAGATCCTAGCCTTGGATTCTCAGTAATGTGCATAATTATGGAGCTCTGGAAAATAGCAACTACACAGTAAGGATGAATAAAAGTTCCTTAGGCAACCCCTAGCTCATAAGGTGATATGAATAGAACTTTTTGGATCATGGGATTTTGGCTTGTGTTTTACCCAGCAACTATGAGAATACTATTTTTCACACATGAATATGGCAGAGAACCTATTCTACAGCCCTTCTATTTCTTTTAGTCATATTATGTTGGGTCCTGAGTTTAGATTGAAAACAGCCATGCATATGTCAATTTCTGAAATAAAAATATTGATCTTAATGGGACAAAATATTTCTTTCCTGCAAGCTTTCCTCCAGATTTTGTAAATCAGCCTAGTTCTGATCCATTAGAAGCACAGATGGGATTGTGTCAAGATGTTCTGCATTATGTTCATTCCAAAACTGAAATATGTTTATACTGGAATCAAATTGCTAGAAAAGCCTTTTTTTGTTTCAGAGTCAGATAACATATCTAGCATCAGATAGTGTATCTTTAAAACCCTTGCAAGCAAAACCTCAAGCATACTTCTTTTTGTCTTCACAATACTGATGAACCTTTTGGTCAAATAATGGTGACCATTTAAAGCATCAGTGGCCAACAGATAAGTCATGGTTAATATGTAATCCTATAAAATCTTATGACATGCAGTGAGACATCACTCAACTCACAGTACTTTATCTAGGCACAAAATTTAATGACAAAAGAACATCCTTTTTATTTCATTCAAGGGACAACCTATCATAATTCTCAAACTGTAGCTTGCAACTCCCAGGAATGTTGTGAACAATTTACAAGAGATTTGCTATTTTCTTTTTAAATTTTCCTCTGTCAAGCTTGGACTTTGAATTTTTGCATGCTCGCCAATCTGTTCCTTTTTTGGCAGAGGCATGAGGATTCTGTGAACTCAAAAAAACATTTGATTTGATGTTTATACACAATTTTTGAAATGAAAATGTTTATAATCACTTATCTATTTCTTTTACAAAATATTTTAATGTTGTATCCATTAAAATCTATCATTATCTCAACATTATCTGTAAGGTTTTGTGACTTGCTTTGATTATATCGCTATGTACTTTATGGAATACGGCAGTGATGGCAAATCTTTTAGACACCGAGTGCCCAAACTGCACACGTGCACATACCCAAAATGAAAGGTGTGCACATGCAAGTGAACATGCACAGGCTGTTGTGGTTCGCCAGCAGCCTGCGGAGCTGACAGCGGAGTTGGACAGCGATGAGGCTGAGGAAGAACATGGGCCAGTACTGGAGGCTGGGAAAGGCCCGGATGAGGGCTCTGCCTCAGAGGCAGAGATGGGGCCATAGCCATTGGGGAGTGATGTGCGGACTCCGGAGCCTCCAGAGGCTGACAGTAGAGAGGCAGAGGAACAGGAGGAGCCTGTATGAGAAGAGCTGCCAGAAGGCAAGAGCAGCTAAAGCAAGAGGACTCAGGAGTAGGCCAAGAGATGACTGGCCTCTCCCTTAAGGCTTAAAAGACCAGCAACGGCTCTTGGGCTCTTTGTCGGAAAACAATGTTGATAGTATTGCTGCACTTATCTCTTGTCGGCCTCTTCTACTTTTGAACTTTTGCCAAGAGAAGCCTTTGGCAGTTTGCCTAATTATACCAAGGTTGGTGATTAGACTGAAGAATTTGTGTTATGAAGAGTTTGTTTTAATTTAGTTTGGACTACGCTGAGAATCAATTAATTCTCAGCTGTTCTAATAAAGTCTGTTTGTTTTGGAACTGTTTGTGTCGATTACTACCTACTTGGGCCTGGGTCACAACACATGCATGAGCAAACATGCACTCGTGCATGCGCGGATATATGCACATGCATGCGCAGCAGAGACCTGAGGACCAGATGGCCGGTGGGAGACGGGGCATCCCAACACCGGCAGCACGGCAAGAGGTAAGATCTTTTTCTTTCATGAACTTCTGTTTCGGCGTTTGCAGGGAAACAGAAGCTCACGAAAGAAACATCACGGAGAGCTGAGCTGGGGCGATGGCACGTGTGCCAGCAGAGAGGGCTCTGTGTGCCACCTCTGGCACGCATGCCATAGGTTCGCCATTACAGGAATAGGATTTTTAATGGCATTAATATGGACTAATTCTGCAAGATGTAGCAGCTAATATTTTTTGGGAAAATTCATTCCATGTTAATGATGTATTAACATTGACCATCAGTGGTGGAGTTTTGCTTCTGTTGGAAGTATTTTCTCTACCATCTTTGCAGGCATGGCACATAATAATACATCCATATTCTTTGGAGCATCTGTAGAAGTCTACATGTTAGTAATTATTAGTAAAATGTAAAAGCATTTATTAAAGCTTAAAATTTCATAATATAAGTGGGCTCAATTATCTCTTGCTCAATCCTAACCTGAAAGAAATCCTTTGTGTTATTCCTGAGAGCTGGCAAAAATTCATTTATCTTTTTAGAGGGGTTGCAGTTTTGATAACTTTGAGAACCCCTGCCTTAGATAAAAACTGGTTGACATTTCTTCATACTGTTTTGACATAGATAGTGTTTCAACCCTAGCAAATCAATGCTGGTTTAACAAGAGTGCGAGAAGCCATACCAATATGTTATTGAGATGGCTCTTCTTCCTTTTTTTGTCTGCCAATGAGATTTGGCTGATTATTGTCTTGAATGCATTCTATTGATATATCTGTGCAATATTTATGTAGCTGAGCTGTTGAGTAATGAAAATTTGCAGAGCCAACAAGTGTGACCTTATTTGCCATTAGGCAAAAACTTTTTAGACAGGATATTTTATCATTTAGAAGCAAGCAATAAAGGAACTAGAGTCTTTGAAGTATAGATAGTCCTCATCTTACAACCAGAATTGGGACCAGAATTTCCATTGCTGTGCAAAATGGTTTTTAAATGACTTCTAATTTTACCTTTTTTTTTTTTTTGCCACAGCTGTTACTGGGGTTGTTAAGTGAATCATGTGGTTATTAAGCAAATCTGCCTTTCTCCTTTGACTTTGCTTTTTGGAAGCTGTCTGGGAAGTTGCAAATGGCAATCACATGACCCTGGAATGCTGTAACTATAGTAAATAAGTGCCGGTTGCCATGTGCCCAAATTTTAATCACGTGACATTGGAAATGTTATGACAATGTAAGTGTGAGGACCAGTTGTAGGTCACTTTTTTCAGTATCACTTTAACTGTGAATGGTCACTAAAAGAATGGTGGTAAATCAAGGATTACCTGTAGTAATCTAGGATTACAGGAAACATACTACTGACTTTGGGAATTATCTCTCAGTCCAAACTAATTCACAGAGTTATTGTTGCTATGTAAACTACCATGAGCTCTACATGAGAGAAGGCATAAATCTATGTATAATTTTATTTGGCAAAAGATTTAACCATTTCTCTCAATTCTTAATAGCTGTTAAACATAGTTGTATTAGAACAGTGGTCCCCAACTTTCTGGTTTAGGATCGACAGGTGGAGGGAGAGGGAATGGTTCTGTGTGAGAGGCGGGTGAAAGTGCATGCAGTTCCATTTGTGCAAGTGGCAAGTACGCGCGCCCGCTGCCCACACAAATGGAGCTGCACACACACATGCTTACCCACCACTTCCATGACCCAGCTTTGGGCTGCAGCCCTGTGTTTGGGGACCCCTATATTAGAATAAGACAAGTCTTTTTTTTTTTAAATTATGAATGCCAAAGTGAAAATGGATTCTAAACTAAGATCACAGAAACTGAATCCTCCGTGAGTGGTCAGCAAAAGCTTCATTATCAAATGCACATACAGTGGAAGTTGGAGTCATACAGGATAAGGAGGATAAGAATGAGGATTCGAATTTGCAAACTTAACTAGTTAATGAATATGTTATTTAAGAAAGTAAATTTCTAGAGTGAGGTTTCCTTAGCTCAGCAAGTACCCCTAATCCTAAGAAGCATCAAATCAAAGGATGATTGCAAAAATAAGAGGGCTAACAAAAATTGGACAGAACCACCAAAATGTTTTGCAATATTTTACAAAAGTATAAGTAGAAAATCTGAGAAGAGATCAATAGTATTAATGGAAAAATTGTCTCCTTCAACTTGAACCAAATTTTCAAATTCAATTAATAATTTACATATATCACCTTCTTTAGCAAAGCATTTCAGTGCAAGACAAGGCATTATACTAGTGTTTTAAGAGCATTATGGGTGCATTGTTTTACAGGTGGAATATATTTAGCAACAGGAGAAAAGCCTCAATTAAAAAGTTGAATCTAATAAAATAATGTATTTTAATAAATGAGAAATAAAAACCAGTATAACAGTATTGCCTTTTGATTGCTTATTGAATTAATTAGAGAGGATAATGCAAAGTAATACATAGAAGACCCCTTCCAAATAGTTTTCATTCAACTCTTTTTGTCTTAATTAAATAAACTAATCTACTTACTAATCCTACCAACAAAATGTGCTTATGTGACAAGCAATAAAGGAACAGTACTTAGCAATGCATTCATATATTTTTTTCATCCATTTTCACAAATAGAGGAACAAACCAGAAAAAAGAAAAATTGTGTAATGTGTAACCCAGAAATTACAGTATATTTATTTGGACAAGCCAAGGCATAAAATAATCACAAATCCTGATTTAAAGATTGGGTATATGTTTATTTGTGCGTGCATGTATGTATTGCTTGTACTTTCCACCCATTCCTCAGTTAATGACTACAATTAGCAACTATTCACAAATATGATGGTAATAAAAAACCGTTTTCCAACCAATCTGTGCATTCATGATGAAATTTCATGCACCTAATAACAATGTAGATCGGAGAATAATATTTGACTAACTATATGTAGAACTTTATCTGACTAAGATGACAGCAAGAGGTCTTTGCGGCATTTCTCTGTGTCCATGTGTTCATTTAACAATCATTCACTTCAAGAGTAGTCTTGAATGTAACTTAGTCACTAAATGAGAAGTGGGTGTAATTCATGTAAATTACACAAAGCTTTTGAAATTAGAATGGTTTTTGAAGAAAACAGCAATGAAAACCAATTTCAAATGTCATAGGTGCAACAAAAAAGCTTTAAGTCAAGTTGCATTCAGTACATATAGAAAACCATAGCATGTATGAACTTAATGTTCTAATATTAACCTTTAAAATTAGATGAACAGATGAAAAGTTTACTAAACAGATCAGAGTGCATGTGTCCAAGATAGAAAATGGATATTGAAATGTATGTTAGCTTTAAGTAAAAAACACCTCTTTTAAATTATTGCCATTACACTAATTTTTGAAAGCAAGTTCATTTTAACATTATCCCTTATCTTAAAATTAATTCATTGAAATATTAACACTCCTACATAAATGTTTCTTTCTTACCTCTCAAATTTCTAGGATTTATTTGTTTTGTTCGAGGCATTCTCATCCAATCATAGGTAGTTTTGCAGAAATGGAGAATAGATCAAAAGAAGATCCATAAATATGCCAATGGGGTCAATTAATCCACATACTGGGTAGGAAAAAGATTAGATTAAGTAATGTCAGAAGCTGTGATCTAACCATACAATATCAATTTAACAAACTGATAACATTATAACAATATGGACAGCCAGTAATCACAATAGACCTGGCTAACTTTTACATGCAAAGTAATTACTTCTTCATGCTTTTACATTTTATAGAATATGACACAGAAAATAGTATAGAAGCAAATATCCCATTAGTGTGTAGCGCAGATAATCTTTAAAAATAATGTACTTAGAACTAAAATTTTAACTATCTCATTCTTTAATTTTTTCTACAGTCACCTCCTTAAGAAAAAAGCACAACTTAAAAAGCAATACATTATGACTAACTGAAGTCAATCATATAGAACACTTTAAAACTATAATCCACAATTATATTAAAAACAGAACTATTTTAAAGTTTCAACCCACTTCTAATGGAAGTATCTCAACAGGACAATCTTCTGTCATGCCAGCCTGAGCAGAGTTTTGCTTTATCTTGTCACCATGTTAGGACACTGTGACCAGAATACTAGGTTCTAATATTAAGATTGTGACAAAGTTGCTGGGTCTGATCAAATCTATTAAATCTATGACTATCATCCAGTGTTGTACCTTATGATTCTTGATGAACGTATCTTTTCTTTTATGTACACTGAGAGCATATGCACCAAGACAAATTCCTTGTGTGTCCAATCACACTTGGCCAATAAAAAATTCTATTCTATTCTATTCTATTCTATTCTATTCTATTCTATTCTATCTTACAGTTTTTAAGGAACTGTAAAACCCTTCATAAAGGAGATGCCTCCCCAAAGAGTTTAGAACTCCACTGCAGAAATATTTATTATATGCATATAATGAATAATCCAATATTTCAAATCTTTTCTGCTAATGTTTCCCCAGATCTGACAGACAGACATCAAAAGGCCTTTAAAGAAAAAGTTCTAACAACTCACTTTGGATTTCCATCAAACATAAATTATGCACCCTGCAAAAACACAAAATGTTTTTTATATTGCTCAAGAGAAAAATAATTCTAATCCACCTTTCCTAGACTACTTGTTTCAGTTAGTTTTTAATAGAGTGTATATCTTATTCAGGGTTTATCACCCCAACAGAATGATTAAATTGTGAGAAAATTTGATGTACAGCCATCTTTCTCCCCTGAAATAATTATTGGGAATCATATAATGCAGGGAGAGAGATTCACAAATGAATATCTGTAGTACTGTAGGGAAGGAGTTATTATCCTTGACCCCAATATGAAGAGAACTTATTTCTCCCTTAGTTTCAGAACTCTTGCAGTTTTAAAATGTTATTACTCTTCAGGGCCTTGCTAGGTAAACAAAAATGTGAAAAATACTATGTGAAACATGGATAGTTCTTTAATTGGCTATCCAAATTTATGCTGCCAACATCTTAGTCAAAACAATATTTAAAAATATCAGTCTTTCTCTCACAATTCATCCCAGATACTGGAATACTGACTGGTCAGCTATTAACGGCAATTGAATCCTTTACTCTAGCAAGAATTTTTAGACTGGATATATAAAAAGCACATTACATAATATTTATTCTTTTAGAGTAGTACTTCCGCTGGCCACCAGCAGGATTTCCCTTCTGTTTTTAGAATAGTTAAGGATATAAAAGGCGCTTGGATGACAATTCTTTCAAATCGGAGAACATCAAGTATCTCTTGTGTGAGTAACTGAGGAAGGGCAAAGGGAAAGAATGGGGGGGGGATGGGAGAAAAACCCATTCGAATTAACAAAACAGCATTACAGGGGGAAAAAATGGAAATGAAATGAGGCGCAGTGACGGCGGGTAGCCCTGTGAGAAGTACTGTTGCAAAGGGGAAAAACATGAATGAATATAGAGGGAGGAGCTTGGGAAAACCCCTGTGCAACGCAGAACTGAACAAAGCACAGCACACATGCCAGGAGGTGGAGGAGAACGAGTGCAAGCCAGGACCGACCCGAGGGAGGGAGAACTCACCGGGATGCCTGGTTACCACAGCCACAGCCCAGACGCCCAAACCTACCTTGCTGAAGCTGCAGACGCCACCGAATAAAAAACGCATGCAGCCCAAAAGGCCAGGAGGAAACAGGAGCAAACGCGCCAATGCAAGCCAAACCAAACCAAACCGCGCCAGCTAAAGCCTACAACGCGAGCCGTGCAGGCTTCTCTCCGGCCCTTGCATTCGCGCCTCAAGCCCGACTCTCCCTGCCCCGAAGCTTTCATGATTAAAGGAGACTTCTTGGGGGGAGAGGGCGGGGGGGACGGGACTGGGGGGCCCTGTGTTTTCCCCTCAGCTTTGAGGGCAGAGAGGCTCCGTGGGGCTAAAGGAAGCGGCCAAAAGGGGAAGCTGCCAGACCCGGGGGGGGGGGGTACGCGCTTAGGTCTTTCCTTCCGCCACCCTTCCTGGATTCCCCCCCGCAACCCTGCTCAGTAGGCAGCCAGAGCTGCTGCTGCCGCCGCCGCCGCTGCTTCTGATGGCGGCGCCGGCGTGAAAAGCAGCAACCACCGCGGCAGCAGCCGGGAAGCTCGGCGACCCCAGCACGGCGGCGGCGGCGGCGACGTCTGGGATCCTCCTTTACTTGACAGCCTCCTCCACAAACATGACCCGGCGCTAAAAAAAAAAAAAAAAAACACCCCTCCCCACAATCCTCTTCCTCACTAAGGCCTCCCCTCTCTGCCATACGCATCCCTCCGCCGGCTCCGCACAGACATATAAACACGGCAGCGCCCCCCACCCCTTCAGCACCTCCTCCTCGATGCAACTCTCTCTATCCCAGTCGCTCCAGGCAAGCCAGGATGGGCCGGTCCGGAGTTAAAACCGGGCGGGCGGGCGGGCGGGCGGGGGGGGGGGGGGTGGCTGGGAAACGAGCGAAGCCTCTTCTGTTGTGCCAGGTGCCCACATCCGCGACTCAGCCTCGAGAAACATTTCGCCTCGGTCCTCAAGGGCTGCAGCAGAAACATACCCGTGACCGTCCCACCCTCGCCCCCCCGGCGGCTCTTGGCCCTTACGCACCCTCCAGTAAGCCGTCTCCTCGGGGACCGCGCCTCATCCTGGCGGGAAGTTCAGCGCCCCTCCCTCTATGCCGAGAGTCACCGCCAACTCTCCCCGCATCTGCTCCAACTTGGGAGCTCCCTGCCCGCCTACCATCTCCCCGGGCTCTTTTCCCCGCGGCTACCTTCCTTCACGTCCATGTGAGGTGTTTGCTCATACCTAGGAACTCCAGCTCCAGCAAGCCTCTCCTGCCTGCCTCCCAAGAGGCAGGTGTCGCGTCATTTTTCCTGAGCAGCCCCTTCTGGAGAGGAACCCTCTCGCCACTTCACACCTACCTATCTTTCGTTGAACTCGCACCTTATTCCAAACCCGCGCTGCCTCCAAGGACCATCGATGCTGCTTTGCTCCGAACGGTTACCTTCCTCGTATCGCCTACCCCGCTCCGCGTATTCCACATGTTTCACGGGCTACACGTCAACAGTCTCCCCGGCTTCCACCCTCCCTTGCAAAACCCACAACCCTCTTTTCCCGCCCCTAGACCAAACACTGAGGCCCCGGGCTGCATCCTTTCCCTCCCTCCGTCGTTTACACCCAGGATTAGCAGCCAAGCCTGAACTAGCCGCCCCACTCATGCCCACCTTCCCATCCCCTCCTGCCACTATACAAAGCCCGGGTAGCGAGAGGGGAGGAGAGGGTGCGGCGGTACCGGGGGTAGCAGGTGGACGGGAGAAACGCCCTGCCTGCAGGGGCGCTGGGGGATGGGGGGGGTGGCCATTCAGGGGCTTGGGGGGCATGTCACAATTGGGTACTCGAAAGAAAGCAGAGCGGGAGTTTGGAGGTCTAAGTTGGAGAAATTAAAGCGCAACGGAGGCAGTTGTACAGGAGGAATCAGGAACAGTAGGAATCCATAGGCAAAAAGCGGGGAGGGGGGAGGTTCAAAGAAGGTGTCAATGGGCGGAGACACCCTACACGGTTAAAGAGGGGGGCTGGGCTGGGGCGGCCGCCACCACTTCCCCTTTTCTCCCGCCCCCCCCCTTCCCTGGTGCCCTTCCCCCATTCTAGTAAGGGCGGGCGGGGGGGGAGAGTAGAGCGCGCGACAGGCTGCACCTCCGGGCTTTGGGGAGGGGGGGGAAGAGGAGATAAATGGAAAGAAGGGGGGTTGCTTTACCTTCCTTCACTTTCTATTGCAGGAAGCGGGCCGGGTGACGTCATCGGGTCTCCCGGGCCCCGCCCCCTTCTCCGTCTGCCTAGGAGAGAAGGGGCGGGGCTTGACGAAGGAAGGGGTGGCCGAGGGGCTTTCCTCGCTTCCTCTAGACCTCGACGAGGAAGGGCAGAAGTGAAACTAAGAACTTAAAGCAGGAGGGGGGAGGGGGAATTCCTTCGCTAGCATTTAGATCCTCCCACCCGAAGAATCCCTGAGCAGCAAGTCGCTTTTCTGGAAAGCCCTGGTTTGCAAGGCAGCTGGGACCTTCGCGGGAGGCAGTGTCCTTGGATTATCAACCATCGTTGCTTTGAACATTCTTTAAACTCAAAACTATCTCCCCCGCCTGGCCTTCTAGCTGTGTTCTCTCTTCAACTCCTACCTAGAATTCTCAGGCAGGCTAACTTGGAAGTCAAAGGATTGAACTTCAGTATAAATGTTTTACTTTTCAACACTGCCTAGTACCGCCTGTTTCAGCAGCAAGCTGAACTCCAATTTTACAGGTTATATTTCACATACAGTTATTGAGTGATCAGCTTACACAGACACTTTCTCTTTTTAAAAATAAAGATTTCTCCAACTTTCCCAAGTATTTCTAAATGAATATGTATGCTAAATTTCTATTGCTAATTAAGGCATACATAGTTTGAGGAAGCACACTTAAAAAGAAGTGTCAGGGATAATCATTGTAAGACAACCATCAAACAGGAACCACTACACAGGCCATGTTCTCTTTTCTGCCTACCTCGTTAAAATTAAAATCCACTATTAAATCTGGTCAAAGACACAAAAGTATTGGAAAATGTAATAAGATGTGAAATGTTATATGATAATACTAGATCTGCTATTTAATTATAGAAACACTAGCACAGCCTTTCTACAAAATGCAGCTTAATGTGGGTTTTTTTCCTTAATGGACAAAAACATGGAAGTAATAAAAATAGGGAATTTTTATAGAAGCAGAAAGATTGCAAGTGGTCCAACACAATTATGCAAATAAGATAGAGCAATGACATAATGGAAGCCTCTTCCATTATTGTGTCATTCTAACTTAAGTTTTAGAACAATGGGACAGATACTGATGAACAATAGGCCAACCATACTATCTGGCATTCTTACATTTCAAGGTTGACAATCTGAGAAATGACTGGGAATATATTTTTGAAGTTATAGGAAATCAAGCCAACATGTGAATTTGTCCACCCTGGTGTGGTTGGGATGTCTATCTAAAAAGAATGCTGCATTCTGAAAGAAACAGCATCCAACTTCTTGCAAAAGGAGCAAGAAACAATTCTGTAAAATTATGGTCTTGCCATTCAGATCAGGGATAGGGACTCTGGATTCAAGATATTACAAAATTCCCAGTCTCGGCCACCACAACCAAAAATGAAGGATGGCAACAGCTGTAAAACAGCCCTTTCTGAAAGCCAAAAGTACTTCACATCTGCAGAAATCGGATGCCCTGCTAATACTACAGTCTCCCATTTATTCAGCACTAACCAGATCCTAAGTAGTTTCAAGGGGACCATGTTCAAAGACCACTCAATTTACATGATCTTATTTTTGCCACTGTGTTTACCTGTTATGCTTGTCCACTATACTCTCTGTTCTTGAGTGATTCACAGCAGAAGGTGCCTTCTAATGCTAAGCACAGCCTGGGCAAGGTGCCATCGCCCTGGAGTTTTGTTTGTTTGTTTGTTTTTTGTTTTAAACAGGTTTTCTCTAGAAAGAAAAACGATGAGACAATTCGTGAATAAAAACAGGAGAGAAGACTTCATCTGCACTTAACATACAATCCTTTTGGATAAAACCGCGTACTCGTGCAATAAAAGCTTTGCCTGGAAGCTGCCCTCTCCCTCTGGCACACCCACAACGCCTAGCGCCATCCTATTCCACATCCCATGGAAGCAGCTCACAAATGGGGCTCTTTCCTTGAGGCTGAGCGATCCCCACCTTGCAAGCCCAGCTACCCTTCCATAAGCTCTCCTTGGCGAGAGAGAGCTTCCTCGGATCCAGTAAAGAAAAGGTTAAAACGAGGAAGGGAGGGGGGGGAAAACACACGACCATGCATTTGGAGGTTTGGGTGCTTTCCTTCCCCCGGGAAAAGTCCAAACTTATCCGGGAAGAGTCCTTACCGAGGCAAGCAGCGGCAGCGCTGCCGCCTCCAGCCCTGGTGCCCGTCACACGCCCCCCTGCAGAGGCCCATCCCTCCAGGACCGAGACACGCACACACCCTCCCATGTATGCACAATCGCTGGGGCTGCTGCTGCTGCTGCTGACGCGGAGATCCCGGAGGTTCCTCCTTGCTGCTGGCAGGTCATGCAGGCTGCGCTTGCCGGCGCCGCCTCCTCCTCCGCCGCCTCCGCCTCCTTCCTGGTTGGGTTTTCCCGTACGCTAAGGAGCCACGCTTTAATCCCCCTCCTACGCCTCCTTCCCGTTGCGACAGACTGAGCCAAACTGCGCGGGCACAGAAATATGCACACCCCGCACCAAGCAAAGCACCCCTCTCGCCGCTGTCAAATCTGTCCCGAAAAACCGGGGAAGGAAACTTACCCCAAGTCGGCGCCGGTTCTTACCAGTTAAGTTTTAATGTGAAACGACAAAAGCCGAAAGAAAAGGAAGGCAAACCCCCTTCGCTGTTGGAAGTGGGCGTGAGAGGAAATCAAAAGGGGAGGCGCCTAAGGCTCGCTCACTCGTTCTCTCTCTCACTCACTCTTCCCCCCCCCATCTCTCTCTCTCTACCTCCGCCCCCCTGCCCCCCTCCCCCGCTGGCGCTTGCTCCCCTTTGGCTCTGCCCGGGTTTTCGCTGCGCGGCTTTGATTGGCTTGCGTTGCAACCATCAGCTGCTTATAAAGATCGTCAGGAGGGCAACGGGATCTTTTTCCAGAGTAGGAAAGAGTGCCCTGACGAAATCCTTGCTTTAGTTTAGCGGAAAGCTTGATTGATTTATTGTTGTTTTTTTCCTTCTCAAAAGCATACACTTGCTTGCGACTTTTTTTCTTCTTAAGATTGGCTAATACCGATGACATAACAATAAATACCACTGACTGAAGGCAATTATCTATTGCGGTTAAATAATGGTAAAGTCATAAATAAATATACAGAAATGAGTCTGGTAGTTTTCCACACTCGTTTCTAAAACAACACAATGCACTGATTCGGGTATCTTTACTTGGAAGTACGTCTTACTTCATTTTTCTAAAAAGTTCAAGGTAGCTCATAATTTTCAACCAAATAAAGCTTCCATTCTATTCTACAGTGCTTACCTTATTGTAATCCCTGCTGAATGCATTGACTTGAGTATATTTCCTGAATCTTAAGCCTGCCTTGCTTAAGTGCCATCAATGAAGCCTTCAGAACATCCTTAATGCACCGAAGACGGCTTTCAGAAACAGGCTATAAACTATTGTTGTAGATTATTTTATTTTCACTTTAGTAAACTTTCTATGAGTTGATGACCTCTAATGATTAAATACAATTAGTTCAGTCGCTCAAAACCCCTTGCCTATTCCTTTAAAATGCCTGGATGATCTTTGGCTGTTTAGTCCTATGTACGTGGAAATAAATCCCATTACCCCATTCCCAGGTAAATTACATAGGAGGCTTCATCATCTCAACTTCTGATCTACTTTTAAACAGTTAATTATCCAGTTAGCCAGTTTATAATAGTCCAAATGCTTCTTTCTTTATTGGTACTGCGCTCTACGGTATAACAAAAGGGTTATGACTGAATGACGCTTGAAATCTTTGATTTTGAACACTTACTTACTGCACACCTTGATTGGAGCTGATAGATGTATAAAAGCATATTTACCCATTTTGCCAAGTTCAGTTTGTCACTGCACTAGATAACAATCAGCTGGGATTGCTACCTAGGAATAAGAAAGTGGAACTTCACATAACTTCCAAATAGGGTTTCAATTTGTATTGTGGAATTTCATATACTTTCTTAATAAAATTAAGTATTTTTGAATACTTAATTTTGCTCTTGAAAAGTGAAGTATCATTTCACCAATAAAGTGATACATGCATCAATTTCTGTCAGTGAACATTATATATGTGTTTATGTGTACAGTATATATGTGTGTATGTGTGTATGTGTATATATATATTGTATGTATATATGTAGTTGTATGTGAGTATATATATATATATATACCGGTATGTGTATATACAGCCGTGTGTATATACAGCCGTGATGGCGAACCTTTGGCACGCGTGCTGGAAGTGGCACACAGAGCCATGTCGCCCGGCACGCATAGCGTCGCCAATTCCTCTTCTGAGTTTCCAGGGCACGCCTGTGCACCAGCCAGCTAGTCTGCTGGTTACTGGTGTGCATGCATGTGTGACGATCAGCTGGCCTTCACATGTGCAGCAGCGGCCAGCTGAAGTTCATTTCCCGGCATGCTCTTAGCATGGATGCGCACCAGCCATGCTGTCATTGCCCACATGCAGCCCCGGGACATCCATCCCTTGCTAGCCAAGAGCACTGCCGCCAGTTGCTCCTCTGCGCCTGCTTGCCTGTTTGCCTCATCACCGCCACTGCTGCTGCGAGGAAAGGCCCCGAAGCTGCGCTGCCTGGGATCCATGTGGGCTGCCGCAGGGGGGGAACAGGTATGGCTGGCTGGATGCTGTCCAGAGTGCAAGGCTGGCAGGAGGAGAAGCCGCCACTGCCTCTTAGCCTGCCGCTGCCCTCTCTGCCCTGCAGGCTTCTCCTGCTACTGACAGGGAAGCGGCAGTATGAGAACTGCCGCCGGGGGCGAGCGGGTGGCAGTGGCAAGGATGGGCGAGCTGGGGCTTCAATCCCTCCCCCGGAGACCTGGGGCCGTGCCAGAAGCCTGCTCAGGCAGGGAGACAGGGAAGCCCCAGCTCGCTCATTCTTGCCGCCACAGTTCTTGCGCTGCCGCTTCCCTGTCAATGGCAGGAGCAGCTGGTGGGGCGGAGTGGATGGTGCCAGCCTGCGGCAGCAGGCCGTTCACACTGGCTAAGAGGCAGAGGCGAACACGCCAGTGGGGAGGTGAGCTGCCCCAGGAGGATGGGAGGAGAGCGCAGCTCCTCACTCATAGAGCGGTCATGGTAAGCGGTAAGAGGCACACCGGCCGGGACGTGGTCCTGCTACCTTGGAAGAAGTGGCGGGAGAGGATTGCGCCAACTTTTGCTGGTGCGAACGGCCTGCCTGGTATGGCTAGACGCTGCCCAGAGCATGAGGCTGGCAAGGCTGTTCACGCCGGCAAAGTTTGGTGCAGGAGGTTTTCCAGGCCCAAAATGGGGGACACGTGCATGCGCAATGTGGAGCACATGCACAGGGGGAGCGTGGGGGTTCATGCATGCACGCATGCACAGGTGGGGGTGCACATTGCATTATGGGTGCCAGCGCGCACGCATGCTGTCGCACACACCACACACACTTTTGGCACACGAACAAAAAGGTTCGCCATCAAATGTATACAGTATGTATATATATACAGTTCATATATTCAGTGTGTGTATGTATATATATATATGTGTATACATATATGTATGTATGCCAGGGATGAAATCCAGCAGGTTCTGACAGGTTCTGACAGGAGAACCGGTAGCGGAAATTTTGAGTAGTTCAGAGAACCGGCAAATACCACCTCCTGCTGGCCCCAGAGTGGAGAGGGAATGGAGATTTTGCAGTATCTTTCCCCTGCCATCCCCACCAAGCCATACCACACCAACCACACCCACCAAGCCACACCCACAGAACCAGTAGTAAAAAAATTTGGATTTCATCACTGATGTATGCATATATACACACACAAACACACATACATAGTGTACCATATATAGTTATAGATATATAGATGTACTGTAGATATATAGATATAATTTGTTCAGATCACAGTCAAGGGCATGCTTACAGTTTGCTGATTTCTATCTTGCTTCTTACATAATAATTGTAGTTTATTTACAATGCCATATAAAATGTACATCTTGGCTGAACTTCATGTACCATTTGACCAAGTGCTGGGGCAATTATTTTAAGTGCCGAGTACAATTCACAATAGGTATGAATTTGCTGTCCCAAAAAGTACAACAAAGGGTATTTTCATCTAATCATTTCAGGATCTAGGAACAGAGGCAGCAGTTTTCCATATCTTCCTATCTGAGTTTTAACTTGAGTCACCCTCTCAAATAGGGAAGCATGTTTGGTATTTTTTAATTTTATCTGTATTTTTCTTTTTGTCTTTTTTGTTTTTCTTTCAGAGGTATTCCATGACAGTTCATGACAATGGAAATAACAATTTAAAAAAGAACTACCTCTCCTTCTTCTTCCTCCTCCTCTTCCTCCTCCTCCTCCTCCTCCTCCTCCTCCTCCTCCTCCTCTTCTTCTTCTTCTTCTTCTTCTTCTTCTTCTTCTTCTTCTTCTTCTTCTTCTTCTTTTTCTTCTTCTTCTTCTTCTTTTCTCCTCCTCCTCCTCCTCCTCCTCCTCCTCCTCCTCCTCCTCCTCCTCCTCCTCCTCCTCCTCCTCCTCCTCCTCTTCTCCTCCCCCCTCCTCCTCCTCTCTAATAATCTGCAGTTAGATTCATAGTCTAAGAGTGGCAAAATTATATGCCAGATCAATTTTCATGCAAATTAACAAGAGTCACATTGGATGCTATGGTTCCTGGCCATTCATTGAAATTTTTTTATTATTATTATGGTTGGTCACACAGCCAGCCAGATGTTTAGACAAGATTTGGCATTTTTATCCACCTATTGAGTTCTTCCCAAAATCCTAGGATAGGCAGATGTTGTTTAATGGTATTATAGGTACCACTGCAGATATAAGCTGTACCAAGTAAAGCTGCCTTTTGCAATTGATTAATGGTGATTTTGTCAATGCCGATGATATTAAAGTGGTGCTTCAGATTTTTTAGGATTGCACCCAAGGCACTTATTACTATTGGTACTATATTTGCTTTCATGCTAGTCATTTTACTTCTGGTTGATTGGTCACATAGTCATTATTACTACTATTATATGAGTAAATTAGAAAAATATTCAATAAATAAATAAATAAATTAGAAAAATATTATTTTAGTGTCCAGCACATTTCCAATTAGACAAACTATTTTCATATATTTATATGAAAATATAATGTCCCAGAAGTTATTTTTCTACATAAACTGATAGTACACTTATTTTCAGTACTCTGGACATGTTTTGACAAGTATAACATATATAAAATTACACACACACACACACACCATCATCATCATCATCATCATCATCATCATCATCATCATCATCATCATCATCATTTGTTCCTTGGCCTTTTACAGATAGTACTCGACTTACGATGACAATTAAGCCCAATATGTCTGTTGCTAAGCAAGGCAGTTGAGTGAGTTTTGCCCCATCTTACGATCTTTTTGTCACAGTTTTTAAGCAAATCACTGCAATTATTAAGTGAATCATGCATTTGTTGAGTGAATCTGACTTCCCCCATGGACTTTGTTTGTTGGAAGCCACTGGAAAGGTTACAAATGATGATCACATGACCCCCAAGATTATGCAACTGGCATAGATACATCCCAGTTGCCAAGTGCTCAAATTCTGATCACCTGACCACGCGTATGCTGCAACGGTCATATGAAAACTGGTCATAGAACATTTTTTTAATGTCACTGTAACTTCAAATGGTTGCTAAATGAATAGTTGTAAGTCAAAGATTGTCCATTACCTGAAAGTCTAGCTTACTCAGCTTTTGCGACGTAAGAAAAGATTGACAAAGGGCTTTGCATATCACCAAGAGGTCCCTTTTCCATTTTTTTAACCGAAAAGAATTGTAATTTATACTACCGCGAGCTTTTTTTCCTTCATACATGGCACTACGCCCATTATTTTTCATAGCTTTCAGCTTACGATCTTTTTTTTTTTTTTTTTTTTGGAAGAGAGTTGGTTCTTCGTTCTTAATTTATTAATTCCGTTTTGAGACTGTTTTGAATGACAAAGCTAGCTGCTGCCTGATTGGGTACATTTCCAAGAATGTTCATGATAGTATGTAGAATATCCAGATGATATCATCTCTATAATCTAACTTTAAAAAAAAAACTGGAGGGAAAATGCTTTAATGAGGGAAAGATGTTCCTATAGATATCCTAACTCTATAACAGTTTAGAATCTGTAGTTTCCGATTCATTAATGGTCCCAATTCAAAGTGGTGGTATAAAACTATAAAGTCCATAATAAGTGTACATTATCTGAAGAAGGTGCTCTGGTTATCCTCACAAGCCCATTAAAACCCTATTCCCTACCCTTCCATATGCTGCAAAGCTTCAGGAGCAGCAACTCCAATTGTCCTCCAATTCTGGAATATGTTCACCATTTGGACATGCTTCCTGCCTACTAAGATTGTCTTTAAACACTGGGCAAAACTGTTCTTATTCTCCAAGACTCAACACATTGCTTAACACATTGTAAGCCGCCCTGAGTCTCCGGAGAAGGGCGGCATATAAATCAAATTAAAAAAAAAAAAAAGACTCGCTATCTCTTGATACATTACCACTTTGAATTAATATATGACGAATGCACTTTTTAGTATGTTAAATATTGCTTTGGTATTTTAAAGGATGATTTAAACATTTTGTAAAGATTATACTGTGATTATAATGTGGGAAAAACCTCAATTTTGATGAGCTGCACGTGTTTTCTTCAAACAAATAAATATAAGAATAAAGTTTGCACGTTCCTCACACTTTATTAAAAGGAGTGAGAGGAACAGAATGCTTGTAATAAGAGATTACAATATGCAGCAAATAAGAGGAAACTGTGGTCTCTAGGTATTGCAGAACTAAGAATCTTTTCCCAAAGCACAGTTAAAGTGCTATCCACCCATCTTTAAAACAACAGAAAACTATTATCAACATAAAATTGGCTGTTCCTGTTGCTAATCCCTATCTTGCTGCTGCTTCTCTAGCCTCCATTCTGGCTGGTAGAGTGGACAGTGGTGCCCTGAATTCAGGTGCACCGAAAATGATAAGCAAAACCATTGACTTTAGGCTGCTATAAGTGTCAACTGGGGATAAGATCAAAACAACATCCTGGAGACATGAAAAAAAAAGTGACTGCCAAGGCATATTTGTCCTAGGTTGAAATGCAAGTCTGTAATCCACAGGTGCCCCAGCCAGTACAGCCAATGGTGATGGAAAAGATTTAGTTTCTAGTAAATCTGTTGAGGATTTAGACAAAACTCCACAACCTTTGTTTATAGCGGGTTTTCTCACAGCTATTCCATACAAACTTTCTTTCCTTTATAAATAGCGGGGCAAATGTGTAGGAGATGATATACACAGGGATAGAAGCAAAGGGCTGAGTCCCAGTCTCCTAGCCTGCAGCTTCTTGGGTCTCTCCCTTCCTTCACCCACTAGTTGGCTGTAAAACTAAATTGCTGAGCTCAAGAGCAAAGAATGTGATGAATACTTTGTTGAGTTAGTCTCTTGTGTTAGCCCAGTCATGAAAAAAATTCTTGCCCCTGTAATTCTTAAGAAGAAATCAGGGGAAATGACTTTTTAAGGAGGTATACTCAGCATTCAAATAGAATAAATGAAAAGCATTCTTGTTAAAAAAAAATCAAGCAAAAAGGTTCTGAAAGGGCGAAGAACTACTTTAAGGCATTGCTTAAATGAGCAATGTGACCTCCCTAAATAATATTTAGATTTTTTTAAAAAAAATCAACATAACATAAAGATTGAAGAAAGGTATATCTTAGCAAACACTATTCCTGAAGAGATGCCCATGTCATGTAACCATACTTATTCGCCCATTAAATATTGCATTTTTTTTTCTCACTACCAAACAGTTATAAGGGTAACAGCAAGTTGATTCATAATTAATTTGGTAGTTTATCTTAGTTTTCCTTGATGTGAGACCTCCCATAATTTAATCTGAATTCTAAATTCATTATGAAGTTGGATCAGACCAGGAGTGAAATCCAGC